>NW_028259139.1:10625000-11250000 GCF_977971745.1 Zootermopsis nevadensis | reverse complement strand
AGATAATATTTGAAAAATTATTATTTAACGTCAATATTTCAATTACAAATCATTCAGAATCATCATTATCATCGATTTATGTGTAGGGAATTAAAACAGACGATCTATGTGATGAGGAACACCACAACAGAAATCGAGGGAGGGGGTGATTCTGTCGAGACTTAAACTGCATACCTCCGGGACATAATTCTACAGCTTTACCGCTACAATAACCTGCTCATTGACGATGTTAATTATTGTTTCGCTCTAGGGGTTCCTTGAGCTTCAACAAGTGTGCGCGCAAGTACTTTGTCGTGAGTTATCTTGGTAAGAACTCCTTCAGCGCGCGTTAGAATTAGGTCTCGCCATATAATGGAGTGTCAATAAGATTTCCTCTTGCATAGTCAAATTCCGACTGTCACACAGCGCCATGTTTCCTTAGGTCGGTTTGAAGTGCCACTAACAAATCACTGGCTGACAGCTTATGAACAGGTCAAGGGAAGTAAAATCTAAAAGAAAACTAAATGGGTACAGCGACTTTGACAGAAAATAGGACACCCGCAATACGCCCTAGGTAAAGTGGGCTTTAGATTTCGTGACTGATATTTGTGGTTCTCAAGGCAAAACTGAATTGTGGTTTTCTCGGTTTTGACATTATATAGACTTGTGGGTACTTATTAACGTTTCGTGGAAGTGTATTGGCAGATGAACACTCTGAACGTCGTGAACTAGCTACATGGAAATATAACACAAGAAATGACACCCGTTTCTTAAAACAACATTTTTAATAATAATAATCGTATGACACAGAACGTCTGTATAAAATTTAATTAAGTTCAATAAAAAAGATCAGACGTTGCAAGCAATTTTTTTAAAATGCTAAGGAAAAGCGTAATCCATAAAAGAAACTCAATTAAACTGTTTTAAAAATTACCCAAATTAAAAACCGAACTCAAAACGGTCGGACAAAATTTAGTACGGGTCAACCATGCCGAATTTGGTCCATATCGGTGAGGTTATTTGGCCCATGTAACATCCAACTGAATATAGGTCTACTTATATTTCATTTAGACACTGACCAATGTTTCAGAGGTGCGTACTGCCTCCATCATCACCACCCATATCCATTAATAATAAGCATTTGGTGAAACAACTGAAGGATTTCTTTTCTGTGTAGTTAGAATTACGTTCCATAAGATTAAATCAAATAAAATTGTCTTGCTTATACGTGTTGTTACAATTGTCTTATTTAAATGAAAACTGAAATGCCTAGAAACTTTCTCATGAAGCTCTAGAAAATTAAATTTAATCAAAATCAGTCAATCAGTTTTCGAGATATTTCACGAACACGGACAGGTAGACGAAGCAATTTAACAGGCACTCTAGAAGGTTATGAACATGTCCAAAATGGATGGACCTGCATAAATTACGAGCTCTAGCAAGTGCTTTGCAATGCATTCAACGTAAAGTAGGTCTTTACATGTTCTCCTCCAAGACCAACTACAGTAGCAAATGTAATCTTCCTTACACACTGCTCCATCCAGCAGAACAAAAACTGCATGCTCCCTTTAAGTTAAAATAATGGCACATTACGCGTTCAGCTTTGTCTTGTTAGTGTTGTCTGCGTTGGATTTGTGTTACCTCCCATTTACTGCAGAGACAACACGTAGGACCCTGGCCTAAATTTGCTCACAAACAAGTCTGCGAGAATTGATCTGTAAATTTATCCCTTTTATTACTGTCTGGGTCGATAAATACGTTAGTGTCACGAACAAGGCAGAGATGACCGAGATTTTAGTTTGAATCCTGCTATAACAACGCCGACTCTTAATAAATGCTATTTGCATAATGGAGCTGCAACATGAATATGCCAAGCTTGGCGTCTCTACACGGAAACTTGGATCTATGTATGCAGAAATCTAGATTATGGTGGTATTGGGTAGTTTTAAAGTTGTAACATTAGATTTATATACTCAGAATCCTTTAAAATTAAGAATAAGTGGATTAATGTACTTCCAGGAATAAGAGGTTTCTTCAATTGTAAAATTTACGTACTACTTTAACGTTTATACTCGCAGATCCTTTTAAAATCTTCTCCAGATTAAGGATTCTTGAGAACAGAGTTCTAGGTAGAATATTTATATATCAGTGGGGGGAACAGAATGGGAAAATCTACACTATGGAAAATACATAAATTTTTAAATTTCACCAACAGAAATGCACACAAAATTTTAGTCGAAAAGTTAAAATCTGGCATGTACAGTGGGTTTAATGTATACTCAAGGAAATAAAAACATCAATCAAGTAAACACGAAGACATGACGGAAAATGATGAATAAAGAAAGAAAAGACAACGATAAAATAACGACACAGAGAAAAGGAGTGTAAAATAGGGTAGAAAAAATCAAACGAAAAAATGTAAAAGATAAAAAAATCGGAAAGAAATTAAAATTAATCTTCTCTATTAAATGGTTATATTACATACCACTCTTGATTCTCCGAACACTTCCTTTTGTAGCGGCGTTCAGCTAAGTGAAGGGACAGGAGTGGCCACCAGCAGCGTTATATTTCCTGGTCACATTTTAGTATAAGTAATATTAAAAACATTTAAGCTCTCAGCACCGACATAATATAAGACGAAGGGCAACTGAAAGTTTCAAACGAAAAAAGCCAACAGCAAGTTGGGTTTAGTTGAGCTGAGATGATCCAAGGTCGCAACGAACATGACCTCACGTGTCAGCATGAATCTTACGTTTCTACACAAACATCACATTAGGTGTCGGATTAGTGGATTAATCACAAGGTTAACACAATTTCATAAGTGTACACAACAATTTCGGCACAATTTAATTACTATAAATAAGTCAGCTCACGAAAGCAACACTATGGACTCACTCTACCAACACAACACCCACTCAACACAAGATACTGCCATGACACGTCACGTTACGAAATTCGTTTTCACCCACAGATAGGTTCCACCTTTTACTTTTTAATCAGGAGAGTGGACAGAGTCAAGGCGTACATTCATCCCCCCTCCTAAGGAACAGCGTACCAACTGTGCAAACCTAATGACAATAGCACGCAGCAATAACGGTACTGACAGCAATTAATTCTTGGGTTATTTAACGATCATTTTTCAACTGTACTGACCTACAAGATAACATTTTATAAATGTAACCGAATAATTGAAAGAAGACGTCTAATGAACCGGTCCAGAACTACGTTAACATAACATTCTAGCACATACCTTTAAAAAATAGGTCCAGATACATAGAAAGTAATTATTTGACGATTGTGTGTCAAGTACAGCGGTCATTTAGTGTCAAATGCCGAGACGTTTATTGAGCTTGGTGGAATTGTAAGGATGTGGGGGTAAAATCCAACATTATCTCGTCTGGAGAGACTGTGGAAAATTACGAAGAACGTCAGTGAAAACAGCCGATATCCGAGCAGAGTTTTACCCCGGCGTCGCTCTGTGAGGTTAAGATCAGCCATTCATTTGCAGATATGTTACTTTCACGAGAATGAGGAATTCGTTTGAATTATATGTCATCAGAGAAATGTAAACACAGCTGATTTCACCGTCGGTGGTGAAGAACGTTTCGAAACATACTGTGGCACCTTTGAAACGCAGAGTGCCAAACGCCTGTGAGTTCGTATCGGTAGAAACCTTTAAGTATTTATTCAGCGTGAACCGTAAAATTAGGTCAGGGCAGACACATCTTCTGCGTAAATACACTGCCTTGAATCAAGTAAGGCAATTCAAATTCAAGCCTCACACTCTCAAGTACCGGAATCGCGGGCTCAAATCCCGGACGAAATATTTAATTAATTCTTTACTTAACGACTCTTTTCCAACGGCCAACGTTACGTGGTAGAATTTTTTTATTACAAAAGGTTTTTAAGGAAACAGTAGTGTCTTATTTTAATATACAGCCTCACAATTTGCCTGTTATTTTTATTTAGTGTTCTGTCTGACGACAGGTCCATATGAACAGGATCCTTCCATCCTTTTCTCGGACTGGGACCTGTTCATATACGTTCTTGGCAGATGATCCAGAAGTGGTTTGCCATTGCCTTCTTCTGTGTGTGAATGGAGTAATTGTTGGGATGCCACGGAGAAACCGGGGAAGCCCCGGGAGGAAAACTCCGTGTTGCCTAGACCACGGCCTTGCCCAACACAAGTTATAAATTCGGGTACCGCCGGGAATCGAACCCGAGACCCCAGGATTACAAGGCCAGCGTTCTAACCGCTAGACCACCTTAAAAAATACACGACAAATCTCAACAAGGAAAGCTGGTCTCTGGGGCAAGATTCGAACAGTGAAACCCTAGAAGATTTAATCGTCAGTGTAGACAAGCTGTAAATATGAGTACAGACTATGCAGTTCTACATAAACTATTCAAACTGAAGGACTGTTAATTATAATAATGTGGTTACAGCCTAAGATAAATTTTCAAAACATATTTCGGATTCGAGAATTATGAAGGGCGTCGACTATATAATATTATATCGATGGTGGTCATTATAGCTGAAGATGGAGGCAGTGTGTTCATCCGAAACGTTGCTACCCACCTACAAGACCACATACTGTCACAATTCAGAAGACCACCAGAGACATTTTCAGTGCCGCGAAAACCTTTAAATCTCGTATAATATCGTGTTTCAAGAGATAGTATAACTGAGTTTTTAATATTCTGCTACGATAGCAGAAGAAAGGTTAAACATTGTACGCTTTAAAGTAACTCGTTATCTTCTGCTTGAAAATTTTCCCTGGTTATGAGTTCTTTGCAAATATTTTCACCAGAGGAAAGTAGTACTGATGTTTTTCTTTTTAATAAAACGAAGTAAATTCATTTAATGAAGACACTAAGCAATCAGATCTGTGCTCTACCTGCCGTACCTATTTTCCCATATTATCCTGCTTCGTCCATCTCTGTACCGTTTTATTCTTCCTCTCGTTATTCCATCTTTTCTTAAGCTCCTTCCTTTCTTAATCAACCTTCTTTCTTTCGTTAACTTTGTAAATAATTCTGTTCCATTTAACGCAACGTATTCGAATGGTTTCCATGGATACGAAATAGGCTCATTTCACAAACCAACGCAACATGCACACATACACATCTCGAGCTGGATTCAAACTCGCGATACAAATGTTCAGGCGATCGAATGAAACGTCAGACACTGTACATCGAGGTTTAACTATTCGATTCTTGTCATGAACAGCAGCTAACCTAATTGATGTTACTGAGCTAACACAGTTCCGGCCATGCATGTGAAGGGAGACTAATCATAACAAGCCACACCCACTTCGTGATTTTTATAAAACCCTAAAGTTCTTTGCCGTGTTCGCAAGAGTTACCGTGTTTCACATGTCTGTACTTAATCCACTGCATAGAGACTTTTAAAAATCCTGTATCTCATTAAAGTCGATTCAATTTATTTAAAACATTTTTGACAGGTGTGTATTTAGTGAAAGAACATACTTTTCGTGTCTGCAGTATGTCGTATCTTTATTGCTATTAGATTTGTAATGACAAATTAAATTCAAGAGCGATGGGACATGAGAAATAGAAAATAAATTATATGTGAAACATTTACTGTAACACGGCTCGTTTCTCAACATTGTATACATAAGTAAAGACAGATGCAATCGGCAACTGACACCATATTATAACTTATATTATGTTAGCAATAGTTAAAGTTGTTTGTTTTAAATAACGTCAATTTATGTCAGTAATAAAAATATCCCCATAATTCTACCCCATCCTCTAAACTGAAGACGGATAGATGACAATGTTTACCCAACAAATAAAATACATTTTATTTAGGCATGGAAGCTATTTCTTCCTCTACTTTGACAAGGCAGTGAATATAATGTGATATTATAATTCATCATTCCCCTCATCGCCATAGTCACACGTATAACAAAATCTCAAATAAGTCCGGCGTTGTGGTATACGGACCGAAGTATGAACATTAATCCTTCATGTTGAGGGTTTCACGGTGTTACAAACTCCAGGGAACGTTGTCAGACCCAGAAGTGGTTTAAACACATTCTACGACGCGATACCACGTCGGATTTAACAAGTGTTCCAACGGCATTTTTACAGATACGCACGGACCACCATTTGTCTCCCTCACGGTGTGTAAAAGGATTTAATAATAATAAAACGCATTAATAAAAAAAGTAGAATTAATAATAACAAACACTTTCCGCCACTTTCTAGACCAAGTTTCGAAGAATGCTGTCGTTATAGTAGCATCACATGACGTCAAATGTTATCATTAATCACATTTCCAATGTGATACGAGACAAGGACTTTACATTACTGGGCCAATGCGTTTAAAACCGTGAAGTATGTACAGTAACTGGGAAAGCCAGTGCATTATAATATTCGTTCTGGCGTCTCAGAATCAATTTAGCTTACTGCAGAATATAATAGCCACAGGAGCGTCCAGTCTTCAACTGTTCAAAACACTGGGATCTCTAGTTTTAATTGCGGACAGGGCACAACCACCTTTTTCTGCGTTATGATTTTGTGTGAAGACGTAAATCTTACTATGGGGAGACCCTCAGTCCAATGATAACAATTTAATTCAATTCATTTATTTAAGTGCTCGGCAACAGCCAAATAAGGCCAATAACAGCCAAGCACTGAACAACAGTACGGGATTAAATATAACATAATAATAATAATAATTTCAGTTCACCCACACTTTAAAATTTGGATGCATTTACTTCAACGCATCGTACATGTTATTGTTCACAGTTGTGACGTCGTGTGGACATGTTGGTAGATACCAACGTTTCAGCCCTGAAGATGGAGGTTGTATATTCCTCCACAAGATTAATATTTACTTACAAGTGCGCACTACGTTAAAGCCCAGGAAACCCAATTTCAAATTTCATAAGCAGTGTTGCCTAAATAAAATTTCGCATGCATTTTTAAAAATCTTGTGGTTAGCACTCCTGCTTCATATTAGGAAGGTCTTGGGTTCGAATATCGGCCCAGAGACCGGCCGTCCGGAAGGAAAATTCTGGGATAGTACATTCAAATAAGCTGCAAGGCTTCCCTTCTGCAAACTTTGTTCTCTATCGTCATGACATTTGAGAACATATGACCTATGTACTTTGAGAAGCATAGTTAAACAACATAATAAACAATCAATTAATTAATTTCAGACTCACTTAATTGCAAACAATGTTTAATTTCTATCTTACAAAACCCAATGGTAATCATAGTCCCACCTGATTCAGCAAGAAGTAACTTAATTCTGTATTTATGAGTTTCCTATGATTACCGCTGTAAACAGCGATTACTATTTTAAACAGAGTTCACCAGCTGTTCTTTTTATTGGTGAATTGTTGTGTTTTCTCTTCGGTACGGACTGAAATTATAAATACTGCTTAGACGAGCTTCAGGATCAAATAATTAATGCAATATTCCCTTGTCTTTTTCGTTTTATACACAAAATGTATAGACTTATAATAACATTATTTTTAAATCATTACAAGGGAAGTAATTATAAAATCCACAGTTTCGGTAAACATTGATAATAGCTTTGAAAACATTATCCCTTCGGTTAAAAAAAACCCTGCTAAGTTCTATTTATTCATGTGATAGATAGAAATGCCCTAAAAAAGTTCAATAGAGAAAATACGGAGAAAAAGTATTCCAAATATTCCACTCCAGGACGGGGGAATGTTGGTGAATTGGAATTTCCTGGGAAGCGCCCATAATTCATAGCCAGACATTCAGAGGACGCCGGTAGACAGCGTTAAGTACGGCGTGACCCTTATAAGGTGCCAGGAGGAATTCACTTTGCAGCTAGTTCTAAGTATTGAACACACAGACAAGGTACACAGCCCAGAAACAAAAAATCTTCTCCTCACCAGTCCTCATATTTCTTGCAACCCTCCTTCTCTGTCTTGTTTTCCTTCGTCGTCTTCCACCGCACGGATTACAACTTCTGTCACTTGGTCATCATTTGGTGTTGCTAAGGGAGTTTGATCCTTATGAAATCATGTTTACTATTTTAAACTTCCCCGCCAATCTTGACGGTAAATTTAAAAGTAATGTATCATTTATCTCTCTGCATGTTCTAAATCTTTTCTGTCTTTCGATTTGTATTTTCCTTCACATAACTTTGGTATAAAAGTGTAAAAATAAACAATTATAAGAATGCAATATCCAAAACCATTCTACCGTCTGTTGACGATTGTCTGCAATGACAAGAGCTTATTTATATACTTTAATTATCGCGTCAAATGATACGATCAATTAATAATAAAAGAAAGGGTTTGGAAGGAAGCAGTAGTGGGCAAATTTAAGGTGACATCCCAAAATTTGACTGGAGTTAGTAATGAAAACAGAGTTGTCTGAGTCAGGTAAGAGGCCTCAGTTTCGAGATGTGGAACTTGTTCTTCTAAAAAAACGAAGCAGACGTGCTAGGACATTGGCAGAGAAGTTCGATTCGTTAATAAGTGACACGAAACAATATTTTACATACGTAACCAGCATGATTTTCAACAACAGACTGCAGTAATAACTGTTCGTAAATATTAACGCATATGCAAATAAACCACTGTGGAGAAGTATTTGTTTCAATATGGTACATAACATATTTGATACTGAAAACAATGTATTTGTAGATGGCAAACATTTATTCTAAATAGCAATAATAACAATTGTTTTCCGCAAACAGACGCATTGCACATTATAACAAGCTCCGCTTGGTTAAGCTATATGCGAAGTTACATAGAGTTTGTACAGTCGAGGGCAAGAGGGTGAGAACCAGCGTTGGAAGTGGACAGAAATGATACAGGATTCAGACTATTTCCAAATTATTTCCTAAATAAACCAGGTCAATTTTGTGTGTATATTATTTATTGTAAAAACAGAAGAGGAAAATTAATATGGAGTAGCCTTAAAAGCATCAATGTACGTAGTTGCTGCCTGTTGACTCTTGTTGTAGAAAGAAGGGTTTTTTCCGCCTTCTGGTGTCATGACAAACATTGCAAAATCGTTAGACATTAGCACGGCCATAAGCTCAAAATACGATCCATTTCTTCCGAATCGGTCCTTTTTAACTTCCATCTAGAAGATCAAACATGGCATCTACGCAAACTGAAATCTAGGAATTTTAGTAACGCTGATAAATACAAGACGTATGTATTTTGTATCGTACCAGATTCTTCAAAATAAAACTCGTATTATGCATTTATTTTAAACATAATATGGCGATTGCGCGAAATATTGTAGACGATAACTCGATAATTATTGCAACTCGATGTGTTCAACTTGCTTGGTGACGCCTGGTATTATAGTGAGTGTTGTATACACTGTATATTGTCTAAAGTTTCGGGAGTTGAACCTACTTCCGTATTCAGATGATTTTTTGTCATTATATTGATATTTATTTTGTATTAACAGTGGTAAAGATCGTTGGCTTGTTTCGTCTACAAAATAACACAACAAATTTCGATTAAATTTTGAAGTTGCGGTTATACTTCACAAGTATACAATAATAAACCTCAAAATTCTATTTCCTCTTTCTCAAAACACGGCCGCTGAAACCAATACACGATCCAAAAGGGAATGATAAAATGTAATAACGTTCAGCACGGATAATCAGTCCCTGAAATGTAACTAAAACAAAAGAACGTTCGATATCTATAAAATTACATTTCAAGCTTTAGTAAGCAGGCTGGTCTCTGACTGGAATTAGTTGACTGGCATAAATTAAACCTGGATCCGTAGCGGTACGCGGTACAGTGGTTGAGAAACACGGCTGCCACGTAGCGTCCATATAAATTTGATGGAAGAATTTTATAAAACTTCGTAGTTATGCTTACAGATTTTAAAATTAGTCGAGTTCTCCTACCGTTTTCAGAATCATTTTCTGAAGATCTCTACAGCAAGTGCTTCATAACTAATTATTTCTGTTCCCACCGACTGGAACGCAGATGTCTGGATCTGCCTCCAACGAAATACAGATGACGCAGAGCTAACGTCTGCAGCCCACTATCCGTACTGTTCATAAAATTACACAAATAAAATGTTAAATAGTGACAAGCAATTTTGATTTCTTACGACATATTTCGTGGAAGCTGATGTTATTTTTGGTTTTCCTTCAATAATTAATGGATTGAAAAGATGGTAAAAATAACCTTCATGAAAGTGTTTACTATCTCCACATTCGTCTCAAACGACTGAATAAAACCCCTGAAATATTCAGTCCCTCGAATCTAGACCGTTAAATCTACACAGATTTAAAATATCAAAATAACATGACAAAATAATCTAACGCAATATAAGCTACCATGAAACGATAAACACCGTCACATCCAGATTCTAACCAGAAGCTATTTCAATCCGTGTTGAAACCAAATGCCTTATCAACAAGGTGGGGAATGCCGTGTTCTGTAACCTCAGGCCATATTTGCTATTTGGGGGTAAGAGAACAAAACATGTTGACGGGCTATCCGCTGTTAAACCACACATTAATTGGTAAAATCTAGAGCTAGGCTCGGTTTTGTATTCCAGCGAACAAGGACGATACCATCCACACTGTGTCCTGGCCACAGCACCGCAAGGAACGTGATTTACGGCAACTACTGGGTTATTCACAGTGAAAATCCCTGTTCTGGTTAACATGTCCACTTCATCTGACCTGCTATAAAACGTCACAGGCGTGCGCATTAAAACAACTACAATCTGTTTACTGTGTTATTCTATGCAACGCAAAATATGTGACCTACATCCACCGTGTTGGCCCTACTAACGAAGAACCTAACTAACAAACTAAATAACTCCACGGAGCAGAATCATTCTTGAGAGATCTATAGTCACTCAACTAGTTAAAAAAAATTTTCCGGCTTTTAAGGAACCCGAAAGTTCATTGCCGCGTCGATGTTAGTCTTCTGGGTTGTAAAGCCGTGCAGACTTGTAGGTAGATACCAACGTTTCGGAGGAGCGTACTGCTTCAATCTTCAAGACTTACTAGACATATTAGATTCTTCGTGTTCCTTCAACGGCAGATGACTCTGCTGTTTCAATGACTCGTGGCAAAAAAGTGATTCGTCAATGCAAAACCTCTTTCTTAAGCGGCCATCCCCATGCTGCAACGACCACTTATCCGTACTGAGAACATTACTGTTTGCAGCGCACAGATACGGCACGACCATATTAATTTTACAGTATCTCAATAAACATCCTGTAGTAACTATACGTACCAGCTCTTTAACAATCAATAACTCTGCTGAGTTTTGTATTGATGTGTTTCGTATGATTCTCGCTGTAAACTGCGATTATTTCCTTAAACAGCATTAACCAATTAATCACTGTAATGTTGAAGTGCTGAGTTTTCTTTGCGGTAAGGACTAAATCCATAAATGTTATTCAGACGATCTTCGGGCTAAACTCGTCAAAATTTACCCCCCTTTCCAGCGGATACCGCTAAATTATTTATTTAACTTTCCAAATTATAGCTTCAGCATTCTCTAATAAGCAATTCAAAATGTCCATCGTCTCTGCCAGCAAACTGTCACTAATTATCGCACTAACGTCTTCACTCTGACTTTATCATTACTAGAAAGACGAGCGGGCATTGAAGGGAAAGAAGATATTACACATATATATTAAAAATTTTGGAAATGAATAAGTTAAGGAAACAGTTTTTGAGTAGAAAATAGCTTATTATTATTACCGGAGATGTGTTTTCTGACAGAACAACAAAATTATACTAATGTAGAACTAAGGAATGCAGAAAAATATTTGTATAAAGTTAGGTATAAATGGGAGAAAAAATGAGTTAGATGTAAATGAGACTATGGAAGGGGAGGATGGGGTTTTAGGGACAAGAATAAAAGATTGTATAGCAAGAAAACGGGGCCGCTAGAGAAATTTATGGTTGAACTGTGGACCGCAAAAACCCGGCTTCGGGCGGACACAGTGTTCTGTACAGAGAACTCAATGAATGATTGTGGTGATAACGAAGATGATAATCATGTCGACGGAGAAGAGGATAATAAAGGACACGAAGGTGATAAACACGATTATGAAAATGACCCCCAAAGAAAAGGTGTAACAGATGTTCCAAAGTCAGCATCACTTAGAAACAAACCAGAAGAAAAGGTTATGATGAGGGTCATTTGAATATTTCCCAGCATACACCACTCACGTGAGTTTCGTTACCCTGCTACTGTTTAAAGTCAATTATTAAACATAACCTCACATTCGCTGTGTTTTATGTATACACTGAATAGCAATGTAAATATTTCGATTTGTCGTGATTGGCCCTGACGTTGCTAACTGATTCAGTATAGACTATACCCCCCCCCCCCCCCACTCAACGCTTTTATGTCCGCCGTTTCAAAATACTGAGGCTCAGAACTTTAAATTGTAAAACAAAGCAATTTTTATTCTACGTTTCACAGTTAAGCACTGTACTTGCCCCGCAATTACCAAGCGAATTTAAACATTTTTGTAGATATTTGGTAACGCTACATTCAAAATTACGTAATGTTGTTTACTCATCTGTGTAATTAATATTATCCAAATTAAAAAGCAGTTGTATTAAATGGAACATACTGAGTACCGACATGTTATAAATGCTCAAAACCACTTCACGTTCCAAAGTAATGGCCGTTATGCAGAATTAAATACTGCCGTTTACTTTTACATGATACGTAGTTGCAAATGGAATCCTAGGATTACGCGTTTAATACCACTGTATTGTGAACACATTCGTTTACTCGTATACTTCGCTGGGATTTATATCGATTCATGTGCATTTAGTCTACTAGATATACGCCCTCATATAAATGGTTAAAATAAATAGAATTTATAGAATCCTACCTAAAGGTTATTAGCCGGGGGTTTTAATATTATATAATAAAATGTACACACCAATCACACTGTTTATTTATTGTGTCACACATATTTAATCTGCGTCATTGTTAGATATATCTTCTATAAGTTTAATAAACTCAATAAACATTGTAAACAGTGAAACAGAATTTCAGTATCTTTATAGTTGACACATGAAATTCAGTGCAATAAAACAAACAAACACAATCTTATCCTTCGTATCATTAAATTCTGTTTATGAAGAGAAAAATTTCATTAGTCATTTCTGAGTGGTTGTCACTCTTGCATCTTTAGAGAAATGTCCCGGGTTGAAACAACGGTTATCCTGAGATCTTTAATCATATTTCTTAGTGCCCTCACAAAAATGTTTGGACAGTATTTTGAATGATGCTAAAATCGTTTCCTTGCATGTCCCTTCCAGTCCAATAATTGCCTCATTATTTGACATTATATTATCTTATTAACAAAAAGTGTTATTAAATAAACCCCCAGTATTGTCAGAGTGATTAAGTCGAGAAGAATGAGATGGGCGGGGCATGTAGCACGCATGGATGGGACAAGAGGTGTGCACCGGGTACTGGTCGGGAAGCCTGAGGGGAAGAGACCGTTGGGGAGACCTACACATAGATGGGAGGATGTCAGACGGGATCTATGTGAGATAGGAGTTGAAGGAGACTGGATTTTGTTGGCCCAGGACAGGGTCCGGTGGAGGGCTTTGGTTAATTCGGTGATGAACCTTCATGTTCAGTAAGCCATCTAGTTAGTCAGTTAGTTATTAAATAAAAAATAAATAAAGATAAATTATGTGACATCACATATATTATATGATACAGAGGTGCAGTGGCAGGCTCCTGTAACAACGATAATAAACCTCTGAGTTCCACAAAAGACAAATTTTATGAGCACTTCCGAGGCTACTACTTTTACCATGATGGATTCTGCTTCGTGGAAACAGTCGACCAGAAAATTTGATTTATTTTTGTAGTCCATAATCAATATAAGATGACAGCACGACAGAACCTCACACTCCATTCGCCGTCATTAGCGTATTCATTCATCCTGCAGGGTGTAGTACGTGTTTCCTGACTATAAATTCAGCCAATTAAGTGCCAGGTATTCAGTCAGCTGCTAGCATCTCATACGTACCGCCGTCTGTAAGAACTACTTGCTCTGAACGAGCATTCAGGGCTTAATTAACTATTAAAGTAGCTACTGTCTCTAGCTCCTTCATTATGGCCCCGCTCAGAATCGTAAGACTTCCATCAACACATTTCGTAAGTCAATTTCAAGCTTCGCCAAACTGGGCCGACAGTTCGTCTGTTACTAATTCAACAGTTTCCAGCCCTCTGAATGCTTGTCATCCATATACTAACTGCAGCAATAAGTTAATATATTCCCTTAACGATTTACAACATAAGAAAATTGCTTCTTGATAACTGGATTCCTATTTACAGCCTGACTGGTTTGACACATTAGCAAAGTAGAACAGGGCAAAGTGTCAGAGGGTGTGTTCACACGTCAAACATGTACCTTGATGTTGAATCCGCAGTGATACAGTCCATTTGCATTAATTTTCATGGCGGTGTTGTTAATATGAACGATGAAGGTTAACAGAGTATTATTTTCTTTATTCTTTCTTATATTCTTTCTCTCTTTCTTCGTACCTTTTCATCTTTCCTTTTGCCTGTTTTTATCTCATTCATCTACCCACCTACCTACAACTACCTCCAACTACCCAAATATCTTTTATATGATCTTGTCTGTCTGTCATATACGTATCTACCACACACATCTTTTCATCTTATATTTCTTTTTCGTAAATGTCCATTACCGTGTCTACGAGTCGCTCCCACTAAACCCTATTCTGAGCTACAAGAATCAATTTCACAACTTCCTGCCCTATTTCCTTATGATCCATTTTAAAATTATCCCTCATCTACGCTTAATACATTCTGTACCATTTATCCACCTCCCTCGCGCGTACCAAGGTCACTTCCCACTATGGCAAACATTTATGTAATAACTACTTGATATGATATCATTAAATAACCCGGAAACCAACTATTACACAGATCGACGTTTTGTTAACTTAACTATAATTCTCCTTTGAAATGTATGCATTACTTGACCCTAACAAGCAAACTATGTAGAACTTTATAAATGTATCGGGTAAGTTCCCTGCTAACCAGCGTGCATTGGAGAGTGTTATAACGCGATTAGGACTGTACGATGATGGACGTAAAATGATTAGGAATATTCTATTAAGCTATTCAGAGGGCGTTACATTGTATGGATGTTATCAAGGCGGATGAAGATATATAATATATCTAAGGTCATATATCAAGGCGCTGCTTCCAACTGAAGTGTTACGTACATGTAAACGAAGAGATGGAATACATTTACGCAACAGTTAACATTATCAACTAAATGCTAAAAGCTAAATACCACTGCGTTGAAGCACAAAACTCAACTATCGAAGTGTTCAGAAAAACGTATTTTACTTTCAAGAAAACACACCACTGTCACACGACCATTATAATGTAGATGTACGTATTATTGATCTTTATTATAGAATTCAAATGAAACCCATAAACAAATTTTCTAAACGATATGAACAACCAATCATTTATTGAGATGATTTCTCTCTACAGATGACTTGGTTTGACTGACACCGGGTTTTTGGAGGTCCACAGCTGTGGCGCCATTAACAAACTATTTAATACGTATTCTTACTAATTTAATTCTCCCATACACATATATTTCACTATATTTTATGAGCGATATATACAGTAACGAACATTAAATCATGTGGCATGCAGTATTACCACTGGCCTACAACGAGATAACTTCTAGTTAGAAACCATAACCTCTAATTTTTGGGATATGTGAAGGTTAAAAGAACAGACAGCGACACTTAGTTTCCGTATTGCACTTTGTACCCATCAGTTGTGCCATAAGCCCAGCTGCGTCACGTGTCGTAAACCAGGGTGTTACAGCGCATTTATCTGCAGAAGCAGCCAGCTACATTTCAAGGCTATCGCTTCTGGCCCCCTCTCGCTTGATAACACAACCCTTTAAGAGGTGGTAACTGCAATTAAAGCACTTTGCTAACAACTGAAATCCGAGTTGGTACATCTAAAATTCTTCCACTAAATATAACTGTCTTCTGGAATGTTGCGCCCTGCTGTCAGGTAGAATTTTACCGACATTTCAGAAATTCTTATTGTCTCCATCATCAGGGCGATTATGATGGAAGCATTTAATACATTTTTTTAAATTTGTGAACTATTTTACAATTTATTGGAAGGGGAGAAAGACTTGCGGCAGCATGGTTAGAATTGCTTCATCTTCGGATGATCATTGATTCAAATCTCAGCTCGGTAACGAGCTATGTTGACTGACATTTTTCGTTTTTTTATTCAGTTCCTTCAAATACTATACTTTACCTTAATTTAGACCACGACCGCTTCCTTCCACATCCTGTCAGTGAATTATTCATTAATCATCTGATTCCATATACAACTAATCTGAGCTTCTGAGAGCGTCATTAAATACGCAAGAAATAAATAAAACATTCCGGAGGGGCAAACAGAAGGACCTAATTATGCCACAAACCAACGTCTCCTACAACAAGTAACGTACACCAAATACTAAAAACAGGAGAACTTACACAAAAATTTGTTTGTAGTTCCAGACATGTACAGAGAACGAAACGTGATGTTCATGAATAGCGTAAAATTTTATAACGCGTTGTAAACAACTTGGAATAAATGCAGTATGTAGACGGATGAAGAATTTTTAAATAAATAAAAATTACGAGGGTCGCTCATTAAGTAATGCCCCACATTTTTTTTCTCAGCCAATAATGAAGATAGAAAAGTGTACTTTTACATGCTTGAGATTTGATGTTTCCCGCGTTCGTGTACGGAGTTTCAAATGATTCCAACCGATAGCGGAGCTGTAGTGAACTGTTAAAATGGCGTCTGTGAACGACTCTCGTTACAAGCAACGAGCTGTAATTGAATTCCTTGTTGCTGAAAAAGAAACGGTGGTGAACATTCATAAACGTTTGTGTGCTGTGTATGGAAGCTGTGCAGTCGATAGGAGCACCGTTGGTCGCTGGGCTAAGAGAGTTAAAGCTTCAGGAAGTGAAGAAACCGAGCTCCGTGATCTGCCGCGCTCTGGGCGTCCTGCCACAGCCACCACTCCAGACATGTTGAACCGCGCGGATGCCATTATTCGTGAGGATCGGCGCATCACAACTCGACAATTGGCCCAACAGCTTTCAGTCAGCAATGGAAGTGTGATTGCAATTATCCAGGCTCTCGCATATTCGAAGGTGTGCGCAAGATGGGTTCCACGAAGTCTCACAGCAGACCACAGGATTCAAAGGAAAACGATTTCTTCTGAATTGTTGGAGCGTTTTGATGCTGAGGGAGAGGTCTTTCTGTCCCGGATCATTACAGGTGACGAAACCTGGATACACCACTTTGAGCCAGAGACAAAAAGGCAGTCAATGGAGTGGCATCATCCTCAATCACCGAGAAAGAAGAAATTCAAGACAACTCCCTCCGCCGGAAAAGTCATGATGACTGTCTTTTGGGACAGTGATGGGGTCATTCTTGTGGATGTGATGCCAAGAGGTGCGACCATCAATTCAGACGCGTACATCAGGACCCTGAAAACCCTCAAGAAGCGTTTTCGACGAGTTCGGCCTCACAAGCATCCAGCAGAAATTTTGCTCCTGCACGACAATGCACGCCCTCACACAAGTCTGAGAACCCGGGAAGAAATCACCAAATTGGGTTGGACGGTGCTACCCCATCCACCCTACAGTCCAGATCTGGCACCCTCCGACTTCCATCTCTTTGGGCCACTTAAAGATGCTATCCGCGGAACAAGATTTGAAGATGACGAGAGCGTGATTCAAGCAGTGAGGACATGGCTACGTGCACAGGACAAGAGCTGGTACCGGCAAGGCATGCATGCACTTGTTCCACGCTGGCGTAAAACCGTACAAGTTGATGGGGACTATGTGGAAAAATAGTATGTGTAAAGGAAACATTGATTTATATTGTCACTAAATTTGAGCCATCTTGAATAAATATGTTCTGAAGAAAAAAATGTGGGGCATTACTTAATGAGCGACATGAAAGAGTAGCTGATACTTGCAAAACTGTAGGATGCAAACTATTCACAATTAACGAATCACGTATGTGCTTTTGCGGTAAAACCTTTTCTCAACATTACACATGTAATCAACAAATAAAATTAGATTTTGCTCACATGCACTAGTAACCATGACTACGTGTCCATACTTAAGCAGGACTGCATATTATACAGGGGACGATCAGTACACTAACATACACTCTACGAAAATTAAAAGGCCATTTGCATTCAAACCATTTGCAATGGGGTTACTGGGGGGGTTTAATCCCATGTTAAGAGTAATGAAGCTTCACCCTCGAGAAGCGGTAGTGTTACCTAATTGCAACAGTGGATGTTACGACTATTTGCAGATAGCCTACAAGCTTTTAATCCTTGTTAGGATAGTAAATGATATAAACCAACGGTTAAGTTACATTAAAATCAGCGAAGACGATTAGTTTCCACAACTCAGCTGTTCTTCCGATGAAACACAAATTAAAGAATACGCGTGCAGACATAATGCAGTGGCGTTCTATGAATAAGGCTCGTCTAACGAGTGTCAGAGAAGAGGAAATGTTATGATGAAGTCCAAGATGTGTTAAGGGAATTCATGAGAAAGATCGACAATACTTTTACTACGATAAATTGTCATATCGATATAACTAACTTATTCAATGGAGCAGGTTCCTTCTCGAACAGCTAATGGTCTTTCAGGTGTTACAGAAATTCACCAAAATTTATAAAACCGAAGGTTCATTACCGTGTTCGGTATAGCCATAAAAACTTCAGTTCAGTACACACTTTCACATTCTATTTAAGATAAACTTTAATATTATCCTTCCACATACGACTTGGTTTCCAATGTGATTTCTTATATTTAAGTGTTCCGACGAAAATTCTTCTGTATTTATAACCTCTGACACTCATGAGTGTTACATGCCACGTCAATCTCATCCTTTTCTGTGATGAAGCCATTAACATTTCTTGAAAAATACAAATTATGGATGTATTCATTATGCAGTTTCATCAGTACTCGTGTTACTTCCTACCCCTTGTATCTGATTATTCTCTTTCGCACTCCTTTCTCAAATACAGTCAATTTATATTCTTCCCTTAGGCTGAAGAAACATTTCTTAACCATATACAAGAAGAAGAAAATATTTGAAAGATTTCAGAACAGTTTATTTTAAAAATGGTTGTTGCCTTTAGTCATAAATGTACATTTGTTAGCCGATATTATGCATTTGAATGTCACTGAACCACTGGCTCATAATTCCCCAAAACACCTGACACTAAAGGCCACCAACAGTTGTCCTGGGTGACCCCCAATGTATCCGGACGCTACCATTAAGTAGCGACCACTATCTTCTTTATTTTACATTCCTTTCTGCGGCTTTATATTAAATTACATAGTCAAATAGATACCACAACACATAATTAATACAGTTAATCAGTGATGTAATTAATATTTTTTACCATATTAATATTATAAAAGTTATTATATCAAACACCGTGCTGTATAATTTTCTGTTCTGAGCAGTCAGCATCCACAAAAATCAAATGAACAGCTTTGTAAATATGGTGGTCTAGGGGGGGAAGCAGTGCTGGGTTAGGGTCCCATGGTTCGTCAGTGGTTTTCGCCCTGTTTGAGTGATGCCCGTTTTTCTATATGATGCGTGTGGTTCGAATAAATTTAACTAAAAACAGAATTTCCATAAAACGCAATTTTCTTTCATACGCTCCTTAAACTAGGTTCCAAAATCGTGTCTGTATGTCCGTCCGCATGTTTCATATGAGAGATACTGAAAGAATTTAAAATAAATCTGTTCTATACTAAAACTTTTTGAGTAAATTTCATGCTCAATTCTATTTCCAATTTTGGAGATCTGAGATTCGGAGACTGTCTATTTTGGCTAAATGGTTTATCATAATTCCTTAGTTTCTGAAGGCAAATTGCGAGATATTAATCATAACATTTTACATCAAAGTGACATCTGATTTGTTTAACACGCTTCAGAATTCACTAATTCTTCATTTTGTCCACAAAGTGTGTTTATGGGGGTTCACAACGATATGACAAGAGAACGATAAGACACATTGGTTGACCGTTTAAAGCCGAGTGTTACCTATTTGTACCACCTGCTTCAACACAACATTAACTGTATATTTTATAATCTATGGGTTTCTTATAATTCTCAGAGAAAATAGCATAAGACCAACTGATATTTCTTGGTATAGACTGAATTATTAAATATTATTTAGACGAGCATTACAATGTCAAATTAGGCCACAACATCTTCATTCAGCATTCATAATTTTATTGATCATCCTATGATACGTCTCCACATAATCTGAGATGTTAACAGAGCCTTTAAGTAAACCATAAATAAATGTCGTATACGTAAGTGATATATATTAAAATCCAGTTCCTTGTAATTTATTTCTCAAATCACGCCCTGCTCACTCCACAAAAGAAACCCTAGACACACACTGTGTACGCAGTTAGGTTGATCAAAGTTTCTCCAAAAATACCTCATCTGTGATAAGACTGAAGAAATAAAAAGCAAAACTTTGCTTCTGACGATGTCAACAAAAAAAAGAAAGAAAGGAAAGAAAGAAAAAAGAGAAAAGAAGATTGGGGGGGGGGGGCAGGCAAGACTAGAAGGACGTCACCTCTGTAAATATTTCGAGACGACAACTAACTGATTCTTCTTCCATGGCAACACGACTTTTCCCTAGAAAACTTTTTCGATGTATGTTCTTCTTCTCTCCCTCCCCCCGTTCTTTCTTTTCATTTCGTCTACGTCTCTTCCCACTTCCATCAAAATCTTCTTCTTATTCTTGGTCGGAGTCCGCAAATGCGCCATGTCTACTCAACTTTCATTTGTCACGCACATGCACGAACGCTGCGGTCATCTCAGGCCAAACCTTTTGAACACTGCTCAATATCACATTAAGAACATTGCAGTCATCATTTTAAATTCGTATTTACACACACCTAAATATGTATTTAAAAAATCTATCTAATCTATTGCAGTTCAGAATATTTTACCACTTTTCGGTCAGCGTTATCTCGAAATAAATTGTACAGACAACCCCCCCCCCCCCTCCCAAGTTCCGAAAAAATACAAAATTAGACTGTCTAGATTGCTAATGTTGGGAGTGAACTGAACTTGCTCCTGCAATACCAGACACAGACTACTTGTCGTACACTGGAGCCCGACAAGTTTCAGCTCCAGTAAGGCGAAACGACTCGCATTCAGTTACCGTGGTAACGGTTAAACAGTGACAGGCCGAAGAGTGTAAAGTCGTATTACAAGTAATTAACAAAGACAAGACAAAACAATTCAAGACTGTTCCATGACAAAGTAAGTACAGAATTCTTGCAGATAGACGATGACGTAAAAGGTCCTGTCTGTAAACCTCACAGCATAAAATTATTAGTGTAATTCCAATAAATTTTTCTTTCTGTCACTACAGAACACCACTTATCCACATTAACAATTTTATTATAATACGTCGAAGATATATTACATTAAATGATAATTATTTTTAGCTTTATCGTTAGCTTGCTGTCATTTTTTTATTACTTCAAAGACTCATTAATTATTTAAGTGATGTGAAACCCTCATTTTCTTTAGACGCTCTAGATTTGATTTTATATATTTTATTCCTGTCCCTGTGTTATTGTATTTTATTGCATTATTTTTAGTTTATTACTTAAGCCTGTTATTTTATTCAGCGCCATATTGTCACTGGCAGTTCACTGTTTTAAAGCAATTATATGAATTAATTAAATTACCTTTAAATTTCTATTGCGTAACTATCTTTACTGACCACATCATACTTTAAATTTTAATTTTATTATACAATTATTTTGAGTTTTAATATTTCTCACGTGACTTTATCTCGTTAAAATGAAGTTTCAACCACACAATTCCCCTTGTTCTATGACAACTATGCTGTACTTAACAGCCTAAATTAACGTTCAGCGGAATTATATAATAGTCATGTAAATTGGCGTTGGGATTAGGCAGTGTTATGAGACATGCAAGTGTCGCCAGCAGTAACGGGTGAAACTCGGGGGAAATCAGGGGCCCTTGTCTGCCGTAGATTGGGAACATGGCCGGCCAGTTGCGCGGTTTAACGTCTTCTCTGCAGCATTCACTAATTAGGCACTGACTTAATTCATATCGCATACAGCAATTCGATAAAAACAGCCATTTTAAGACCATGTTTTTATAAACAACGAGTTCGATCCAAAACTGTCCCTTCTACACAGAGTTCAGAATTGCGCTGTTCCCCGGACGACATTACGGAGCCATTCAAACATTTCAATCACAGCATACTTTTGTCTAATACCAAAAAAAAGGTCATGCTAGACAATCTATTAGTCGCTCAGCTAGTCAGAAGATTTCCCCACATATTATGAAATCGAAAGGTTCATTATCGTGTTCATATCCCGCCACTGGACCATATCCTGAGAAACTTGAATCCAGTCAAAATCTGATAAAAATTTACAACATAACTTTGGGAGTTTCATATGGATTCATAAGCATCTGAAGCCGAAGCTGATCTAAATATTAATTAAAGATTGAGTTCCAACCGCAAAGAGAACACAACGTCTTCATAACAATTCAATTCAATTCAATTCATTTATTTAAGTGTTTGCCAACAGCAAGAAGCCAGTAACAGGCACACACTGATAATACATACATACACTAATAATGAAAAATATTTCAAAAACAAATTAACTAAAACATATATATATATATATGTACAGTATTAAATATAACAGCCAAATATAGGCAAACCCAAAATAGAAACATTATTATACACAAAGAAGATAAATTAAGAAATACAAATAAAAGCGAATAATCCACCTAGGGAAACACTAGTATAAATGTGAAACGCTAAATAAGTACAAGGAAAGAATAACCAAGCTAGATCATCTATCAAGACAATGATCTAATTGTTAAAGCTGTACAAGGAAATAAATGTTGTTCATTCTGAGAATCATTCGAAATCCATCAACACACTCTGTCGATAAAATGTAGAGTTACCGTTGTTGAAGCATGTGTTTACATAAAGTTACCACCAAACATTTCTCGGTCCCCTCTCTCTTTAGACCTGGTAGAATCCACATTGAGTAAATATCTTGTACAATGTCCTTTGTCTTTTAATGATTTTCGCCAAACAGTAAAGTTTATTAATGTCTGCCGTAGTTGCAGTACTCCATCTTCAACCCTGAAGATGGAAAGGATATGTGCCTCCGAAACGTTGGTATGAACCTATAAGTTTACACGTTATTATGCAGAAGATAAATATCGATATCTCAGTCGCAGTAATTACTTCAAATCTCGCATCTTACTTTATTACCACAAGTCTGAACAAACAGAGATGTATCCCTCTTGCATAAAAATCTTGTTTTTGGAACAATACAACATAAGCTTGGTTATATTAATACAACCAGTAGACTTGTAAACAACTTGTTTTTGTCACAGTGTGTTTCCCACGGAGTGCTTTACGGAATTGTGTAAATATCACCAACAGAGGGAGGACGAAAATGAAAAGAAGGTTGGAGGAGGAATTTCTAATCTACAGCAGGGAAAGTCGGTAAGCCGTGATAACAAGTGTAAAAGCGCTTTAAATCCTCACTGTCAGCATACTTGACATTGCGAGTGAAAGCATTATGAGATCATAAAAAGGTATGACAAGTCTGGACATCAGTGGCGTGCAAGAGAAGAGAAACGAAACAGTGGCGTGATGTCTGGAAGTACACGTGTACTTACTCCATGGAGCCGAGCCATTTCCTGAGAAGCCAACAATTGCTCAGACACTAAAAAAATTCCCAACATTTTATGGAACCCAAATGTTCATTACCGTGCTCAAAAGAGCCAGCCACTGGTTCATATCCTGACCCAGATCAATTTTAATATTATACTCCCATCTTCGTCTAGGTCTTCCTAGTGATCTCCCTCCTTCTGGTTTGCCACGAAAACCCTGTATGCATTCTTCTACTCTCCCATGCGGGCTACATGTCCTGCTCATCTCATCTTCCTTAACTTGATCATTCTAATTAGATCTGACGAGGAGTACAACTTATGAAGCTCCTCATTACGCAACTTTCTCCAGCATCCTAGTAAATCATCCCTTTTGGGTCCAAAGATTCTTCTCAGCACCCTGTTCTCAAACACCCTCAGCCTACGTTCCTCCCTTAGTGTCAGAGACCCAAGTTTCACACCCATACAAAACTACAGTCAAAATCATAGTATCATGTATTTTAATCTTTAAGTGTTTGTACAGCAGACAAAGATACAAAAGGTTCTAAACTGAATGGCAGCGAGCATTACCCAAATTTAATCTGCTCTTACTTTCCTCATGAATCAATTAGAGCTTCTTTGTTTTTCTTTATGGTATTTATGTTATCCCCCAGTATATTTACATCACCGTATACTGGTGAGTCATTTTTAATTTCAGTCCCACGTGGTTTTCTTGGACCTACCTAAATGCATATTCTAAAGCAAAACTGAAATCGATGGTGTTAAAGCATCTCCTTGTATCAGACCATTTTTAATATAAAACGTGTCAGACAAATATTTACCTATACGGACTTTATTATGGGTTCCATGTACACCTGTAACCACGAGAGACTATTAGCTTCTCAAGAAAAATTCAGCTTCATGGAGTTATTTACACATTATTCTATCAGCAGCAATCACGAAACTTACATTCATATAAATACGTATATAAAGACACACGTTAGCCTTATGTTCCAGCCACAAAGCTTTCCTCTCTTTGTAAATTCATACGCACGCTTGCTATCGTTTGAGAAGTGAGTACATGCGTGGTTTCAGCTTGCAAAGGCCTGGCAACCAGGCTTATAACGTGGCTTGTCAACAGAATTCAGATCCTAAAATAGTACTAGCCCGCAGTACAGCGGTCAAAGTGTAATGTATTTACGCGACCATAATCCCAGGAAAGTCAATTAAGCTTATAAACTATGTAAACTGTACTTTAATTTACAAAGTCATTGCCCAAGAGAAGCAGAGAGACTGGCCTAATTGAGTCTTATGCTATTTAACAACACTGTTCCAACTGAAAAGTTTTTGTGACGGAAGAAATATAAAGAAAATATTTTAGTCAGTAAGGATTTGAAATAAAGCTTTTGTGACCGTTTTAAATACTGTTATCACAGAAATGGATTTTAGAAACATCGAAACACCACAAAAGTTTCGATCGGCACAGCAGGTAGCCTAAGTAGATGGAAATCAGAGCTGGATATTTCCCGAGAACAGGGTTCAGATGTTACCTTTACAATGACATTGTAGTTTTCTTAGTGCGGGAAATATATAAGCAATCTGATGACAACCCGACAGGGAAGTGACGTAAAAGTTTTTGTTACAAAACTCGTTAATCGCGGCATACACGAAAGCAAACACAATTAATTGATACATTATAGATTATGGTTTGTTTTGTCTTTTTTGGTTTTCTGCACTGTGTGACGTTCCGGCTGTGCTGGAGCTAAGTGTAATTTACTTTTAAGTCACATTCATGAAGAAGACTTGCACATGTTTTTGTTTAGTAGTTGAAATTGAAGAATCAGGGTGAAATCCACACTTCGAGCTTTGCGTGTAATCGATCAGAAGATGTCTGAGAGTACTATGCAGGGACCAGGTCAAAAGAGTAATAAATCTTTATCTTAATGAAAACAGCCAAAAACTGGCTGCAGCAGATGAAATTGGAATCCTTTTGTTTCAGACCAGCACTCAAGAGAGAAAGACGAGAAAGGAAACTAAAAAGCAAAAATAATGAAAATGAAATGTTAAATTAGCGAACAAATAATAAAGAGATGAAAAAAATCACCATAACAGAAATATAGGCTATAGAAAAAGAGTAATAAAGATAGATAAAGGAAGAAAAACGGTAAGAATAATTTAATAAATAAACAAATACAACTGAAGTCTTGGGTCAGCGTACCCTCTGCAGATGTGATAGGCCATTCGGTTGGTAAGACTGCGGTATCCTGTAGCTTAATGGCAGAGAAACAGATTGTGCCGACCTCTGGTATGGATTTTGTTATTTGTCTTCAAGAAATGGCAACACGTACAACATAGTAGCAGAGCGAGTCACAAGTCTTATGTGTGTCAAACCATTTATATGCAGACGGGCGCTCCGTTTCGTCTTTTTTGGATGCAACTCACTACGGTCAGAATGGACGTACAATCTTACTGCAGTTGGGTCTTGTCCCATGATTATTCCTCTGTATCAAAATCCACACACAGGACAGTTTGCCTTTCTTGAATTCAATTTAAAATGACTAAACATTAGTTAAAGAAGAAAGTCTTCTTGAATTTATATCGTATAGTCTGGTTCATAGAAGTTTCAGAGGTGTTTGCTGCCTCCATTATCAGGGCGAGTAGTTAATTTAGGCAGCATTAAATGTCGGTAAACTTCTACCAGACTACAAGACACAACACTGCAGAAGAAAGACACCACGAGAATCTTATTTAAAAATTCATAACTTGGAAAAGTATCGAATTTATAAGTCTTATTCCTCCTCCTCAAAATTTGGGACAATTTTTAATACAACGAAAAAATAAATTCTTAGAAAGTATGGCAGCAAATAAAAATTATATTTACGGAATATTTATGGCAGATTATATTCGAAGAATATTTTAAAACATTCAGTTTACAAGTTCTAACTTAAAGCCGTCAAAGTAAACGATAAAAATTAAAGTCCATAAACCCACAAATTTATGTTATTTTATGGGTGTGAAATATGGACCCTGTATCGAAAAGCAAAACGTAATCTGAGAATACAGACTGGGATAAAAAGATGCTGAGTAGAATATTTTGGATCAAAGGCAGAGGAGGTAACAGGGGGTGGAGAAAACTACATAACAAGGAATTTTACAATTTGTAATCCGAATCCGATATTATTATGGCGACTAAGTCTATGGGGATGATATGGGAAAGTATGGGACAATAATACGCGCATACAAAATTTTAATATTCCCGTCTACCAAATTACACGGCACTATAACCGAGAATACAGCCATCAATATTAAAAATAATCTTAGAAAAACATGGTATTGAACCTTCTGGTTTAATAAAAGTGAATAATGTTTCTCATTAACGACCAAATAATTAACACGTTTTGTGGCTTTTACAGGTGGCGCTGTAACACTGTGTTTCAGGTACCATTTTGCAATAAGCTCTGATGCAAGGCAGTTGAAATAACAGTCTAACAACGTTAAAGTGATGACTTATCCCTGGTTTAAATACTTCATTACTATGAATAACATTCTTGACGTTACATAAAGTATTTAATAAAGTGATTTCGAGTTTACTTTAGAAGTAAGATTGTCAGCTTTGTTAACAATTTAGATTTTGTCGGTACTTAGAAACATGCGTTAATGAAAGTGGGAACTTTATAAATTATAGAGCAAGGTTATTCGTCTTGCCTGCTGTCAAACATGCCAAGCCGAGACCTTCCTTGACAGATTGCTCGCACAGTGACCATACTTCTGTCAAAAACAGTTGATTACGAATAACGGATAATTGGATTTTCAAACTGTCACTCGGATTGTGCATCAAATAAATTTATACCGGATTCTGTCAGGTCTCAAATCCCGTGCGTTTGTTTAGTTACGACTGACTGCATCGGAACTGCCAAGCAAGCCACAGTGTTCGATTATATTCACCAAGTTTTCCAGTTAGTTATTCAGCACTCACAAACACTGCATTTATGAAGTTTGTTTGTTCGTTTGTTGAAACCGTACAATCTTATAGGCGGCTACCAACCTTTCGAAGGAATCTACTGCTTCCATCTTCATGGTAGAAAATGCGTTCCATCTTCACAAACCATTAAACCACACTCGACTTTTCAACCCCGTGTTAACTTCAAACCTCAGAAGGTAGCTCATAGATTTATCGTTTGGTTAAATGGACCATTTACTGACTGAATCACTTAGTGAATGATTTACTTATTTCGTAACTGACAGACTGATCGATTCGTTATTTCCTTTTGTAATCTTCCAATCTCTTATCGGCAATTACTTCATCCGAGTGGCAGGTTCTAGACCTCATACACCTAAGTGGTAAATATCTTGCATCAAACAGTAAATTGTAAACCCATGCCATTTCCTAGCTAGAGGTCGACTTTTTTCATACCGGGATAGACGCCTTGATGTCACAATAAGACAAATGCTTAAGATTCTGTTTGGACCATATTCCATTCCTCTTATGTGTCATACATGTAGAATTTATGTGGAAATATGGCCCTTCACATAACAATGCTTATTACCCTATTTCTAAATACTACTGTATTATCGAAATCGAATATAATACCCAATGGAAATCTGTTTACATTAATATTATCACCATACCTGCAACTAATGCTCTGTATTTCTGATATGCTCTTTTCATAAGGACCCATATAACGCGGGGATTTAAGACTGAAACAAAGGCACTTTGAAACTTAACACGACGTATCAGACAGGGAGAAGAGTCACTTTTAAAACCAATCACAAAAAACAAGAATTTACATAAAATTTAGCATTAATAAGAGAGTTCTGAAAGACCAAAAGTGCGAAGGAATGTGAGTTTTATGAATTAAATAAAAATGAAGCAAGCAAACATAACTCTAGCATAAAAATACGATAAAATACTTTATCCAACTGATTTAATTTCAATCACAGAAATGCATATTATAGAAACGCTATGAAGAACATATATAAATTAAAGTTAAAACCGAGTATTTCGGTACTTCAATTTTATACATTACGAATATGTCATGTTATACTCACATTACATCGAAATGCAACTTCTCGCTTTATGATAATTATGTCTTCCTTACCTGAAAAATAAATAATACAAATTATTATTTTCATGTTGCATAAACAAGAGAGATCAAAAAAATGATGTCACATACCCACACTGTTACACTATATAAAGAAATTATATGACCTGTATGCTTACAAACATATTTAAAATGAATTATGATTAGTTATTATTATTAATGTGTGTTCTTTAATTCTTCAGTTGTCTTCCTACAGACGTGGCTAGATTTAACGTATTTAACGTGAACTTAAAGGCCACTACCGAAATCACAACACCCCTAAAATTTACTTTAACCTGATACATACAAATCCAGTCCACACATACTCCGATGCAATATAATATTATTATCCCATCTAAACCTAGGTCTCTGAATAGACGATTTCCTTTCACGTCAATTTTAAAGGGTACTGACGATGGTGTGTTTTAATCCGAATCACTAAATTCTTGGACTGCGTCCATCGTCTGTGGTTTTAAAGGAAAAAACGTTTCGGAAGCCAGATCTGCTTCTGTCCTTAGGTGTAAGCGTGGGTAGGGGAATCTACTGTTGACCAAACTTGATCTCAGGTGGTTACATAGATGTGAGTTATACTGACTTAGTTTATCCAGTAACTGAGGTTAGCACTTTCTATCGGATCCAAATGAGAAGGTGCCCCTCCCTACTTTTTGACCTGAGGACGGAAGCAGATCCAGCTTCCGAAACGTGGTGTTCAAAACACAGATGACGGACACAGTTCAAGAATTTAGTGATCCCGACTTCTTATCACGCACTGCACGCCTCATCACGGCTTATCAAGATAAATTATAAAATTTCTATAATGCATTAGCACAATAATAATGACAGTCAAAATATAACATAAACAGATTAGGTATTCGTGTGTTTAATCTAGTGGTTAATAACAACAGCTGAATTTATTAAACATTTGAAACGGAATCCATTTTAGTGAGTTCATGTAACGGAGGCGTTTCTACATCTCGCATAAAAACTAGATGAAAAGGCGTAAATGTGAACCAGAGCTCGTGATATCTCTTTTTAATCAGTTCTAGTTCTAGAAACATCGCATGC
Source organism: Zootermopsis nevadensis (assembly GCF_977971745.1). Classification (NCBI taxonomy): domain Eukaryota; kingdom Metazoa; phylum Arthropoda; class Insecta; order Blattodea; family Termopsidae; genus Zootermopsis; species Zootermopsis nevadensis. Next base: position 11,220,086 of record NW_028259139.1, on the reverse strand, counting down.
ATTGCTCCCACTCGACTCCACTCTCATTACAGAGTCAGTTGTGCCCCACTGAATGGCGGTTCCGGACCCCGACAATGCATCTTTGGGTCCACAGAGACACAGGCCTCTTTCCGTACCCAATTCGTTTTAGTGAATATTATAAAATATGGCAGCCTCATTACTCATAGGTCGGACAAAGTACTTAACTTTCAACACTGAATTAATAGCAGGGTAGGCTAGGCAGCCGGTTAATATCAGAGACGTTTTTTAACTTCACTGATTTCTTTATTTGAGCTGAGTTGCTGGTTTCGAATGGGAGGTGAACAAACGCATTGTACAGAATGTTGCAACAAACATCTTAAATTTCGTAGCCTAAGAATTTCCGAAGCGAGAGACAACAGATGTAAATTATTGTTCTGAGCCATCAAGAAAGAAAGAAAGAAAGAAAAACTGAGAGTCATAACAAATAAGAAAAGGAACACATAAATAAAAGGAGAAAGAAATCAGAATAAATAACAGAAAAGTGAAGTTAAAGAATAGACAAAAATTCTGAATGAGATATTTTCATAAGAGTTGGCAATACTGAAGACATATTCAATTAATAGGAATCATTATTTATGAAAGAAAATGTTGCTAAAGCTTAATATCAGCTAAAAACAGTTTTGTTATTCTCTTTTAATTATGTAATGATTTATGTTCCACGGGGATGCAGACGTCCACATAAACAGAACTCGAACCAAACTCCATAATCACTGTTGTGATTCAGAGACTTTCATAAACTCCGTTACGTCTTGTAAATACCGCGGTAAAACTATAAATATGTTTATTTTATTTAAATTTTACCTCTGATTTAAAATAGTTCAGAAAATAGAATTCTCCTCAAAAATATTCGAGTACCCTGTGAATAATATTTATCCATCTGTTTACTTTTCCCGGTAAAAACATTTTCCGACGATAGTTTGCTGTTTCTTTCTCCGATACATAACTTCGGAGACACTAACACATAAAAATGTTGAAAAGAGTGTATCGAGATACAAACTCATGTTTCCTTAAAAAATATCGGCTCTCCTTCTCTGTCTAATCCCTCCTCTGGTTCTCCCCTCACCCGTGGGTCCAACCTACTCCTGCTTTTAACCCAATTTTCAGCGGCTTACTTATCGTCCTGATGATGGAGGTAGTAAGCTCTTCTGAAACGTCCGTCAATATCTACCATATTACATGATGCGACACCCCGGAAGACAGCCAACTTCGAGTTTCATATCTTAATCCCATCTGGGAGTGACTTTAAATGTGGTGAAAGCCAGCCAGATAGAATCGAAATAAAAGATGCTGTCATGGCAGTATTTGCAAGTGTTTTATCTACACAGCTGATTCGTTCGGCTACACTCTGAACTTTATGGCTCCACAAAGTGTTAACATGACAGTACTTCAGAGAGGATTCATTCTGTTGGTTGAACAAATCCGTCTTTAGTTCTGTCTGGAGTCCTTGCTTGACAGTTTACGACTACTTTTCGTTTATTAGGATTTAAGCAGGGCTTTCCGGCATTTCTGGATCCAGCAGCCATCTCAGATACACGCAGTACTCATAATCCCCCGCTCACAACTTTACATCAACATTACTTTACCATTTATGTGCTTTAAAGCCTCTCGTAACAAAACAAAAAAGTTTCATGAAATCTGTTTTTGTCAACACTTCACAAAACCTGTCTAAATTCGCGTCTTCCTGCCATTTAACATTAGATAAACACGGTCAGTGGGGAAGCCAGAAAGAAGGAGGGTAGAAGCTTTTGAAATGCGGTGCTATAGAAGGATATTAAAAATTAAGTGGACTGATAAAGTACGAAATGAGCTGGTCTTAGACAGGATAGGCGAAGGAAGAAGTCTATGGAAAAATCTTAACAGAAGAAGAGATAGGATGGTGGGACACATTCTGAGGCACCCAGGATTGGTTAATTTGGTAATGGAAGGGAAGAATTGTAGGGGGAGACAAAGATTGGAATATGTGACGCAGATTTTTGAGGATGTGGAAATGAAGAGATTGGCGCAAGTTAGGCGAAATTCGAGGACCACATCAAACCAGTCGAAATACTTATGACAAACAAACAAACAAAGTTATTGTGGATTGTTATAACTTGGAGATACCCTGTTTAAATCTTATCTTGGTTACAGGAAATTCTGAAAAGGGCCGTCATCTCTTGAGGTCAGTCCGTGGGTAGTATCATACTATACCATGATTTTCTCCTTCCAAATGTTTGCCTATTCGTACTGAATCTGCTTACCTGAAACATCATAGTTATACGCTTACAATTAGTCACTATAATCGCGTTATGTCAGCTACAGACGTATTTACAGCTTACAATGGAATGGAAGGATTTAATTAAGGTACAATGAACGGAATAAGGTTTCATCTGCGTATATCAATGCAATTAGTGTGCAGAATTTTGCCTGGGATACAAAGGTAATACCTCGAGCAAAGTACTACAGGTCTGCAAAAAATAGTTCTTACCTCGTTTGGGATTAGTGTAGCTAGATAGTAACATCATAATAGGATGAACAAATGAAGGAGAATGCGATGGGTGGGGCATGTAGCACGATGTAAAAGTTGAAAAATGCATATCAAATTTTAGAAGAAAAGGTATGGAAGACCTAGATGTAGATGTGAAAATACTATTCAAACATATCTTTAATAGATTGTAGACAAGAACAGCATGATTCTGATTAAGGCCCTGTGACGGACTAGTTTTAATACGGTAATTAATCTTTGGGTTCTACAAAACGCAGATAAATTCTTGCTGTGTCTGCAATACATAATCATCAAAACAAATTAGGTATGGAAATTCACAAAGGACGCGCTGTGAATACTTGGATACTGGATTGGTATGCCTACACGACGTCACCCAAACACACGTACAAATTAAGACTGTCTCCTCGTTAACGCACATCTACCCCAGCGGTTTTCAATCCGCGGCTCGCTGATAACTTGTGTGCGGCCCGTGAAATACTTTACCACTCTATAGTTTAAAAATAATTAATTGATATAAAAAGATTATGCCTATTGTTAGCTCTTTAAATTTCAGTAATGTGCTAAATATTTCGTCATTCAATAGGTCTGACTGCATTTTCACCACAAAGTGTAGGGTATTTACGAGTTTCATACGCGTCACAGAACAGATATCGAACAATTCTTTAATAACAATGACTAATTCATCGTAGTAACAGAAATTCACAGCGTTTCCTTTGAGGTAAGGCATGAAATGAACTTCGGGCTCCACGGGGTTAATGACGTCATTATGACGCAGTAATTATAGCTTTGAGCAACTGCAGAATGGTAAGGCCTCGTAAATACCAGAACGTGTCTTTCTGATGAAGTCAAGATATTATGCGAATCACAACAAAATAAATTGCATCTGATATTTAAGCTTTTGACTCTAGCAAAGTAGTGTTGAACATCTCGCTAATGACCTAATTTATTAAATAAAATTATTGAGTAATATGCCGACGTGTTTATAATAGAAAGTCTGAGTAGAGTGTTTAATAGACTGATATGAAGATTAAATAAAGTGTCTTCATTTATAACACTGCGATAGCGAGTCGGTAAGAAACAAAGGAATGTGACTCCGGGTCTTCAAAAGGTTGAGCACCCCTGATGCATCCATTCCATTGAGCATATTTTAACGGCTGCACACGGCATCCGCTGTCGCAAGTCACAAAGTGAAATTATCAGCTTATCATATGAACAGAGCTTACTTTTGTCTCGTCAATAATTTGCTGTCGCTGCGAAATCTCAGTCTAGTTCGAACGGCCAAATTTAGCTTTCGTGCTAATGTCCACAGCACAGACTATGACCGTTGATACATGATCGATCCACGTCCTGACCTTTATAACACCTAGAATCACAAAGTCTACAAACGAAAGCTCTGGAAAACTCAGGTACAGCGAAGGCATTAACTTCGTCTTCCTGTCAACCACTTATGAATTATTCACAGCCAAACTCTTAGAAACAACTATATTATAAAAGTAAGTCTTCATCTCTGACCTCTACTATAGGGTGAAAAAGAAAATGTTTTACGTACAGGTATAAGCAACTAACGAAAACACAAAATATAAAACAGCAACTAATCATCCAAATCATTGACTACCAAACGGACATCAAGTATAGAAAAAACTAAAAATTACACTATAATTAATGTCTAGGTATTACGGTTTTCGTGGATTTCCTCAGTCAATCCAGGCAAATGCCGGGAGAGTATCTCAATTAGGCCATGACCGCTTCCTTCCACATCTTTTACAATTCATTACTCGCTGTCTTTTTCTCAATTGACACAGGAGTATAGATACTGAAATCGTAGTTAAATAAATAATACAATAAATTTTCCAACCCCACAGACTGCAGTCATTCGTAAATGTTTCTTTTGATATTTAAGTCTGTATACTCAAAAATGTACTACAGACATCCTTAAATGGTTAATGATTAGCATCAGTTCTCTAGAATAAACATCAATTTATTTATCGAATGCCGTATTCTACAAAATATATTTATTGTTTCTTCAATTGTTCACGTTCATTTTCTGTCACTCTATGAGAGTGGCAGGTTATTTTACACAAAGACCACACAATTTTAGACGCCTAGACCTTCCACATTATCGTCATGTAAATTTATCTTCATATGGTGATAAATAAACATTTCGCATTGCTGACATTTGTGTCATGGTTCCCTGCAGTACTGTCACAACAACCAATGAAGTGAATCACGAAACTTCGGAGAAGCCACAAGACACTTTGCCAGTCAAAAGTACAAACCTCTCGCCACGTCTTAAAACGTAAAAGCAAATAAGTTAAGACTTTTAAACAATAGTAGTTACACGTTGCCATGAAAACATACCAAAGTAGTCTGTAATACTTAAAACACAATGGTAACTCTGTGTACTACCTGCTTCAACATTCGATAACTCTTCATTTTGTATTTGTGAGTTTCGTATAATTCGAATGTAAATAGGGATTATTTCCTTAAACATCATTAACCAGAAGTATTTTGCATAATATAATTTAGATGAGCTTCTGTTTCAAAAGGTTACATTAAAACGAAATGAAACCCACCTAGCAAACGATTATTCTCGATATTTTTGTATCGGTTATACAGCGTTCAACTGTGGTTTAGATGACATCCAGCATTTGAAACTGAATCTAAAACTATTTTAGTAATTTAACTGACACAATTTCTCACTGATGAGCTATATTGAAATCACATACAAACAAGATAAAATGTTATTTTAGTACAATACATTATGTATAATTAATGTATTAGCTGACACTAACACGCTCAATTTCCCAGTTCTATAAAACAGATTATATGTTCAAATTGCAAGTTCTGCTTTAAGGCCTTTGCGTTAACAGTTAAATCTACGATAATGGATTTGAACGGTGATACTAATAGCATATGCTAGTGCATACATGTAAATGGACATCCGATAAAGGCGTGTCCCTAGGGACTCAGATATTTCTAATCGATGTTCCTGCATTGCATCACGGTAAGAATAAAATTTATTCGAACACCGGTTCAGTGATCTAACTAATAACGAACAAAACCAGCAATGCAAAGTTTCAGTAGACACGTGAACAGTATCACGTCAACCATACTTTGACGTGTCAAGTGCACACATGGAGGGTCCGGTTCTACTGGCTTCCGCACTCGATCAAATGAAGTTATCGTAATTAAATCCGATTCGAATTCACCACTCGTTAATTACTATAAATTGTATAAACCCAGAGAAGCCACATTCACTAACTAAATTTCAATGCCTGACGTAACTAGTTGTACTCGAAAACAACATTAAACTTATGATTTCCGAAGGTACAACTTAATAACTAAATAAGTGTCCAATTAACTAACTAGCCAGCCAACCAGAAATTTTCAAAGCAAATTTGAAATCTGTACCCTTCATAAAATATTAAAATCTCAGAGGATGAGATGGACACGGCACTTAGCAAGTATAGAATAGATGAGATATCCATAGATTTTCGTCGGAAAATCCGAAAAGGCCCCATATACGGCACAGGGAAGGACAAAAGAATAATATTAAAATGAATCATGAAGAAAAAGGGTTGGAGGGTGTGAATGGGTGAACGTTTGTGAGAGTGGTAATGAATATTTGAGTTCTATGAACGGAAGAAACGTTCTTGACTAAATGAGCGACTGTTAGCGTCTCACGATAGTGATAGAATGAGGTAAGAAGAACTTACAACATTATCCTACAAGATAAAGAGGGGAAATGGGAACTGTATAAAATATTTCAGTCCGAATACTCGAAGGCAAGAGATCACTTAGTGAAAGCAGATAGAAGGATAATATTAAAGTGGATCTTAAAGGGCTAGGCTGTACGGATGCGTAATGAGTCAACTTGCTTTGGACAGGGTCCACCGGCTGGTTCTTGTGGACTAATGAACCTTTGGGTTCCACGAAAGACACAATAAAAACTTGAATTGAAAGAAATTAAAGTTCGCTGTTTAAAAAAGAAAATTACAGAACAAATGTTCGAAACAGACAACTTCCTTTAAAGGGCAACAACCCATTCTATGACTAATGGATTCCTCTAAACATAGCGAGTAGTAAGTGAGAAAGAAGTTCGCAATTGTTCTAGATGCTGCTTTCAGCAACCTGCTAATACATCGCACGTCCTTTGTTTTTATACCAACAGAACGTAGCATGCATAATTTAATTTGTGTCTGTTTAAGGCTCCGGGGTGTGAATTTCTAACAAGGAGTAAAGAACAATGATTTATTACGCTAATTAACACTTTACCGTTATCATGAATGCCAAGACTTGACATACCAGACTTATTCCCGTTTCAAAATGTATAAGCTCATCTATAAAACATGTATCTGTTGCGCACGATATTGGTTTAAAAAGTCTAGGTCTACTTGAATCGGACATTCGTCACAGATATTTTTCACTTAAATTTAAATTTATTTGTTATTATACGTATTGTAGCTCACATATTTACAATATAATCGTTTATATCCGAGTGTCTTCCCCATTTTACAAACGACGTGAAATCAGACTCAAAGAGTAATCTACAATCGATTCTGAGCAAGATATACGAGGTGCGATCGACAGGTTTCCAGACTGCGCGTATAAAAACCCGTACACTTATCTCAGGTATTAAATTCATCCATCACCCTCGAAGTAGTTCCCCTGGGAGTGAACACAACGATCCCAGCGCCGCTGCCAAGCCTGGAAGCATCCCTGGAAATCTTTCTTTGTCAGCCTGTCAAGCACCATCTGCGATTCTGCCTGAATCTCTTCTATCGTCTCAAATCTCCTTCCCTTTAGCTGAATTTTCATCTTTGGGAAGAGGAAGAAGTCACACGGAGCTTAGAAAGGAAGTTGGGGTCGGTTCTTGCAAGACCTTTGAGCTCCTGACAAACGAGAAGTCGATTCTGCTTCTGGTCCTCAGACAGGATGCGTCGCATGTGGAGTTCTTCCTTTAGAATCAGCTGACAGGTCCCATAGCCTATCCCAACAATGTCGCACAAGTCGTTTATGGTACGACGTCGATACTGTCGAGGAGTATTTTGGCAAATATTCGTGATATGAATTCGACGTGATAAAACAATTCTCCTACCCTTCAATGTCTGGGCACAAATATAGCATTGCACATAATCTGTTCGGTTACATCATAACTTCGCGTTTTCTTCTAAAGAATTTAAATTAATTAAGAAATAATGACATTTTTAAACCATTAAATAAATCATTTCTCGATTTTTATGCTCATGAAACAACAATTTAAAATACTGGAATACTGATGTCATATATTAAAGCTCAAAACACATCCAGCAGTACTGAACAAGTACAAACCATATTAAAAGTGTTCCCAAAGGGAACATGGAGGTTTTGAACTAATTATCGAAATTTACAACACAATAATAATACAATTCCAACAGGAATAAAAAATAATAGTACCCTAATGATGTGAACATGAATGATGATGATAATTAGACATATAAAACATCTCAAAGCTAATCATCGCTCGGGGCTTCCGCTTATTCCCACTGCTTAGTGGTACCTGCATGTTTCATAAGCCGAGCAACTTTGATTTGCGAGCACACAGACAGGATGACTTTCAAATCGTCGTGTCCGACAGAGCTCTAGGGATTTCAGCTCAGTAGAAAGCCTTTGTAATTTTAAAAGCATTTTATTTTACATTTACAAATGTAAATCAGTACAAAACTTAATGCACGAGGCTTTAATGTTATGATTTTGATTTTTACGTTGATTACACAGTGAAATATAACTAGTCAGTTCCACTGAGCGGAGCAGAGAATTTAATGTAACAGCGTATTGAAACACATGCTTAAATATTATTTAAGAAATTTTATGATAGATTATGGCTTGGTTTATTATTTGTTTGTTTTACAGGTGCTTTCAACAACTCAAAATACAGGAGCAGTGGTTGATAAAACAACTAAATGAAAATTAATTGAAAATGTAAAATTTAAGGTGTTATCTTGAGGTTTATTTGGAACTGAGGAAAACCACAAACAAATACAGTCAATACAGCCGGTTTTCGGGCCGAGAATTTAACCTGGAACCTATCAAACACGAAATAGGGGATTTAAGAACTCAACCGTGAATATCGATGCACAGTCATGTCACAAAAAGGTCTGAGTTATCAAGACGAAGAGGATTTTAATGTTGGTCAAATGACATGACGTATAAACATTATAATTCCATCTTACCTATTTCTCTATTATTCATTTTAATATTATCTTCATGTCTACACAACTGTCTCCCAAATTGTATCATGTTGAAATTTCTTATCAGAACAATGTATTTCTCATTTCTGTATGTCTTACTCGTCCTGGACATCTGATCCAGCTTTCTTTCATCTTTCTTACATCATCATGCTAACATAAATGTGAATACAAATTATGAAGTTTCTCATCATGTCATTACCTATAAATATTTTATTTCTTCCCTCTTAAGCTAAAACAGAACTTTTCTCAAACACGCTCATTCTACGTAATGTTCTTCCTCAGATTGATGACAAAGACGTAGGAAAACAATTCTCACAAAATATGACCTCAGAGATATTAACGCGAAAAAACAGAATTTTAATATTGTTTACAAATTGGAGACGAATGTAATTGACTATTCTGTTCCTGACAGAAATACGTTGTTTAATTTGAAACCTGTAAATGGACTTGGGAGTCACTCACAGATAATGACATTTTGAGGTTACGAAAAAATTTCTCGTCAATTTTTCTCGCATTAAAAAAAACTGGCGGTTATGTGATGCGAGTTGCCTGTGACCACAACGTACGTTATGTTCCAGAAAATCTGGGAATCGCCGATTTCCTGTCTATTGCAAAATGGGAAAATAACAGACAGACAGGCAAATTCCAGTCCTTCGATTGCACTCCCCTCCCTTGTCTAGAAACCACAAACGCTACTAAACACGTTACCGTAGAAGCTGTTCATTACGTGAATACTTAAAGGTCGCTTGCCAAGAATTAGGGAAAAATCTCACGTTGTCAAATTATTGTCTTCTGGAATGTTACATAATATAGTATGGTAGATGTCACAGACGTTTTAGAGGTGCCTGCCGTCTCCATCGTCAGGGCGTCAGTGGTTAGTGAGCCAGAGAATGTGCTGAATCTCTGGCTAACAAATACAATAGTGAGGTCATAGCAACAAATTTTAAAAAAGAGCTTAGTTTCTAGTCACATAACCACTTGCCTTGGTTGGGATATTAACATCTGTTTCAAATTTAACAGCCGATGTCCGTCATGCTTGATTTTGTAATGCAGAAAAAAAAACTTATGACTGCGACGTCTCTGGTAGCAAGAAATGCAAACGAGACTATGGTGGAGCTTGGGTCTGGTGAAGTCTGCGTTTGGTGGGATTCTGACTTCAGTCGCCGTGAAACTGTTTCCACTCTTAATTTATTTAAAGGTATATTTTATGAATCTTGTACTTTCAATGATTTTTGAAAACATAATGCTGAAACGCGCTGTATAGCTGTTCAATATAAAAAAAAAGATTAAAACCCGTCAACTTTTACGGGTCATATTATGCTAGTAATGATACGATTATCCGCTGTAACAACTGTTACATTACTTGTTGCATTATACCGTAGAACTTAGCCATAGCTGTACCTTGTATCAGACTGTGATTCATACGACTTAACGTTTCAGAAAAGCTAATAAAAATAAAAGAAAAAACATACGACATCTTGTAACCTGAACAACGTTCACGAAACAGTGAAGTTAATGGGGCACAGAGCTATGTGCTTGTTTCAGTAGAAGGGGCACAAGGTCGGAAGGAAGTAGGAAGGAAGAGGTCTTAAAGAAAACAATAGCAGACGGAACAGAAGAAGTGTAGTAGCAATAAATCGACGCGTGGTTGCTGGTTCCATTACAAGGATGTGCTGAAGAAAACCTCCCGCTGGCAGATCCAGAGTGAAGGGGGGAAGGCTCCTGACAACGACGACTCTGAAGCACTCGTAGATTAAACGAGGTAATTTCTGGAAAATTCAGTTAGGTCTCCAAAATATTTTGCTGCTCTTTAAACTTTAGCGTAAGCGATGAACACGTTACGGGCCCATCCATGTCTATCTGTGTGTCTCGCCTCTCATCACATCGTTACGATAATAACCTTGCATCACACTGCAGCGACAGTGACCTTGAATCACAATGCTGGAAATAACCTTCGGCCACACTTGTATGACAATGACCTTGGATACAACTTGTATCTGTTGCTGGCTCAGTAGCCCTGTTTCTGATTAAATCGTCCAAGATGCCTTTGGGATTTTAGTGTACCCATTCGTCTTTGTCCATTATCTCACTTTCTGGTAATTCTGCTCCATGCCAACTTCTTCCTGGTTCTTCTTTTTCCATTGGTAAAAAATTCGTCAGACGTGACCACACCAACACAAGAACCTTCTTTTGTGTAGCGTATGTACTAGCTGGCCTACTCCCTGCATTAATAAGTTCTCGTATTCTGAGTGCCTACATTTGCCCATCATGTATATCAGCCTATTTTCTCATAAAATCCATTTTGGTACCAAAAATGTATTAATCTCTTTCGTTGGCATCTTTCAAACCCCCGTCCCATGCAACCAGGCAGTTCACCAGGGTATTAGAGGTCGTTGCTGCCTGATCGTCCTGATGATCGAGGCAGAAAATACCTCTAAAACGTTGGTAAATTTCTATCAAGCTACAAGGAGCTACAGCCCAGAAGACAGCCATCTTCCTTAAATTTCATACTTAATGAAATAAGACAAAATTTAATTTATTTTAAAATTATACAGATACCAATTTCACAATCAAAGTATAGCAACTGAAAAATATATCCATGCCATATTTCAGGAGGGGAAATTGGAAAAATGGAATAAAGAAAACATTCAGAACTTTGAAGCTAATTTCCGCCGTCAAAATTCAAGCTATATCGAAAAAAGTCATGCCCTGATGGAAACCCTTTTTCTTGTTACTGAGCTTTGTTTTTCCTCGTATATCCAGACAGTCATTTATCCTTTTCTTTCTTCATTTTCATCCGCAGTATCCAATTCCGAGACAGCTAGATGCGATGTTGAAGGCCCATGCACGTGTGTCCATTAAGCAGAAGCAGAAGAGTGCGGGGCTCCAGTGCAAACATTGACACAATGGCTCTTCTGCGGGAATAGTAATTCTAATGGGCCACGACACGATAGAAGATGGTATAGGAAGGAAACTGGAGTGAACATCCACTCACAAATTCAGAAGATAATTTGATTGCCACATCCTTGGTTTCCGCTGAACAGAACATGAGTAAATCTCGATATCTCCAGTGAATATTTGATTGTGTTTCTTCAAGTTTAAAAAATAACTGCGCTGTAAATTTTGCGTGGTGTTATTATGTGTTTAACAGCTGTCGATGTTGGTCTTTCAGGTAGGAACGCCGTAGGTACATACAAAAGTGTCGAAGGAAATTGCTATCTCCATCTTCAGGTATGATTCTCAGAATAAACATAAATTATTTATTTAAACAACATAAATCAACTGAGCTTTATTAATGGCGACACATTATGTTTTCCTCGCAGAAGGAACTGAATATTTAAACATGATTTAGGCGAACATCAAAAGTACGGGCAGGCACTGCCTCGAATATTTCTGAATATGTTTGTATATCCCCCCCCCCCCCCACTCTCTCTCACTATCTTCCCATATGTTAACTTTGCTTCCATTCATCTAATCTCCTTCTTAAATCCCTCTTTCCTATATTCGGGCTTCATCTGTTTAACGTTCGATTTGACAGCGATAATTAAACCTCTAATACCTAAAGTGGCATAAGTCAAATTATTTTATTGTGGCATGAAATGAGGTTCCTTGTTAATGTTAAAAGCGAAGAATACATGTAGGGTAACTTCGTGCAGTTCCTTTTCACATTTTAATAGTTTTAGTTCAAATGTGTTTTAATCATTACAGTCATTACAGAAAATATACACATAAAACACTCTTATTCCTTTCTTAATGAAAAACACTTTGGCCCTGATCAGCTCAATTAAAGATTCAATAAAACTAAGTGTTTTAAATGAGGTAACACAAAGCGTCTCCATGACATCGATAAATTTGTTAATACTGTTTAAAAAAATAAACGCTGTTTATTTTAAAAATCATTGGAAACCCATAAATACATTCTATAGGCACAGTTACTAAATATTAAAGTAGGTGGTACATATAGTTATCATGGGCTTTAAAGCGATAAGAAGCGACACTGGTTTAGGATGAATCTTAACGTTCCTAAACCGTTTCTACAGCCAACTTCAATTACACTTTTCGGTCACAATAACGAAATAAACTAGAACAGGCGCACATTCGGTCTTCTATCTAAATACTGTGAGTATAATCTGACGTATATCCCACTTAAATGCGTACTTTATTAAGTAGAACAAGCCTTCCAGGAAGATCAAGTCGTCGGGAATTGCAGAAACTGAGAAATGCAGCAGAAGTAATGCCAACTGGCTCCAGTTCGCAATGTTGCCAAATCCGAAAACCCATCTGAAGCTCTTCAACTGTATCTTATTATTTTATATTATAAACCAGCCCGTCAGGAATGACGGGCAGATTTAATGTAGTAGTCTACTTAAAAAATATTTTATTCAAAAGTGTAATAAAGTAGTATATGAGAATTAAAAACGTTATTTGTCTTCATTTAATTACTAAAACTGCGAAGCGTCAACACGCAAATACCTGTTTTGCTGCATTGTATAGAAGTAAATGTAAGCATTAGGTCATGGATGAATGATAACTAACAAAGACTTGTCTATTAATGAATTATACTTATTATATAGGCCTTTATATTTCATTCTAAGAGGAATCTAAAGGCTAACTAATTCGAGAAAATCTTATTGCCACACGATTCAGTCTTGAAGTGAAAGGACGAAACTTTTATAAATAGAAGCTCCATGAAATGTAGTTGCATTTCAACAGAAATTATTATGACGATAAATTGTAGTAGCATAAGATGGATGGGGCATGGGGCTTGTTGAAGATGAGAAATGAGTACAACTTTTTGGATGGAAAGCCCGAAGAGAAGATACCACTAGGAATACATAGCCTCAGATAGAAAAAATCATATTAAAATTGATTTTTGGGAAATGGCGGCCTCTTGTAAATACCGTAATATTCCTACGGATTCTATAAAAACAGAGAATTTCTTGACTGGCAGGGTGACTACTAGCTTGTAAATGGTTCTGCTCCACGGAGTTATTTGTATCAAAATATAAAAGCTTTTAGATACGGCACGTGACGAGAATGCAAACAAAATGGTGGTATACGTGTCCGAAATAAAATCTGAACTTGATTTCGTCACTATTATCGAGAAAAATTATGGAAACAATACGTGCACAAAGTTGCACACAAACTTTGATGCATTTCTCTTCCGGCAAAACACCGCCAGGTGAGTACTGTAAATAGCTGCAGACCCAAGACGAATTCCATTATAATGCGGTTTTATGAATTGTCAATTCACATGTGTTATGCGCAAACAGCCACATATTCCCTACAGCCCACGTAGAATATTATACAGCCTGGTCATTCGAGGGATGGATGGAATAATTAATGTGCGGGCTTACATGCAGAATCTCCCGAAGTAAGGCCTGAAAACCCACAGCGTGGGGTACAATTCAGCTTTAGGAATTTGGAACTCATCATATTCTGTCTTACGAATGAGAAATACCACTCCGAAAGCGGTTATTCTTTAGTTCTGTTTGTGGAATTATTAACGAAAACATTTGACACTTAAGGTAATAATTGTTAGCATCTCGAAAACTGAGTTTATAAATCACCATAAAATAAAACAAAACAAATGCCTATGGATTTCTTTACTGTGATCCCATGTTGTCCTCTCAGCTTTAATATACAGTCTATAATGTCCTCCGAAACGTCAGTAACCACATACAACACTACGCAGCGCCACAATCCAGATAGCCACAACCATCATTTTCACACGTGTGCAGATCAAAAATCATGAAGTAATAAAAGTATTAATTATTAGAAATTATTAATACCGCTTCCATGGACATAAAAATTATTGTTGGAACCTCAACGATATTCAGTAAGAGATTAAGCATGTTAGGGGGCAAGATAGGTTTTCGAAAATAAATTTATATTCTGGTAGTTTAATAAGTAAATTTATTTGAAACGTAACGAAATTAATTCTAAAAGTAACTTTAATATTATACTTAATACTTGTTATGAAAGTATTTCTCCCGGGAGTCAGCTTGATTACGACGTGTCTCACCGAAGTTCACCGCTCGAGCTGTCATTGCAACATGTGGTATGTGAGTCAACCTTTGACAGGCGTCACGCGAAGAGTCTCGACGACAAAGTGACAGTCTCGAGGAGCGGTGTGACCAGATTAAATTCAGGGATAGTTATGCATAAAAACCCGTAAAGAACAACAAACCATGGGAAGGGAGGACTTGTGACGTCTGCTTTCATTCTGGTAAGATTAGTAGGATGCGTACATCAACTGTTATATCTTTTTCGTCTTCAGGTTTCAAAATTATTTTCTTTCTTATGAAATCGTTTTGCCTAAAACTTCGGAACCTAAAATGTACTACTTCAAAGACAAGCTATTTCATTCCTTCTTACATCATTGTTTTGTATTCCATTTCGAAACGTATACAAAAAGTAACATTATTCTTCTCTATGTTTACTAAAAAAATAACAAAGAATTAACGATGTTATGGTCTATCCCGAGATTAGATATTTACGTATGTTTTTGTTCCCCTGTAGTTATGTTCATTGTATGACTTGGTAATGGTAGAAATAATGTACTCAAGTGTACAAAAGTTTCATATTTCGCTTTACTTAATAATAAAACATTTGTTTCTTAAGACTGTCTGAAGACAGAAGTTATCAAAGTATGGAACTATATGGCATTTCCAAAAAACCACAATTCACATTTTCAATGCTGTGAGAACTTTAAATTCCAATGCAAGATCTTTAAAGGAAACAAAGTGTTTTAAGTACATTGTAATGTTTCATTGATAAAATAAAGAAGTAACTAATTAGCTAACTCCTTGGAGCATATTCCATCTTGGGAACTTTACAGTACTCTCACAAGTACACACCTGCCATCGGTCCCTGTTCTGAGCCAGATGAATCCAATCCACATCCCTAAAAACCGATTTCTGTACGAACCAATTAATATTATCCTTCCTCCTACACCTAGTTCTACCGAGAGCTATCTTCTCTTCAGGCTAACCAATCAAAAATTTTAAAAATGTCTCATCTTCCCTACCCGCGATATTACATGTCCCTCCGTGATTTACTTATCCCAATAATAACACGCTTCTTCCAGACGATTTAAAACAAACTTTAAATCCGCTCTATTACCATAGCAAAATGTATTTAATAAAACAGCCATATAGTAATTCAGTTACACTGAATATTATTTTAATCTGGATTGAAAACACGAGGTCTCTTGCTACTTTCAAATAGGCAAAATTTGAATATAATGAGATTAGCCGGCCGTTTAATTATTATACAACTAAATTATAATCAAACGCAAAATGCCACGTGGTGTGGGTTATATATAGTGCACTCAATGTTGCCGGACGTTGAAGTCGTATTAAACAAACTACAGAGGGGTACATAATTTAAACGCAATCTGTAATATCCAATTATCTAGCCTAACCTTCATCACAGCTGTTACGTTGTGTAGTAAGTGACGGAAACTTGAACAGAAACTACAAATAGCATCCGTATCAAACTGTTCAATCGATTGATAAGTTATTAATTTTATATCGCTTTTTAACGACGCTGTCTGTAGTTCGGACTATATAGCGTCAAATGATATAATGATTAATGAATTGGAAAGGATATATAAATAAGTGGTCGTGGCCTAATTTAAGGTACTACTTCGGTTGTCTCAAGCGAAATCACAAAAGTGACTCGTTTATTACAGTAGTTCTCTTAGTAAACTTCTGAACCCCGGATCAACCAACTACAAACGATGAGTTCTAACCACTTTGTCATGACGTTTGGCTCCAGATGATCAAAAAGGTGCTATAAACCTTTTATTCGTTTTATGTCACCTGTATTTGACAAGACAGGGCAGTTTTAAAGACAGTCGTTTTAATATAATCGTTCGACTTTGTTCGATTACTCGATAAAACACAGGATAAGAAAAATCAAAACATTAAAATCCCATGTGGTTAGAAAACATCGCTACAGCGAATTTAGTTCAGCTTCAAACAGCTCGATTCTCCCATATAAACTTGTCGAAATTCCAGTGTGTTCGAGTGAGTGACTATTCAAATACTGTTAATATCCCACACAATTAACTCCTAGTTCCCGAATACAAATCTGTCGCATAATGACCTGTGAAAGTGCCCCCCCCCCCAAATATTTCTCTCATGAACGCATCGACAAAGCATTTATTCTACTTTAACCAATGTCATCCCTGCTTCGCAATATTGAACATCCATAACTTGTTTTAAACTACAGTGATAAAATCAATCACGCACCACACACAATTCCAATGCTGAATTTCATGTCTGGATCCTCTTTCGTAGAATACGCGACATAAAACAACAATTTGTCTCTAATGTATGTTGACCTCTGACCTCGAAATAACACAGCTAGATGAGAAGCATTCCTGAAAATTTTCGTTCAAATAAACACGCATGGGGACAGGATGTCAGTATTCAATAAATTTGAATTATAGCATGCCGGACTGGTATCTGAATTGGATAAGTTTTATAAATTATGCTACTATGCAAACGGAATTCACACAAAGAACACTGCAACAAAAGATAGAGCCCTATTTGGGGATCGACTCTAGGACACGGACGTTAGATTCAAAATGAACTATGACGTTCCACTTTTTGGGGGCAAACAGCCTTATCATATTAGCAACAAAGAAATGTGAAGAGTTATAGAAAACTAGGGATGAGACACCAAGAAAAAGAAAAAAAATACAGAAAATGTCATCCAACTTTTCGCCCTTAGGTTCCTGGCCAAAGTTTTGTACAAATTCTTTACTTCTCCAAAGCGGTACACATCATGTACCATACATCTTAAACATACCGAATTTTTATCTCTGTAGAAATACATGCTAAAAAGTACAATTATATTCAAATACACTTTATTTTCCACATATATTTTAATCGTGTCGATTTTAGACTAAAAATTGATCTTAAGACCGTAAGAAATAAACACAATTGTTACGCAATTTTAAATAATTCCTTTTGTACAATCTCGGCTTTTGGGGACGAACCACAACCTGGTCTATATAAGACTTCCAGAAACACCCGTTACACATTCAACCTGAAGATGGCAACTACGATGTTTATCGTAACATCGGATAATTTTCAGCATTCGACGTCGTTTATCCCTGAACTTCAGCAACGGAAACCAAAATACACCAATTCCTTCTGATAAAACAATTATATACAAGTAATGGACGCCTGATTATTATTAGTTGTATGAACATGAACAGGGAACCGTGTTATCGGAGTCAACATTGACCGTGTTATTGTGAGGGAGCCGAGATTGAATTCAGCAGCTTGATAACTGGAGCCAGGAGATTGCATTGTTCAGTATTCCTTTCAGGAACTGAGGTGGATTGTCTAATCCAAATGTTATGTTAAGATTATGTCTGAAACATGTCACTACGTATCTGAGGCGTGACCCACATACTGACAGCCCATGCCGTTCACTTCCATTGAGCGATGGCATGATTTGACGTCAAGATTTATAAAATGCTTCTATGCCCTATATTAATAATTTGTATCAACTTTGCATTATGGCCTGCACCTTGCCTTAATTCTGTCAGGGTAGTTAATCAAGAATGACGAGTTCAGTATCAGTACGTATGAGAATATATCAGAAATGTATACAAAATTTTGGTCAAGAAAACCGATGGAAAGAGGCCACTTAAAAGGCACAAGGTCAGATGGGAGATAATATTAAAAATTATATTATAGAAATAGGACGTATAAGCGTGTATATTGTTTAAATGAGGAATAGTCCAATGGTAAACACTGTGGAAAAAAACCGATTTCCAGAACGGAATTCAAATGAGCAACTCATACACATGCCTCAGTGGTACTTGTTCCTAGAGATGCGAGGTGGGGGAAAACTGGTAAGTTCCCTAAGGAAAACCGGGATTTTGGTAATAAACATGTTGATATGCAAAATTTGGAATATTATGAAGTTTCAAATTAACAACTTAGCAAGGCTGTGCATTACCCGCATGCTGAACTTTGCCACAAGTTGATGGAAGCTACGTAACTTAAGTCCGACAGCTGACCGTTAAGATAGGAGTCAGTTTGTGTTGCTTAAAAAAGATTGTGCATGCCATGAAAATTACCTTTACTCAAATTCAGAAATAATCTAATAAAACTCACAAATCTTCAAAGTGTTACGTCCCTCCATTCTTGAAGTACTATTAACATTTTGTAGTTGAATAATTTTCTTTTTCAATTTCTTCCCTGTTTTGCGCCCATGTATTTCCCTGTTTCTTCCGACGATTAAAAATTTCCGGGACTTCTACGTTTCTACTTGTAGAACAGCGCACACATTTCCATGGCGACCGCTTGTTGAAACAAAACAAAGCCGGAAGCTTGAAGAAGTGTTTCTTTTTATGCTGAACACGTGAACCTGATAAGGAGTTCCAAGACACGGTAAGATGTCTGTTGCGGAAGCTGAGCTAACCCGTCTTGTTCTGGCAATGAAATATGGCCACCATCTTGCTAGATGTACCCCACCCCCGACTTCCCCGCCATCAAGCAAAAAAGGAACATAGGAACTTGTTAGATCATTGTTTAAGTGCCTCAGATATGCTGAGAAGCAAATAAAGCATTGCGCACGCACATTCCAGATGCGTCGTGTTGAATAGAAGACGGTAACAATTCGGGTTGCATCTTTATAAAATATAAGATTTATAAAACTCTTCCTGATATTTTCTGAACCAAAATACATTTATCTACATAATACCACAATTACAGCGACAGAAACGATTTCTAAAAATCTGCATTTCTTCATTGTTTATTTGAAGTGTGCAGGATTTCATGTTCTGTCTGCCTGTCTGAACGCATATTTTATCTGCGGAAATAGCCAACGAAATTTAACCAAATTCGTATTTAGGATAAACACTAAAAATTATATTTTTTAATTTATTTTTTAACGTATCGACAAAAAATAACACCAAATACTCAGGAACCTCAGTTAAAAAAAATTTATACCGATTTTCTTGTAACACGGCTTCCAAAACAATTATAAGCTTACATGACACAAAGATTGACAATATTAATTCAAATTCACGCCTCAGTCAATATAGCGACTGTGCTTTGGACTGGACGACTGGGGTTCGAATAACATTCTTTTATTCGCCACTTTTTCCAGATCGACTTTGGGATACACCCAGGATATCGGAATTCTTTCTTTGAGGTTAAAACGGTTTAAACGTGAATATGACCATTCATCTCCATCTTGTTCCAAGATTAAGAATGCGTGGAACTAAACCGCTACTCCCCCAATACGTCGGAATGGCGTGGTGCTTAGTTTACCACCAGAAATACCAGTATCTTCGCGTTTATTAAGTAATATATAACCAGGTATAAGATGCATCTCTCCTCATTTAGAACAGGGTCATATTTGTGATCTACAATTGAGATTTCTCGCGCAATTAGTCATGTAAGTATTAAATAAGTTTCCAGTGTTTCGAAGATAATCTCTGCGTCCATTATCAGGGACTGATGTGAAGACCTCATTGCATTCATTCGCTCTATACATTTCACATCTTATGCCTGCAATCGATTCCCAGCAAAACATTTGTATCCGCAATATATGAACAGCAAGGCCACAGAAATATGCACAATTTCAAATACCTCGTTTCGAAATTGTCATTCCATTTTTGTTGGTTTCTTCAGTGGTCTGAATAGTGTGTCGAGTGTTTAAACTGTTAAAAATGGATGCAAGATGATAAGTAGCTTACAAGTTAGACGTACAAGACAGAACTGTTCCACTTATCTTGGACAAAACCCTAGAGTTTCAGCCATCGATCCCTTTATTAAAAAAAATACTCTGTTTAAATAATGGATAATGAATCAGTGGCACCAAAGTAAACATAAAATTTCTTCCCGCACTGCAAGAAACTGCCGTAACATTCAGACCAGGGCTTAAGAGTCCGCGGTTTCCGGTTCTCCGATGTGATAAGAAGGGCTCGCATATATTTTTGGTACCTGCGTCACCTGTACAACAAACACTCATCTCGTATCGCGTCAGTTGTAGACTGTAACAATCGCTGTGAGCAACTTCACCTTCATAAAGGACGCCAGATTAAGAACCAGGACGCGTCTTACTGGCAGACGCTCCAAGAGATGCGTGGGAAATGGTAACAACAGAAATTTATTCTCATATTGAAAGATTACTCACGCAATATCCCACTAATTATTACATTTCTTCAAGAAAATTAGTGACTAAAATGTGAACATTTTGGAAATACGAAGTTAATAATATTTTTAATAAACTGTCATGGCGTTTAAACTTATGGAAGGGCAGAGTTCATCTAAATAATACATATATGTGGGTTTATAACGTCTTTCGGGGTTGTCCGATGCCTGTTTTCCACCCCTTTTTCTCATTCCACTGATTCTCTCGTAAGTCTCTAGCCCTAATTGATTTTATTAATCCTTCCCTCCACCCTTACTTTGGTCTTCCTCTTTTCCGTCTTTCTGATGGTGTCCATTCGATCACTATTTCGGTAGTCTCCTCTCGTCCATGCATTCTACATGCCCGTACCAGATTATCCCATGATATTTTCATTCTTTTTCTTACTGCGTCAATCTCTACCGCTTCTACATTCCTTTTGTTTTTCTCTGTCAGTCTCCATGTTTCGACCCCGTATAACAAACTACTTTTACATCTTATTTTTTTGTTATTTCCTTCCTCCATAATATTCAATTTAGGCAAGCCATCATTTTCCTGGCCTGGGGTTAATCGTGTTCCTACTTCTCTATCTCCGGTTCCCGTTTCGTCAAAGCTAACCTCTAGGCATTTATACGTATTCTTTATATGACTTGATTTCTCGCTTATCGTCCAATGTGATGTTATTCGAATATGCACCAAAGCGTAGTTCTTTTCGTTCTTAACTATAAAACCCCAAATCCTAGTATTCCTCCATCAGTTTTCGTAAATATTTAATTACTACATCAAATAAAATACAAAAATCAAACGATTCGTTAACTATGTAGGATTGACTCTATGTTAAAGCACGTGGTGAATGTACGTATTACTGTGATTTTACAGTTAGTAAATTGTCCTATTTTGTAACATATCGGCCAGAGAGTCGATAAGAAAGTCTGCATATTACCTCAGGCCTGAAAATATTGATAAACACTGATGTAAACAGATGCGTTATCATCTTGTCTTATGTTACACACAAAAGCCGTACGCTAGCATGCACTCAGATCTGATACTGTAATCGCTTTTCCACCATTTCAACTTGTCTCCATTCACAGTCTATTATCAGTTTATCTCTTTACCTGTGTATCTACTATTGTAGTTATTCTGAATCAGTTATCTGACGTTTAGGATTAACAACCATGCCCACAAAGCATAATAGTTACTTAGAAGCTGATTGTCTCTACGTAGGTCAATCAATCCCCTGTCTTTTTCGGGTTCTCAAGGCTGCGAGTATGAAGTAGACTGTTTTCTGAGATGCTGCACCGTGTAGCCCAGCAGATACTGATCGACGTTTCAGGGGTGCTTCCTACATTCATCTGTCCCTGATAATAAAGGAAGTGAGATCCTCTGAAATGTCGGTCATTAACGGCAGCATTATCCCAGAGAACATCATATTAGTCCCAAGAGAACTTTAAATTTTAGAAAGTGAACATTTTCCAGCTCTTCCAGTGGTGAAATTGTTTATAATTTGTTCTTAAAATATTTAATTAGCCAACTTTATCGTATGTTTACTGTCTCGAGTCAAGAAACAGCTCATATTTACTCATTCCTTATTTTTTAACCAGAAAACAAAGACTAAACACTTTGTTAACCGCTTAAAGCACCGTGGTGCCTATATGTACCACCTGCTATAACAATAATTAACTCTGTATTTTACATTCTATGGGTTTCTTAATGTAATTCTAAGAATAAGTAGCATTAACCAGTTGATCTTTGTAATAGTAAAATGTAGTGTTTTCTTTGCGGTACGGACTGAATTCTTAAATACCATTTAGATGAGCTTCTGCTTCAAAGGATTAAGATGTTAGATCGTTCAGCTATTGAAGGAGAACACAATTCATAAACTGAGATTTGGAAACAGTTCACAGTGTTAGCGTCACAACTAGATACGTTATAACATTTAAGTCTGCCTGGAAATACTCTATGCAAATGAGGCTCTTGTTTGTATGCGCAACTATGACTTTCTTCAAGTAAGTCTAATGGGAGTTGAAACTTAATTCTACGCTGACTAGGAAAATTTACTGCCAAGAGCAAGGCAAGCACGTAGATTATAAAAACCACTGCAACAAAACATAACCTAACTTCCATGTCGCACAAACCAGGTCTCTCACGAGCATTCTGCCAAACATCAACTACAAACTCAGATCATTACATTTCCCGAATAGCAACGTTCATAAGTTTTGTCCCCTCATACACTACATGCCCCACCCTTTCAACTTAATTAAAGTATTTGTGTGTAAACTTGCTAAAAACGTATCTGTGGAATGAACACAATTAAGTTGAAAAAAAACAACAATTTCATATACAACGGAAGTAATTGTACAAAACCATGGATCATTACTCTCAAGTAATTTAGTACAACAACAGAAATTTAATTCATTCCATTTTCACGGTCTTTTATGGACTCATTTGTTTCGTTGATTCGATCGTGAAGTACAGCTCATACAAATTTTCATGTACTGTGCAAACAAAATGACAACCAACAGTGTGGTGTAAAGTCCTTCTTCAAAAATTTGTACTCACTCAGGTCGGCCAGAAATTTATTTTATGAAAACCTAATATTCGCTGCAGTTTTGACTAAAGCACCATAGTAACCTATTCTGAGCCAGTTTGATACGATGAACACATTTACACTATGTTCTACACTTTTAATAACACTTCACCTATATCTATATCCCAAGAAGCCCTCAAGATTTTCCAGCTGCATTTTGTACGCATTTCACATGAACTAAAAATGAGTTTCAAAATATTTGTTACTCACATAAAATACGTAAGGCAACTTATTAGTGCCCAAAATTAAATAATTAACGTATATGATAAAACTCAATTACATGATGGAGCATTATTCCGAAAAATTTACAAAATATAATATGCTACAGGAGGTCAAGATTTTGGATTCTTGACATATTCTGCTCCGCCCACATTCCCGGAGCCAATATTTCTGTATTCACTGGTAAGAATCCCAGGCTCTGGCGAAAACAACGTATCCCAAAATCTGCACCAAAACAGGCCAAAGAACCAGAAAATACAAAAATGCCTCGATCGGGAAATAAACCAGAACCTGTGTGGTTAAAACTACTGTTTCTTATTGAGAAGATTCTAGGTTTAAATCTTGCCCCGAAGATCTGTTTTACTTGCTGGATATTCATGGGTTTCCTCAGTTCCTCTAAAAATATCATTATGGTAACTTAAATTACACACAGACCACATATTCTCACATAATTTCCTATTCGTTATTCAAAACCATCCGATAATTCAATGATACACAGTCTAAAATACTGCAATCGTCGTTAAAATAACAATTAATACACAAATAAATAACTATCGGGATTACTTAATTCTTGGATTTTGTCCACCGTCCGGTTCGGAAGCTGGTTCTAGCGATCCAAATCTTCGAGTGATAAAAACATCGTGTTATTAATCTGAACGTCCATTTATAAACCTACGCCATACAATTTAATATTTATCAGGTTTCTTTATTTCAACACCATCCTTCCCAAAATCTAAATCCGTTACTATCACAGATCGCATGAAATTACACAGACAATAATTGAAAACATCCATGAAATTTTGGCTTAAAGCTTTCGCGGAGACTAAAATCTCGGGCGATTAACAACGTCAATACTGGGCCATAGTCTAACGTTTCAGAGACCTCTTCTGCTTACATCATCATGGAATTAATGTAATTAATGTAACGATAATAACACGTTTTATCAGAGTATAATGTTGGATGTCGGCGTAAATTTTAAACTTATAATAAATTCTTCTCGGGCTACCAGTCGTGTCTGAAAACACAAACGTTTCAAGAACAACCTTTGTCCTCGTCCTCAGGGTTCTGAACTTGTTGGAGCTCCCGTCCGTGTGCTATATATACCAGCCCAAACAGGAATTACTTAACGGAATGACACAAGATATTAATAACTGGCACAGGACCCCCTCCCCGTCATGTCTTACTGCTTAAATCTGAACTTTGATAAATGTCACCCATAAATATTAGAGCGCTATTAGTCTCCGATACAGTGTATAAACACTTAGTTAAGAATTCATACACCTTCTTTCAGTCCAGTTAACTTTTATAACGAAAGAGTTCCGACAATCTTTTATAAACTGGCACATGATTAAAAGCTACCCTACCCGAATTACCATCAGTACAGTGATCCAGCCTAGTCATCAAGTTTCAATCTCGGAAAGGAGATGAGAAAAATAAGTTAAAAATGTGGTCCACGGATGAGATGGCAAGGTACGTACGGACAGCGAACGAAGGAGAATATGAAGTTAGTTGGAAATGTCGAAATAAATGAAGTGGAGAAAGGCCAGAATTAAGGGTAAGTATTTCCACACTCCCATTCGTCGTTGTGTCTGTGAAATGCATGTAGAAGAACTCTCACACTTCCATCTCATTTTTAAAGTTTCGAACGCTGGCAATCTGTGTACACAAGAACCATTACTACCGGATGTTGCATCTGAATGAGAGAGAGTTTCTTTTCGTAAATCACGTTCTTTAGAAACAGTACTCAAAGACTCATTTAAGGTCTGTACATTTATGTTTTAAGTTTATAGATATTATTATTAAATCGGATAGAAACTAAGGACGGATTCCATGACAATGTTGAAAAAGAAAGTCGTGTCTAAATATGGCGAAAAATCCTACACCAAATATGCATAAAAGACGCGGGATTTACGGGACAAATTCATAGCCAAAATATGGAAACATTCGACTGACAAAATCTGTAAGAATTACTAAAAAAAACTTATGTGCAGACACGGTTCATGAACCGCGGAAAGAAAGACGCAAATCTGGAATTTAACAGGGACGAGATGCGCGAGACATTGCACTGTATAACCCGAGGGAAAGTCCGGGACAGAGTAGTATATAAATCCGACACAAAATCAACGCGAAAAACCTCACAATAATAATTTGGACAAAAGCTGCTAAAAAGTCAAAAATATGATAAACAAAACCGAGTATAAAATCCAGTATATTATATACGACAAAACTGTAGACAAAATCTTTTAACAAAAATGAGAGGTAATATTCGGTATCTCGGCCCGGAAGTCACCTCTCTGTTCACCTCGTGGTGTTCCTCAGTCCCTCCAGTCAGATTGTAACAAATTAGGCCACGACCGCTTCCTTCCTCATCCATTCCAAATTACTATAATCCTCTCATTCGACGCCATGTATTCTGATATACTGAAAAACATCGTTAAATAAAGCACAAATAATGTTTGGGACAAAATTTGGATCAAACCAATGGTCAAAATCTGGAGAGAGAAAAAATCAGCACAAAACTGGAACCAAAGTCGCTACATGGTTGTTACGGTGAAGCAATTTTTTTCTCCATCACATTTATCTTACCATCATTCCTGCTTAAATTACATAGATGTTTTTCATTACGTTCAAACACTTCAACTTTCTAAAGAGCCCTCAGATACTGACATCTATTGAAAAACAAATTAATCACAGCTTTCAAATATGAGGCAGAGCAAAATCTAGTCTCGTGCAACTTACAGAACCCTAAGTAGTACATTCCCACCTTCAGTGCGAAATCCTGAGAGGCAATTTAACGTTTATAAAACATGATTGGAGAGGTGCAGACTAAAATTCTAAAGGTGTGATGACGTCAGCAGGGCAATCGAGTGCATAACAAATGTAACAACGATTTTGTAGGCAACAAATGTAACCAAGCAACACTGCAAATTCAAATTGTATTTCAAGGTCACCGCGACAGACATGGACTGCCCCATTATGTGTTCGTTACGCGCCTGAAAGGAGTCTCGAGAAGTTACCTCTCTTCCTTAATCACATTCAAACAAAATACACAGAACTAATTAACGACAGATAAGACCTGGAGTTGCCTCGCACTATATTAGATTTTTAATGAATTTACAGATCATAAGATTACTAGCGTAATATCACCCGTCAAAGTTGTAATGAATAAACTTTTATGTTGAAACGTAACACAATTTATTGCAAATCTCACTGAAAGAACAGGATTTATAAAATGTCTTCATAAAGTACATTAACGTGAAAACATGTTCCTGTCAAACGCACCAACACAAAACCGACCGTTTGACTATAGATTCCCGCGTAATGCAGAATTCGTCAGACACAATTATAGCCTCATTTGCATTTCTTGCTACCAGAGTCGCAAATGTCAGAATTTAAGTTCAATTTTGTTTTGCATCTCATATTAGATCCAAGCGTGACGGAGTAGAAAATTATCTCGTTCGGTGAAATTCGAAGAACTGAAAAGAAATCGATCGTGGCCAACTGTAAAATAATATACCAGTGTTTAGCTGGAGGGAGTGAGAAACACCACAGAGAAACTCAGCTAGCATAATGTGGCTGTCTTCTGGTATGTTGCACAGTACAGTATTATAGAATCTGACCAGTGCTTACCGCTAGGAATCATTATCTTGATAATTGAAGCAGTACAGACATCCGAAACGTAGATAAACTGTCACATTACACGTCTCAAGAACACAGTCACCTTCATATTAGTCACCATGACAATCTGAACCATAACAAGGTTTGCTTAAATTTGTTATATGTTTTCTTGATCCGAAATTAAAGAACGAATATAAACGAGCATGACCTCTATATTATGCGTTCAGTTCACGCACTGTATTCAGAGTTAGCACAAAAAGTTGTTACATCAAGAACAACTGACCGAAGTGAACATTCGCAAAAGTTTGCGGCAAGATCAGATAAGCCCAAAAATTAGGATTCATATCGTAATGAACCTGGAGGCAAGAGGTTTAGAAGAGCTCTGTGATTGGTTAAGCAGTCTTCACAGGGCAAAGTTTGGAACTGGAGGAAGCCATTAACACCCGTGGGCAAACAAACTTTAACAAACCATTAGTATGATCGCAGAATCAACTTACGAAACTACAAAACAGATCTGCAGTGCGCTGAACTATAATAAACTTCAGTCAGGATATCAGGTTTTACTGTCAAGAATCGAACAATGGACTTCAGGGATAAGAAAGAGAAGTACCAGGCACCGAACAGAAACGTTCTAATCATAAACTGTGACAAGCTAATATCAATTGTAATAAAATTACACACATGCATTAAGTAAGTTCGAAATTAAACATTCAGCGACATACATCACATCTGAAGAACTATGTTGAAAGCAATAATCTTTATCACTAAAAGTTTTCTTTCACAATTATGCTCACAATTCCAACAAGAACTATTTAAACTAATAAATACCGGAGATTTCGTGGGAATTGGAATTCCAGTCTGTAGAGAGCTTTTCGAATTCCGGAACATTCGGAACAAAGACGCTTGTGGTATCCTCGTGAAATTCCAATCAAACGATCGTAAGTGATGGCATATAACAGTTTACCCAATATCAATAGGACATTATCATCATTTGCAGCTCAAATTGCAATGGTATTCATAGGATTAGTAGCAACTGCTCCCTGCAGTTTCTGTGTAATATATCACAGCATCGTACAATGACTGTCTGCTTCTGATTTACAGAAGTACAAATGCAACGAAATACCCGAATTCGAGGAAACAGAGCCCGCGTTTCCCATTATATGTTAACTGATTTTTAAAACAAGTGACTGCATAAGTGATTTTTGAGTGCAAATGCTGTGATGTGTAGATTGTGGTAAATGTGACATTAATTATTACGAAGCGAAATAGAGAAAAAAACCATCTAAAACAGAAAATTCCGTTCTTACCTTAAATAAACCATACAACATCACAGCTACAAAAATATATTAATGACAGTATAAAACTATTTTAACTTTATTTTAATAACCAATTAAACACAGGGACTCCGTGAGTGATATGCCCAGTATTGATGTAAAAACAGGCGGTACATATATTTACCGGAGACGTATAGACCATTAGGAGTAAAAATATAATTATATGATAAAATGCTAACATGCTGGGAAATTTAATAAATAAGGAAATTTATACTTTGTAATTGTCATCAAATATTATGACGGATGAGACGGGAGAAACATGAATTGTCATAAACTTACAGACAAAGAAACGGACGGGAATTAAAAAAAACAGCACATTGGACACTTCGTGGCCTACGGCTTAACTTTACAAACTAATAAAATATTTATAGCGTATCTCATCGTCCTCAGAATATATTCTCAAATATGCAATAACTGGAAAGCTAATATTTTATTCAAAACGCAAGGTAAACAATTTTTATATTCCCATGATACCAGAAATTGAGACAGATACAGAATGCAAAATCATTCTTACTCAGCACTGTGAGTCTCTGAAGACAATAAATAATCCCGAATAACTAACTCTACGGAGTAGAGTCATTGGAAAGCTTACAGTCACACACCTAGTAAAACGTAGCCAACCTTTTATACAACCCGAAGGCCCCTAATTTGATTCTGAAACGACGTTTCTTACAAGAAAAATCTTCACGAAAGGAAAACAATGTACGTAACTAATATTAAAAATAACAGAAAATTTTAATTTCGTGATTAGAACTCGTCCCTGAAATTCTTAGCTACCAACAACGACCTTACGCAGAGTTTGCAACCACTGGGTAACGCATTTATGATGAAAGAGAAGCAATAAGCCAAATTAATTTTACTGTCTGGGTGTGAAACTAGGTCTTTCACTTTCAAATTCTCAAACAAAATTTTGTACTCATTCTCATCGCCCCCATGCGTGCTACATTCATCACTCTTCTGGTATCGAGTACAAATTATTAACCTCGTAACTGTTCAGTACCTTTCACCCTCCTGTTAACACATCACTCTCAGGTCTAAATATCCTCCTTAGCGCCCTGTTTTCAAACACCCTCATCTGTTTCCTTCCCTTCACGTGAGATTCCGCACGCATTAAATACAAGTTAAATCACAGGGTTTTTTTTTTATTTTAATCGCTGAACTTCTTTACAGCAGACAGGAAGACAAAACATTTTGGAGCTGCGCGGTAGTAAGCACAACCCAAATTTTATGTCAACTCGCTCTTAATTCCTTCATTCAGTTGATTTCTGTCGTTCCCAAATATTTTTTTATTTGCCAAATATTCGAAGGATCCATTACGTACCTTTGTATTATGATTCTGGGCAACTCTTACAAGATCTCCGCATTTAACTATTCACGTGGCCCCATCCCTATGTTACCGTCTTCAGTAAGACACGATCGATAGTCATCTGTCAGTCAGCAGGTTGCTAAGCGACCAGAAATATACTATGCACCAGCTCTGTGTTATGTAAACAAGATTGAGAAGGTGTTATCCGTATCGGAGTACATACAATTTCCACATGCACTCTTTGATCCTTGCTCCTTTGCAATTCGAACGCTTCCGCGTTTTCTAAAGATGTCAGATGCCTTCGCCATTTCCTGTTTACTCACAACAAAATATTTTTCAGAGTTTGTCCCATACCAAATTTAAAAACGATTATCCCCAATGTCTTATTTATTAACGCCATAGAAACAAAAGTTATAATGTAAGATTTGAGGCTTCACGCCGGTGAAAATGATGATGATCTTTTGGGTTCTGGCGCCGTGTGGACTGGTCGGGAGATTCCAACGTTCTGAAGATGGAGACAATACGATTCTCCGAAACGCTGACATCTATCAACCAGTCCACACGGCTCCAGAACCCATAATAAAATCATCAGGTATAAAGCTGTAGTCACGTTGTTTTAAAACCTGCAAACAAAAATTGCCTCTGAACTAATGCAAATAACGTACGTTTCAAAATCCTGTAATTATACATTATTTGAAGACCTTATACCATGTGACGTGTGTCGCTCACACCTTACAAACTGGCTCACCCGCTGTGTTGTTATTACCAGCTTCAGGAAAGTAAATTTATGATTTTGGCGTGTCCTTCAACGAAATAACGTTCTTATAAAATTTAATCAAAATCCGTTCAGCAGTTCTCGAGTTGAGACATGAGGACAGATGGACGGACAAACACATTCAAATCTGCATAATTTTATCGTACAAAGAAAGCATGAAGCTCAGGGGTTCATCAAATTTTTTAAATTCCTTCTGACCGCTTATGAACTGGCACAAGTAGACACGCCCACTTCAGAACGCAAAGACCAATAGTAGTGAAGGCACACACTATTTTGTTTGTAAGTAGAGATTATTCAACAGCCTCCTTATAATCTTAATACACCTATTTTCTGTGACTAACTTCCTTAATTCGATTCTTGCAGAATGCAAAAATTGTGTCATAAGTCACTTTGATCAGAACATATTAAACACGCTCTGATGATGGAAGCAGTAAACACCTGTAAAGCCCCGACCACTTTCTACCAGACATAAGACAGTCATGTGCAATCTATAGATTATTGGGTAAGTGTGTGGTTTGAAAACAGATTATAATATTTGGTGAATCAATAAACTCTTGTTTTCATGCACGCGTATGTATGTCTGGGATGTTTCGTTGTTTTCATATAACATTCTGTTGAAGCCATTAAAGAATTTATCAGCATTAACATGACATTAATATGAGAGGCGTTTCCAATAACCAAAACCCGCCCCTCGTACCAAGAATCAGACATTCAACGTAGCCTTTAGAAGCAGCAAATTTCAGTCATTTTTTCCGAATTTAATACGATTCAGAAAATACAACAGAAGGGAGATGCTCACTTTTAGATGGGGGCCGCCCCTACCTCCTACTGTATTGTCTGATGTTTCTTTCTATCAAAGACAAATCCCAGTTTCTTTGGAACGAAATAATAAAATGAATAATTCCGTCTCGCACTGTGATATCCCCCCCTTCCTTTATCCCCTCTTTCTGCTACGGTGAAAATTCTGTTAGAATCGCTCAGTTTCTCTTTTCTGTCTCGTTCTGCAGGAATAATAAAGAAGAAGATATATGAATTTGAACTTCGGTAGACTGAACTTCTTAGGAAGTATTATGGCTTATATTTCAAGCCCTGTTAGAAAATAAGATTTCACCTTTGGTGTTCGTCTTTTATGCTATGGAAGTCGAGTACCACAACCAAACGAAAACTGCGCAGAAAAGATCTTTGTCTTCTGGTACAAACTGGCCGGGTTTCTTTCCACATTTGTTTACTACATCCATCATTATAGTGCCGACTGACCCTGATGATGGAGGCAATAAGTACGTAACTCTCAAACTTCGGTCAACTTCTACCAGATTACACGGCGCAAAATCCCAGAAGACAGCAATGCTACTTTGAACTTTGGTACACTTGTATTCATAATCAGCTTTATGGCTTTTGTACACATTTAAATCAGCTGCCGCCTGTCACACATATCTGAACCCTTGAAGACAGTAGCTTCTGTCCATTGCGAAACCTCTTCAGCACCAAAAAAAACAAAAACAATATCCCACTACAAAGAGAGTAAGAGAGGTCGGGACAAAGATTAACAAATGAAGATCGTTGCGCGGTCAGTAACTAAACCAATTAGCTGGCAAACTGGATTAATAATTCACCCTGTCGCCATGCTTACTTAGTACAGGGGATTTCGAAGCGGTTCGTACTCAAAACCACTGAACAACAAGTGCTACAAACTATAGGGGAGAAAGAGAAGCAACGCGTGGTTTGTGGCACACGTCGAAGCGAAGGAATGTAGCTTAAATTGCTTTCAAATATAGGGAAAAGTGTTTTCCCAGCGGAGTGTAGCATTCAAAGATAAACGTCAGACTACAATACTCCTTCATCGACAACAAGAAAGTACTGAATGCCATGAAATGGATTTACAACTTCGTACTAACACCTTTTCGTTTATGTACACACTAATTTCTTTCTTAATTATTTATTTCATTTCTTCTTTGATATCAAGTTTATACGTTTATTTATTCATTTATTCGTATTGTATTTATATAATTTCCCGTGTTTCCTTAATTCTCTCTTACTTTCTTTCGTGATGTTTTATTTCTCATGTTTTATATTTATTCTTGTCTTTTTATATTAACTTATTACAAGTTCATTTATTTTATTTAAATACATCGCTATACAGTTTTTTCTCATCTCCTTATCATATTTTTCTTTCCTAACTAAATTCCATGTGTA
Organism: Zootermopsis nevadensis; assembly: GCF_977971745.1. Classification (NCBI taxonomy): domain Eukaryota; kingdom Metazoa; phylum Arthropoda; class Insecta; order Blattodea; family Termopsidae; genus Zootermopsis; species Zootermopsis nevadensis. Next base: position 11,187,156 of record NW_028259139.1, on the reverse strand, counting down.
TAAATTATTTATTCAATCGTTCGCTCTTTCTTTTTTAATGAACTTATCTAATTTCCTTTCCTTCCTTATTTATTAATATAACAGTTTATATATCGCATTATTTTCATTTAATCTACAGAAGACATATATAACACACACGGTTGCCATGACGACTATATGAAATTTATTGAATGTAACGACAGACGAAAGATTTAAATCCCAGCACATTTGCCACTGAACTACCAGAATCGTAGCCTGTATGCAACAAATTCTTCCCATTTTAATAGCAACAAAGCCTGGAAATATTTATGGTAGGTTGTTTGCGTTTGATGACAACGCTGTATCAACTATGGAGATGGGTATGTCAAGGTCTGTTTTTAGTTATTTACCCACATGTTCGTTTGTAAAACCACGATAAATTCGTACCAGGACATACAATGTGTTGGTTCCGACTGGGTACAATCTAGCTCATTATTATTTGAATCATCAGACCCGGGGGTTAAACTCATTATTCGATTTACTGCAAAAGTAACGGATGTTCCCAGATAATTACAAAATTCGTGATACAAGTATTATATAATTATATCATTAAGTTTTGTGGTCGCCTGCACATATATTACCTTTACGACAGTCGTATGGTTAGTGGTTAGTAATGTTTGATACTAGGTAATAAACAGAGCGTACGAACAAGTTGGTAAACCACCCCAAGCACTTCGCAGTGTTTATAGTCAGAACATCCATAAAATGGATCCATAAAAGTAACTTTGCATCGCCTTTGATTCAGTCAGCAGTACAGCATTTAAACGCGACCATAATTACGCGTATTCCATTTAATTTAATTTACAGATGCATGAGATTTACCAGTGCATGCAATTTTTCAAACACTCATTTTACAGAGATCTGAGAATATAACTGTGTTAATGATTTATTGTTTGCGTCATACCTTTTAACGTCATCGTTTCAACTGCAGGAATTATGTACAGCATCGATTAAGATAGAGAATTAAGCGTACCATAAATTTTGAAGAAAAAAAGTTGCGTATAGGTGTTAAACCTGGTACCACACATTAAAATGAAGACCATATATCGAGGGTGTTTGAGAATAGGATATTGGGGAGAATATTTAGACCTATGAGGCTACTTCAGCTCTGAAGATGGAGGCAATATATCTCTCCGAAACGTGGGTATCTACTTACGAGTCTGCACGGCGTCAACCCAGAGGAATAACATCATCTGCTATTAATTTCTTCGTGAAATAAATTTTCATCAGATATCATGGTTTAAAAATATTTCAACGTTGCCATATTTCTCAGTAGCTACTAGTACTAGCCCACCTTATAACATACCCCGGTTGTTTCCATTTGCATTATATATAAAACACCATTCACACATTCCCTAGTTAAAAGTATCCTTAAAGCAACCCAGGATCTACAATCAGGAGACATCATTATTTTTCTCTAAGCTACCGCGTGTGTCATTCTGGGACTACATTTCGTTTCCACAGAGCAACAAATTAAGATATTCTGAGAACATTATATCCCAATGGGGCTGGTAAAGAAGTTGGCATTATGGTTCAAAGGCAGACCTCACGTGACCTGCGTTCCAAGCACTGGATTGCTTGACAAATTTAACGTCAAATTATAACGCGACCACGCACAGACCACAGTAAAAATGAAAGAGAGTTATCAAATATGATTTGAAGGAATTCTAAATATGTTCTGAAACTGACATTAACACTTTAAAGCCCATTGGTAACTATATATATACCATCTGTTTTAACACTGAACAGCTCTGTATCATAAATTTCGAAATATACTCATTGCAAATTGCGGTTATTTCCTTAAACAGCATTTACCAGTTGATATTTTAATGGTAAAGTAATGTGTTTTCTATGCGGTACGGCCTAAATCTTTAAATATTATTTAGATGAGTTTCGGATTCAAACAGGATTTTACGAACATAAGCCATCAACTCAAATTTAATAATTAGGCTGCAATTCGTGGTAATACAAAAGAATTACAAAAATATTACCATATAAATTATCCCACATATTTTAATATGTATATGTAATATGTATAATTAAAATGTTATGCTTTAACATAGTAAGTAAAGTGAAATTAATCATCTATAAAACTTTTAAATGCAATTCTAATACATAAATTCCTGCAAACTATTTCGCTTTTACTTGGTTTCTCTAGAGCTTCTATTAGTGCACTGTAATCAAATCCCTTCAATTGACGTGGAACAGAGTTGAAGTTTAAACGCCAGCAGAAATTATGCGTCAACCATAAAAACTCAATTTGTAGTATGCAAATGCGTCATCTCAATATTAAACATAATAAATTGGTTATATATGGCAGGATGTGGCAACACTGCTCGAAAACTGCAATTATGGCCGCTAAATGTGGCGGTGTGGACACACAGATTCGGAAACTGAGTAAGTCTACATCCAAAACAGAACAATTAAGCGAAAATTATGCAAATCCATGCTCTTTGAAGCAGTACTTAACTCTCGCATAACGTGTTCATATCATATTATTACATAATAATTATGCAGAATTGTTTCTATGTTACGGTTCCTTTTTTTGTAAATTAATTCTTTTTACCCGTGTATTTCTCTTATTATAGTTACCAATTTTAATTTATATTCATTTTATTGGCTCTTAAATTTGATGTATGACATTTATCAGGCAATATAAATCAAAACTCTGAAAAAGAAATATTATACAAGGAGATCACTTATTATGCATTGCATTTCTTATACAGTTGTTTGTTTATTTCACAACGATTTAAAATGAATATGTTATATTCTTATAGAGTAGCATGACATTACGATAATGAATGATGAATTCATTACGGTGAAAGGAGGTGGTTGAATATAGCACCTCTTGAAAAAATACTAATTGCTGCCGCTAAATCACATTGTTCGGGTCTTTTCTTAAAAATAGTAAATAAATAAATTACTGGTGTTCCAGAACCAAATGCTTAGGAAAATATCAGGCTCAACATAATGAGCATGTGAACAATTTATGACCTGTTTACATAACACTCAAGTTTTGGCTGTTGGGTGATAATTATCTGTTAACAAATTTTTGGCCTTATGGGATACCATTTATGAACAAATGAGTTGTTATAGCCGTTGTAATGGTAACTCTGTAACGGTATTTTAGGCCTTATGTTTCTTATAAATCAATGTTCTCTAATAACGTTTTGCAATGGTAATGCTGTTAAGGTATTTAGACCTTACTGGATAGTATTTATAATATTATGTGGGTTTACTGCTAAATTATTTCCCGTCGTTCTTTACGGGTAATTTACTATTATTACATAACGAGGAATTTTGTGATTTACAAGCCAGGTTAAGATTGGCTGGGAATGTATCTAAGATGTGCGAAACAAGGAATAAATACGAAATTTTTATGGGAAATGTCTTGAGATTAATAAATAACATTAAGATGGATCCTAGTGAGATTGGGAGATGGATAGATCTGGCTAACGATAGTGCCAAATGGAGTAATTTGTATAAACGTTTGAGTTCTGCTACGAGAGTCAACTTGACTAAAAATGTACTGATACAAAAGGGATTCTTATTCCATTTTTGCTCAAACGTCAAGATACTGTCTAATTATCAGAAGTACAAAATGAATTTACAAAAGAATAAATCTGAAGCCTTGTTCTTGGGAACTCTAAATGGAATTTAATGGAAAGAAGAAGGTAGAGCCAGAAATAAAATGAGACAATAACACTTCCAGAACCACATTGCTCCGAGCTCTTCACAGCCATCACAAAGGAAACTAAGGGTGAAATACCAATTTTAAACTGGAGACTGCAAGTAAGAAAGAGCAAACTCATCATCTACTTCTGTTCTTTCTAGAATCACTGGATACTTTGAACATTGTGACGTGTTATGAAACGACCAATTTTTGTATCCTTTCTTAGGATTATAAAATGTGTTTACAGCGTCATTTCTTGGACTACACTTCACCCATCACGTCTACATGTCATCACCAACTAAAATGATCTAATTTTAATCAATTATGTCTTAAATGCACTACTGTCCGTCTAGTAAGCGTGAAAATTATGGATTAATAAGGGGTAAAATTTTGGATTCTCAAGACGAAGACGTCGATATTGGTCTTTTTGCAACATATGGAGACCGCAAGTCACTCTAAATCGTTCTAATATACCTACATGTCCACAGGGTGTCATAATCTTGAAGACTAACCTCGGCAAAAAATGCAAATTACATAATTACTCATGTGTTTTAACGTATCATAACCGATCACTTAAAAGTGGCCCCAGTATATAACATAGTCTCTGGAATAGGAATAAACTGAAAGAACAAACGTGTTCATGCCAATGATCGGGCGGTGACGCTAGCAAGTTACTTCGTTGATAACCAAAGCTCAGACTGCAGACTTTAATCACTTACTCGATAGAAACAACTGCAGAAATGGTATCATAGGCAACAATGTTTCCAACGTCGCAACATTGTGTTGAAATAATAATTCCAGGTCATGCGAGTTGCCTAGTTTATAGGTTATACGCAACAGAATGTTATTTTAACATTTGTCCATTACCTCCGCAAAATAATGTCGGAATGAGGCACGTGTTCAGGAAATGAGAAGTTCTAAAAAATCGAATTACCTTTTCCCCCCGTAATAACATATATTGTACATACTTTTTCCTGTAAAGGGTTTCTCAGAACTGCTATATTTCTTATAATAAACATCCTTTACATGAACTAAATATGACGTCATTCTTTGGGCTTCTTCAGATTGAATTCAAAATGATGTTCAATGCATTAATGTTATGTAACTTAATAAGACACGAGCGAGTATATTGCGTTCTATTTGACGATAATTTCATTTGAACTAGTGGAGCCAAAGACGAATAAACATACTATTGTTACACATTCTTAGCTTCACTTTGGTGCAGGTGACAGACACAAAGCTGAGTTCATAAAATATGTGACAAAAGTTATGTTTAAACTATTTTGTTTCAAAGTTGCACCACATCATAAGCACCCATCAACAAAACACCTGAGTTCCCATGTAAATCGAATACCTACATAATTTTTAAGATTTAAACACCACATAAACCCTGAAGATGGAAGCAGTATATTTTCCCGAAACGTTAGTATCAACATGTAAGTCCGACTTCATAACCCAGACGACCAAAATCGACATATTTCCCAACGTGAGAACCTCAAATCTCATTGAAAACTGATGTAATGGCAGTTAACAGCAGTTATTAGCTGACAGTACGTCGTATTTCGTGTTACGTTGCACAGAATGCAACACAATCTCCATGAAAAAGCAATTATATATAATCACTAATCTTCTACGTAAGCGGAAACAATCCGAAGAAACTGATGGTAGCTCAGTTGGTCGATAAAACTAGTAATAAATGAGTCTTCACAAACTATCTCAACTGGATTTTATCATAAGCCAGTTGGTTCAAGTACCTAAAATTAACTACATTTATCCAAACTACATTTTAATATTATATTTATGCCTAATTCTAGCAGTTAGTCTCCCTAGTTGAGATTCTCCGACTAAAATTTTGTACATAATTTCTCATTTCGTCTTACGCTCTACATATCGTATCGGTCTGACCTGCCACTAGAACATAATTTGACCCAGCGCTGCTATATTACTCAAAAAACTGACGTCACTAAACAAACACTTCCAGAAAATAAATATCCCGCGTGTCAACCGCAGTTCCTGACAAAAAGGCTTTGTTCCCAAATAAAGTGAAGGAATTAGTTCCACGATTGATTACGACAGGTCATCCACAATCACCAAAATGTTTGAAACTTTGGAGATGGAATAAAAATTATGGGTCGTTCGTCAGAATCTGGTTTTGAACCTTTAATCAAATTAACCATGATCAATGTAGCCTGGGGATTCCCCACCCATTAACTTCGGCGCGCAGAAAAGCATACAAGCTAAATATAAATTTCCCGTTACTGCAATCTGATCTTAACTAACATTTAAATATATCGACAGGTTTGAAAAAAAAAACCCAATCTTGAATTTCATTAACATCTCTTCAGCCATTCTCGCGCTGTTTCATGCGTACAGACGGAAGGACGGAGTGATATTTTACAGGCGCTTAGCAGGGATGGGAACGCGCCTAACACGACTTGACTTAAATTAAACCCTCACTATGTATAGTTTATGAAGGATAAATTGCATTTTAATGGGACCCTGCGCATTATAACTTATAAATGGGGGACTGTAATAACCATGAATTCTTCATCTGATGTCCAGTAAGGAGAGATAACTTCAGGACATAGCTTGGTTGGATTAAGCCGTAACACAGCGTTCCCGGATGAAGGTGTGAAAATCGGCCAGCCATAAAATGGGCCATAAACCATCAACAAAAGGGTGGAAAACCTGAGATAAACTGGCCAAGTCCCGGCCCACACACAGGCACAGAGGACAGCGTCGTTGGCTGCCAACCGAGCCACGCTCAAACACAAAGTGACTGCTTCGCCTACCCTAGATTAAAGTTAATGTGTTTAAGAACCAAGGGTAAGGAATGCAGTGGTAACGTCGGTTCTAGATGGAGAAAGTGGTCAGCTTCACGCTCTAGCAGATTTATCCACAGGAAAGGATCTCACCCCATGAGAAGCTAACAGTACTTCCTGACAGTCAAGAAATTCGTCTTCATTTTATGGAACCTGAAGATTCATTATCGTATTCACAACAGCTCACTACAAATCCTTATCATTAGTCAGATAAATCCAATCGACACTCTCCAAACCTATTTTCGCAAGATCCATCTGAATGTTATCGTCCTCTATAAGGCTACAGCAACTAAGTGATCGCTTACCCTTAAATTTACAACAATTTTTTTAAGCATTTATCTCCCGCATGAGTGTTACATGCCTAGCCCATCTAATCCTCCTTTGTGAAGGGAACAAAATATTGAGCTCCTCGTCATGTAATTTTCTCCATTTCCCTGTCACGTTATTTTTGGTCCAAATATTCTCGTAAGCACCCTGTTCTCAAACATCTTCAATTTGCGTTATTCCTTTAACGTCGTCGTCGTGAGAAAATCAAGTCTCACTTGTCCTTTATTTCCTAGTTAAAACAATTTTGATTTGCTATCGTCAGTATATCTCCTGATATCTAATGTATTATTTACTCATATGGCGCCGGAAGCAATCGCTGTGTGTATTAAACAACTGCTAAGCGCTGTGGCCATACATCGATTTTGTGACATAAAACCGGATATGGCCTTCTACCAATATTTCCGGAGACGGAGAACGTTGGCTAAATAATTTCATCTTAGACGAACACAGTGGGAGGGTGAGGGGGAATTGGCTACTGCATTTTTTTAAGATACTGTCCCAGTATTCCTCTGGAGAGACTGGGAAAAACCTCATACAGGATAGCTAATAACCGGGCAGAGATTCGAACCGAATACAAGTGTAGAGTTCCATTCTTTCCTAAGGACGGCAAATATGTCCTTTCACTTTGCACAAGTAAACTCGTGGAAACCAACAAGTACTGGTTAGTGTAAATACTTGGAGCGTACCGCACTGGGTCATCAGGTCATTCAGGTTATGGGCACATTATAACCGCAGTAGCAGGATGTGGGGGTCGTTTCTATGCGGGAGATAGGCACCTAGGGAAATACAATTTCTTTCTTCGGAGATCTTACATGATACGGAATGTAACCGCACTCCAGAGCCACGGTTGAAAGAAAGGGCAATTACCTACAAAATATTATTACGAGGCTACTCTGCGTCACAAGAAATAAAAAATAAAATTCCTTTCCTGGAAACTGTAAAACTGACGCCATAAACTTGAATAGACTGAAGTTAAAAGAGATTACATTAGTCCCGTTACCGTCCAGCACTTGAGGAAACCAAAGTGGTATTTGCTCCAGAACTACGTTACACACATGCGTGCACATGGTTGGACATAGGCTACACCATAAACTCATCTCCCATAAGAAAATGGGCTAAAATAATTAAATGGTAAAAGGATTTAATTTGTTTTGCAGTAATAGATAGCACACGTCGGAGAAAAATCTGAAGAGGCCACTTGAGAAACATTAGTAGATGGGATGATAATATTAAACTGGATCTTAAATAAATAAGACGTAAGGATGTAGACAGGATTCATCTGGCTTAGGATCCAGAGGCAAGCTCTTGTGTAAACGGTACTCAATATCCGGGTTTCATCAAATCAAGGATGGTATTAATATCATGGTGACCATTAGGTTCTCAAAGAGATTTGTGCTCTAAGGAGTCGGTAAACACGTGTAGGAGACGTGAATGAAATGGGATAAGTAGGATTTGAGGTTCTCAGGGCAGTGAGGACGAAGATTGCTGTCTTCTGGGTTGTTGCGCCGTTAAGTCTGGTAGACTTTCACCAACGTTTCAGAGGTCCTTGCTGTCTTCATCATCAGGACGATTAGTGTCGCATTTTTAAGTCTTAGCAAGCTATGTGTCGTATTATTACAAACATGTTATGGAACTAATCGTTATTGGGAATATGAGAAAGTTAAATTTGAGATTTACACAAAGTAAGGATTATATTTCTCCGATATGGACGAAAATAAAATCAATTCCACTACTTTTCATATAGATTTCTCATACCAAATTTCATCTAAATGTATCAAGTAATTATGAACAGCAGTCATGATAAAACCAGCAGATCATAGTCTATATTTGTTTAAAGAAAATAATGCATAGAAGCTCTTAATTCTCCACAAATCAACTAATTTCCAGTCAATATACGGTTTAAGTCTTTGAAGCTCGAAGCTCATAGCTCATCTAAATACAAGTTCAGTTCTTATCGCGAAGAAACCACAACGCGACTCCATATAAAGGTCAATTGGTTAATGCTTATCAGGGTAATACAACTGTTGTTTATTCTGATAACCATATTAAATTCGTAAATACAACCGTGGACAAAACGCAGAGTTAATGAATGTTAACATAAGCGTTACATACAGTTTCCAGTTAGTTTAAAGAATTAAAAGTGAAAACTCAAAGCAGAAAAGATAAAATTATCAATAAAGGCAAGAAAACATTTTAAATTTTGTAACTGAAGTGTACTTGTAAAGAAGGGAAGAATAAATGGAATAATTTCACGATAACAAAGTTGAAAGTGTAGTGTCACCCAAGCTCAGTCGAGAACTGGATCTAAACTTGAAGCACACGTAAGTGGAAGTTTGCAATGTGTGAACAGTGAAGTTGTAACAAACAGCGGTCGGGCAACTTATCCATTAGTCATTAACTGAAACTCTTCCGGCTGTTAAAATTTGTTGGGACGTCGTGTAATGGCACAGGAAATCTATACACACTTTCATCTGCATAAACAAATGTACAAAAATGAATACAGACACTTTCCTCCACACCACATCAGCGGACTGAAAGACTGATTGATTTTAACGTTATCAGTCAACACCTCATAGCTTATAGGCGCACAGCGTTTAATGATACGGAAGAATGATAATGAATAATGAGTACTTACTGATTTCAAAGGAGGTGTTTGTGGTATAATTCATTTTACTGTCACAGCATTCCCATGGGAACAGATTGACCAAAATTAGATAGTCAGTAAGACGGCCAAGATGCGAACGAGGTTCTTCAAGATACAAATCCAGAGCATCACCGCTGCACTAACTTGCTCGGTATGTGTACTCATGAGTGAGTGTAATTTAGCATATCTTTTGTTATTTCTTTAGTCGATTCAACGACAGCTCCTCAAACTGTACAGTTATCGAATGAGAAGCGGACATGGTCTATTATAAGATGGGAAAGCATTTGCCTAAAGCAGTGGTATTCAATCTTTCTTGTTCGCATACCCCCAGATATAATTTATCTTCAACTTTGTACTCCCAAAGTTGTTGGTGTATAATTCAAGTTATAAACGGTAAATAATCTACATCTAAAATAAACTGAACAAATTACATTACTGATTATTCAGTGTTTATCATAAAACATATATATATATATATATATATATATATATATATTTAAAAATTTCACGTACCCCCTAAGATATCTTCGCGTACCCCCGGGGGTACGCGTACCCCAGATTGAATACCACTGGCCTAGAGGGTCTGAGGAAACTCGAAAGACTCTTTGGTCAGGACAGACGGCCCACTGAGGGTTCATTGCCTGGTACTTGTTACTAATCCCTGTTATGAATCAGACAAATCCAGCAAAATTTTGAACTTGTTTTGCAAGATTCTCACTGTAAACAACGACTATTTCCTTAAACGGCAGTAACCAGTTCATTTTTATTTGCGGTACGGACTGAATTACTCAAACATGCTTTTGACGGACTTCAGGCTTCAAATGGTTTAATCAATAAATTTGTTTTAAAACTGTGTTACGCGCTGCTCAATTTCAGGTTAGCATCCCATCTTTATCCCCGCCTCTCTTACGTGATCTTTCACTGGATAAAATCAATATTTTTCATTAACTGAATATTTCGTACCTTCTCACAAGATGTTCTTAAGTGTCCATTGTAAGTCTGAAACACGTCTTCGGAAATAACCCATAATGCACCGCAGTTTCACACGGAAGACTTTGAGCTGTTTATGTTGGAAATGTGAGAGGTTAGAATAAAAAATGGTGGCATGGCAAAGTAATCACGTGCCCGATAAGCAACACTGCTACAACGCGAAGCGGCTGGAGAAACTGGAGGAAGTTAAACATAAAATGGCGGCCTTCAGTTAAGTCCGCAACGATCCATTTGATGCAGAAGACAGAGTTTGTAAACACAGTGACGAAGCATTCTGACTCACGTAAGCGACAATTTCTTGCCCAGGTGACAAACAATCACTCTATGCCATGGCGCTGATTACTAGGTGTAAATAACACAATAAAATCATAAAGTATCTAAAACTGCTAGCCAAATTTATCGAGTCACTAAACTTCTATGAACAGCTTGCGTTAGATTTTGCAAAATTTCACCTACTGAGATAAATAAAATCTCGCACCTGTCATTAGCCGATAGTCGTGTGACAATGACCGTCTACTTCCACGACTTAAGACGCAGAAGAATTATTTCTGTGCTACAGACAACATCAGTAGGACGGAGCCTGGCAGCGCTAGACTGTAACAAAACGACTGTCCTAGACAGAGGACAAAAGTGGTTGCACAAAACAGAATGAAAATCGACTAGAACATTCAGCTGATCCAGAGCAGTAACACGATGCAAATGAAGTTGCGAAAAAACAGGCTCACTGTACGACCTTTGTTATCGAACGGGTAGAGACGTCCATTGCGCCAGAATGTGATGTCCAGAACAAATTCCGTCCAATGACAGTCACGGAAATGACAAAGATTGAATGTACTCAGCAACTGTCCCCCAGAAACATCGAGAAAATGTTCTACAACTGTGTCCATGCGTGTAATCAATGTTTTTTATACATAAACTGCTTTCCTTCTCTCATTCCTCCTCTAATTCATTTTATTCTCCTTTGCCTTCCCTCCTATTTTCTTTTCCTTCTACATATCTCCTTAGTCATTTTCGTGATCCTGGCTTTCCCTCCTTCGCATTCATCTCTTCCTTTATCTTCCATTTCCATTAATATTCCTTCCTTTTGTTCAATACGCTTTCACCTCCACCATCCTTCTGCTTCTGCATCTCTTTATTCTCCTATTTCATCTTCTTTCTGTCCCTCTTCCTTCTTCGCTTTAATTTTTACTTTCTTATTTTTCACATCTCCTCTTCCTTCATTCTATCTTAGTTTCCTCCACCGTTTAGGATGGGTGGGAATGTAGGTCACTGAGAAAAAGCGTACACAGATTTTGGTAAAGAAATCCGCTCCAAATCAATAACGGAACTAGATGATAATATTAAAAAGCGTTTTTAGGAAATAGGTAGCAAAAACATAAACTGTATTGATTAACACACGATCCTGTTCTTTTACTGGGGTCCCTATCTTGATTCTCAGCTTATTTAACGCCTTTCCATTTCAATTCAGACTCCACAGTGTATCTAATTTTAAGAGAAGAGTAGATTAGAATATTTGAGAATGTATTCGTTGACTGTATCACGATACTATTTCGGCATTTGCCTGGCAATACCAAGGAAAATCACGAAAGTATTTATTCACGATAACTTGAAGCATGGGCGAGATTTGAGCTGAGTATTTCCCAAACATAGTGTCCTGTTGCAACAATACTGGTATTACAGTTGATGGACATTTTGGCTGTGTGACCATAAGCTTTGATAAGTTAATCGCACTTAATGGCGCTTCACATAAAGGGCTTATTAAACCCAATACATTAATATAAAATATAGGGAGTCGTGAACCTTCTCGACCATTAAATTCACTCAATATTCAGGACAGAACAGCCTATTTAACTGTAAAGGATTAACCTCAAACCTGTGTGAGGTGTGAGGCAACCTCAGACAGGGAGTCCAACAAAAGTGTTTCAGTACATTCCCGTTTGTAACTGGACGTGAAAGCAGAATCTAGGCACCAAAACATTGTGATGCTATTAATTTATGATTCAGACAAAAAACGAAGTCGAAGAAAATCATTTTACAGACCAAAAGAGGGTTTTTCAATTGCATTTTATTATATTAAGACGACACTATTACAGTGGAAAGTTGAAGAAGGAGAAATATATCTGACCCAAGATAGCGTGTCCACATTATAATTCGTTGACGAATGAACTTTTTCAAAAGAGCTTAAAAATATTATTCAGGATTGTAATTTATAATATCTGCCAACGATTTAAAGTAACGGAATTCTGTGTAAATTAGGCATGAAAAATTGTAAAAAAGTAAAATTGTCCTTCTATACGTCACAGGGGGGTTTGGGGGGGAGACAAGGTATAGCTCCTATTCGTTCCTGATCTCATCACTAGATGGGGTGAGTTGTCAGCTTCACGCCCCGGCCGCGCTTTACACCCGGAGAAATAACCCCGGGTACCCATTTGATATGAGTTATGGTGGAGGAAAATCCTTTGGAACCACAGGGGATCAAACCACGGTCGTCCAGTTCATAGTTAAACACTACTGACTGAATTACCGTGATTCATTGAAGCACCATAGCAATTTAAACAAGTACGAAGGGCAATATAAAATTAATTATATTGTTTTGAGCTTAATATGATCACTGGAAAAGATGTATTAAAAACTAATTTATAAATAAGTTAGAAAAAAATATAAATTACACAATACCTGTTATGGAAAGGCTTTTTGATACTTTCAAATTTTTAATTTCTTAGAGAGTAACGGCTTGGAGATAACCTAAGTTAATTAAAATGAAAACATGTTTAAATTTTTTGAAAACCATCAAAATATGAAACCTTAGGTTGCAGTTTAGTTAGCTTATACGTAAATCCAGTTTTTCCCACGAGAAAAGACCAACGAAAAGAAAGTCAGACCATAGCAAGGAGGCGGAACGGATCCGTAGGATCAAAGCCGTACAGCTGCTGCTTATGACATTAAATTCATAACCAGCATGAACACAGCGTAACGCCTCACTTTTACAAAATGAACTCTGAAAGAATTTCCACTGTACCACTTTTCCTGTTTACTTCTGAAATACGCGAAAGTGGAAATGCATCATTTTCCACTACAGCCAACGTCAGAAGGATCTGCCTTGCCGAATTTTGACTAAAGTAAGGTGACGCGTTTCCTTTCAAAAAGGATTTCAATGGAACATAATCGAACACAAAGACCTCTGCCTCAGATCACGTGTCTCTCTCGCTCATCGCAAAGTTCTTGTTGCACAGTGCATTAGTGATATGGCACACTGCAGGCGAAACAAGATCGCTAAAAAACAAAACATCTCTGAAGAAACTGCTTTCTGGGGTGTTGAAGGGCGTATTGTGGCAGAAGTTTACCAACGTTTCAGAGGCGCTTACCTCCTCTATTATCAGAGGTCTAATCGCCCTGAATATAAAGGCAGTGAACACGCCTGAAACGTCGGTAAACTTCTACCAGACCACACGGCGTAGGCAGAAGGCAGTCATCTTCATACTCACAGCCGCGAGAACCTCAAATATCACCAAAAACATCTCTGATGTAGACAGTAACACCCACAGTTTTAAGGTAACTAAATTAATCACTAATTACAATACAATTGAAAATTGTAACGATAATGATTATTATGGTATATTAATTATGAAGAGGATTATAATAAAATTATGCCGACAATAAATACAAAATTATTAAAATAATATATGCATAAGAGAATAATAATAAAATATAATAGTTATGGAATTTGTGTGAATGATTATGGTAATAATAATGACAGAAAAATGGCAGGTGCCCAAACGGTGAGTATCATGTTTACAGACCTCTATGTGCGTTGGTACCGAACAAATTTCCGAAGTATATTTCTCAGCACTTCGCCTACACACAAACAACGTCATTGACTCTATAGCGATAATATTCGTATTGATTTTAATTTACAGGTATGCTGTTCCTTTTGTAGTCACCCGACACCAGCTCAGTCTAGACAACAGACACAAATTACCGTTTCCATTCAAGAGAAATTCTAACATTACATTTCACTTATATATGAAATCATAACTTTGTTATAGTCTTTGAAGTATACTTAACTCCTTAAAGATCGGTGATAACTATATGTACCACCAGCTTTAACAATGAGCAACTGTGTATGTATTTTGATAAGAATCTCACTGTAAACAGCGATTATTACCTTAAACAGCATTAATATATTGATCTTCGTAACGGAAAAGTGTTGTGTTTTCTTTGCTGTACGAACTGAATTCTTAAATATCTTTTTCACAAACTTCGGTTTCAAAGCGTTAATGTTGTTAGAAAACTTCAATGTAGGTTAAGATAGTTTAAATTTAAATATTGAGACATATTTTAATTTTAATAACGTTATGAAAATGGAGCCTAACAAGCACAGCTGAATTCCATTTAAGACTATTTTTATCAGAACAAACATTACTTTGGTGTGATAATGTTCTAAATCGGACAGGATTCATGTGGCTTAGGTTAGAATTCAATGGTGGCCTCTTGTGAACACGGTGATGAACATTTTGTTACCATAAAGGGTTAGATATTTTTGAACCGCTAAGTGACTATTAGTTTCTTATGAAGGACTCTGTTCCACTGAATTGGTCACATAAAATTGTAAGTAAAAACACAAAAAAAACAACAACGAATCTCGGACACGCACAATCTTCACCTGTCGCTCCAACTTTGCTTGACTGAAAGAGGAATAAGAAAATAAAAGATATAAATTCGAGGAAAAAATGAAGCTAAAACTAAGAAGCAACCGATAAAATGTCAGGCGAAACTGTGAGCCGTAGTTGTAACTGTCACACACATAAATTTTCCGAAGTTTCTTCTACCACTAGAATCGTGCAGTATTTAGAAGTAGTTCAAACGGATTAGAATAACTTCAGAGTCTTTCTGGAACTTCAGAAAATGGCCTACATATATTCAGGAGAAGGATAAAATGCCTTTTTAACCCTTTAAATCTCAGTGGTAACTATATGTACCATCTGCTTTAACATTCAGTAACCCTGCATTTTGGCCAGATGTCCTCCCTTCAGTTCATATTGGGAAACCGAGAAATTATTATCGTAGTCACCGAAGTCCTTTGACAGGTTATAATAGAGTCTATAGTTAATATTATCTAGAAAATAATAAATGCTAGTAGCATATTCTATTAATTAACATCTGATACATTCAGCTGCAAGAAAATTGGGCCTATAGTTATTAAAAACGTGTTATATAGACGGCCAGGTATGACCATGCATGCTAATCACCACATAATTCTTTTCTTATGTAAATAATTGTCAAAGTGTTCCTTTCGAAACTTCCCAGTAGCCGCTAATTTACGGAGTATTCCAAAACGACGCATACACACAACCATTACATATGTCAGCATTGCGTATATATTTCTGTGGGGCACAGCTCACACAAAACATGGGAACACTCTCAATCCACATTTACGTTAAACAACAGTAAATGTCTGTGTGAATCTTCACTGCACGAGTTTAAACGTCATTTTCATTCATAGCGACTAAACAAAATTCAGGAGGGTCCGTCTTTTACCATCTCTCGACTAGTGACAGATTTGTTTGTATAAACATGTTACTACTTTATTGTCTTAAACTACTACAGTGGAGTACGTAGGCCCATCACATTTTAGCGCCAGATTACTTTCGAAGCGTGAATTTCAAAGGGTAAAGTTTCTCCGTTTCAGGTGAAAGTTTTAGTAAGTTAGCGTGATCACAGTACAATAAATTCTTCGCTAAAACGTACTTCTTCGGCAGTGCTTACTCATTTTTGTCAGAAATCCTTCGAGGAATAAAACACATTGGAAAGTCTATGCTTACATTGCAGATTAATATTAAAACAGATATCAAATATTACCAGCCTCCTGTCCAATGGACATCTGGAATATCCCGTGGGCTAAGCCGGACAGAGTTTGAAGCTGATTACCACAGCGTAAAGTCTTATCGGGGCCCTGGTAAACACAGTAACGAGCATCAGAGCTTTCTGGGATACAACACCGCTTAGTCTCGTATAACTTGACCGGCATTTCAGAAGTCCTTAACTGCATCCATCATCAGGTACTGAGTCCTCATCGTACTTATTATAGAAGCAGTAAGCATCTTCAAAATTTCGATCAACTTCTACCAGAATAGAGGACGAAGGCGTAGTATCCCAGAGGACATTCGTCTTTATAACTTACATTTCACGGTAATGAGCATTTGAACTCTTTAAGAAGCATGAAATCCTTTGACCGTCTTAGAGGCCGTCAGCTTTTTAGTTATTATCGTTATATTATTTCGATTTTAGATGGCTAAATATATAAGCGTTGAAAAATATTCTATCACCCATTTTAACATCGATTGTACAGGAGAAACCCAATTGGATTTGCCCATCTTCAATTTATACGTTTACAAGGAACAAGCGACCAGGTCATTCACACCACTACGTAAACAAAAAGCAGTTTTTTTTTTGTTTTTCAGGACGATGGGCCTAAGCCCCCTTACCACCAATCAGTAATCCGATTTGAACAGGAAAATCGATCCTGTGAGCGCTTACTGCAGGTAAACTACCAAGTCATAATTCAAATTCCATTTGAAACCATTAATTAGCTTTGGGGTTATTGTAGTAATTGAATGCAATCAATTAAATTGGTGACCAGTGGTTGTAACAAACCACGTAAAACTACAACGAAAACTGAAATTACTATCAGGTAGAAGACTTTTAAGGTGCTGTTAATCCGCCTACTTCTAATAATAAATGGTAGGTATAAAATTCGAACAAAGAATACATTTTGCATCATGTCGTGGTACATGATAAATTAAAGTGACATACAGTTAACTATTCAAAAGCGATAACTTGATTAAAAGAGATTTAATGCAATTCCCTCGCGGTTCATAAAAACTTCTTATTGTAGATAAAGAGAATTATGCATCTTAAAATTCATTTATCCATGTCATTGTAAGAGTCTTCGTATACAGATTATGTACACAGAAGGGTGTTACAATTAAAATTTAAACTACAGAGACTCGAAGGACGGCACAGAAGAAGATGGATTAGCCAGTTACCACAAGATAAAGGACGGAAGCATTGGCAAGAAGTCGTAATTGATTATCGATTAGTATAAAGTGGAAACAAAGGTAGAAGAATGTTTTAACTTGCTAGATATAGAAGATATATCGATTTGGGGAAGTATGTGTACTTTAAGATTATCGATATCAAGATGATTTCCGAGTTTATTGGTCGGTGATATGAAATTCAGTAAGACGGTTACTTTGTTAGCGAATGGACGTGTGTGCTGGACTTCGTGTGTTTTAAGCGTTAATTTATAAATTATCCAGTGGTATGTGACGATACAGGTAGAATTAATGTGTCAATGCAGTTTAAAATTTTCTATTCGAAGAAACGAGATGATAAATTATGACCACATTAATATTTATTTGTATACACTAGTAAACTTTTATTATTACAAGGATCTTCGAAATGTGATTTGTCCTACTCAGCAAATTTATGTAAATCTAGTGTTACGATCTGAGAATTACGCACGCCTACATATTAAGTTTCAAGAACAGGAATTACAATAATGAATTGACAACGAAAGTTTGTCTTCTACTGCCGAAAATCGTGAGATAACCAAACATTCCTTATTACATTAAGAGAACAGCCATATTGGGTTTTACAATAATTAGCAAGTGTAGATTGTCAGCGTCATTTTGCTGTGGTGATTTTATGGAGGGTAGAGTATTGACGTTAGATTATGATACAAACACGTTTATTCTTTTCTCTAACTGTGATAACTTGAACGTATAGATTATTTACTGTTGAATAAGAAGTGAAAATGCGATAATGATTAGTGAACTGGTGAAACATGTGGCAGAACGGATAGTATAAACCACGGAATTTCAATGGAGGGAGAAACAGTTGAACATCAATGTAAATAAACTTCATGACGAGAAGTTTAACGATCGAGATTTTAACTGTAAACATCTGGATTTTAATTAGGAACGATTTGTGCAGCGCGACATTCGTACAGATAGATGTTTTTATATAAAATTTAGCAAAGATATAACGCCTTTCTAGTCTTTTTCAAGAATATGAAGTTATTTCTTTTACAATTAGTAATAGGAATGTGATGAATGCACAGTGGTGACTTATATGTACCGCCTACCCATACAGTGAAATTATATTTTTCGTGTGATACTCACTGTAAACAGCGATTATTTCCTTAAACAGCATTAACCAGTGATCCTTGTAATGGCTATGGGTTCTTTTCTGTGAGGTACGGATAAAATTTTTATATACTATTTAGATCCTTTCCGTGCTTCAAGCGGAGAAGGAAATCATTTGTGAAATTTGAAGTGAAGGTTTAATTACGTAAGATCATGTCAGGTTAGACTGGACGTCAGAAAAGACAAGGGATCAAAAGTGAGCAACGAAGCTGTCAACAGCGTTGAAAGACAGAATAGTTAATGGCAAATTAATTGGAAGGGACATGGAAGGAATCAGCCATGACCTAACTTACGTTACTATCCGACGTTTACCTCGATGGACTGAGTAAAGTCATGGAATATCTCGTTGGGAATGGCAAGTTTTCGTGCCGAGATTTGAACCCGGAATACTCCAAGTACAAAAACATAAATTCTAACCACTTGTCAGCGACGTCACGTTCAAATATAATACTTTTCAAAATCAACAGAGCTGGAATATGAGAAAGGGACACGAATAGAACATTAATTTTGGCGGTTGAAGAAATTAGCTAAAGAAGTGATACAGGATGTGAACCAATGGCACAGGACCCCCTCCCCGTCATGTTTTACTGCTTAAATCTGAACTTTGATAAATGTCACCCGTAAATATTAGAGCGCTATTAGTCTCCGATACAGTGTATAAACACTTAGTTAAGAATTCATACACCTTCTTCTTTCAGTCCAGTTAACTTTTATAACGAAAGAGTTCCGACAATCTTTTATAAACTGACACATGATTAAAAGCTACCCTACCCGAATTACCATCAGTACAGTGATCCATCCAAGTCATCAAGTTTCAATCTTGGAAAGGAGATGAGAAAAAAAGTAAAAAATGTGGTCCACGGATGAGATGGCAAGGTACGTACGGACAGCGAACGAAGGAGAATATGAAGTTAGTTGGAAATGTCGAAATAAATGGAGTGCAGATAGGCAAGAATTAAGAGTAAGTAATTCCACACGACCATTCGTCATTCATTCGTGTCTCTGAAATTCATGCAGACCTCTCACACTTCCATCTCATTTTTAAAGCTTAGCGCATTGGCAATCTGCGGACGCAATAACCATTACTACCGGATTTGTCCAAACATTGTAATATGAGTTAAAATCGGGTAAGAACAGACACTTTACACAAAGACCCTGGTATCAGGGGTAAATGGTTAAAATGCGTGGAGCTTTATCGACACTTTCTTAAAGAAGAGTGGTAACTGTCACTCAGTTGTTTAAAACGAGAACTATTCTATTCGTAAGATACCTCATATCTCCAGTTAAACACTTCAAACAATATTATGGACTGAACTGAAGACATTATGTCTTTACAACTTCATCTTTATAAGCCTTAGCCATAACTCAAACCGATCGGTTACTGGGGATACTCAACGCATCATCATGCCCTTGTAAGCATAAGGTGTTACGAATCTGGCTTACAACTGTTTGATTCACAGTTAATGGTGTAGTCTCAAGCACTAAACGGCCAAACCGACACAGCGAAATGAAGGGCAGGAGGCAGAGAACCGTTACACTACGCACTGTCAACAACAAAGTCAAGTGCATCTACCAAACTGTAGTAATACCATTCATATCACGTGCCTCTAAACATGCTGTCGTAGTTTTAACATCTTTCTGTGGTTGATAAACCTACCCAGAAGTATCTAAGCACGGTCGGGGCAATGTCAATAGTGTTCTCTACTTTTTAGACCGGCCCAGAAGTATTTAAACATGCCACCACGGTTCCAACATTCCTCTGGACGTCTTGACGCAGCCCAAAACCGCACAATGCTTGTTTGTATCTACGAGTATGCTCTGACATGGTAAATTATTTGAGGCAGTCACCATTTTCGTGTGGGAATTACAGTTATCGCTCGTATTCGCCATGTTAAGTGTCCCCCTTTCATTAACACCAAGTACAGGAGAACAAGGAGATAAGCCATGCATCTGCCTTCCCGCAATGAAGTGAAAGTTATTATGATAACTACAGGAATACTATTCCATTCTTTAAACTTTAGTGATGATAGATGACTTATTAGGGCATAAGTTACTATGGCCAGCAGGGCAAAGAAAAAGACTAACTATAGTGTTAATTGTATACAGACAAAAGTCTCACTGATATAATTTAGCATTAAAATAGTTGAGAGTTCGTCACCCTACTGTTTCCAAACATTTATAAAATAAATTCTATAAGAAGTGTATCTGTATCACACCGTCACCTGAAGATGAGAGTAGACAGCTCGAACTCCTAAAATGTAGTTTATTTAAAACCTGAGACTAACAAAATCATCAATCCGATATTGTAAAGTTATTATTTTTGCTGTTCTAGTTTATTTAATGATGACATGTTGATAGCAATGATCGATCGCGGCCAAGTTTATGTCATCTCTAGGCAAGAACAGTAGTGTGCAGTTTCTAAGGAGCGTTCGCAAACCTGCGAAGCGCCTATTAAAACCATTCCGCCTGTCCGTCTAGTATGAGTCTCGAGAACGGATTAGCTACTTTTGATAAAAGCTGATAAAGATACTTTTTTAGTAAAAATTGATGACCCATTTTAGTTTTCGTTTGTATCGGACAATTATAAGTCCGTTTTACATAAGAGCATAAATACATAATCTTGATCACAATACGTCATTCTATACCAAAACAAGGGCTTCGAATGTTTCAGCAGAAATTTGCGTCACCTATAATAACAAAATGAAGTTCTGATTCAGATTATACCGTAATAAAATCATATTAAGTTTAACTCTGTTTATTAAGTGGTATAATACAATAAGACTTTGAAGCAAACATTGAGCCAATTATGCGAGATATTTAATTTAATTTTAGTGTGCAATTACATTAAACAGTAAATCTTTATTACTGATTCTCTATTCAGCATACAGTGTTAAATTCTCGCTGTAATTTTAGTTTCGTTGTAATTTGAAGAACATGTCATAATTTCTTCCACAGTACCCTACTGCAAAGTGTACACAACATACCTTTACAATCTCGTTAAATAACACACATTCCAACTCAGTAATGGAGGCTCGCTTTATAACGCATAACGAAAGAACATACGACGTCTTACTTGAAACCTGCAAACTTTACTACCTGATTGAGAGAGCTAACAACCGTGCGATTATGTGTCTATAAACGTCATTCAGTCTATTTATCACGACATAACACACCGTCTATCGACAAATCTAACGAAAAATGATTGCTATTTCCGCTTTTCACAACCAATACAAATATAAATTAAAGTAACTTAAGATACAATCCGGTTGCTTTAGGCTGAATTGTGTTGTTTGCGTTTTTAAATTTTCGGTAATATTAAAATATGTTGCGTATATTCACCCGTATAAATCTCATTGTAAATTGCAATATATTAAATTAAACTTATCGTTGTCATTGGAACTATATACTTCAAGTTTAATTTCCAAACAAATATTGTTAAGTTGTCCTCGTCTGAAAGAACCAGAAAAAAAAATTCCTCCCCCTCAAATTTTCTATAACAGACATCTGTGCGAAGTTAATATCTAGAAATTGTATCAAACGTTTAGATGTATTTTACATAAATACTACATATATGAAAGGGGTTAAGTCTTACTACACTGTTATTTATTTAAATTAACCTCCCGTTATAATATTACCATGCGAAATTTCCTTTGTTAACCGAGCCGTTAATAATTAGCTTAAAGTGTTGAGATAAAAGGACACGTTTCTTTCGCTACACAAAACACCACAAACGTCCATGCTAAAAGGGTCACTACTATTAAGGCAGATATATCGTGCGAAGCAGACATTAAGTAATAATTGTGAGAAGCGGTAACACTCACCATTACTGGGGCTAGAAATGACAAGAAGAAATCCTCCCACAAGAAACACGAACGTCTCAAAGCTTCCAGACAATCTTAGCATCATTGTACCTCATCAACACTGCAGTCGTAACAATAGACGACGAAGTAGTTCCTGTTTCATCGCATTCTTGTTTACACGACAAAGAAGAGTGATACATCCATTTCGTGAACAGCATACACACACTACCACAAAGTAACACCGATAGTAAATTTGCACTGCTAATTATAATAATAAATAACCACAAATATTTTTGTTCTGTTTGTCACTTCGGACTGTACGTGTTACTTAAGTTTTGTTTTTCACTGCTTGTTTCAAAAAGCAGGGAGGGGGGGGGCAGCTGTTTATGGGAAAAAGCACCATCCCCAATAAAAGAACCACTGAGCTAACTTCATGACATCCGTTAATAGATTCTGTTCTTTCGCAATACACGACATTAAATAAAAATCAAATCACTCAACATTAAAAAGTAAACACGTACAGGCCCTATTCTAGAAATTCCTAGAACTCAGTTCCTAGTCGATTAACACTATAGGTCCAGGACCATAGCGGTTTTTTTTTAAAAACAAGAAATGCCTGTTGCAAAATGAGGTCAAACAGCGAGTAAGATCACTGTGTCTCAGGAGGGGTGAAGCTGTCAAGGCGGTAGCGACAGAGCGCGCAAGCCAGCCGAGTTGCGGAGCGACCAACAGCGGATAGAGTGGACCCCGCTTCGGCACAAACGGATAAGGCGTCGTCTGTTCCACACAGCGTCATCTCTACGCAAGCGCAGACTGATGTGGGTGGAAAGGCACTTACTTACCTACCTACCTCGGCGAGCGGTGATAGGCGTTTATGAGACACGCTTCTGTATGTGATAATGAATTATCTTCTGCTTTCTCAACGACTTCGATCGATTTGCATTTCAATATCGTCATTGTGCCTACCAGTCACAATACCCAGATAATAAACTAGGCTTATGATTTATATCTTTCACGTATTTAATACTGTATTTTATTCTGGATGTCCCGAGTTCGATTCTCAGTTTATACGCAGACACAGTCCTTTTAGGCAAGTGGTGTCTGTACCAACTTGGCCACGACCGCTTCCTTCCATATCCTTTCCAACTCGTAACTTTACATTCCTGTTCAATGAACGGTGTATAAACTATGCAGATGTTTTTTTTTACCTTTCTGTAGGAAATCGTTAGGCTTTATGATTTGTTCAGACACAAAATTAATTTCGAGTTAGCGACTATTTTGATACGTCGAACGCCTTCCTACTTGTAGTATCGGGTAATCTGACAACCTTCACCACCACAAAGCAACAAAATATAAAACAAAAATCAATCCTTGCCACAAACGTTATTTGAATCCTAAGTTCACACTGCCGTAGGCAACTTACCAAGACACATCCATCTCCTAGCCTCATAAGCTATTTTCCGAAAATTCATCTACATTTATATTGGTCTCTTTCACTGCTCCCAAAAGGTTCCTAGAAATCACTAGTCTTACAATACAATTTCACATGCAATAATCATAAAACTGTTCTTCAAGAAATATTCTATCAAATAAGTTTTGCGTGTTTTGGGGTGATGCGTCTCTTTTTAATCATAGAGTTGCGCCTTCTTTTTTGTTTTACAGCTTTTTTTCGGCACTAGAGTGGTTTTCGTTTAAATGCCCTACCCATCCCACTCTCCACAGCTTCTAGAGCCTGATACTGCAGCTGGGGTGGTCATACGAATGCCTTTGAAGCTCCACTGCTGTTGACCTATGTAAAATGACCGCACACCATCTTCGGACTCTATACAGGAGAACAAGAAGGTCCCAGCATCTGCTATCCTTTGAAAAGTGGCCGTCTCCAGTTAAATCAACTAGAGATACATTTTTAATAACACGCAAGTTCCAAAATTCATGTATACTTATGCCAAGGGCTCAAGAACTTTAACACGTTCAGCATTAATAAAACGTCGCCTAGGGGCAAAAATGACATTAAGCATCTGTAAATTCCTCAAACAAGCTTTTATCATGTGTGTGAGGCGTATAACGCAATGCATCAGAATGGATAGATTCGTAACAGCATTTTACTGTGATAATCAGCATTTAAAGTAAAAAAGGTTGAGGATAAAATACGTGTTACGTAAAAATGTTTGAATGTTGCTTAATCTACTCAATTCTTATTTTTATTTACGAACGACGGTGGAAAAAAACAGGTGGCTGCAAAAATGTGTATAATACGTTTAATTAATTTTTAGTGTTTGGATAACTAAATAAAGGAATATGAGATAAATGTAGCATGTGGAACGCAATAAGATACGAGATTCCGGTACAAAATTGTGATGGATAGCTTGAAAGGAAGATAGTATTTGCAAGACCAAGGTGTGGATGGGAGAATAATATTGAAATGGGTTTGGACTGCATTCACTTGTATTAATCTGGCTTAAGACACGGACCCGTGGCGGGATCTAGTGAACACGCTAATAAACGTTTGAATTAATAAAAAGCAGAAAATTTATTGATTAGCTCAGCAACTATCAGCTTTTCAGTTTCACGGAGCTAATTCATTTTTTTTAAAAAATAATTCATCTCGAAATATAATGCTTGAATGCAAGCTGAAAATCTCCTGTCAAGACTATCTCATAAATCCCATAATAAAAGTGAGAGACAGATAAGATCATCAGAGAATTTTACGTTTTATATTTTCAAAACTAGAACACAAATTTCCATTAGAATTATTTCAATGCATGTTTCTCATACAAGAAAAATCAACTCAAAACATGTAATGCGTACCTGTCTGTATGTGTCTCTCTTTTAGGTGAGTAATATTTACAGAGCTAATATTCTCTCTGACGAATGGCACTGACGGAGAGCGTTTGCTGTTTATATACAAAATTTAATTAAGGAAAATGCATCGTAAGTAAAATTATATACAGAAAAATTTTAATATTCTAAAAATCAGTGGAAGTATAAAACATTACGTTGAATAACATAAGAATTATCATACCTTAATTTAAACATATACAATGTAATAAGCAGAAGCATTTAGCTGTTATTCACCGCCTTTTCCATCTTCAACTGCCATGTCTTAGGGCATCTAGTTTTTTCTTATTCAAAATTAATTCCTTAAAAACAAATTAAGTTTCTGTGGGCAACGCGTACGAAGACGGCTGTCTTCTAGAATGTAGTAGTGTGCGTATATTGACTGAAGTTTCACAGCAGCACACTGCTGTCACCATCGTCTTTCGTCACCCCGATGATGGAGGCAGTAAGCTCTTCTAAAATTTAGACAATATCTACCAGACTACGCGGTGCTACAACCAATAACACAGCCGTTTTAATAATAAATATTCATATTATCAGTAAGTCTCATTGGATGGGGATCAGCGTATCGCCAAGCGTCTAGTCAAAAGGTTCAGCACAGCGCAGAGAAACTCGGACATTTATCAATGCGAGTGGGATTCGAACCTAGAACCCAAGTTTTGAGCGACAGAAAGTCGTAGATATCATAATCTTTCTCATGCAGTAAACAAAGTCGTTCAGAAGGTAAGAACGAAAATAAACTTGTATTTGATACTGCAGAGATAAATCTATCCACGTGAATAGTAACCGCGCTATAAAGGCGCTTATAGGTGGCGTAAATTTGATAGCATACGAATTGTCATTTAAATATTCAATTGATATGAACTGAAAGTAAATACGCCAATTGTCGTCCTCTGTGTTGTAGTCCTGTGATTGCTTACAAACGTTTCTTAGAAACTGCTAATTTATAATCGCTAAGGAGAGTCACGACACAGACGACCACAATTTATATGAATTACTTGAACGACTTTATTTTTTAAAACACGAACTTAAGTTATAAAAAGAGAAACGTATAATTTCACTTCGTAAGAGTGACGCTGTTAGAACGAGGCTAAGATTTGGGTACTCTTAATGTTGGACAGGATGTAGGTACTCCCGCATGTAGACTATATGGGACACAGCAGGTGAATTATTATTTTTAATCAACGAATGCAGAAAAGCGAGTAAGTTTATTTATCGTGTAGACTACATGAAAATTCAATTTCATACACAGAAAACGGCTTCATGCGTCTGCTGTTTCCAACGGAAGCAATAGAAAGGCAAGTATTATAAAGGGCCTGTCAGACATTGTACATGGTCCTGCTCAGGTCTTTACGTCCGAGGCCACAAAAATACATGACAATATAGAGAATAACAACATAGCACTCATATGTAAGCCTAAAATGCAAAACAACTGATACAATTCTTTTTTTACAGAGTGGACAGGATAACATTAAAATCGATCTTAATGAAACTGGATGAAATGATGAATGTTGGCGGGCGTTTGCGAATACGGGTTTCTTAAAATTCAGGGAATTTCTTAACTAGCTCAGAGACTGTTACTTTCTACGTAAATGAAGACTGTTCAATGGAGTTTTTTTGTCCATGTGTTATTGTGCCGAGTTCAACTTGACGAATCGAACGTTTATTATTTAAAGAAGTTACGATATGTCAACTCTGTTATACCCAACTCCCCCTTTTGAACATTTATTTGTGACGTCAGACAGCTGGTTATCGCCGTTGGGACGCCTGTTGGGATATTAGCAACGGCAAAGGAGACGGCTGATAACAAGCGAAATAAATAATGAGCTCAGCTGAAGGAAAGGAAAAGACGAGACAGGAAGCAAACGCAGAGCTGAAACATTTTTCAAACTTGAGTAACAAACCTTAATGATTTTCTAGCTTCCTTACATGAAAGAAAGAGACACTTCATGAACTCCTGTTATTCAAAACCCTTTGTAGCTCCTAAAGATGGCTGCTTTCTGTGTTGTTGAGCAGTGTAGTCTGGTAAGAGTTTGCAGACGACTCGGAGGTCCTTGCTGCCTCCGTTATCAGGGCGATATCCCTCTGAAACGTCGGTAAACTTCTACCAGGCTATACGACGGTACGGCCCAGAAGACACCCATCTTCATGCTGAAATCTATTTTATAGCTCTACTTCAAGAAAAGAAACATTATTTCTCTGGCTGGCATTTGAATAATACAATGATTCACAGTTTTCCTCAGTACTGGACGCGTTAGTACTCCTTCGTATTCAGAATATCCGGGATTCGTTTCTCGGGGCTAGGGCATCCTACTCCCTCAAAGCAAATTTTGGGACAGTACCTTAAAATATTAAACTATAATTTAATTCCATATTCCACCTAATTCATAATTCACTATCATTCTCACGTTTCAAGCTGTAAAGCACGCACAGATAAAACTTATTTACGCCAAGACACAGACACATATAGATATTATGTTGATAAAATGGGCGGGGTACATAGCAAGTATGGGGGGCGAAAAAAATGTATACACAATTCTGATTGGTAAGGCAGAAGGGAAGAGATCATTTGGAAGATCTAAGCGCAAGTGGGAGGATAATTTACAAACGAATCTGACGGAAATTGGGTTGGAAGGTGTGGATAGGATTCATCAGGCTAAGGAAAGAGACCGGTGGCGGGCTATTGTGGACACGGCAATGAACATTCGGGTTCCATAGAAGAAGGGGGACTTTTTCTTTCGCTAGCCGAGCATACAATTTCAGCTGATAGAGACAAATTACCATAAAAATGGAGAAAATTACTTATTTATGAGCGTCAAGTAGTGACGGCATATTTAAAGACGATGAGATAGTACAGACAATTCCACGAATGGAATAAGTAACAAATTACACAAAATTTTGATCTAAAACCTTAAAAGGAAAACATCAATTTGTATATAAAGGCGCAGATGGGAAAACAATTAATGACAGGACATTGAAGTATAAAATAAATTCACAGTGACTAATATAAGAACGTTTAAAAAGATTGTGGTTGTTGGGAAGTTGCTCAACTCTTTGAAACCGAAGCTCATCTAAATAACATTTAAAGGTTCAGCCCGTACCGCAAAGAAAACACAACACTTCACTATTTCAAGGAACAACTGGTTAATGTTGTTTAAGGAAATAATCGCTGTTTACACTGAGAATACACGAAGCACATAATATAAAATGCAGGGTTAATGATTATTAAAACAGGTGGTACATACTGTTACCATTGGCCTGAAAAGGGTTAAACGCTGCTGTGAAAAAAGTACAACTGGTAATTTTTATAAAGCGTAGTTAAAGCTGTTAGGTCTTGCACAGAATCTGCCCAATAATCAATTCACGTGAGGTCATAGACGTAAGGGAGGAATGCAATTGGGATCTGTCTATTTGTGGCGAGGGACAAGAGATGGGGATTCCCCACGGCACCCGCGGGATTTCACAGGCAGCTTTTTCCTTAGCCCACGTCGTACTGCATTAATCTTCTTCCTTTTCTTTGTCTCTAGATGTTTCCTTACCGATCCCTTGTGCGTGTACGTCTCTTCTACAGTTTTGGATATCTTGCGATAACAGAAGCACAGTACTTTGATACGTTTCCCTTCTCGTAATTTTCTGTTCACATCAGAACCTCACTACACTCGTAAATACTAGTACTAATACTAAATAGGAGTGGATATGAATCAGTTTAATTACACACTCCTTTTACTCTGTCAATGAATTTATGTTGTTTACAAATAAGTGATAAATTTTTCTAGTGTATAATGGGTAGATCTATTTGTAGCTTATCATTTCTCTAGGTGAATACTTTGTTTTGTATTATGTGAAATTTATATAATAGTACGAATTGTACTTTATAATATGAATTGTATTATTATTATTTTTATTATTATGAATTTTTCCACATCCTATTGTCATCTGACTGTCTTATGGACCCATGTAATGTAAATAAATTATTATTATTATTAAAAAACGATAACTTTTAATACCAACTCACAAAAGCAATATTCCCTTTTCCATGAAAACTATGCTGTCAACGCTGAGTGTTCGTGCTAAGGAATTAACTCTCTTTACAAGCCCAATATTTCTGTATTTCTTCGTTCATAATTCATTTACATAACACCCGTTTCTTAATTTGTGTGTAGAGGATGGACCAAACTTTACCTACCTACATTTAACTCTTTATGTAGCTTGAACGAAGAGATATAAACATCTCATTCAAATAACATTCGAATCAGCATCTCAAGACATTTATATCACGATGTGTTTGAGGTGTTTATCCTCAACTTCGACGATGTTTCTCAATCTCATCCCAAACTTTGACACCACACTTAGATCCTGTCTTGTGAAATTTCTTGAAGATGTTCCACATAGTGTGGCTGTCCGGTCAAACTCTGACGCCGGGATTCACATAGAACGCTTCTCTGAACTTTTCTGGGCTCTCAGATGATCGAATGTACTCTTGGGTGATGAATATCTACTGTTCGGTACTTTAAGCTTCGATTTTGTTTGCATCTACAAATTCGAACGAAAACAAATGATAAACAAATGGCTTGAGTCTCGCAGTTCCTTCAAATTATAATAACTCGCGGAGAAAATTGAATTTAAAACTGATAGGTACATTTTGGACCATCCTATACATACTACGATCTCTCTCTTCACATTTTATTCTTTATGTTTCTTTTCCTTTCATTTCTTTCTATTCTTGTACCGTAATTTCTTTAATCTTTATTTTGCTTATTTGTTAACTCATTTCTTTCGCCTCCTTTCTGTGTTCGTCTGTGCCTTCTAACGTTTTATTTCCTTCTCTTTCATCCTATACATATTAATCTCGGCCGAAATGTGCTCCCGCGTCTGGTCACATGTCCAACCTGCAACTACTATTGATCTCAGGGCGACTGTATTTTATAACTGAACATTCATAAATAAACTCAACAGACCCGAGATCGAATCCAAGGAAGCACATATAGGTTCTACGAAAGGAACGTTACATTAAGATAACAGTATCATCGAACCATCCAAGAGCTGTGAATGAATGTCACGAATACAAACGTTTCTTATCTCTATTCGGCTGTTATCCCGTGGAGCAAAGCATCTAGAAACAAAACTTACTACAGGGTCTTACATGAGGGATTCATGGTTATTCGACCGATCCGCTGCACTTAACAACCAAAATGCCGATTATGCAGTTCTTTTCTCAAAAGAGGGTCCGCGAGTTAAGTAGATTCTACTCAGTAGAAAACACGATGCTTCTTTCTTTATGGATTTCCCTCGTCCTGCCTTTACTGTCGTTACTATCAGGAAAACTATTTCTTTTGTAATAATTTTTCTATTAACTTAAGCCTGTTTTTTATTAATTTTACGACATATTGCTACATTTTCGAAAAGTGAGTGGCGGTAAGTTTTAACCCCTTTTTCATCGCATATTTTACTTTCACTCTGAAGTAGAGACATGATGAAAAACTATATTTTCTATCTGTATTATTGTTCGTATATATTATTTAATGGTGGCCGAAGATGCAATGGAGTACTGTATTTACAAAAACTTGAACACAGACGAAAAAAACATTAAATATACGTAGAATTTACTTGCTAAATCTCTTAGAAGGAGGCCATGTGAGAGACAGATAATATTAAAGTCATTAATAAGGAAATATGATTTGAGAGTGGTAGAGGATAAAAACGTTTCAGGATTTTTTCAATAACAATCTTTCGTGCTAGAGGCGTTGAACTATAGGGTAAATCTATCAGAGATTCTGTTAGTTAATCAGTTATTCGATCTACATTTTGTTTATTCAGAACAGCTTAAAAGAAAGTAAGTATAATTAATGTTTTGCTGTTACGCATTTTTCAAGCAAATACAAAACCCACTATCAATCCATGCACTTCTGATATTCTTATATACGCATAAGATAAGGACACAGCCTATAAATGACAGCAATAGACAACATTCTAGTATTCACAGACGTATGCCCTAAGTGCATATAGAAATTTCGATAAGTTATGTTTTCGTTGAAGATCACAGAACACTTCATTATAAGGCATTTAAAAAGCGTCGTAAAATCGTCGATCGATATTAAGATGTAAGTAGAAGAGAGATCGTATTAGTTTAATACTGGATAAATTTAAAAGCATGAAGGGATGAAGACGAAAAAATAAAATTGATAGGTAGTTTGAGAGCGAATAATAAATATTATAATCTATTGGTAAATTGTTTGTGCTCTGCATTATGACTTTGCTATGCCAAGCAGTCTTAAGGTTGTGAATGCCAAATATGTATATTCCTATGCCACACAAATCAAGGCCAAAGATATTCCTTGTGACAAACAGGCTAATATCAAAGATTTTTATAATATAAAACATCAAAAAAACCTTTACGAATATGTATACTTCAGTTTCGAGTATGCACTTCCATTTTGTTTATCCCGAAAGTGAACAAAGCCCAAAGACAATTCTCCGATAACGATTTTCAATTTTGTATCTTCCACTCATGTCTCCATATGCAACATGGACAGATTAGTACTTTTGCAAAATCCCATTAAAACGGTACAGAGGAAACCCCGTTTCTGGAGCCGTAACAGTGTTGCCAACTTGATTACATTTGTGGTTGTTGCCCCCCTCCACGTGCTTCGCGACCCACACACTGACCCAACATGAATTTCCGTCTGCCAAGGGCGTCCGGATAAAAAAGGAATAGAAAAGAAATATAGCTAGGGTGAGAGGGAAAATCCAGAATGTTTTTTTTCCCTTTTTTTTTGTTTTTTGTTTGTTTGCAATGAACAGAGAAATCCATTTCATGTTGTTTATTTACCAACAAAAACACAGGACTGAGCTCAGTATCTTCCACATACAAAATGTAAAAATTATCTTATAATGATATTTTTATTCGGCTTTGCCGTATGTTTTGCGCTGGTTTTGCTGGAGTACTCATAGCAGACCACTGTTAGAAGAAACACAAATACACACAGAATATAACAAACACGAACTACCCGCATAGATGTTCAGTCCCAGTAGCAATTCAGTGCAATTTCGTTGCAGCATACAAAGCATAAATGTTGAGTCCACGAAATATAAATTAATGTTTCTAACAAGGTTCTCATAATATAAAAATAAACTACTGTAATAGCCGTCATAAAAATGATAAAATCAAAAAAGAAAATGCAACTTAAGCAGGCGAGTGAAGACAGACCGCAACTCGCTGAGTAGCGAAGCTATACAGGCGACTTAGAACTTCGCGGTGAAGGGAGGGGGGATTTGAAGTTCCTCCGAGACCTTGAAACATGCAATTTGGTGACGGCAACAAGAGCTTCTTTTGTGTGTGACATCACAAAGCGGCACAGCTAGACTGAACGCAGCGTACATGCAAAATTGACTGTTACTGTGCACTATACGACAGTTGACGTCATGCAATACGGTACGCAAACAAGAGCATCTCAGTTTAAATGCTTTCCAACTGGAAACAGAGATAAGAGCAGGTAAACAGAAACAAAATTGTGGAAGGGATAAAACATTCGCTCGGCGAAGACCCTGTTCCTGTTTCGGGTTTCTGGTTTCAACGGATAACCCGAGGTTATGTTCTTCTGTTTGTTTTGAGTCTTCACGTTGAAATGTAAAACACACAACATCGAACTTTCGTGATTAAGTCTCTCAAGCTGTGTTAACTCCAAGTACCAGTTTATTTAACATTCAGTAACTACATCTTTACCACAATAAACATCGATTATTTCCCTAAACAGCACTAACTGGTCTTTGTAAGGGTGAAATGTTTCCTTTGAGGTATGGCTGAATGTTTTTTCAGTAGAATGCTCTTAACCCAAAATACTGTACTGATATTATCAACAGATCTTACGGCACACATGCCAAATGAACTAGGGGCTACTACTGTTTTTTGTTAGTAGTCTATATGTATCTGGAAGGTTCTGACATCTCGACATAGGTTTCCTTGGTTTTCCTCTGCCTTTAAGCAAATACTGAGACGGCTCTCAAGTTACAAGCTGCTACTGCACACCTCGCAGGAAGGTCTCCCGATTTAAATTCATGAAAATTAGTCACCTACTCGGGAGACCACTAAATTGTTTAACTTTCCAAATTATAATTTTAAAATACGTTAATTAAAAATTAAAATTCTGTTGTCTCTGCCTCAATATATTTGTTACCACCCTAATGTATACACACTTATTTCATCCTTATCAGAGTGACGAATGGGCAATGCCTGGAAATCTTCGAACAAAATAGTGTTATTTCTTGACCCTCAAATAAATATTTAGTCACCCATTTTTCACGTGTGTGTTTCGGTTTCGGGCTTAAAAGCGTTAGAAGCACTATCACAGTAACAAACAGTGCTAGTGACTGTTTACTTCAAAAACTATTTTATCAAGTTTATTTTTTAGAACATTAAAGATGAATAAATATGCCAGTTTTGTAAGGATGTGAAAAGTAATTTATACACTGATCAAAAAATATGAGTTCCAAGTGCATGAAAACATTTACTCCAACCAGATAAATAGCCTATTCCCAGAACGAAGGCTGTGAGACATATTTTCTTATTCTTTGTGACGAAGAATTTTCAGTTAATACACAGTTCATATTAATTACACCTGAGCGCCTGCGAGAGTTCGTATTAATTCTGTCTGGTTTCCCGGCTAAAGTAAGACTACTACAGCCTCAGGCGAAAGTCTGCGACGGCTTCATAACAAGAGAAATAACATTAATTTTGCTTTATTTTTAATTAGTGCAGATGAAGGAGACTCCGGGTCTGAACAACTTACTAGATATATGCTACTTGCGGGGGGGGGGGGGGGGGGGAAGAATACAATTGAATAAGTTTCGTTGGATTTTAATCAAACAAAACAACGGTCTTCATAACACTTTATATCCGAAGCTCATCTATATAATATTTAAAAATTTAGTACGTACCGCAAAGGAAACACGACACAATTCATCGCCATAATGATGGAGACCTCTGAAACGTCGGTCAACTTCTAGTTGATTACAAGTCTCAACAACCCAGAAGACAGTAATCTTCAGAGTGTTAAGTTATTACCTGTTGGCAAATAAGAATAAAGAGACATGTGTAAAACAGTTGCATAACTTACACCTCTCCAACCTACTTTCAATTTAAGGTAATGAAAGTAGAATGTTTACAGAAGTCTGTGTACGGTACATCCAAAATGACACTGAGGATGCTCTGCCCTGCTGAAGACAAGAAATCGATGGAGGTACAGTTTACTTTAGCTGCAGATCCGAGCAAGGGAACTGACTGATAAAATATATTGCTTGAATCAACATGAGAATAGAACCTTTGTACTATATTGATCTCGAAAACATTAGACGAGTTTTAGCTGCAAGATCCAGGAGCTTAAAACGGGGAAATGCTTGACAAATTAGGAGGAACCATAAGTGTATCACGCAAGTCACTGCGTGTGTGTTAGGTTATTTAACTTCACTCTGTCACCTGTGGCGATAATATATGTTTAGTAAGCATGTCGGAGTGGTTATGAATTGTGACTGCAGCTACATAAAGCAGAGGCGGTTGAGGTTAACTGCTGGATGCTGTAAAGCACTCCAGCAAATGGGGTAAGCTAAAGGTGGGAAAATACAGCCCACAGCGTAGTACAGATACTAGTAAAATGGACACGATATTTAAGCATTACAGAAAAACTGTAGAAAGAAAATAAAGTAAAATAGTAAAAAATAATTATGGGAACAAAAATAAAAATACACCATAAAATAAATCTATAAAGGGATAACCAAATAAATAAACAAGAAAGCAAACAAGTGGTACATACTCAAACACGAAATTAAATACGCAAATAAAAATAAAAATCAGGTAACAAGTAAACAAAGAAAGGAACGAACAAACTAGACAACATCAAACAGCAAATACAGAAACAAATAAACAAGAATTCTGACGTAATTCAGATGATTCCCTGTTAGTACACAGACAAGTTGATTTGAGACAGCTGAAACTGGGCCCCTCTTCATATTTCTAAGAAAATTATTGTCACACTTCGAATGGAAATGCATTTACGCCCTTCCTCACCGGATTACAAGAGGCTGCTTCCAAGAACTGACTGCATTAGGCCTAAATATAAGCACTCCAATTTGTGTATTTAAAATCAATACCGAATATTAACTTAGTTATTATTAATAATGTTACTTGGTAACTTTTATTACCTGTATAACGTGTGTTCAGCAAATGCCGATAATTCACAGCTACTTAACAACTGCTGAAGTACAGAGCTCCTCCCACAAGGGTCTCAGCCCGTGGTCTCTTAACATGTCACCATTCGGCCTGCCATTAGAGATAATTGCCCAGGCAGAAACGAGGACGAATTTTAAAACAAACGGCTCTCCTTGTGTGATTATCCTCAAGCCTAAATCGACACAGGTAGCAAGATGACTCGATGAGGCTAGTCAGTTGCATAAGAAACAAGGCGTAAGGGCAGAACTACTAATTCCTGCATTTCTACTGTACAGTGTTGCTAATGTCTTAAAAGTGCAAAAACACAACAAAATGCAATTTTGTTTATTGGCATTATTGACATGCTAAACTTGTGTGGTGAAGAACATGGGGTCGAAATGTATTCCAGTGCCAAATCTTTTCATCGGTGTTCTCTATCAGACTGATACACAAACGATTTTTTCATTTCTTGCACGGCGACGTAATATTATAATCTGATAGAAAGCATTTGCAAAAGTTTAATCTCTTTCCAAGATCTACTACGATATACAATTTTAGGGCTCTACGTTAAAGATCAACCAACTTAAAACAATAAATTCGCCAGTTGACTTTACAGATATAAAACTGGATTTCAGCTTTAAGAGTAGATCATAAATTAAAAGTTTGTCTAAAGGTCTTTGACAAAGGCGTGTCATTAAACTGATATAAAAACAAAACGACAAACAATATGCAAACAAAAGAAGTGTTTGAAAACAAAGTTACAAGAAAAACTACTTTAACCTAACAATGTGAAGTATGAAAAAAGTTATGAACTGTAAGCTTTATACGGTGAGTAAACAAAGAATTTTGGTTGTGTCTTGAATATCATCAAATTTGGAAAGATAATGAGAGACGTTATATCCCTGTACAGTAGTATCATCGTTAAAGTACAAAGTTCAAAAACCCTAACGTCAATTTCGTATCTTCTGCGTTCTCATTTTTTGACATTAATCCTTTGAAGCCAAAACTAATCAAAATAATATTTAAGATTTCAGTCCGTACCAAAAACAAAACACACTTCACCATTACAAAGATCAACTGGTTAAAGCTCTTTAAGGATATAGTCGCTATTTATTCTGAGAATCATATTAAACACACACATACACTGATCGCCCAGATGATGAAGGCAGTAAAGACCTCTGAAACGTCGATAAACTTCTACCAGACTACACGGCGCAACAACTGAGAAGACAGCCATCTACATGGAGACAGTTTGAAGTTCTTACCAGAACATTTTATGAAGTGGACGAAAGGTAAGTTGGTGGTGTGGCGGACTGACGGGCAGAAATGTGCGTTGTGTTTATACAGACTAGGATTCTTCATATCATATAAACCACGGTTCGTGTTTTAATGAAAATTTATGTTTCGAAACATAAACGGCGATCGTAAAACAAGAAAGCGACCCTACCTTCTGTTACAAGAAGCCTGAGCTATTGTGGGTGAAAAGGCTGTACTTCAAAACAACTGTCCCACACATTCTGTAACAACTGTTGCTTGTGACGTAAATAATGTCATGTTGTATGTATAGCCGATATACAGTTCCGTGGAAACCGGCCAGCGGGTCTGAAAAATATTATTTGTCTCTAATATACGAGTTCATACCATATATCATTACAAGAACGAAACCAACATAAAACGAAGCTAATTCAGCGAACAACTGGTAAACCCATGACAAGGAAACAATTAAGTTTCCGGAACTACTTGTAAGGTCTGAATGTTACAATCTACATGGTAGTATTTAAAAGGTTGATAAATTACGTAAGATATTTATGGTATTCCGACGTATTATTCGAAGCTCAGAAAGTCCACGATACTTCACACAGGCCTGTGTTATTTTATTTTTTCCAAATCGAATAATTTTGAATTCATTTCTGCAGCGAAGGTATTAATGGGGTTGCACTAATAACGCGTTCATCTTCCACCCTCTAACCCCTGGTCTGGTGCCCTAACTGGCCTGTTCGGGGTGTGGGGAATGATTCTTATTGGTCATTGGGCCCATATCTCAAAATGAATTCGGGCCGTATAAGTGTTGACTGTTAGCTTCTAGTTCAAGCGTATCACACTTATGCACTGGTTAAGTCATAACTAACCATGTCTTGTATGTCAACATTTACTGTAACCTGAAGAAGTAAGCATATTTTGGTTATAGGAAAGCAGTTTGTAAACTGTCATAAACAAAATAAATGAAGCAAATATTATTTGTCACTCAGCGAAACTCATTAATCTCCTTTTGACGAGTACTTTGTTCAGATATTAGTTCTGACATAAACTTGATCTCTCATTAAAAGTACAGAAATTATATGATAGTGTTTGAGAACAAAATTTATAGAAAACAACTTGCGACATTGAAAAGGTGGCAAGAGAAAAACTTACATAGGGATTTCACAACTTGTATTTATAATCTTTAAGAAATTAAATTAAAAGGTTCCGATTGGCAGAACAAGTAGCATTCATGGAACACGACTAACTCATTAATTCAGTGACTTTCTAGTCACTTAATGTCATTCAATTACTATGCCAGTTTATCAGTTACGTTGTTATTTGAAGATGACTACCTTCTGTGTTGTAGCGCCATATAACCTTGTATAAGTTTACCAACGTTTCAGAGGTCCTTGCTGCCTCCATCATCAGAAAGATACATACTTACCACCGTGAGAACCTCAAATTCTACGTTGTTATTTAGTCAGTTACAATTAATTTAGTCACTATGAGTTAGTCAATAGTTTCTTAGTCATACAGTGGGCTGATTCTCACTGATATGCTGAATGCTATCTCATCTCGATACTGGATCGATAAGAGGTCGAGATGACTAAACTGACAATTGACAGGTGACCCTGGTCGGAGTTGCATCGAAAACCATACGTGACTGTTGCATGACGTCACTGGGAGGAAGAGAAAGATAATGACATAAAACAAGAAAGTGACAGAGTGAGTAAGTACATGAGAAAGAAAGGGAAGACAAAAGAGAGTATGGAAATGATTGATGTAATGAAAAAGAAGATGGAGTCAGGGTAGCGACAAAGTGGTGACTGTAGCTGCGTAAGTTCGAATGGGAAATAAATCGTTCTTGAGAGACCAAGTGATGGTTATTTGAAGGTGAAGAATTTTGTGTGGCTCATGTCATGACGTTCCCATAGCTTTCTGCCTCCAAATGTTTTATGAGATAAAACTACAGCTAGACGTTCACGCTGTCTCAACTTGGCCGGTATAGCACAATTCTTGCGTCGCTTTCAATTTGGATAAATACATACAAAATTTTAGTCTCAAAAAACCCGATGGGAAAAAATGACTCAGCATATCTAGCGTACATAAAAAGATGTTATTAAAATGGACCTTAAAGGAAACAGGACACGAAGTGCATTCATCTGCCTTAGGGTAAATATCATTGAAGCATTCTTGTGTCAAAGCAGTAAGAAACTCGGTGTTCTATATAAGGTAGCGGAAATCACGGATAGATGAGCAAATACTAGCTTATGAAAAGGTTGTCTGCTCCATTACGTCAGTTTATTCAGTTAATTTTAAATACCGAACATCCGGAAATTTGACAATTTGGGATATAACAAGACGAGGAACTTTGCGATTAACAGAATTCCTCAAGCATGTTAGGTCAGTAAAATTTAAGAGCTTAACACAGGATGCGCAAGTTGCTATGTTGGAAAGACAAAAAATACACACAAAATTTTGGTTTGTAAACCTTTTGGAACACTTCCATTTGTAAAATACATTAGACTGGAGGGTAATAGTATTAAGATCAATCTTAGAGACATATATTTGATCAAACTCGCTCTAGGTCATGTCGAAATGCGGGCTTTGGTGTTAGTGTTGTTTAAACTTAGGTTTAGTTAGTCAAATAGTTCGTGTTTATTAATATTCATGTTGCTGGTATTCCTATTCGTACTTATCTTGCAGCAGTCAGATGTTAAAATACATCATAAACCTGCAAAATTTTATAGCAATTGTAATCAATTTTAATAAGACTGTAATTAATTTTGTAACAAAAAATAATGTCTACACATGTATTTACAACAAAGCATTATAATATTATGAATAAACTAGGTATTTACTTTTACTGCTTCGAAGTAGACATTTTCCCCTTTAGTGAAAAAAATAAACTTGCACATTTTGCTTTTAATAAAAAAACTGTGGCACTAGAAATTAGTCGTTTAACTGGGATGGGATACGGGAGACACGTGACAAACATAGCATGCGGAATAACTGATAACTTTTGCCACTCTGTTAGAAAATTAAATTAAAAATTCTGCTACAAATTTTATCTTCCCCTGTCTCTGAAAGAGTAGTAACATACAATTACTACACTTATCAGGAAATTGTAATTACAACTGCACTGAACAAAAGTTACTCAAACTTTCTTTTACTTATTCATCTTGTTTGGCCTTAATCAAATATAATAATGTAGACAACTTCTCATTTCTGTTTCTGCTTATTTCGTTCTCTTATACTGCAATGCATAATTTCAGAAATTAAAGCTCTTTGATGTCGCTGTACGTGGGAATCTTGTTTACAACAGAACTGTAAACAAGACGAGACCAAATACTCAAAATTCCTTTCGCTTCCACTGCATAGCGCTTATGCCATCTACTGTTTGCACAAGTTAACTTAAGAAAATAACAGCGAAAGAGAGAGGGTAACAATACATTCAAATAAACCGACATCCAGACGGCTTCATTCTTCGTGTATCATCATTATCATATTAATTCAAAATTTTCTTCACTATCCTACACCCAGCTTACATCCGCACGCCTTCTATACTTGTAAATACTACTCCAGATCTGGACAAAACACGAGCCACAATATTAAACTAATTTAACTCCTCGATTAATCATATATTATTATATTATAGTATACTTCTGGATAACCTGATAGTCGCTGAGTAAATCACGAACTATCCTTCCCACTTTGTAAGGAAGGTGGGTTAATGTGTTAAAAATAGAATTTCTACCGCCACCCGCCACCCGCCACCCTCCTCCGACAGACCCTGTGCGTCAAATGCCTGCTTCAAGTGTACCCATTGGCCCGGCTCTGTCTCTAGCTCACTCCATCGAGTTTGACGATTTCCTTTCTCCCTAGAATTAACAGGATTATCACTTCAACCCTGAAGACGGAGACAGTAAGTTTCTCCAAAATGATGGCGTCTACCGACCAGTTCAACGACGTAAAAACCCAGATCATCATTAGAATCCCACCGGTTCATGTCCTGAGCCAGAGGAATTTAGTTCGCATCTTTCCACCAGGCTTCAAGTTTCCATTTGTAATATTCTCGCATCTATATCCAGAACTTCCAAGTTGCTTCTTCCATTATTAATCTGTTATTATTAACTGCAATATAAGTTAATTCGAAACTGCCAAAGATTGTGCTTGTTGCTTAATCTACCCACTTGTTTACACATTCATAAACTATATGTAACAATCAATATTCTTAAAGGTTTCCATTTGGTTTCCAGGAAAAGAACAAAAGTTTTCCTAAAGAAAATTAGAACAGAGTCGTAGAGTGTTTTCTCGGAGGTAAGAACTGAGTTCTAAAATATTACATAGATCAGTCTTGTACTTTCTCATACCAGAAGGGCGAGCGGGCAATGCCTGGGAACCTTCGTAGCCTTAAACCAACGTTACACCCCCCAGCCCATTTATAACAGTAGTGCCTATCGCTACTCCCCCACTTTCTCTTCTCTCTCTCTCTTGTAATTTAAGATAATTTGGAAAGTTAAGTAATTTAGTGGCCTCCGTTTTCTCTGACTCAAGCTTTTTTTGCTTACCCCCATTCGCTCAGAAGGACGAGTGGGCATTGCCTGGGAACCTTCTGACAACAACACATCCTCTTTTTTCCCTCAGAAATAAAATGTCTTACTTCTTCCCATAAATTTCTCTTTTCTCCTGCTATTCTATCCTCCTCAACTCTGTCCCTTGTCCTTCAAAGGGTTAAATGAGAGATAATTATAACTACTAAATACGAAACGCCTCTCTGCAATTTCTTTACGGGTAGGTGGTAGATCGAGGGGGGGGGGGGAATAAACTGGGGTAGAATTGAGCAGGAATAAAACTAAAATAAAAAGCCTCGTCTTGTTAAGGGTACATATAACTAAGCGAACGAGGCATAATGTATTTGGAGATGGGTAATTACATGAGACTAGCAATGAAAAATTCAGACCACATACACTCTCTTCGCCATAGCAATGGAGCCACGTAGTAAGCAATATGGCTACTACCCCCATCCCTTATACC
Organism: Zootermopsis nevadensis; assembly: GCF_977971745.1. NCBI lineage: Eukaryota > Metazoa > Arthropoda > Insecta > Blattodea > Termopsidae > Zootermopsis > Zootermopsis nevadensis. Next base: position 11,145,357 of record NW_028259139.1, on the reverse strand, counting down.
CTTGTAATGACCACAGAAGCGTGTTGGGGCCCAAGCGTGTGGATTATTCATCACACAAACCACCCCCTTCCGCCCTCTTACTCCTCAAACCCTTAGTCCAAGCTCTTTCACTGTATAATCCTGTGTTGTTCCATGAATGCAGACAAGTGGGAACAATATCATGAATTTGAACTTTATTCCGGGAGAAGCATCAGTCAGGGTTCAGCTACTAAATGCTGTTTTAAACAGAAATGTCGTTAACAGTTTCATAACCGAAATGTACGACTGACTGTCTATTGTCTATAACAACAATAATTAATGATTATTGAATCTGCATTACACAAGGCCTGATCGCTATATGGTTCAGGTTCTGACCTCTAGAGCAGTGGCAGTCGAAATCGGAAATACCAGTTCGCTGTAGTTAAAATGGAATAAACAGAGAATGTATATACTCCATACAACAATTAAGATTTTGTTGTTATATGCGCCCGTAAAATTTTGTATCGCAGTCTAAGGAAATAATAATGATACAATGCTTTAAAAAAATATGCTGACGGTTGATTAATTACCACTTTATTATTTCATTTCAGGGTGTAGTCTAAAGTAGAATTAAACTAAAGTAAATAAAAATTAATATATACCAAAATATAAAATATATAAGCTAGATGAGCAGTCAAAATAATGTAAACTCAATGTCTGGGAGTCTGTCGGGGTGTGTTCCTGATTTATCCCGTCTGATTTAAAGTAAAACAGCGGGAAATGTTGTACCACGACCAAGGGCAACGTAATACTATGCAGATAATATACCCAGACACAGGAACCTGTATCGCGACCATTAAAGGGTACAGTATCCTTGCCTAAGCATAAATGTAAATATTCTGTCCCTTAATCATAAAAATTTTTTAGAAGAACAGCGCTTCAGAATATTAAGAAGCTTCCCACATTCAACCTGGACTGTACAGTAAAATCCGAAAGATTCTCCGACCTTTAGTTTCTCTCAATTACACCCCAAATAGTACCCCTTTATGTCTGCTTTAACGTCGGAATATACTGTGCGTATGTGTACATCAACATCCCATGCGATAAATCAAATGCCGATCTGAGATTCACATCTCTATTACCGAAACGTGTACACCGGATGAATGACGACTAATCAAATTTTAACCTAAACCCCGACCCATTACGTAAACCGTTGCATTACAAGTAACCACCTAGCCTCATGTGACATAAATCTGTACTTCTCTCTCTGAATCCATGTCCATGGATACAGCAACTTATTTTATTCCGAATGTTTGATCCATTCCTTCCTTTCAAGCCATTGACGTAATGGAACGTAAGTAATAAAGCTACAGAAAGCGCACTGGGAGTCTGCCCGACAGAGTGAGGCTCTGACAGACAACCTGGCATGCTAACAGTCTGCCAGACAGGCCGATCCAGTCTTACAGACTGTAAAGACAGACTGAATCTGCGTGCAGATGGAGAACGCACCTAAATTGAACACTGCAATATTCGCCACAGTTTTCACAAAACCCCATCGCCAGATACTCTCCTGAGACAGAGTAATCAAATTCACATATCACAACCATTCATCTTATGCCTAATATTATCCTTAGTTTTCGTCATATATAAGGTTTTATATTAAAATATTACATTTATTTCTTGTTTATCCCAGGCACGATATGTGTCTTTATCTACAAAATACAAATTATAAGTTTACGTGTTTGTTCCATCATAGCTCGTTAACGGACACATCGATTTGCACCAAACCTGGCATGAGTATTTATTTAGACAACAAAGAGATCACATGAGGCTCAAAACTAAGGAAAAGTGTCCTGAGTTCGATTCCAAATGAGGTCGTTTCCTGTAGCTCATAAACTAAGCACAATAGTAGAATATCACCAAGAACAAAATTGTTGGTTTCGTAGAGGAAGAAATGATGAAAACCTTGCTTCGAAGAAATCAGCGCTTTACGCTGTAAATCAGTAGGCAAAGTGAAGTTTAAGACACGATTCTTCTATTCTGAACAAAGAAGAAAGAAGTTTTAGCCTCCGGTGCTGTTATGAACATTCGAGACCATTTCAGTGAGAACTTTGGTTGAAGGCGCATCACGCCACGGATTGACTGGGGGGACTGAACCCGAAGCGGTTTGACTTCATATTATATTTGTTCGGTCTTCAGTAACATAGTGAAATTGTTGGTAGAATGTTTGGGTGGGGGGGGGGGGGGGGGGGAAACAGCCCTGCAGACCGAAAGAAATGTTGCATGAATTACGGAAAAGTGTCAGTTCGACCGCACTCGAGGATAGCGGGTTCGAGTCCAATTTCAGGAATATATTCTTCACGTAAGTATTTTTCATCTAACGACATAGGCAGTGTTATGACGATTCAAATACAAGTCTGGTTTATGTATAAAACCGTGAGACGGAGGAGGAGAAAACTAGTGAACTGGTTTAAACTCTTGGTACTAGTAACGACTTTCATTAGTCAACCACATATTGCAAACAAAGTATGGATAATAGGCCTACATATTCTGAATACATTCTGAAAGAACGCATAATTTTTTTCAAATTCTCAATATTTCAGGCTCTCGCAGCTTAGAGAATCAAGAAGACAGCCTTCTGATATACTGGGCCGTGTAGTCCCGTAGAAGTTGGCCGACGTTTCAGAGGTGATTACTACCTCCATAATGAGGGCGATCGCAATTTTCCAGAAGACTATAATCGTCATTTTACGTTTGTTTGTGGTTTAACTGCCGAAAGTTTTACAGATAATCCTTGTTCCCCACATACGCCACTAATCTCATCCTGTTTCATTTTATCATCTTAAAATTATTATCTTGGGTATCAAAACCCACGCTATGTAATTTCCTCCAGTCGCATTTTGTATTCCGTAGATTCAAATATATTTATCAGCTATATATCAGAACTACGGTCCATACATTGTCCTTGAAAAGCCTAAATATCGATCACATTAAATGTTCCCATCAACAGTCGCTGGAGTGTGATGTGTATTGAAAACATACAATTTACCAAATGTTTCTGACCCTGTATTAGAGGTTCAAATCATGTTCACTACTGACTGAGGGCGAAATGAAATGTTACATACATAAACCTGTTCAAGTTAGAGATATGAGGTCTGATCCCTTTATGTGGGACAGGGGGGCCCTTTATACAGCTACTGTTCCCACAGATGTCACTGGTCCCTAATGAAAAGGAGAAAAAATTTCGATTCCTCTAAAACTCTAAACTTTGACAATGTCAATGATTGGTTTGATTCCAATATGAATGCTACTTTTGTTTTTATGACATGGGAGCCATCTCTCGGATGTCAACTATCATACCAAAACAGAAACATACGCAACTTAATCAACTAACAATTCATGAGCAACTGTTTGTAACTGTATAGCTCGATAAACACAAATCACTTTACGTCACTATACGGATTTTAAAGTAAAATAAATTAAATTAAAAATCCGAAGTTTTGTTCCATCATGGCTGACTGCTAACTGGCTGGTTGATTAGTTCGGTGGCTGGTCAGTTATTTTCGGTTTACTAGAAACAGATATCTAACTTTTTATTTGATTCTTTCGCTACTGAAAATGTAGCTAGAAGGTACTAGATAATGTTAGCCTCTGTGAACATTACAGCATTAGGACGCCACTGAGACCAAGTTGGGAGATTCGTTGTAACGTGTACCTGCAGCTGACACATCTTGCAGAAAATAGTTTCTTCATCGTACACTCCTTGAGAACACGCCTTTCTCAAATATTTTTAGGAAACAGTTGCAACAATTTTCGTGCTTAGAACTCATTTTCAGAGATTGCTACAGAAAATTGGAATCCCCAAAAAGTTGACACGATGGTAACAATGCAAGTACTAATTCACTCGCACTACATTTCGACTTATCTTCAGCGCCACACTTTGCTTGTGGCCAGTTCCAAAACTCCTTCAGTAGCGGATCTGGCCAATACTATACGATTCTTGAGTTCATTAATGGCGCCGTATCAACTACATAAGTTATAAGCGGAGTGTGTCGTGGCCTACATAAAGATACTATGATGGCAACAGTGTAGAGAAAATGAGAAAAAATTACGAGCTGAGAATAGTAGGTTAATGTAAACTGGATTGAATTGGCTCACGAAAGAGAATACATGCTGACTTTAATCAGCATAATAACCAAACTTCAGGTTCTACAAAAGAAGTCAATTTATGATCGGCTAAGCGACTATAGAGTTTAAGACGATGGTTAGATTAGGTTAGGTTATGTTGGGTAGGGTTATGTTAGATATATTGCATGATTTCATAATTTGCATAACTCCTGTTCGTTGTATAAGAATTCAGTGAAACAAACCAAAAAATCTCCCAATTATAAAACCATAAACCAAGGCTAAAAATGAGACGTGAATGTTCGGGCCTTAATAAAAATGGAGCATAAATTACTGAAAACATAATAATTAGCAATGTGTGTAGATGTTATAATAAGCTCTACTATATCTTATATACGAGTTTGAAATGCGATTAGTTATACCCTTACACATTAATAAATCCTTTGAAGCCAAAGCTCATCTAAATAAATTTAAAAATTCAGTCCGTATTTCAAACAAAACATAACACTCCTCCAATACAAACATGTTTGTTAATGCTGTTTCAGGACACAATCGTCGTTTATTTTGAGAAGCACACAAGCTCCATAAATATACTCTGTGAACAAAATTCAGAGTTACTGAGTATCACACCCAGTGGTACCAATACAAGATGTAGACGTACCACTTAAAAAGCAGCCCAATAACAATTATGTACTAAGGCATACAAATTAAATCAGAAGCTGCTCCACCCCCCCCCTCCCCCCGGAGTGACATTTGCTTCACGGTTATCTATGTTGCTAGGCCGCTGCTCAGAACACTTTCGTAAAAGTTTTGTAGTACAAAAATGGCGTATTAACTAACAGAACGTGTGTTAATCCACTAACATTACTTCTCATCAAAATAATTTGCTGTTGTTCGTAAAGCATTTAGTGATGTATATGCTGACACCGAAATACCAAATAGGACAAAAATCTAATAACACATTTTCGGGACACAGAAATTGATTGTCTGTGACAAGTTCTCATCGAGTAACAGAACAGCTGAAATTATTTCTGTACCGATTTCAAGCAGTGCATCGGATACAAGGACGAGATACGGCAGCAATAATTCAATATTGCCATTGGTTTAGTCGTTTCGTGCGTGTAGGGATTCATGTTAGCAGTTAGGGTTGCGTTTTAAATGGAACTTACTGTAGATCTCAGTTTGAAGTCTTGGAAAATATCCTTCCAAGATACTGCTTCTTTCTTCTTTACAGAGAGACGAATCGTTTCTAATTTACGATGCTACTATGTGCCAAGTGAAACTTCAATGCGACAGAAACGCAGGAGAGACTAGGGTACGAAGCAAAGACATTGTTTTAAAACACAGCAAGGAGCTGATTAACCCTTTAAAGCCGAAGTTCGTCTAAATAATACTTAAAACTTCAGTCCATACCGCAAAAGAAAAATAACACATCACTATCACAAATATCAAGTAGATAACGCTGTTTAACGAAATGATCATTATCGTCTACGATAATGGAAACGAAATCCATTTAATACAGAATCAGTAAATGCAACTGCATTTACGCAGTTTTCTCCATGTCACTCCCAGTTCATCTTTCCATTTTATTCTCCCATATTGTGTTTTGCAACGTATGTAACTGAAACAATGCTGTTAAATAATGTTATATGAGAAAAGTTTCAAACACTAAGTTCCGGTTCCACTTCGCAAATATTAAGTTCAGGCGGCCAGTAGCAGACGTCAGAGGGCGGTGTCCCAGGTTCGAGCTCAGGGCAGCCCATGTAGGATTTGTGCTGGACAAAATGACACTGAAACAAATTTTTCTCCTAATCCTTGTGCTTTCCCCTGTAAAAATCATTTCACCAATGCTTCATATTCCCTCGTGTATCATCTCAGGGATGGTCAAAGGGCCTATTAGCGGGCCGCAGTTTCACAGAGGCGTAATATCACCCTATCCAAAGAATAAAAAAAATATATTAACGCGTATAGGTAGACAACTCGTAAAACTGGTTGGTAGGAAATCTGTTTTTTTTTAAAATGATCACCCACATTAAGACAATGGTCCACGATAGAAAAAAGAAATAAAAGAAAACAAGACTGCAGACCGCTGGACCAGACCGTATTTCAACATTTTGTGTCTGAAACGCATACAGAAGCACGGAGGTGTAATGTACCAGAAAAGAAAATGTAAATTTATGGCTAAAGAACTGTGAGCTCTGACCCCAAGCTCGCGGGAGCGTAAGTTGGGCTGCTATTTCTTTAGTCAAATGGGAGTTGTTCAAAAACTACGAAATTTGGTTTAAACTATATGTCGCAATGCCCACAGCAGGAACCAAGTGGCTGTGGCTTTGGCTTTGTCTTTTGACGTGAAAAGAACAGAATCCTACAAAATGATGATAAAAGAACTAACTACTTTGTGAATTTAAAACAAAATCTGATGTAGTAAAGCGCTTCCTATACAAGTTATTTTTAGTGCCCCGGTATGAGACACTTCTCTCTCAGAACAGTTGCACTAGCATGTGTAATCTTTACTCCAAAAATATCCCATACTTTTGTTGCCAAATTGACCGTTACTTTAACATGACCGCCTCATGAGTTTCGCCATGTAGTCTACTAAAAGTTTATTGAAGCTTCAAAAGGTTCTTGCTGCCTCCATCATCAGAGCGATAGCTGAAGCAGAGCTGATTCAATACAATGTACCCAGCACCACCTCAGATTTAAAACAACACAACATAATTTTCTCTCTATTAGCAATGTGTTCTACTGTGTGCCTCTTATATGTTTTTATGTTTTTTATGTTTAAATCTTTATTTACATAATTATATCACTCAATGTAGACAGTTTATGTATTTTGTGGGGTTAGAAACTATGACATACACTTAAACTCAGCCTACTGCTTTGTATTAAAACATTCCTTTCCTCACTGTGCACATATAAATCGCTAGTACTACATATATTTATATATTAAGTTCTAAACAAATACGAGATATTTAGATAATTAAATTATGTGAAATACTTGTCACAGGTGTGAGGATAATATTAATTAATTGAGTCTTGACGGTGTTTAATTGATCCATATGGCATATTTACCAGTGGATCCATTTACATGTTACGATATATCTGAAGGATCACATGAGAATTGCTACAAAGCTGTAAATTAATTCTGAGCATAAAGTGTCTAATACTTTGTAAACTTCAAGAGCTAGCAGCTAAAATGTGAGAAAGTTATACTATTTTAAATAATAATTTAGGGTTAAGACGATTATAGTTGTCTTTAATACCAGAGAAATGTAGTTGTAACATACACAAAGACATTCTATGTAGTATATCAATATTTTTGTTAGCGTAACCATTTGAGTTGAAAATTGGATTCCAGCATTCTGTCTCGACAGAAAGGAAACGGCTAATGGAAAGGCAGTATCTACGAAGCTAGATATCTGGAAAATGCCATAGGCAGAAATGAAATGCTTCAGTTTCAAGAGGCTTTGCAGCTTTATAAACTATTCATCTTCTTACGGCCTGAGGACCCGTTTATTTACAACAAAAGAATGACAAACTTCAAACAATGAAAAAATAAATTTATTTTTGTAAGCGTTTCGTAGAAACAACATTAGAGAAGAGCCTACTACTTTCGTGTCCGTCTGTCGGTTTGAAGTTAAAGATTTCTAGCCAACGGGCCCGATTTTAATCATTTAAATAAAACTGTGTCGAGTCATTTTTATCCGACTTACTTCAAAGGCAATTAACGTCGGGTAAGCTTTGCGTATCATCTCTTCAGCTCTTTGAGCGTTTAGTAAAACTCCATGTGGTCTATTACATTTGTGTCAGGCATAGTCCCAGCCCTTTGAAATTTGTTATGGAGATACATTACAAAATTATCTGTGCATTAAATTTTCTTTACACATAACAAATATTACACGACGACATTGCGAAATTTTGAGATTATGTCCGAGGAATTTAACGCAGGTAACATCTTTATTCATAACTTAAATTATTCTCCAAAAGCATAAAATAATAATAATTCGACACACGTTTAAAATTGCAAGCACTAAAGTAATTTGGATAAGGAAAAAGATTTATAACCATCTGACTCCGTGTTTTTATTTAATTTATGGCCGGATAAAGACATGAACTGATCCTACTTTGAAGTAAAAAAGCCGTTTGGTGCAGTAAAATCTGAAGCTACACAACTTTGAGTAGTAAACTGTTCACGCACTCGAGATGGGAGCCTGAAATGCGTCGTCATCATCATAACTCGTATCTACAGCTATAAACATAGGACCTGTCACTCCACTTCACACCACACTTCATCATACAGCGTGTCTGTGGATTATTTCCAATCACACGATTCGATTCCTCTTGACACTGCTGAACACAATCGAATTTCCATCCACTGTGACCGCCCCTAGTGGTCCTTCGTGCAATATGACTGTACTAAACCACTGCAGTCAGGGTCGATGGCGGTGTGATAGTTACATACCTCCAGTTTATGGCCATGTAAACTTACGTCCAAAGTGAATCGCGCTTATTTCTTTAAACTTTGGGGTCTTCTACGACTACTTTATGAAAATAACTATAGAATTTCGAATCACGAATAATGTTCAATCTAAAGTAGTAATAGAAATACATTTATATTCAAAAGCTTAACAAAGCAGCAAAAAAATCAAAAACGTTACTTACATTCCTTTAATAACGAAAGCTTTGAAGCGTTAACACATAATCTTCTGTTTTGTTGCCCTGTGTACAACTACGCGTACATTACAGACGATGGGCAATGTTTTCTGTTTCGGCGTAATATTTCCACAATTCTGCATATAAAAAACTGAATTAAGTAATGTTGTGTAAAACATTAATAGCACTATTATTTTGATTAATTAAAGAATATAATAATACTTCATGTAGCGCAATCCCAAGTATGATCTTACAGATAAAATGCAGACCTAACCGAACACTATTACTATGGCAACGGTTATAATATTACGCCATAAAGTCCAAAATCCAGTAACTGCAAATGATCACCATACCATGGTAAGAATAATAAGAATACACGAATTCATCAAAATCTAAAATCTCATAACACCAGCAAAAGATCAGTCAAGAAACCAAGCAACCAATACAACTCGTTATATAGGCAGATGGTACTAGACACAGAGATATATGTACATAACTGCATGAAGCATTGCCCTTCTTGAGAAGCTAATAGTCGCTCAGCTAAATAACAAGAGAAATTTACCACCTATGAAACGATTCATTGTGCAATATTTTCGTCTTTTTCCCCTTTATTTTTCATCGAAATATTTCCCTCAGTATTCTGTTGTATTTGTTACTATTTCGTATTCCTGAAAACGACCCTGAAAACCATAGCGAATCTGACAATTACAAACAGGTTGAAGGAGTTAACAAGAAATTGTTTCTCAAATGGTGTGGTGGCGATACCCCCTCCCCATTTCGGGTGTCAGGAAAACCAGGGTTACTGGCGCTGGCTTAGAAACCTAAGATAAAGTATCCGAATGGCTGGAAATATTTTTTATTGAAAACGAACAGACTGGGGCTAATGTCGCGTGAGATTGCACAAGTAGAGATGTTTGTTTCTTCATTTTTCTTCCACTCTTCTTGGTTTGTACATTTGTTACTTGGATATTGTTTGGGGTTGTACTTCTATTCCAAACATCAGCATTCACAGCAGATGCAAGTACAGTGTGGGCTTGCTTCTTTCAACGCGTTTCAATCACAATTCCAGTATTAGAGTATTACTTTTACAGTTATTCAAGTGTTCCAGAAATAGTTTGTTATCGAATCCGAAAGTTAATCACCACTGTCACAAAATTCTGGCTTTTAACCCAACTCTATTCTCCTTCATACATTCACAACCTATTAAGTGCCTAAGATTCGTTTTAATAATATCCTTGCTGAGCGTTTTCGTTGTTTATAACCCATGTTTCATATTCTGAAGTTCTTGGAATCTATCCAGGGAAGAATACAAGAGATATATATTGAAGTTCGTGGTTTTCCTTGGTTTCTCCAGGTATATACAGAAACTACAGCTGAAGTCCACATATTATTAATTCATTTTCATAACCACTTTGTCATTCAGTTTTACAATACACAGCTGAAACAGTCTTAACTTACGTCATGTAGCAAAGTCCTTGAAGGACGACGAAGCTCTCAGTTGTTCAAGAAATTCTCCTTCATTTATAAAACCTGAATGTTCATGACCGCGTTCAGAACAGCCCGATAAAAAACCCTATCCTGGGTCAGATAAATAAAGTCCAAACCCTTCACGACCTACTTTTTAAGATCCTTTTTAATATTATTATCCCACTTGCGTCTAAGTTTCTTCTTCTTTTCTTTGTGTGATTTATCTTCACGCTCATCAATGAAAAATATCACATCCGTTTCCCCTAAAAATGATGATTCCAATAATATTGATGAGCATTACAAATCCTATTACTCCCTATTTATAGGGCCAATATACTCGTATCTGTAGTCTGAACTCAAATATCCTTACACTGTAGTTTGTATTAGGGCGAGAGGCGAAATTTCACAGCCAGTATGAAATAATAATTATTAAACAGTTGAAATAGAGTCGTTAAATAGTTTGAGTCTATCATTATTTCGTAGTGACTGAAGAATTTACCAGACAATTCATGTATCACGCTTATTATAACGTACGACTTGCGATTTGAATTGGGTTTACTTCAGTAGAAAAAAAAATGGATATGTATTTTCAGTAATCCACCATGTGGGTGTTTAAACCTGCCAAATCAGCACCGGTTTGAACGAAAATAGGTGACACTTTCTAAGAAACATGCCAGTCTAGGTGGCGCCCTCTACGCGTATCCTGCACTATTTGTCTTCGCATCGATCACTTGGAGACCAAGAATCAGATCCCACAAACTTCCCCCGAAACAGCTTTATTTTTCTTCCTCACTTTCTCTTTCGTGGCTTCGAGGATTTCAATAGACCAGGAGTCACGTATGCTTTTTGCTATACAGAAGGTTAAAAAAACAACAAAACCAATGAAACGAGAAATAAAGAACTACGTAAACTACAAAGCTAAAAAGTAAATTCATCCACTAAATTAAGTAACTCGACAGGCGAGACAGAAAATAGGTTCCCATTCCCGGAATCCTGAGTTCAACATCCCTACAAACAAAACTGTAACAATCTCCTGTCCATCAAGTACCGGGATTAAAGCGGGTGGGGCCTGAAGTTGACCACTCACCACCTTCTAGTGCCGAGGTCAAGAAAGGGCGGAACTACCAATGCGTCTTCATAGCGCGGTGCTTAGGTAAGCATCAGGATTTATTTTTTCAAGAAACTGCCGTCTCTATTTCCCGCGGACAAGAAGTGAGGATCCCAAAAAGGCTTCATCTCCTACATCGATTTTACCAGCTGTCAAGTAAATCGAACACGGACAAGCATTTGCTTTTGTTATTGTCTGCTGTCGGGACCACAAGGTGACTTCGATTCGACTATTCCTCCTGCGTCATCGTGGCCTGAATCAACAGATGACGACTTCAATCTCAAGAAAGCATAAAATAAAGTGAAAAAAGGCTCCAGCACATCACCGATGTTCAAGGGTTCGGACGTGTTTTGTATAGAGAAATATCTCAATGGGTCCACAGTGGAACGTAAGGGTATCTTACTTCGTGCTGGTTTGCGGCACAACGCAGAACTAACCATCTATAGCCTCAGTGTATTTGAGACATAACAGTAAATTCCATTGGATACCATAATAGTCTAAATGTTCCTTATGGACAACACTGTGAAACTGAGCAGTAGTATAGAAGTTACAGAGCAAAGCCTTTAATACGTCTGCACACCGATAAGTGTAAAATTGTTCATCTCAAGAACAGGAACATGATGGCCGGCCATTTTGTCTCCAAGGCACAAACGCAATGAAAGTTGATGTCAGACTTCCTTCACTTTACACGCTCAGCGTCTGTATCACACTTTTCATGACATGTCTGACACAATTCAAAATTGCCTTACGCTTACCACAAGCGGAAATCTTCCTTCCGTACAGACACTCCGTCGGCTTGAAGCATATAGCCATAAACACGAAGTTCTTATGGCGCCTTACTTTAATAGCATTCAGTCAAACATGGTACCATTATGAGTTTATTTATTGATTTTAAATCATGATTTTTCGAAAGTGCAATGTCCGCCTTCACGCAAATTAGCTTCCTTGTGCCCCTACTTATTTTCCCAAACGCTCAACATGGCTACGAGTTTCAACAAATTTTACGGTGTGATGGATATTTACTATTCATTTCAATGTGGAATTTTCAATTAGGCATTTGTAAGGCAAACGCAAATTCCCGTCCACTTAATCTAGGCTTTTATTCCTACGTCATAAAATCCAACATAGTACACAAATTGTTCATTATATCGCATTCTATAATATGACAGCACTAAATAAATCATTTATTTAATATGAAACTTCGCTTTTCTGAAAATACCTACTACAGAAATTACTCAATTTGATTTATAGACTCGATTTTAAACATAGCTTCAGTAGAATCGAAACTTTACAGAGCCAGTACGACCCGAGGGCAACTAATATTTTATTTATACGTAAGGTAAAATTACACTGAGAACTGATAAAATGTCTGCAGGCTTCCATTCTCACCTCTAACGAAACTGATAAACTTCGACGAGCTATAATATTAACCATCAAAAACCACGCACCCTGAACATAACTGAATCATGACAATTCCTAGCTAGACATAGCAGACAGTGTGTTTACGATCAAAAATGTAAGCAATAATGCCAACAATCCTTTAGTAGCGTTACCATAGTGATGGTTATAATACTTTAAGAATAACACAAACGCAACATCATAAACATTATTGTATAATAACCACTACAAGTCTTATTCTCAGACATTCACATGTTCACAGATTTAGGCTTTAAAGAAAGACGAAACTAACAAACAAACAAATAATATTTATAGTCAAGTTTCTTTGCTACCCAAACCTAGGCGCGTGCCTATACCGACATAAATCCTATATTTCAGTATTATAGCAATACTGTGTCCTCTGAAAGTAATATATGTTCCTCGTTTTCAATTTCTTACCGTATCTCTGTATTTAATAATCGTGTTTTAAATACTTCACTGACATCTTTTTCATTACAATATATTTCCCTTCACATTTTAGATATTTTAATATGTAATTACCGGTCAGTCGTATCGATAGTAAAGCACTTTTTCTATAGAATATATATATATATATATATATATATATATATATATATCTGTATCAGAAACGTAATATTTATGCACTTAAACCATAACAAAAACAATTTAATTTTAATGGAGAGTCTGACGATACGTTTCGATAGTTTGCCTGTATTGCAGAATGGATTTATTACTTGTAAGTATAAACACGCAGGATTAAGTGATATTTTAGGTTCTCACGGCGGAGGGTATAAATATGATATTCCTCTCGGATGTTTACTGTTGTCCCGTAGATATTGACAGAGGCCATCAGCAGGCAAATGAGTTAGCCGGAGCTAAAATGAGAGTGAAGAGAGAGAGGCAGAACAAACAAGGTCAAAACGTTATTTGACAAATGGATGAACGGGGGAAGAGTACTTTTGTTGCTGATCTATGAATTCGTAGAAGTATGAAAGAATAATTATTTTATTTTATCTTTCCGCTTATGTAATAATAAAACACAGTTGACTTTTTCCTCGAACGATATCACTTTTAGAAGTTAACAAACGCACAAAGTGATCATAAGTCACCTCACGTTCATATTTTACACTCATTGTATTGTGAATTTGGCTTTTGTACAGTCCCATTGTAGGATCGCCCTATTATCATCCACCTGTTCAAATCTTTTTTCTAACGCCTCTCACGAACAATACTGTGGCATTGTTCTTAACGTTTGGTAAATCTCTGGCGCTCGGGAGAAAAAAATTAAAATAATCACAGTACACATATCACAAAATTAAAATACTTCTAAATGGAACTTCAAAGAACTGTCAGATGCAGTAAATCAGAACGAAGCCTCTGAACCAGGATATGTTACACTGGTGATCAACCCTTTAAAGCAGATTCTCGACGAAATAATATTTAAGAATTCAGTCCGTACCGAAAATAAAACACTACACCTCACCGTTACAAAGAGCAAATGTTACTGTTTGTTTATTGCGAAAATTATACAAAATCCACAAATACAAAATGAAAAGTTACTAACTGCAGAAACAGGTAGGCCAACTATTTATTGGTAGAAATATTTACCAAATTAATTGGTGTTGGTAGCGTTATTTCATACTAAAGCGAGTGTGTCTTCATTTATTTATGTTTTATTAACTCACAGTGCACAGGGTGGCGGTGGTAGGGGGATTTGTAAATGCTGTACTGGAAAGTGTATGGAAGGAAACTGTAGTGGTGTAATTCAATGTAATGCCCCCAACATTTTCTTAGAGTAAATCAGGAAAACCAAAAATAATCTCTGCCAGGATATCCGGTCTTCGGTCCGAAATTTAAACACGGAACAGTGTCGATCACTCGACCGGAAATTTGTTATATGAAAGTGATACTGGAGGCGCAATGTGGCAATGTTAGAAAATCCCTATTAGTAAATCTTACTAGATTACAACAAACTGGGAAATCAATGTTTCATTTTAATAAATAAATAAATAACTCGATGGAACAGAGTCTTTCTTCAAAATTTAGTAATCGTTCGTTGCTCCTGAAAACGGTGCAAGCATGTTTTTTTCCCGAAATGTTGGTATCTATCTACCAATCTACTCGACTTTACAACCCAGAACAAAAATATCGTCATTTAGTAACCTTGAGATAACCATATTTCATTCAAAATAAGTCTGTAGACCTCATACAGATGTTGCGTGGGCCTATACCTATCTGCCACAACCTTTCATGATGAGGCTGCAACCAATCTTTCTTATCGATTTCCGGGCGTCCCGATTATAAACAACGATAATTTACTGAGACTTCAAGATGATTTATTAAAAATTATTCTAACCTACCAACACAAAAAAGTTCACATATTTCTTATTCTTTTATTAACCACTTTGCTCTTTATTATTCATTTGAAATAAAAACTGTAAATCCGTGTAATATATAAACAGAGCTGATCAAAGTATCATCTCACGGATACGGTGAAGAATTCTTTACATAGTTTAATGCAGACCTTCAATACCAAGTTTAATCAAAATATTTTAAATACTTTCAAATAGGACGAATAAATCTCCCATGCAAATTTTCAGTTTCTTCCTACAGGCAGAACAATAAAACACTGGAACAAAAATAGTCTAATAAACAAGTAACGTTTATTCAATGTCCCGCCTGCTTTAATAATCAGACAGTCTGCATTTTTATTTATCTGTTTCGTATGATTCTCATAAAAAACAGTGGGTGTTTCCTCAAACAGCATTAACCTGTTGATCCTTGTTAATGTTAAAATTTTCTTTGAGGTAAGGACTGAATTCTTAAATATTATTTAGATGAGCTTCATAAATTTCTATTACCTTGTTGTAAATACGAAGCTAGGCCTACCTTCAATTCACATAATACTGAGCACATGCTATTAAATACCTGAGATTCTTTAAGTGGCATTGGAAAACACGTGTCCTTTACGTGTTTGGAAAAATAATACAAATAAACATCCGCCGAACTGCATTTTCGGTCCTCTACAGTTAAGCTGTCAGGTACATGTTCTTTTTTTTTACGGACTGCGCGTATATTTGAACCCGTTTCCGCCCGGCGCTCTGTGAGGACATTCTGAAATAGCTGGTGCGAGAATATCGTATGTTATACATTGAGTTCTTCTACCATACCCAGCATGACTCCGCTCCACAGTGAAAAGTCTATATCCCTGGGGCAGTAAATAAAATGTCCGATCATTACGACGCCATGATGAAAAAGCGCTTGCCTTCTGTACCGGGCTGTTTTCCTTTTCAAAAACAACTAAACTCTCGACATATCGTTTCCTACAGCAATAACACTACCCACCGAACTGAGGATTAGTTTGGCGTGCTTAATTTCTGAAAAATGCCATGATTGTGCCTTAAAACAGATCGAAAGACGATTCCAACAACTCCTAGAAAAAGTGTCCTTCTTGAAAAGCTAAAATTATGCTCAGCTAGTCAAGAAATTACCCACTTTTATATAGTCCGAAGGTTCATTACCGTGTTCAAACAAGCCCGCCACTACTCTATATATTTACTTACTTAGATTCTCAGACGACACGTTCTTCAGTGCCTTGATCATCTTCAGGCCCCAACTTTCGTTGGCTTTGATCTATAGACATTCGGTAGGACTCCTTGGACGAGGGATCGGCCCGTCGCAAGGCCTCTACCTGTACACAGGACAGCACAACACAGAAAAACGCGGACAAACATCGATGGCTTGAGTGGGATTCGAACCCACGGTCCCAGTGACCAAGCGGCATAAGGCCCACGCCTAAGACCACGCGGCTACTGTGACGGCACACTAGTGTATAACCTGACTCAAATTAATACATTCCACATCCTTCAAGACTACGTGTCTAAGATCAACTTTAATATTATCCTCCCACCAACGCTGAGTTTTCTAATTTGTGCCCTCTTTTAAGGCCTTTCAGCCAAATTCCATCACCCAAAAAATACCAGGCTACAGGTAGTTATTTAGTCCAGTACTTTGGGTATTATTAAAACATTCTCCGTTCATTCTAACTTTTGTCGCTAAGATAAACATAAAAAGGGAAGAAAGCTATACATCTACCTTTACACCGAGACCAACCAAGCGTCCGGTCAGAGCGGAAGCCCCTAATATGGGTATGATAATGTGCTGCTTGGTCAGGTCTATCGTGCACCTCGCGAGGTGGTGATCGATGAGTGTGGGGCAATGGTGCAATGATGATTAGCGGACAAAACTGAAGAACGAAGAGAAACCTGATTCAGTACAAATTCGTTCAACATTAATCACACTTGATATCACCCGGGATTGAACCCGGGTCAGTGGATGTCAGTATAATGACAACCAATAATAAGAAGATGAGAGTACACTCATCTACAGAGCCATCTTGTAAATCTATGTACAGTTCACCTCAAAAGTTACTACATGCCCATCATAATATTAGTTTAGTTGTTACAGACAAGACGTAGATTAGGCATTGTACTTTTAGGCACTTATTTATTTTATTTACAATGACTGTCAATTTTTGCTAAGTGTTGAATAAATTTATTTTGATGGAATCGTTTTATTTTTCTTAGGCATTGTACATAAATCACAAATACTGTATGAGACGCCAAAAGTCTTAATAGGACAAACCTAACGTAACCAAAAACAATGTGAAATAACCTAATCTAATTAAGGTAACTTAACCTAACTTAATCCAACCCTTTGGAAAGTAACGTAACCTAACCCAACCCGATATAAACTAACCTAACTTAACCTAGCTCGATGTAAAGAAATGTGACGCAGTGTAACCTTACCAAACTAAACTAAACTGCACATACAATGCTGATAATGTTTCAGTTTGTTAAGCTTGCATTTAACACACTACCAGAATATCTTGGCATTTTGAAGAATGCCTAGACAAACTTTGAAACCGATAAGGTTTAATCAACACTTTGTCTTATTATTTATTTTTACATTTTATGTAATTCCTAGTCTTTTTATACAGCGCCGCATTCGGGACTTCGCCTGTAACACAGTAAATATGATATATTTTGTTCATGCTGCAATATTTTGATTGATTTCGATGATCAGATGATTCTGGAACAGAATATATTGCTGATGAAGGCTGGTGAGAAGAAACTTTTTCGTGAAATATAGAGGCTGGCACCGTCAAGGAGTAGGAAAATAAATAAGGGATGTCGATCACTTGGTGAGCAACTCGGTAATGGATGTTCCAAGTTGAAGCACCGTATAAACGAGGCCAAACACAAACACAGAACGGATTCAAAGCGATTAGCATACTGTCATGAACGCTCATATTTTTGTACTTTTCAAGAGCAACCACTTCTCCATACATAACTTTGAGATAATTTATAGTCTCTAAAATCTACGTACGTAAGAGGCGGGTAGTGACTAGGCTACTGAGTGGACAAGTCGGGGTTCGATTTCTGGCAGGGGAAAGGTATTTTTCTATTAGTTAGAACGTCCACGCCGCTATGGAACCCACCCAACCACATGTCCAAAGGGAACCTGGAGTTCTTCCTCCGAGGTTAAAGCGAACAAGACGTGAAGGTAATCATTCAGATGCATCTACTGCCACGTGAAGAAACATTAAATTTTGAAATATTACTCATGATCTTCGTGCTTCATAATTCTGATAGAATGCAGTAATATCCTGTTCATCTTCTCTCCGAGCTACACTTTTCATTTATTTAAATTCTCCACTTCTAAACGCCTTGCTTTCTATTAAACCTACCTCTATTACAAGGACGAGTGGTCACCGCCTGGGAACCTTTATAGTCGAAAATATATGTTTCCCGCGTTAAATATATCATCTCTCACCTTCCCATCTGTCTCAATCACTTATTTATTCCTTCATGCTTCAGAGTTAAGGATGATTCTGTATGTCATTAAATTTTATCAGAGGCTCACAAAGTTCCGTCACTAGTTCCAATTCCCCTCGTAGCGTGGATAACAACCCTGGTGTCCTGGGTGACCTACAGGCACTGCGATGGCTAGATATCCCACCAAACCGCCTTAGCGAATGCTTTATTGTTTCACAGCTTCAGAATGAACGCTGTATCTAAAAAGGCCGAAGGGCCTTACCAGCTGAAGTATATGATGCATATTGTATTAACTGTACAGTTGGGTGCATGGGGACTGCAGCAGGTGTAATGGCTGGGTTCTGAACCTGCAGTAATAAACAAGATTAGCTTGTGACTTGTAGGTACGTTACTGTAGGTAATGGAATATGAGTCACTTTATCACGGCACGAGACAAAAATGTGTGCGGATATTACTTATACGGGTCTGCAAATTTATATTTAAATTTGTATAATTAAAATGGCGGTGAATAGAAGGCACATGGGGGAAACGAGAAATTCATATAAAATTTTTATGACAAAGTCTGAAGGGAAAATACCACTACTAAGACCTAGGGATAGACGAGAGGATAAAGTTAAAATGGATCTTTGAAAAACAGGGTTGCAGGGCTTACATAGGAGCCGTTGAAGTGTTCTTGGGAACACGGCAATTGCATTTAGGTGCCATAAAAGGCTGTACATTTTTTGGCTACATTAGCGACAATTAGTTTCTGAATATGAATTGTACAATTAATGAGAACGCATGAGGAAAACAAAAGTGTATTTGCAGTGAAAAGACACTGAAGGTCTAAAATCTATTGTTTTTATAAATATCTGAATTTCTGAATTAAAAATTTCCTTATTTAATCTGTTATGAAATGTAGTTTATATTGGAGACGTGTTATTAATCTGTTTAAAATATTATATTTTGAGGTCCAGTCCTAACACTCTGTGTAAGAAGTTGTTCCTTCACAAATGAGGAAAACTCGAAGTAATTTTAGTCCGTGAAACACAAAGCTAACATTCTCACATTATCATATAACACACATCAAAGCACAAGAATCATCCGTCTACGCCAATTATATTTAATTATGAAAGGGATATTTTACATTTCCAAACAATGTGCTTGCAAAACGGCAGCTTATAAGATTGAAAATCAAAGATAGTAAAATGTGAAAATTCCTTTGATAGTTGCGAATGTAAGCCCAATTCAGGTAATACGATAACAAGCTTCTGGTGCGGACAGACCGATTACTCTAGTAACGGTAGAAAGGGCATAGCTCGTTAATTAAGGTTTGTACACGAGCTTAATTGGAGAATCCCCACCTCCTGTATCAACACTCGGAATGGAAAGGTTTTGTTTGCCGTAAAGATGGAAGAACAGATAGAGATTGATGACTATTATTAGCAGGGCTTGGAGTCGGAAGTGAAAAGACGGCTACAATGTATTTTGCATTCTTTCCACATAGCTCCTTGGTATCGCTTTTAAGGAAACAGGATTCAACTCTAAGGAATTTATTACAAATCGTGAAAAAGACATGAGATTCTTATGAAGATCTATTAAATTAAGCTTGATTTTAAACAATAAAAATTGAGAATCAGGACTGTATTCACGAAGATGAGGTCAGAACCAGTGGTGGGCTGCTGTGAACACGGTAATGAAAAATCTCGTTTCATTAAAAGTGAAATTTATTGACTACGTGAGGTCCTATCTGCTCCTTATGAACTGTAATTCATGGAGTTAATTTTATATTAGCGTTCAAATACAATGATACAGGGAAAGGATCAAACACAAACTAATTGGATAGATAAGCTTTTATTTTCAAACGTAATTATTTTAAAACAATAAGTGCCACTAATGAGAATAACTGTTTAAAATTTTCTGGTAGATGCTGAAAATTATATGCTTTAATACATATCACATATTGAGGGTTATTTACTCTTTAGTTTAAGCGAAAAACACATTATAGGCCCGATCATATCTGTCTGTCGCTTCTTTCAACACATTGTTATAATAATGACCTCGTAGGACTTTATTGCAACAATGTGGGCCGAGATAATTGTTTAAACAATGTCGACAACGTTACTTCAGGAATTACCTTGGATGCCATTGTTGTCATTCCCTTGGTTTTCCTGCTAACGTCATTGTGGTGTTATTATTATTATTTAGTGTTCTGTCTGACGACAGGTCCATATGAACAGGATCCTTCCATCCTTTTCTCGGACTGGGACCTGTTCATATACGTTCTTGGCAGATGATCCAGAAGTGGTCTGCCATTGCCTTCTTCTGTGTGTGAATGGAGTAATTGTTGAGATGCCACGGAGAAACCGGGGAAGCCCCCGGAGGAAAACTCCGTGTTGCCTAGACCACGGCCTTGCCCAACACAAGTTATAAATTCGGGCACCGCCGGGAATCGAACCCGAGACCCCAGGATTACAAGGCCAGCGTTCTAACCGCTAGACCACCGTGGCTTCATTGTACTGTAGTGTAAATAATGTATTTGAAGTTTCATTGTACTCCACAGAGTACACATGTCCAATCTTGTTACAATATTTAGACCTAAATTCTAGTCTGGGTTAGGTTCGCTATGGCGCTGAAGCAGTAGTTCTGCGCGGACGCATATCCTTACTGTAAGGCAGGAGTTTATTTTAGAGAAAATCCCGGAATCCTCGATTTAGACGTGCGGCACAACAATTAAATAATACATACAATTGTGTTTCCATGGAACAGTTCAATCGATATCGAGCACAAATAAATTGCAAACACACTAATTTTATTCACTCCGTTCTGTTGGAAGAGAGATAGTCTGTGAAATGATTTATTGCCACAAACAGAATTTATCAGCTAGCTAAAGATATGAATAATTATGTAGGACTTGAGGTTCACCGCACTGACGATGAAGGCAGTATGACCTCTGAAACGTTGGTAAACATCGACCAGACTACACAGCGCAACAACCCAGAAGACAGAAATCTTCATATGAATTTTTATTTCGCTATGAAAGTTAGAAATGAAAACAAAACTGAGCACGAAGATGTAACAGTAACAATTTAAAATTATATTTGGATGATCACCGGTTCGAATCTCATCCAGGTCACCCAGTACACAACTTCAGCGGTCTTCCTCTCTCTTTCCAAGCTTACAGTGAAACAATACTCGTATACTGAAATACAACACAACTGACTCCTTCCAAATTCACACCTCATATTTCATTAAATGTTCCTATCTTATTCCACCTGTATAATTACAAATTATAATTGCCTCGATTTAGTTAAATCTTATCTGGCTATCAACTTTGTGAAAATGGAGTTGGTACCCAACTTTTCGGAGACTATTTCTGCCTCCATCATCAAGGGCCAATATCGTGAATGACGAGAGTGCTCTTTATATTCAGACAAATTCATACACCCGCTTCCAATTAAATACCTTGTTTTTGACACACGGTTTGTAAGCATACAAACATAAACGACGCTTATATAATACAGATTCTGCATTGAATTCGATGAAGGCACGTGGTAAAGTTCGTGAGGGAAACCAGCGCATACGGGAACTGCCATCACGTTCTTGTATAAATATGGAAAACACAACTGTGGGTCAAGGTTACATATTAGGTAGCTACACGCAGAGTAGCAAGGAAAGGATTTTAAATTCTATCCGATTATGAATACAAAGAGTGACGCCTGCGGGACAGCGTTTAGATGAAATGCTCAACACATGGGTAAGAGACGTTGCCGGTACGGAAGGAGATCCTGACATTGTTAATGGCTTAATGAGAAAAATACACGCGGAATAATTATCGCAAAGGAAGCTATTGTGAACCGCACGTTACTGGACAAAGTTAAAGTTGATCACTAGACCTCTAACATAACACACACTTTATAACACTACCATTTGTATGTGGTTTGATATTTACTACGTTTCGGAAAATGAGTAACAGAATTGGTGTTCTTCGCATAACCCGAAAATCATGATTTGACACCCGCGTAAAACAGGAATATTTACTGTTCCGTATATTTATTAATGAAAGCTAAATTATAGTACCGATGTTTATCATGTGGTTGTTTACACATTTTTATTTTAAGATAATAAGATTAACAGGTATAATAAAACATAGCTTAGAGAATATCATGCTGTAGGATTTGAGGTTATCACGGTGGTGAGTCTGAAGATGGCTGTCTGCTGGGTTGTTGCGCCGTACAGTCTGGTAGAAGTTTACCGACGTTTCAGAGGTCCTTGCTACCGACTTGTTGATGGATGCAGCAAGGATCTCTGAAACGTCGATAAACTTCTACGGGCAACAATCCAGAAGACGGCCATCTTCAATATCATGTTGAATTCATCTAATATTAGGACTTGTTTATAAAAGGAATGTCTTTGTATTTTGTCCTTAGCACTGTTTCATCAAATAACAGACTGAGTTGTTTCGGCATCAGTAAGCTTTATACAAAGAACTATCAGAACAAATGTTATCCCTTTCACTTTTCGTAATGTGTGTTCTTTTCTTATTTCAGAAACTATTAGATCCCGATTTCTCTCACTCTTTATTTTTCACTAAAATCTGCGCTGATGTCTATAACAATTCCGTTCTTCTCTGTTTTATCAACATTACGTATTTTTAATAACGATTTCTGCAAGTTTCGTCTTTACTCATCAAACCAGCCTCCACTTGGTAGTCCAAAATTTCTTCGTTTTATAATTCCATGTTTTAATAAACGTTTACGTATTCTTTCGTCATCCATTGACTGCACCTGTTCCATTACTCTATAGCTCCATTCCCCTTATTCATATTGAAATTAATTACGTGCACTGCCATTTCAACGGTTGGCATGTCGGCTTACTAATTTTCACTAGATAAAATAATCCACATAGGAGGCGGCCAGCGCAGTATTTAATTTTCATTTCAAATGATATTAATATTCAGCTTTATAATATGAAAATACAGGTTAATTAAATTTAAGTAACTTTGGAAATACTCTTCAAATATTTATAGCTTCTGTAACTATAACTTTATACGGGATGTAAACATTCACTAATATTTAAGTACAGACTGGTATATGAGGTTAAGTATGCTGTAAGCCAGGGGTTCTCAAACGTTTCCAGACCTGGGTCCATATTCAGCCTTCTTATCGAACTGCGCGCCACCAAGTTATATAAATTAGTACAATTTATTGAAATCCAAAGGCAATTTATTAGATATTCTACGAATATACTATCACAAACCGATTCGTATAGCTTTCATAAACAGAGTCAATTATTGGAGAGATATTTTAAACTGCTTTCGCTTGTGTAATCCTTCATTAAAAGTTTAATTTCTGTTTTGATTTTTCTATTTTCATGCATCCCTCAAAGTGTTCGCCAAGAAGACGCATTATAATTCTTGATTTGAAGTTCATCATTAAGATATATCAGACCTCCTCACAGCGACAGATACTGCCAATTACTGACAGCATTAACAAAACGTGTTTTCTGATCTCAGCGAAACATTTTTTTTTTCACTATACATGTTTACAAAGTTGTCATATTATAAAAATGTACAAGGGTCACACAAAACACAAGGGGTTGAAAACCTCTGTTGTAAGGCTTGATAAAACGGTAGCAAAAATGAGTTCAGATGAATTCGTGGTAAATACAATGCTATTATTTAACCATAATACAACCGTAAGAGGAGAACAGAGTAGGGCTGACAAACACGTTTACTCAGAATGAACACATCTTAAATGTTTTTTAATGAGAATGCTGGGAGTGGTAAACAGTCTGTAAAAGAAACCTCAATAAGGGCTTATTAGAGGGACTGGAGACTCCTTATTCGATTCTTATGTAATTTATCGGTACTATTTTAACTGAAGAAGTTAAAATAGTACAATTGCGTCATATTGTGAATCAAAATCTACTCTCTCATCTTTGGTATGTTTAATTTTACTTTCCAATTTTTAATTATTTCATTTTATTTTCTATATCCTTTCGTATTCATAAGTGTTTCTTTGAATCATTTGCTTTGCAGACCGATGTAGAACATCAAACGCATTCACTCCAAACAATACATTCGCTCCAATATGTGAAAATAATATGGATATGAGCATCACCAAAAAGCTACACAACAGAAATTGTAGTTGAGTTTTAAGTTTATTGATATAATTTTACACCTGAAGATGGTTCGATGAAACCAAAACATGTAAAAATGTTCCAAATGTAAATCGATTATTCGATGTGGAACATAAAATGATAATTTAATTATCTTATTTGTAAATTTTAAATTTTAAATATGATTGTGATTAGACGGACAAAACCGAATAATTAATTGAAGAAGTTAAATAAAGCAGAAACAAAAGGGGAGATAAACAAGAATGATAAATAGATATGGATTCATGATAAAACGTTTCTGACCTGTTCCAAAGAACTTCTTCATGTGTATAAAAAAGGTGGTATTTGGTAAGGGCGTACTGTATTTTCTTAGATCACTGCTTTTAAACTACTTCTGTAATATCCGCATAACCGTGTTCAGAACAAAAAGCCAGAAGTCAAGAGTCTGCATACAGAATGCTGAATGGAAAGCTTTAAGTTGCGAGCAGAGACTAAATCTGCTTGATAACGTACAAAGTTTGAAGAAAACGACCCTTAAAGCTTTGCGGTGAGTGTGTTTTTTTAACACAGCTTCATAAAACTCGATATCATATGCTTCGATGGATAAATCACAAAACTGTATTGAAAAATTTAATGGCGCCATATCACGTGCAAAAGTCATTTAAAGTTAATGCTTAAATTAGATCGATTGTGCTGTCAAACGGTTTTCCGGCAGAATTTAGTTTCATTAAGGAAGAAACTTGGTCTGTCATTCCAAGGGCTGTAAACACTGCCGAATATTTAAACTGAGTAGGACAGAAGATTTACGTAATACCGAGTTTAATAATTTTTACTCTTCATGAAATATTAATAGTATGATCAAATGAAGTATGATATGCCCAGAGCATGTAGCACGCATATGGAAATGAGAAATGTAAACAAATTTTTAGTACATAAACGTAAAGAAAAGAGACAATACAACATACTTGGACGCAGATAGGAATATAATATTAAATTGGGTGTTGGGGAAACAGAAATTAGACTGAATTAATTGGCTTAGGCAAGGATCCAACAGCCGACTTCTATTAACACGGTGAAGAACATTCACGACTCCATAAACCAAGGAATGCGTCGACTTGCTGAATAATTATCAGTTGGGAAAGAAACCCGTGTACCACGAAATTGGTGGACACAAGTGGTCTTTTTACCCTTCGCCCTTAATTAAAATAAACCCTTAGAAGAAGAAATCTCGTCTAAATAATATTTAAACACGTAGTCCTCAACTCGACACGCAACGTGTCTCCATGACAACGATCAACTCGTTAACACTGTTCAAAGAAATAATCGATATAATCGATGATTATTTCGATAATCGCATAAAAACCATAAAACACTGTGGTAAAAATTCAGGGTTGGTGAATGTCGCAGGTGATACGTACAGTTACCACAAGACTTTGAAGGGTTAGTAGTAGTATACAGGAGAACAGAAACTCAATTTAAAAATGCTACACTCGGTTGAACAGTTTCTCGCCACGCGTTTGGGGCCAGTTCCTGCGGTTTCGAAGAGGGGTTGGGGGAGGGTCAGTCATAGTGGCCGTCGCGTCATGTCAGGAGTTTCCTGGAACTATCAGTTTGTTGGTGACATGTCCCCTTGCCCTCGTGAGAAGCCATGACTCGCCAATGACCATTTGCGGTTTGGGTATTCGATAATGGCGACTTTAACTACGTGCTGCGTTGTAGGTAAAGGATTTTGGGTCTTGATAATTGAATTTCGTGCAGAGACTTGTAAACAGTCTAGTCCCATGACCCCTCAACACTTTTCTTTCTTCTTCTAGTCATGTATCTGCTGGCCTCTCGCAACGTCACAGCCTTGGTTCGGGGACCCTCTGTGCTACTTCACTGCTCACCACTTTCCACAAGCAGAGCAACAGAGGTAACCCCGCTCCCCGCCACGCGTTCACACGTGCTACTGCATGCCCCATCAGTTCGTGTTGGGAATACACATTACGTCACACGTCTACTAAAGGAATGTACTGAAATGACCGGAGACGTTGCATTTCTTGAAGAACACTAAACACATATCTCATATACAATCAGAAATACTTAATCTCCCAATATCAAAGTTATCCTTTTCTGATTAAATGCCATTCAAACCCTCTTCACTGCCTTCCTAAGATCTAATTTAATATTGTTTCCATCTCCTTCACGCTCTTCTAAGAGGTTGTTTTCCAAGACCTATCTGTATCGAGATGCTGCATGCATCTGTTTCTCCCATCAACTACATCGTAATCTTTAAGTGCCACAAATATAGGCTACTTTTTGAAGTGCATAAACAGCAAAGTTATTAATTTGTAATATCCATCATTTCAAACTTAATGTTACTTATAATGCTATTCACTTCAAAATAAAATCATTGTAGAATTCACAAAATAAGGCTGACAGCAAAGGATATGCAGAGTTGATGAAATTATTAAATAAAAGAAATTTAGTGAGATCTGAGATTCTCAAGGTGACGATTATGAAGATTGCTAGCTTTGTACCAAAGTAAGAGATTTTAAACTAAGCAAACTGTAGTTCCCCCTATACACTGACTATTATGGCAGTGGTGACTGACAGTGTGGTGTATAGGGACTCTGAAAACAGGTCAGTCTCTCAGCTTGTAATTTACAAATCGATAGCTGTTCTTATATTAGCAGTTCATAACTCTAGGGAAATCTGCTGAAAGAGCTCTTACCTAAACCAGTGAGAGTCGATCCCAGGAGCACCAGAGTAGTAATCAATAATTTAGGAAACCAGAACTTTAAAGGCAGCGACAAGATGGCAGGTGCAGACTTTCTATTTCAAACCTAAGCTACCTTTACGGAACAGACACTGAAAACGAAGACTTCCCTTTCGTACCTCAAATACAAAATTCGGGCGTGGCGAGGTGGATTAGAAATTGACCCACATATCTTGAATTCTCCTTTTTACTGCAGAGCCAAGACAGTTGATTCTGATGACCAAAGAGCCTGTAGTCTTAACTTTTAAAGCACAGTGGTATCTTCACGTACCACCTGATTTCAATACAGTGATGCATTTTGCCTACAAAATGTATTTATGGGTTTCGTATGATTCTCAGATTAAACAAATATTATTCCCCTAAACAGTATTACAGCTGATCTTTGCAATGGTGAAGTTTTGTGTTTTCTTTGCGGTACGGATCGAATTCTTAAATATTATTTAGATTAGCTTCGGCTTGAAAGGGATAGCAGGTACGTCGGAGAACATGAAGTTTATATTCTTCAGTAGGACGTGACCAAAATCAGCCATGGCATATTTTAGGGTAGCAACTACAGCATTTGTGTTTTCTTTGCGGTGCGAAATGAATTCTTAAATATCATTTAGATGAGTTTCGTGTTTCAAATTGTTATGCAGCCAATACGCTACGGCAGTGGGTTCAAAATCCGCTCTGCCCATGTGTTCTGTGTCATTCAATTAAAGTACGGACCTTATAATGAGCTAATACGTAAGTAATCCAACATAGAAGGGGTTATGAATTGTGTCTTGAATCGTTCAATCATAGGAATAAGCAATAATTTAATCACTCGTTATAAAATATATTACAAATGCACGCTCATTTTTTGATATCACAGTCCGATTCAAATGTTTGTCGCAACTAAAGATCTACAGGATTTTTGTATAAAGAATCGGGCTATCGCAAGGTACTGTCATCACAGGACAAAAATTAAGGCTAAATTAAGGCAAGGTTCCATGACCCGAGCAGACTTCAAAGTAAAGTTATCTGCACGCGTCCTTTAACCACGCACTAGTTTCAAGGCATGGCCACCAGAAGAAGAATTGTGGCCGTCTAAGCGCTTGTAATACGCTCTGACGGTAACGAAGACTAAGTCTAAAAGAGTACAATTAGCTAGTGGCAGTATAAAAGGATTTAAATCAAAAGGGCTTAAGAAACGAAAAACAATTTCTGATAAGTTTTCACAAGTCATGCTTATTGACCTTCCAAAGATTTACAGAAGTATTATAAAATACTTTAAGCATAAACGTAAGGCTCAGGTGATACTTCAGCTAAATTACAGGTACTATGAAATATATTCTGCAAAGTGGCAATTATACTTCGGCTGGACATATGCCCCTTTACTCTTAATCAGGCAAAATAGTGAATTTTAGAGCAGTTACAGAGAATTATTTGTTTCAACGTGAACTAACAATCTTTTCGATTCAACAATTCTGTACACCGTACAGTGTCCCTTCTTACAGTGGAGCAACTTCTTGTGTTCTCTTTAAGACAGTTCCCTCCGGGAGGAACTTGAAGTCCACTGGTGTAAGGACTCCTTGGGACAGCTAATCATTTGGTAGTGTCCGCTGAATACACGTTCTCAATTACATTGAGTTTCTTTATCTACTTCAAGATAGGACAAGAAATGTAACAAGATAGGAGCCAGTCCGAGGAGAATTGCGAAATTCGCGTTTGTAACATCGAATGAAACCTTCCCATAAGAATGATAATTTGTCTCGCGCATAGCGGACGTGAGCGTTATTACAAAAGAGAAAAGCAAAGGCGCGTGGGTGAGGGAGCGAAAATTAGATAACGAACAATCGACGAACCAAGACGCGTGTCTGAGACTTGAATTTCTTTACGTTTCTGTGATCACTTACGCTCTCCAGTTGCGTGTAACTTGTATTTGATATATGGAAAACATAAATAAGAAAAAATCAAAATATAAGAATAATGCATTCCTCAAATAAGTACCTCGTTGCTGACTTTTATGATAGACTGATTATAAATATCAGGATATACGTCCAGGTAATCTGCGTAATAAAACTTTAGAAATTTCATTTTTATAGTCATTAGTAAGGGAATTTAAAAATGTATTATGTAATAAAAGTTTTATATTAACTACTACAAAATGTTCCATTTAAAATACAATCCTAGCTATACCACATGAACTCCTTCACGCACAAAATGACGAATCGAATGCAAAATTGAATTCTTGCAACTTTATACCGTTATTGACTCGCTCATTACTTCACTGTCAACACACACATTGCTACAACGCTTCAAGAACAGCGGCAAACGATTTCCTTCCGTTGTAATATTTTCCCCGTTTCTTTTTTAAAGAACTAGAGCAGAGCGCTCCTTTCGGAGCTCCTCGGGGGGTTGGTCAAGTTTTTAAAACGCAACCAACCCCCCGAATGAGGAATTAAAACACTTGACCAACCTCCTTCGGGGGGGGGGGGGGGGGGGGGGTTTCGTCAAGTTTTTAAAACGCAACCAATCCCTCATTCCGGAGAGGTTGGTTGCGTTTTAAAATCTTGAGTAAGAAACTAAACTAGTTTAGTGTCCTACACAAGTCATTTGTCAAGTCATTTCTTTACTCGGCATTGTTGTGTTGGTACAACAATGCCGAGTAAACAAATATAACGTGACATTGTTTGATGACGTCATTTTTTGACGACAACGACAAATTACAATTTTTTATAGTAAGAAAGAAGATTAGGCTATCATAATCAGAACATGGGTACCATTGTTGGGATATGTTGCGCAACAATAGTAAATTAGTAAATGTAGTAATTTTTACAAACACGCTGAACAACAATGTTATCGGACATTAGGGCAAAGATGACCTAAGGACATTGTTGTGAACACTGCTCAGCAATGCCCTCGGATGACATTATTGCAACAATAATGCACGCAATGTTTCGTGAATAACAACACGGAATATTGCTGTATTCCAAACAGTACACTATTCCAGTCTGATAATATTTTACGTACCATACGGCATTATTCTCCTAATTACAATTCACACTTAACAATCATCCCTGTTTCGAAGTGTCCCTTGGAACATAACCAGCGCAAACACAAATCCAAGCTGGCACGCGCCTGCATTGTAACAAAGGCCTCATAACTTTGACGCCATGCTGAGAGACGTTCAGCGTTACACTCTGTATTGGCTGCAGCCATTGTTTATTACCCCTGTAACCAGCAGGGCTGAACATCCAAAGCTCCGGGACCCCTGAAGTTAACAAGAACAGAAGGAACAGTGTTATGAACACTTTGGAAACAAAGTGGCTGTGCCCCCCCCCCCCCCCCCCCAAATACAAGGCCGTTATAAATCCGTGCCGTTGCTCAGGCGGTTAGACACCGGCATGTACCAACGGAGGCACGGCTTAACATGTCAGTCCATTTGCCTCTTTCTGATTATCTTTATTTACATCCCAAAAGATTATCTGGAAATCTCAGTTTTGGCCATCGACGTATTTCTACTATTTGGCACAGCATACCCGAGTGATAAATAACTTTTTGGCAATGGCATGACAGCGATTAAAACAAAACACCGTAAGTTCCTTTAGCTTCAAAGTGGCTAGCGAATTGCCGTTTGAACGAACAACGATAGAATGTCACCTATTCTCAAATATGCAGGCAATCCTAAATACTTACGAATTTATTTATTTATTTATTTATAAAATAGAACATGGCGCATAAAATTTTGTTTTGTATTTCAATGGTGACGATAGAAAACACTACGCTGTATCGTCTGAAAAACGATGTAATGTAGTGAATATTTCAAAATAAGGAAATAAAGAAAAACTTATTTATAAATCCTTCCACTACTTCTAATACCACAATTTTTGTTCACCCTCACCATAAAGCAGCCCTTCTAGAGACTCTGGTAGCAGCTATTCACAAAACTTCCCACTTTTACCAAATCTAAATGAAATGTCATTATCATTTACACAAACACCCTAAGATGATTCCTGTTCCAAGCTACTTAAAAAGCTTCCAGTAACTTATATCTTATACATTTAACACTTTGAATAAAAATTTCCTTGAATATTATCCATCGTCTAGTAAATATAAAACGTAAAAAACGACGTTTCGGAGATGGGACTCAGGAACCTGAAGACGGAGATAGAGTCCCATCTCCGAAACGTCGTTTTACGTTTTATATTTACTAGACGATGGATAATATCCAAAAAAAATTTTATTCAATTGACTCTTCACCATCGTCAAGAAGTTTTCGATTTGATTTAAAACTTTAATTAATATTCTCCCATTTACGACTTGGTCACCTAAATAGTGTTTTCCTTTCAGGTTCTCCGATTAATATACCACATATATTTATTTTCACCACGACATGTGCTACTTTTCCAATTATAAAGCTCCTCATTATGTAATTATCTCCATATTTCTGTTGCTTAGTCTACCTCACTTGCAAATATTCTCGTTACTTCTTTGTCGTCAGACGCCCCTAATCTATGTTCATCTCTTAGACCGTCAAATGTTCACACCCATACAAAAGAGGAAAGAACTAAAAGTATAAACAGCAGTGTCTTGTAAAGGCTAGACAAGCAAGCAAGATACAAACTAAATTAACTGCTGAAAGGCGCACGTGGTAACTTACGGTGACGTCAAGTTAACTGCAAATCGAGTTATAATTGTCGCCGCAGGGTTACAGAGTTTGAGTCAGCAGTGCGGTGGGAGAAAATCCAAACTCATTTAATAAGATAGCGTACCAATTAAATTATAAATTAAATCGATCAAAACTTTGCCTAAGGTGGCAGATTGCTTCATTCTTTGCATATGGATAACAGAGTCGTTGTAGCAAGAAAAAAACTGTTTCATGAAAATACCACAAACAGTTATTTGTAATATGTAAATATATTAAAAAGTACCCCAAAACGTAACATCTTCAAAAGTTTCAAGAGACAGAGAACAGATAATCAGTTTAAGCTCCAAACAAAATTTTCCACAGTCTGCAGTCTCTTATAGGCGACAGACACACTAGAAGTTTGGTTTTGCAACAGGAAACTTTCCGTATTGAACTCAGGGCTACAGCGTTCTCATCTTGTTTTGAGGCGAGGTTCTGTCACGTCACACCAACTAAATGTGGTGATCGGAGATCACAGGCCAACAAGTCTTTTTATTAACCTCCGCTATACTTCAGTCACAAAAACATCATGAAAATAATGAAAGTTGGTAGTAGAGTTGTAGGGCTACTATTATGTGCTGGAAGAACCTGGTTCGACCGACCCTGAGAGTCTATGGACACTTTATTTCTCATTTCCTTTCTTCTCCAGACAAACACCGAGATATCATTAAATAACCCATGGTCACTTCCTTCACATTCATTAATTACAATCAATTATCATCTTCAGATCTCAGTGAGATTTCAGATTCTCGTGGCGGCGAGTATGAAGATTATAGTCTTCTGGGATTTTGCGTCATGCATTCTCATAAACACTGCCCCGTCATCATCGCCCTGATGATGAAGCAATAAGCATCTTCGAAACATCTGTAAACTATCACGCTACACGGCGCAACATACCATCTCGTTTTGAGAACGCGGTGTCAAAATGACGATCAACCTTCACAATGAAACAGACCTGTAAACACTTTCGCCCGTCCGTCCGCATCTTTCACTTCGAAACTACAGCACGGATTTCGGTCAGACTTGATAGTGGATTTCCGTGGTTTTCCACAGTCCCTCCATGCAAATTCTAAGACATTACTTTAAATTAGGCGACTACCGCTTCCTTCCACATATTATCTAATTTATTTTTCTATAATAACCTCTCATTCGATGTTATATAGCCTGCTATACTGAAAAAGCGTCTTTAAATAAAGTATGAATAAAATAAATAAATATTTGTAGTGGAACTTTGCACAGCATTTTCGGGAGACACTGGTCACATGTAACGTCTACAATACGTAAAGCTTAAATGAAATATATAGCTTTTAAACGTATAATAGTATAAAAATTTATCCTTCGTTTACAGAGAGCCCTCAGCTAATCAATAAATTCATTTATGGGACGTGCAAATGAAGCAGAAGGGAAGATAATACATATCGATCTTAGGGAAACTGAGCTGGGGATTGTGGATTGGGTTCATTTGGTACAAGATGGGGACTAGTGACAGATTTTTGTGAACCAATTCATAAACCTTCTTTATCCGTAAAAGGCGGATAATTCCTTCAATAGCTGAGCATACTATTAGCTCATATAGAAGGAGTCTGTTAAACGGAATTTTTTGGTTTAAAGACAAGAAATTCTGAACCCAATGGAAGCATTCAATCTCCGATTTTGATTTCGTCGTGAAGTAATTTTTTAATTACTGTCGTTTTCAAACATTTTAAATTCACGAATTTTTTTAAAATTATTAATCGCATCTACTGTCTGGTTTTCCTGCCTGTGGCTACTGTCATAATAACGACTGTTTTACGTTCTTCAACTTATGTCTTCTTGTAGCTACTTACAACATAGAAGTAGCAACATCCAATGAATGGTTAGTTGGTTTAGAGATCACGACACTATACCAACTGCAATAGTTTAATGCAGACGGAAGACGCCATGATGCATTGTGAATTAAACATTACATCCCTTATGTTGCCCTAGAACTGCGGTGCAGCAGAAAGACTTTGGTTCACTGATATTGAAACTGAGTACCATCTGAATATACCGTTCGGAGCGATACCGCTTGGTTAGACTCATCTGCACCGAAAGCTAAGAAGCACTCTGGAAAAAAAGATGTATAACCTCAAGGGGTACCTGAAGAAATCCCTCTCTTTATTCCTTCCATCTGTAAGGATTTCCGCTGTTGGCTCTTGATTCTGCAGCGAGTCCTCGTGGGATGAAAATCGAAGTAAAAGGGGACGCATATGGAGCCCTTCTTGCGGTGTAAAATGTGCGTTCGTCGAGTAATATCACGACACACGATAGTACAACAAACATTAATTTTAACAGCATATCTCTCACGTATAATATTAAAAAATATTTCTGTAAATTATTTTATTTGTAGTCTATTTAACGACACTGTCAATAACTCAGATCATATAGAGCCGAATGACAGGACGATTAATGATTAATTAATTCTAAAGGACACGGTCATTAAGTAATTTAAGATACTGTACGAGCGTTTGTCTGGATGGAAAACTACGAGAAACCTCAGGCAGGAAAATCGGTCTGCGGGACGAGATTTGAACCCGGAACCACTCGAACATGAAACAGGAATGCTAACCACTTGACCACGGTTTCTACGAATTAGGGTTTCTTGTCTGTTCCAATTCAGAATTAACTTCTGAAATTATAAATCCTTTTAGACGCTTGGTATAAACCCTTTGGCCAAAGATGGATCCTACACAGGACAGCACAATACGTAATAACACTGAAAAGGTGTACTCTTCGAGTACACATATTCAAATGTGTTCTTTACGCCACGGCATGTACGTCATTGTTGCACTGATGTGATCCGACTTAAGTTGTATTTTTGTACTGTACATGAAATATCGAAATAAAATCAAAGGGACATGTTCTACGCGCAGCAAGCATGAAACATGAAAACAATTTAATATAAACCCGTGAAGGAAAGTGATCAGTTGCTTACATGCAGATGGGAAAGCAGTGTGTGAAGATATTGATTGAATTAAGCAGGCTCAGGACAGAGTTAAGTTAGCGCCGCTTGTGACAAACGTTACGGACCCACAAAAGGAAAAGAATTTCTGGAAAGGTAAGCGACAATTAACTGTTCCATCGAGGTAACTGAAAAAACTTTCCAGTCATTGGTAAATTAAAATACAATAAGTAAACCCATAAAATGGTAAGAATAAAACGTAACAGGTAATATACCTACCAGGAAAAATAATTTTGAAAAACTTTAATAAATTTATTATAAGCCTTTCATACTCTGCTTCCTTCTTGGGAACTCATAAAAAGAAAAGTGTTCATCTCACGCGTCCGACAGAATTACAGGACTGAGTATTTTGGAACGTAAAACGATGGCACGGTGATATAGGTGATTAATGATCCGTGCGGTTTACTGGGCTCAAACCCGTAGCCCCTGTCACGAAAAGTAACAAGTTTAAGCTTCAGGACATTCCGCGAGCCAAGTTGAAGCCATCCACACACTACGAAACCAATGGGAGGTCGTGAGAGGAGATTCAGCATTTAATCGGGCATTCATGGAAAAGGCAGGAAGAAGGCACAAACAGTAAGAAATGGAGACATGGCGAGCAGAGATCGAAATATTATACAGACATTAAAAAATACATAGAGTACGATCGTGTCCTCCGTGATTATCTTCAGATCAAAAAGGCAAACTAGCAAAACTTGGCAATTAGCTGTTTATCCTCAGAAAACACGTTTGATTAACAACTTGTATCTAAGATCTTTTTGAGAAGCTGATAATCGTTTAAATAATCAAGAAATTACCTGCACTGCATGCAACCCGAAAGTTCATTACAGTGTTCAAAAGAACCCACCATGAGGC
This sequence comes from Zootermopsis nevadensis, assembly GCF_977971745.1. Lineage (NCBI taxonomy): Eukaryota > Metazoa > Arthropoda > Insecta > Blattodea > Termopsidae > Zootermopsis > Zootermopsis nevadensis. The sequence goes on along the minus strand of NW_028259139.1, from coordinate 11,109,468 downwards.
TACATCCTGAGCCACATGAATCCTGTCGACATACACCAATAATTATTTAAAACGACGTTGTAATTACATGCACAACCTTCTTTAACATTCAGTCACTCTACATTTTCCAATAAAGTATTTACTACTTCGAATGATTTTCAAAATAAACAAAGATTATTTCCGAAAATAATATCAACCAATTTATCTTTGTAATGGTGAAGTGTCCTATTTTATTTTAGATTATAATTCGTCCTTTACATACTGTTTATAACATCTTCGTGTTTCAAAGAATTAAGACTCATTTTAATTTCAATTTTAGATTCATATCTACACTTAAGTCTTCGAAGTAGTTTCTCCTCTTCAGTTTTCCATAAAAAAATTGTGTATGCATGTTTTATTTAATTCCATCTCATCCTCTGTTCCTTTGCCCTATTAGCTACTGCTCAATGGATGTGGTCTAGGGCTACGTATCGTAAGAAGCTGGTTCTCAGACCACGTAGATGGTGATGACTCTAATGGGCTAAGCCTCAATCTTCGCGGTGTGGCTGACACAATGATGAAATGTATTTCTTTGCTTGTACTGATCTCCGATGTTGCGGTATGACAGATTACCTTTCGTGCAGAAGCTGCAGTTTCGAAATTGATACCAGCGCCTGCTTGTCCCCGCTGTGGATGCCAGATCACGTTCACAGAGCAGTGGCCTAATATGGCGGCCTCATTGAACATTTTCTTCTTTTTTTGCACAAATAATGGGACGAAATAAATCATTGTCTTTCTCATGTGGCTTAATGGATGGGATTCTAGACATAAATAATTAGTATCAATTATGGTTCACACGACCAAGTTTTGAATAATAAATAGGATTTGAGGTTTTCACGGCGGTGAGTCTGAAGATGGCTGTCTTCTGGGTTTTACACATCGCGCTGAAGATGGAAGCAGCAAGGACCCCTGAAACTTTGGTAAACTTCTATCAGACTGCGCAACAACTCTGAAGACAGTCGACGAAATTACAAATCTAATTCGACATTGATATCTGCTTGAAATATTAAAAACTATACATCGCATTGATTCTCGGGGCACTCTTTTCGTGTCGATAAGAGAGTATCAACATGTGAACTAGGCCGCTCTTCTGTTATAACGGGGTGATGTAGCAAAGAGGATGAAGGGTACAGGACATTCGGTGTGACGTGAATCAAGCCAGATATGTCACTCCATTTTATATGCTTTCCTTTTTGGCTTAGTGAAAAGTCGTGTTGACGAAACGAACATTTCAGATGCAGGGGTTGGGTATACGTGTAAAAGGGATGGAGGATCTGTTTGGGACGGAAGGGGCGGGAAAGTTTCCTCCAACTCTTAGTGGTAGAAACCAACATCACCACCACACAAAATTAACAACTCATTAAAAAGTCTGACTCATAGAGTCAGAGTGGTCCTACACTTACTGCTCATTCTAAAGCCTAATTTAAAACCTCAGAGAATAATGAGATTTTATATTAAGAGAAGAAAAAGCTGGGAGAGTCGTAAAATGAAGATAAGAGTGAATCCTATCGCCCAGGACGTATGAAGTAAACGCTGTTATTTATAAATCTTGAAAGTTAAAGTTGAAGCATTCACTTCCACTCACGTATTTTGAAGTTAATGACCTAAGTAATTAAGAACATTTAACTGTAATCTGTGCAATGATACACGTCCTCTGATACAGGATTCACACTTACATTCTAGACAAGAGATATTCAATCGCGTGAAATAAATTACTTTTACGTTAGTAATATCATCGCACTATATATCAGCCTCTTAATAACTACGGATCTCGATGCAGTTATGAAGTTCACATTTCTTCTCATATCATCTAATATTATCCGGATACTGAAATTTAAGAATTTGCGATGGTCTGGGCATGTGTCTTAGACGGAGGAAACAAACAATTCATATAAAATCAGTGGAGAGGCTTCTTGAAAAATTATCACTTTGAAGATCAATAAGGAGATCGGAGGATAATATTAAAATGGATATTACAAGAATACATTGTAAGGAGAGCGGGTTTGTATAGCTGATTCAGGGTCTTGTTAGGCAATATTCGACTGTTCTTCTGCTCCTAAGTTCTGAACGTCTCCTATTCTCATACTTCACTCGTTTCCTAGTCGACCAGATATGCAAATCCATAACTCACATCCCTAATCTGGATTCCTGCCACTAAAAGCGATAATGTGAACGGAAGACAATAAAGTAAGAAGTTGAACAGCCATTGGAAATAAAACTATATGAGGAGGGAGCACATATTTTAAAATAAAACAATTACAGTTTCAAGAACCAAAGAACAGAACAGCTCACGTGCGTGTGTGTGTGTGGAGGGTAGGGTAAAAGTAAAGTAAAGTTTGTCCCACTATACGCCATGTAGGCGTTTGGGGGGAGTGGAGGTATAGCTCCTCTCTTCCTTGACCTCGGCACTAGATGGGGGTGAGTGGTCGGCATCACGCCCCGGCCGGCTTTACCCCCGGGAAAGGACCCCGGTACCCATTGTAGAGGAGGCTGGGTGGGCCCCAGAGCCGGTCTGGACGCAGAGGCTAGAGGAAAAACCCTCTGCGGAAGGGGGGGGTTACACACAGTTAAAATGGGGTAGCGATAACATTCAGACTCTCTGTAGCAGGAGATAAAAGAAGTGTAAACCGACCGAGATATTATTTAAATGAAATAAAAAATCAAAACACGTTTAAAAGTTAAATCAAAAGTAGGAGACGATTAGCAAAGAAAGGGAAGATTAAACGACAAGAACAAATCACAGCATTCGGGCTGTACTTGCAGTTCCCCCTCCCAAAATTACTTTGCAGTGTTGTTTCAAAACTTCGCTTCCCGTCGTCTGTTTTACAGTGGTTTATGTGGGTACTAGCTTCTTAACAGTTGGCTGTTGGCTGCTTCAATTCCTGTGACATACCGACAGTTGATTGGACACAATCTCGCTGTCAAGATGTCATTCAACGTAACAGACTGTTGTTTAGAAACTTGCTATGGAATTTCTGAAGTTCCTTTGTCACTCGCTGTAAAGTTCTCTCCCATTACATACAACCACCCTTCCCAACCCTCAAGCACTGAAACATTCTGTCCTACTGAAAATATATAATTGTGACAGACGTGTTCTTTACTCGCAAATTTCCTATAGAATTACGACAAATATGTTTCTACTTGATGTGAGTAAATTCACACGGTAAGAAAATAATTGCTTTTCTAACATCACGTCGTTCTTACTGAAATGGGTACAGCGACGCAGTGGCCCCTGCAAAATGGCAACGGTAAAAGTATAGACTATAGTCTATTCTATTCATAACGTTTCGACCGTCACCCACCAATGGCACACAAAATATTATGAGTTATATATGATATGTAGTTCCTACATCCAGCGCGTAGCCTCGGATGACCCAATTTGTAGGGAGAATGGCCACGTCCTTTGTGTTCCGCCTCACCGAGCACCTGTCCTAGAAGAGGTACCCACGCTGGTTTATCCATAACCGAGACAAATCCTATCCCGTTGCGTCACGCTGGGATTAACTTATCCGGTCAGCGTCGCACTGGTTACTTCGTCGGATATTTAACGACGTTGTACTATCTAACTCTATAATGAAGTCTTATTTGAGCAGACGACAGGTATTCTGGTGGACATAAACTCCATCCTTAATAAAACCAAAGGTTCAACCTCAACCCTGATAATGGAGGCAGAATTTCTTCAGAAATGTTGACGTTTACCTACGAGTCTGCACGGCGCCAAAACTCAGAAGACATCATCCATCACGAATTTAATCCGAAAATAAATAACCATTTTAGGCACATACCCAAATTAAGCTGGGGGGGGGGGGGTAAGCCTATCACAATACCCCTACCTACACAAGACTACACGATGCAAAAGCCACATACACAAATCATGCCACAAGTTTGGTTTGAGCTACTGACCCAATGTGTGAGTAGCCTTCTAACGCGCCTTAGAGCTTATATGATCGGTATATAACTAATCCCTTTCATTATCTTAATTACCCATAATAGTTAATATATGTAATTAAGATAATTTGCATGCTTGAACTCACATATCACATTAATATAGCTCGTATGTCCCTTTGATGTTTAGTGACCTCTGCATTTGTATATAATTATTAATGTATTAACAGCAAACGCGTGGAATGCAAACCTCGGAGTATGTCTCTATTGTGAATTGATAAGGTACAGGCTCATCCTTACAATAAATTATACACGTGCATGTACGGTCAGCGTAGAGCAGGACAAAATCGAAATGTAAAGGCAGTTGCAGTACAGAATGTTCAATTTAAAACGCAACCCAAGAACAAACATATACTACGGCACATAAATTAAATCAGAACCAGGTCCGCCCCTTTTAATAGACTTCCCCCTTAGCACTCTAGTCAAGGTCACCCTGGTTGCTAAGCCGGAGCTCATACCGGCTGCGCAGAAGCTATGCAGGGGCAAGCATGGTGTATTCACGCCAGAACGTGTGTTCATTCTCGAAAATCACTCGAAATCTCTTTTGTTGCTCGTGAAGTGTTTCGCAGTGTGTATCCTGACAAGGAAGTATCGAATAATACAACAATAGACACACTGATAACAAAATGGCAGACACAGGAAATGTCTGTGTCTGACACGTGAGTAGTGGACCGGAATCACCTGGTGCAAAGGTGGCATCCTGAGAAGAACGATAATAAACTACGTTTTCTTCTGCGTTCTAATGTCGAGTGGACTTCTAGGTAGATATCGACATTTCGGAGGAACATCCTCAGGGCTGAAGATGGAGGCAATATGTTCTTCCGAGACCTTGTTAACCACCTACAAGACCCTACCGCGTTGCAACACAGAAGACCAACATCTGAATCTTCGCCACAGTGAGAACCTCAAATCTCATATACGTTATAAAGACTCGGGTTTAATTAAATCAGGAAATTTTAAATCTAAAATATTCATTATTTCGTCCCATTGTTCTGCCTCACAGTGTTTGCTGCCTTGGACGAACGTTTCCAGCGTTTCAGAAAGTATGAATTAGTCAGTCCACAACTCAGCTCCTTAAATTCAAAAATGATAGGGTGACCGGAACTGGGGGAAAGTTTTCTGACACCCCGGGCTAAGTTCTAAAACTTCGTAAGTTAATTTCTACTTGGAATCCCTTCCTGAAAACCTTCAAACCCTGAAAACTTTAGAATTCTTATGGTTGCGGTCTGTAACCTTCAATATAATCTCGTATTGAAAGTGCCGTAGAGCTGTAATATGGAAAAAAAGTCATTCAACGTTTTAAGAATATTCTGTAACCGGACTTACGATTGGCTAGACGGCAGGTTAGGATTCTTGACATGTGTTAATATTTCTATCTTAGTCTGCGAGTTCAGACTGGCTCTGGAGCTCGCTCAGCCATATTGCACCACCTTGTGAAATTTCTGAGAATTTGTTCAGTTGTACATAATAACATTGTCATGAACCGTATCATATTATATGCGTATATCGTCCTTGATTTAATGTATTAATATCAAGTATGCTTACAGCTTCCAAGATCGAGACAATGTCCGTATTAATTGCTTACTGATACCACATGTCGTCATTTCAATACAGCCTACAAGCGAATGGAACACTTCCGTCTTATAGTGTGCATATATATTTTTAGGACAACTGTACAGACAAAAACATTTCTTTCCAGGAGAATATCAGCCAGTGCAGCACTGATAACCGGCACGGTAGATTTGAAACTCTACAAGCTACGAGGGTATGTAAATCTGAGTATCGACGCATCACTGCATACTTCGAGATCTCACAGCCATGCCAATTTTTTTAGCTTGTTACTGTTTAATATATTTAGTGGTGTAGTTTTAGCTGTAATATTGTAATAAATGGACAAAAATAAATGTGGATATAAATTTCAAAACATTCCTTAGATCTGAGTTCGATTTTTCGTTATGCAACCGCAAGAAATTCTATGGGATGAACTACCATTTTCCGCTACTTTAACTTATTTCGTTCGAAAGACTAGCATTATAAGATCTCAGGATTTTTTTATATGATTCTCTATCTCTCAGTACATCTGTATGCTGTGAAAGAATTTTACACAGTTAACACCCACTACATTTACACTTCCGATAATTAATAAAACTGGAAAAAGTATATTACTTCCTAAACACCATCCTTGCAATTTTTAATACCTTATTTTTCTTACTGCGTTACAGACAGAAATATATAGTGTAACTGATCACGTTAACGACAAAAATTATTAAGTCTTTAATCATGTGAGATCTGAAGTCCTCACGGCAGAGAAAATTTAGGTGTTGTTCTTCTGGAGTGTGACACACTGTGGATTTGCAGCAGGAAGCAGGAAGTTTTCCAAAAAGTTTATCTTCCTACAAGTCTACAAGGCGTCACAACCTAGAAGAACATTGACAAATTTATTTTACAATCACGCAGTAAAATCTATCAGAAACTGACCCTCGACTCAAAGGAAACCTATTTGGGGAGGGAGTTTTTATCTGGCCCAGAAGATTTGTGATGAACAGAAATGTAAAACGTAAATCCAGTGAATGTAAAGTGTATAAGAAGAAAATAAAGAACAAATTTTAGCGGTACATAACCTGACTGAATATTTATTGTTTTATTTTCACATAACAACTGCAGACGTATAGGAAAATGGAGGTAGAACTCGGCGCATTCCATTAGATACACGTGAAAGGTAGCGAAATGAGCCAGTCTAGACGTTATGGCGAAGACAAAAATTATCAGGTACAGGGAACTTAACCCCGACCATCCAGCCCATGGTGTAGTCACCATGCTGACGTACGCAAAAGTTTGTTTTTATACGGCACTGAAGACAATCTCAATTTTCAAAATATATTTAAAACACTAAACATATTATGCGGTCAGTTAAACCTGTACTGAATCATCGTTTTATTATTACATTGGACATGTGCTGAATAATTCCGAATTCAGGCAAAGCTGTGAGTTTCGCTGAAGCCATTAAACTAATTCACTAATTCTCCTGTGTAATTTTGGCGTATATAACTAGTGAATTAACATATTAATCGACCTATGTTTATTCTATTGTAAATGTACAGTGTGCAATTCACATTTCCTTCCTATGGAATTCAAACAGACCGCAAACCACGGTCATAATGGTATCATGGTCTAACCACAAAATACACTTGCTGAATAGATCGGAAGAACAGCTGACATCACATGTAATACTGCTCTGATATGAAGCACCCAACAAATACTTTGGCGCCTTATATCATGATTAAACGAGCGTCGTTAATCGTCAAAACACTTGCTTCTAACTGATTACGTATCGGTCTCGACTACTTGTTTGCTGTCCTTCGTGATATACACTGACCCCTCCATAAGAAACCATGAAGCACGTCACTACTAATTGCACAGAGCAGAGTACTTCTTGAGAAGCTAACCAGTACACTTAGCTAGTCAAGGAATTCACCACCTTTTATGGAACCAGAAGACTTGTTTGTCCCTATCCTGAAACACATGAATCCAAACTACGCACTCTTTCCGTATTTGCCCTAAATCCATTTTAATATTATCTCCCCATTTAAGCCTAGGTCTTCCGAATGGCGTTAGAGAAACAGGGCCCGCTACCTGTCCCTATCCTCAGCCACTTGAATCCATTCCACATCCTTCCGTCTCATTTATTTAAGACCGCTCGTATATCCTAGCGATGACGTAGATTCAATTATCTGGTTCAACATAGGCTGGCTGGTGTGAACATGGTAATGAACTTCCTGATTTTATAAAAGGCGGGTAACTTCTTGACTAGCAGAGGGTACTATTTGCTTCTCAAGACAGACTCTGCTCCATGGAGTTACATTAGTTTGTTAATATTCTTCACATCAAAAACTAGGTTAATTAACATGCAATAAATACTGGACCACACGACAATGCTTTTAGCCCAAAAAACCTCACGAACAAAGCTAATCGAATATATAAATTGAAATAGTAAAAAATACGCTTTGACTGTTGGAGAACAGCATTGTGGGTACCCGTAGTGAGCGCGCGCTTGGCATTGTGGGATTTCAGATGGTCGGATGATATTAATAGGGGTGTGGGATGAGAAGCTACAGAGTGGAAATGGAAGGGGAAAGCGATTTAACAATAAACCTAAATCGAATTGTCGGTCTATCTGAATCGGTTCCGCTCAGTGACACCGTGTACACTTATTACTGATCTAATGGACTCTCTACTAGCCCACAGCGAGCAATTTTGTGCATCTCAACATCAAAAATGGCTAGGAAAAATTTGTTTGCTTTCGAAATGGTTAACATGAATTAAAATAAACTATTTTAAGAAGTCATAAATTTAAACTTATAGATATACGGATAATATATGACAAGATGATGATACTGTACAAGCTGACTCGTTACACATGGTCTCGCTATTAGCGTATTCGCATATCCGCGGTATATTTCAATATGAGTTACGCGCAACCAGTTTCACTGACTCCCCTCATCATTTTGACTCCGGAGACAGCAAATTAAGTCCTCGCTCAGGAAAACCACGGACATGTAAACGTTTCCCGTTTTACGTGTTTTAAATATACGCGGCAATTCGCAGGAACGTAACACCCGCGTATAACGAGAGTCACCTGTATCCCGTTATAGGCATTAATATTGAACCGCGTTCTTTTATGGTCGTGTGTAAACACAGTCGTCGCGATGGGCCGATTTCCATCCAAGGTATCCTACAAAATGACTAATGGGTTCATAGTTGCAAAAGTTAATTCTGAATCGGGCAGGCCAGTGGGCACGAACCGTGATATCTAAAAAACAATAAAAAAAATACCTATACCGATATTAAAATTTCCCTCGGTTCTTTTTGCCGGTCTTTAAAACATTCTTTCTCCCCTGAGAACAATAATTCAGAGACTATATCTGGTATACCACTTTATTCCATCTTTTTGTGTTCACTTTATTGATTTCTGTAGTTTGAAATACATTCTACGTTATTAATCTTCTCCCTCTTTTTATTTTTTTGTTTCGGTATTTATCTTCTTTCTACTTCACTTTTAATTTTTATCTACATTTTTATTTTATCCTTTCTTTGTTTCTATTCTGTTTGCTCCTTTGTTTCTTAGGTCCTTTATTTGCTACTGTGTACATTTCCATCTATACACATTTGTATTCTTATTTATTTTTTATTCACTTTATCTCATCACTTCTTTCGTCCTTGTTTTCTATCATTCTTCACTAGCTTCATTTATTTTTCCTTCCCCCATTAATCTCCCCATCACCTTCGTGTGTACACACCAATACAAATAAATGAAGCAAGCGAAATACAGTTTACTATTCAAGATGAATTAATGCCATTAGAAAGTCTAACACATGGTCCAGTCCGCTATAATTACTAACATAAAGACGGAAAAAAAACTTCTTAAACCTTCGTTGTTTAGTACATTACAACACACCCTCTCACGACCTCTTAATCGTTTCCAGATATTTGAATACAGTTTCGTATAATTGCACTTAACATTCTCAAGAAAATTTAAGTTACGACGTGTTTCAACAGAAGAATAGTGAAATGATCTCCATCAGACCGCTACTAATCAGTATTAAATTTCGTCTGTCATGCCATGAAAACAGTAAATTATGAAAATTTAACTCAAAAATGCATCACCAGAAGGAAATTCTGACCCACAGTGCCTATTGGAAGCACAAAATGCAGCCTTATCTCAGTCATTGACCTTGCCACTTACTGGTAAGAAAGCAACTACCTGTTGGAACTTATTGCTTCAAAAGGAATGAGTGGACAACATTAATTTGTCTTTTTCCTTTCGAAAAAATCGTAAACATTTTCGAAGTCCTAATTTTTGAAATTTTTTAATAGAACTAAAAATTAGTGTGATAACAGATCATAAACATTCGTATTAATTTTGTTATAAATATTTTTTGGAAGTTAACAATTTTAAAACAAGGCAACGGTGCGAAATTTTGAGGCTGCCTTATAAAATCTGTATTAAACTAATAAGTTCTTCTCAACAAGAAAATAGATACAACAACAACAACAAAAACAACAACAACAACGCTCTGTAACACATTAAGAATTTTGAGCACACGAATCCAGAATGCTAATCCTAGAGCCAAATTGTGTGTCAGTATAAAACCATAAATTTACATTAGCTAAGGAAGATATTAACAAGAATGCGAGATTTTTAATGCTTCAATTAAATTTGTATATTTAAAATAACAAACGTATTTTATGACTAATTTCTTTCTAAAACTGAAACATTACGAAAAATCTTTACAACCCATACATTACATGAAATGAATAGTTTTTAGTATATAAATATAGAGTCACTGCCCTCTATTAATTACACTACAGTAAGTTCCAGTTTGTTTGTTTTTTTTCCGCGAATAAGACATAAGTCTTCAACACAGGTATTCGTTAACAGCTAGAAGCATTCAGAGCTCAATGATGTAAAGAACGCCTGCGGATTACACTTTTCAATCCCGCTTCAGATATGATCCCAGTGAACTAGTGGTGTACGCTGATAAGCGTCTCCTTCCGTCGAATCTTCATGCAGTGTACGCACTTAACGCCATCTTTTATACAGACGATGGAACAGGATAAGGTAAAAAGGCCACCGCGACGTCAAAATTGGGCCAGCTAAGCTGCTTTCAAGGGATTCCGCAACTGAAAATAGCCTTGTCGTGTCAACACGCAGTCTCATCTGCTAAACCGATCCGCGAGGATTACTTGGGCACAAAATAGCACGCCACGCGAGAATTAGTTCCAGAAGCTCGCAGAGAATATTTCTAGCTACTACGGTGGTTCTTAACATTTATCGTCTGCCGTCTTCCAACGTCGGATCTTCTAGAATGGTACATGTTCCCTCGCTTCGCAAAAAAAATGCTTCTGTCTACGATAGACCCTAAAGATTTTTACAAAATATTTATAATCTTAATTTGTTCTTTTATATTAAATGCGATCATTGCCCAACTTTAGATCTAATAAATTACACCTTATATCAAATAAAAAAGCAATAAATTTTAAAAATAGGGATCCTTTCTATTCAAACGTTAGGAAACGTACGCAGAACGTTAACAGTTCTGACAGGTTCGCCAGAATTTTACCATTCACCTTCCATTTACACATCTACACTAACCGCGGTAATAAATACAGACCTGAAGATTCCCCACTTTCAAGAGCATATACGAATGTGTGTCTTCATGCAAACAACCCGTTATTGTTAACCAAAATTGGAATGTGTCGACCAATGGTAGTAGAACTTACCAACATCGAATTTCATACAAATTCGTTCAGCCGTTTTCAAATTGATACAGACGAATGGTCAGACTTTTATAAGGGAACCGCGAAATTTCGATCTCGCACAAAAATAAAAATTCACCTCTCACTCTAACCTAACCTTACCACTGCAATATATAAAACGTCTGTAAATTAATCAATAAAACAAAGCATCTGTTTTCAGTATAAAGAAAGAAAATATAGCACATTCTGAATATGACTGTATTTTGGTGTCCGACGTTTCAGAGATGCTTTCTACCTCCATCATCACGGACATGAGTTTTATGTCCTGATGACGGAGCCAATAATAACGAGTAAAACTTCCGCCAGTTTCTACTAGACTGCACGGCACATCATCCCAGGAGACATTCATCTTCAGATTCGGCGAACTGAAAACCTAAACTCTCACAACACATATTCTGTTATGTCTCTTCTTCTGGCTCTTTCACTTCACTTTCACCTTCATTTTTATCTTGTTTTCCTTAGCATTAAAGCTTTCTCAAATTTGTCAGAATTCCCTCTCAAACAAACGGCAGTAGTTCTTAGGCAGAATACATCACGCAAGGCCTCCTTCTTTACAGAAAAATGTTGACGAAACATATACAGAGCTGGATTCGAACTAGCTATTCTTTTGTACGTTTTCTGGCCACGGTGTATGCCGTGAACAACTCATGGCAAAATCGGTCTTGTTAAACTTCGCATGAGAGGAACAAAAAATTAATATATCCCTTGGTGACAAACGTTACAGCATGAATTCTGTCATTACAGATGAGTCGAGAATAAAGCAACGCCTTCACAAAAAGAAGAATTCACGCAGATTAAAAATAAAAAGGATGTAGATATTACAGGTTGGATGATTCTACTGTACTGGGTATTATATTGTTCAGCGAGGTCAGTTTTTCATGTTTAAATAATCAAATCAATGTTTCTACTTACACGAAATAATTAGATTAAATTCTTTTGTTTGGGCTTGCTAGCTTAGGTCAGATTTGTTATTATTAACTGCTTGCAGAGAGGGAGAGAGACCTAAATTAAGGCAGCTCCAGCAATTAGCTCTGCTCCGCACTGCAAACTGTTTTAATTAAATCACGCTACTTTATTTGCATGTATGGGCCTAACTAAATTTTCCAAAAAAAAAAGTACAACACTTTTAAATGTATGTATATATTTAACAAATTATAAAAATTTCAACTCTGCCTTAATTTAATGTCGAGCTTTGTCACGTGTTTTTATTGTGTTCAGGGCCTTGGTTCGAGGTCAGACTTCAGATAAATTCGGTTTGAATGTCAGCCAATTTGTAGACTATCCTAATCAAGGCATTTGGTGATTCCACTCAACCACTCAAAACAAAAGCCTGTATAGTATATTTAAATAATCCATAACCTTCTACTTCCAAATCCTTGTTTTCTGATCATTTATATTCGTCTTCCCATCTCATTCGACGATAATTTCTGAAGTTGAATTATTTTCATTAAAAATCTTAAGAATCACCTGACCTTCTTCTATTCAACAAAGTCTTGAATAACCCATCAAATCGTAAACATTTAAGTTACAAAAGCAACATAACACCGAATGATGTGGGAAGACGAAAATGAATTGTAAGTAGATGACGGTCTGGAATAAGGATGCAACGTCCTATTTCAAGACACTATCCTGGCTCTCGACAAGCTAATACAAAAAAAATATTTCGTACCAACATAGGATTCACGACTCACAGTTTGCCAGTCACTGCTATATGCAATACTGGTCTTATGTCCATGTTACATTTGAATAATATGTACCCACTGTAGCAATTCAAATGAGTGAATCTGCCTTGTACCTTAGAACCTCACCTCTGTACGTGAAATGCATTATCGTACATTCTCTTCACAATACCATGGAAACCCCTTCCTTGATTACAGCTGTGTTCCTTTTGTTGTGACGGAGCTGCTTTACGGTACAATAATCGTCCGTGGTTACTATAGCAACTTGAATCCTTAGGAATAACTCGCAGAAACGACTGGATAGTGTAACTGAGCTGCTTCCTCCCAGACGGCGCTAACACCATAGTATAGCAGAGCGTAATAAATACTTTATGGGAATTCTCTTCGGCTTACTACATGAGGCATCTTTCGGCAAGACCCCGTGTCATCTAATGGAACAGTGTCATGTTGGAGAGACATCCTTACAACGGAGAACAACAATTAAGGAAACACAAAGAGGGAGAACAAATTATTGAGGACATTTCAGAATCCTTTGAGGTGCTAATAACATTCACGCCTCAGAAACGAGTGTCCTCCATCTTTTACGACAACTAACAGGTAATGAAAACAGAAAATGTGTGGTGATTTAAATGCTTAATTGCTTTCTGCTTCCCGTGTAAAGAACCATCTTGGATCTTTCCACTGTAAGAAGATATAATTCGTCCGTTTACTCTACGTGTGTATGAGTAGATTTATTCGATTACAGTCGGATGATCAGACGAAGTTTAAAAGTTTCTGATAACTCTATAATACAATATGTAGCAGTAATTATTCTGTTGGATTTTATCCATCGCCTACGTATTTTCTCTTAACTGAAATTAAGAGACAAGTTCCTGCATATGGCACGGGTGTTTTTCGTCGTAGTTCAGTCTTCTATAATAATAAAAGCTTTAAAATAGACTGAACATCATCTATTTTCATTTGTGGTACATTTAACGACCATGCAATTATCTCAGACCAGATTTGAATGGGAGGATAATCAATGGATTGAAACCGATAATGCAGGAAGTGGCCATGAAATCACTTAATGCAGTATCCCGGAAACTGTGAGGAGGGTCTGAGGAAAACCACAAAAATGTCAGTTGGGACAGTCAGTCTTCGAGCCAGAATTTTAACCCGAGACCTCTCGAACATGAATTAGGAGTGCTAACCACTCAGTGCATGTTCAGCTAAGTAGTCATAACGCTCATCTAAAAATGATTACAACAAACAAACAAACAAAGGAAGTCCTAGTAAGAGTCATGCTCTGGCGGCAGGAAGAAGGATTAACAAAAGAGATCTGACATATTAGGTGATATGTGCAGGTTAAATCATGATGTTCCTGGACACGTGATTTACCTAGATTCCTTCGATTCGAACATTTTATTCAACTTTTTTAACAAACACCTGTAATTTATGTTCTAATCTCAAATTAATAAACTATGACACTCAGACATATAAATCTCGTAACAGAAAGTAATTTTCTTACTCATATTTCTTCCGTAAAGTTCAATTACATAACTGGTGCTTCACTTGTTCACAGGGGCTGTACCTGTCTCATCTGACAGAGGCTACAATGGCTCAAGATTTCCTGCTACATAAGCTAGCACACTTTAACATCGCATGGAAATTAAGACGTCCCTCTTAAAGAGAAACGTTGAGGGTCGCCGGCTTATTTGAATCCCTGCCACCGGTCCCTTGTAATAACGTTGGCAGTACCAGCTGGAGGAACGGATCCAGAACTATTGCAATTCAGTCTTGGGCAAAATAAAACAAAATGACAACAGACGAAGAGGGAGGGTAGGTTCCTGAATTTAATCTGTGAAGTCGTTCTTTCTGCAGTAGTCGTTTTGCCGCTGACAGGCTCTGTCCTCATAACACTTTGCATACACCTCTCAGCTTCCCACATCGCACTCTGCTAATGTTACAAAACACTCCTGAAATAAATTCGCCCATTTACACAGCGTTAAGACGTCTGTCTCGCGTTCTTAAGGTACCCAGTCCAAATCCCATACGAGTCCCAAAATATTATTAAATTACTTAAAAATATCACCTTCTTCACCATCACTGTTATACATCCTTTTCCGCAAAATTAAAAAAATAGTGTAAAATTGGGAGATTCAGTCTTCAGATAGAATCACGAAATCGAGGAGGATGAGATAGACGAGGCATATAGTATGAGTGGGAGAGAAGAGGAATGCATACAAAGTTTAGGTGGGATAATCTAGAAGGAAAATTTGCAAGACATAGAAGTAGATGTAACGATAGTATTGAGAAATATTTAAATAAATAGGTAAGAAGAGTGTGGACTGTATTCATCTGGCTCAGAATCAGGACTAGTGGTGGGCTTTTGTAAATACGGTAACGAACCTTACGGTTCTATAAAAGGCAGAGAATTTCGTGTCTAGCTGAGCCTACCATTGCTCTGCTCCTTGTGTTTCGTTACTTAGAAAATAAAATGTGTGTTTGAACACAATACACAGAGACTCCGTACGGTAACATTTACTAAATACGAAACTACGGGCTACTGTCAACCAAAATACTCCCTTTATTTATATCAGAATGTTTTTCTTAACTGTGCACATTAAAGACGGGTGGATTTACATCGAATAAAAAATTTATGATGAATTGGGAAGGAAACAGCAGTGGCACATATTAAGGTATTATCCTAACTTTTGCATGAAGGGCCTGAAAAAATCTACAAGAAAATTCGCTGAGAATATCTGACCTCTGTCCGAGAATCTACAAAAATATGGACTTTACCAGAACAAAGCACCGCAGCTTTTGGTACAATCCCTAGCATCATGAAAGTTACCTTGTTCCATGTTTTATCTTACTACAAACATAGAGAATTACCTAACGCTACAAACTTCTTACTATGTATACAATTCAGCAAAGTTAAGTGGTTTTGCTTTAATTGAGTACTAAAGATGCTTAAGTAAAGTACGAAACTTCTGGAAATATTTCAGGATTTCACAAGCGGCACTTCATTTCCACGTTAAATTAATAGCAACACGTTACCATTTTGCTAAGATCAGTTCAAAGATTCGCACAATGTAGCATAACGTAAAATATTTTTTATCATGTAACAATTTACGATAATACGCTGACTTCTCAAGAGAAGCAAGCGATCAGTATGTCTCGACAATGAATACGGGTGAAATATCTTTAAGGGAACCCAATGTCGAGTTGCGTACGTCTGTCTGTCAGATATCGTCACGTACATAAGTAGTTCTGCAAATAAATAATGGCGAGTAATTTCCATGAAATTATTCATTCTAAGACTACCAGAAGTATAAACTAATAATTACATAATAAATTTAGTTATCCATCTATCTGCATTATTTTCATTAGCACTGATTCCCAAGATGTAAAACTTGTGAAATATAGTAGGATTTGAATTTCTGACGACAGTGAGTACGAATATTGCTGTCCTCAGGGCTATGAGGCCACATTACCCTGATGATGGAGGCAGCAAGGACCAGACTGCATGGAGCTACAGCCTAGAACACCATCGTCTTTGAAGAATGTAACCTTAAATATTCTCACGATCGCCATGTTTATGTCTTCCAACAAACAAAAGCAAGTGTCATACATAATATGTACGTAACCGATCTATCCCTTAAAAGTCCCGTTACCACACGTTTTATGATCCTACAATAAAAAATATTAGTAAACAGCGTTGCAAAAAATGTCAACGTTGTATATAAAACAAAACACGACAGACATCAGGTGCGTTTTAAACCAATAAACCTTACGCTTCAAAACAAATTTCAAAAACATGAGTTTTGCCTACAAACTGATTAAAAACTGCTGGTTGTGGATTCGTACCTGCAAAAACATAAAGAATGTTTATCAAAGCCGAACATAAGTTAGTTCCCTGTCCCTAGCACTACATGCTGCAGTATTGTTTGTTGGTTTATTCAACGACGCGCTTTGCAAACTGATGTATTACGAACTGAGAATATTGTAACAAGAAAGAGTATTGGTTAATTACAGATGATGATTTATCCTGCAATCAACTACACTAATTGTTAAATTTTCAGGCTTTCGCAACGGTTATGATATCTTTCTAGATTTAGATGCCATGTAGACTCATAGGTAGATACCAACGTTTCGGAGGAACATACTGTCTCTGTCATCATGACTAAAGTTATAAACAGTATGTTTCTGAAAAAACGACATGAACGCCCAAAACAATAACATCGCCAACTTCACTAGTAATAAACAGCTGATAACATCACAAAATTTCCCTGAAGTATTGGCTAAAAACCACTAATAATCCCAGTCAGGGTAGGCGGTATTCGGGCTGAGATATGAGGTCGTGACCTTACGAAAAGAAAAAGAGTTAAGACGTTCGGTACAAAGTATAAATAAATTGGTATTCTTCTTAATTTATTTAAATTATTATCACAAATATACTAATGTATTTAGTAGCAATTTTCTTGTGTATTAGCGTCCTCCGCACTAATGCATTATTATATTCTGCTTGTTTTATCTTCTATGTTTTTATTGTGTTCGTGCACTCATCTCTGTGTTGTATCTGTAATTGGCCTTCTGGCTGTTGATACAGCACACTAATAATAAAGAATTTAATTAAATTGAATTATTTGTACCAAATTAAGTTCGTGAGAATTCAACTGAACGTCACTGCCGTGACAATGCAGTGTTTTCACGAAGTTTATGCGAACCACCACTCCACTGCATATGGGTATACCTCGCAGATCAGCCTGGGAATCTGAGCATAGACCATACACAAACATTGAATAATATGTATCTATTATACCTCTATATTGAGACAGTTCAGTGCAACTCAATGAGCGATTACGCACGCAAACTGAGCCCGACCGCCAATGTTCCCAGGGATTCCTTGGCCACATTTATTTTATACTGCAATACGTGTTCAGCTACAACAGACATTAAATAATTCTCCCAGCTAATATTTATATTCCTCACTGCTTTATTTATAGCATATTTACCTTTTTAGGTTCATCACCGAATTAACCAAAGCCTTCCAAACGGACCCTGTTGTTTTAAACCTACATGTAATCTTTATTTCTGTATATCCTGATTATTTACCTATTTAGTTATTAATTTATAAATCTTTATATATGTTGCATATGACATATTTACCAATACAACAAAACAGAGTCTTTGTCCAAAAATGATAGTCTATTAATTAATCAAAAATCCACGCCTTTTATGAAACCCAGGACGGATAATTTTTTAATCAGCTGGGCTACAATAAGATTTCAATAAAGACTCTGATCGCTGGAGTTACTTAATTAGACGGCCAGCCAGTCAGATGTGCCCCACATATTTCAAAATTGTTCTCTGGTGTCAACAGTGTCAGCTTAGACCACATGTTTTCATTAAACGACACTTGTTGACACCAGAGAGGTAATTTGGCAACGCATACAAGATGCAGCAAACGAGATTTATAACGCACCTTGAGTGTTCAAAAGCGTCCGAGCTTCGTTGAACTGAAGTATGCGTTCATGACCATGGAGGACATTTCAAGCATTTCTTGTAATACGTGTAACAAGTAAATTCTCCCTTACTTAAGCATTTCGCATTTAAGAGATGCTGCAATAATATAAACTTATAATGTTATCCTCTGTAACTTACACAAAAAGTATTTCCAGATCTATGTTCATTGGACGTTTTTGGTTCATATGACATTAATCTCCCCTATCTTTTACGGTACACAATTCAGAAACACCCTGTATATCAACTGTACTTTCATTAGCTGTCATTAAAACCAAATTGAGTGTGTAATTCGCAAAGGGCGCATTCATAAACTGTCCATATTCGGAAATTTGACTATGCTTTCGACTTTAAAGTAGCTGTTAGGGTAACCAGAAACCAGTAGTATCAACTCAACACGAGTATCAACTACACACAACGCTCTAGTGAAATGAGATTTCTAAAGTGCCATTCCATATCGTGGTTTTCACTAATATAACTGTGTAACCTAATCCCTATTACATAGTCCCTATTTTCATTTTGGTAATTTCATAGAGATTGGAAGATTATTTGCGATTAATTTTGTAACGTAAATGAGAGATGTAATCTAGAATAAATACGTCTCTAAATAAGTGGATTAATGACAATCATTTCTGAAATAAAAATATATAGGCTTACTGTATCAATGCTGAGATCAGGCTTATCAATTCCTGTGTTTATATATAATGATGAAGCCAACTAAAATAGCATTATTTCTCTAAAATAAAGTTCTCTGATAGCTTCCATTGTCATACAGAGTTCATACGCAATGAAATATATCCACTTCATTATTGAAACTGATTTGGAATGTGAACACAAAGCCACCGTATTTAGGGACATCCGGAATATGATACTGGAGAGACTGCTGTTGCTAATCAAGGTTAAAGCGGTAATTAACAAAAATCCTCTAAACTTATAGTATTCCTCGTTAATCTTTAATCTACAGAAACAGGAACAAAGTGGCATTTCATGATCAGTACCTTGCATAATCAATTCATGTAGCTTTATAAAGGAGATATGGAATTAATTCTACGACCTGAAGATGATAGACTTCTGGGACATTGTACCGTGTAGTCTTGAATAAGTTTACCGACGTATCAGAGGTGCCTGCTGCCTTTAAATATTATTTAGACAAGCTTCGACTTCAAAGCTTAAATATGCTGACAGAAGACTGCTTGTTTCATTAAAACTCAAAGTTAAAATAGAATAAAATTCGTTCTAAATGCGTAAAGAGTTAATTTATTATTGCCGCTTTCATAAGCCAAGTTCTGAAGTTTATAATAATAAGCTGTTATTAATATTATGTACTTAAGGTTACTGTTAATTTAATTTTGAAATATTATTATATCATCAGATTATCTTTCGTCTCGTATCCGTTCTCTGGATAATATATACCATATTTTCCTGCAAATATATTTCATTATCCCAATGTTTTACTTTGAGTAATCAGTTTAATATGCGTCAAAACGGTCTATTTTACACTCATTCATTTTTAAGCTGCTACTTGGTTAGTTTAGGAAGGTTTGGAGCCCAATTGTAAGTAATTGTTATGGGTAAGGTTTTAAATAAAATAGCGTAGAATGTGACTTGACTCTCGTTGTCCATTTCCCCTCCTCTCATGAATAGCCTTTTTCCTACCCTAGGTCACTTCAGCTCACAGTTTTATGAAAGGGACGCTAACTGGAAATAATTACACCTCCTGCTTTTCAGGTGCCCGTGTTGGCACCACAAAAGGAGTACACGTATGTCTGTACTGTCATTAACAGAAAATAGGTTTTGTTTTGAAAGACACTTTTTCTCTGAGAGAGAACATGATGGCCATAAATATATCTACACAGTCAAACCTGCTTATAACGGCAACCTAAAACTTCCAGGAATTAATTCCGGCTCAAACCTCCCTTCGGTTTCATGGTCGATCCAAATAGCTTCTTCCTTTTGGTCAGGGTTGTCCAAATGTTTACTTCTCTCGGGCCAAGAATAGTATTGCCGTTGGCCTCAAGGTCAAATATACATGTCCTGACACTAATAGACAATTTTTGTTATCTTTAAAAATCTTCCGACCAGGTTACACGGCGCAAAAACGTAGAAGACAGCCATCTTCAGACTCACCGCCGTGAAAACCTCAAATCCTACATACTATAACACATGCTCTAGAATAAATATCTTGAAATGTTCACAAATTTCCATAGATTTACATGTTATTTTAAAATTCTCCCTGCAACACCTTGCATCTGACACGAGTTTTATCTGGAAAACCTAAATTTTAAGAAAGGCTTTTAAAGTCAGTAGCATATGTGGTACCTGGGTAAAACAGCATACGACATAAGAACCACTCATTTTTTTCCAAACCTTCGGAGTAAAGAAAACAAATGGGCTAATAGTAACAAGTTACATAATTCCGCGAGCCTGGTTACAAGTGGTCTCGGGCAGGATGTGGTCAGCGGGCCGCCAGTTTTATCACATTGGTCTATATGTTTGTTATGGTATCCTCCAGGACTAATTATCTGAAGATTTTCCAGCCGTCGAACTTTGCATTCTTTACTTTTCTACTGAAAACATCGTTTCATGCGTGTTTCCATTTAACACATGTACTTTATTTCCACAAAACAAAACACTACATCCGGTGCGTCGTATATATGAGCCAAATCACGGGTCAGAAATTCGTGATGCATACCAAGGTCTACAAAAACAAAGTTATTGAGTGGTGCTCATTTTCAATTCTCTTCGTGTTTTACTTTGTTTTGCTTGTGTGTTCGCTTTATTTCTATTAACCATGCTGTTCCATTAGTTTGCAAAGACCGAATGTTTTTATTACTAAAACTTTGAAACCGAAACTCATTTAAACAACATGTAAAGACTCAGTTCCTACTGCAAAGAACAAACATCATACGACACCAACAAATACACTCTGTAGGTAAACTTTAGAATTACATATTGCTAAATCAAGTGGTACATACAATTACCATTGAGCTCTAACGTTTTAAGGGGAGCGCCACAGACTTAAAAACGTTGATCTTTCTCTGAATAACTAATTCTCCGAAAAGCAGTGTCAATTCGTTTGCATTAAAGTCCTTAAAATTCCCTACACCATAATATTTCCTGATCAGACAAGCGTAGCTGTCCCCAGAACAGATCAGAGTAATCGACCCTCTCCAACTTGTGGCAGACTGGTAACTGGGTAACTGTAGGACCAGTAAGAAACTAGTGGTGATTTTGATGATGTTCGCAGCAGTTAACGAGCCATAAACTACAGTTGTGTTGGTAGGATTAACACAATTCACGGAAAAGTTGCAGACATTGCATATGTCAAGTTCTGTCACGTTCAACTGCAAAGAGCTTGTTATTTATAACAGAGTCCGCAGTGCTCGGAAATCCAACAGACGTTCATATTTATTATCAATTTTTACCGCCCGAAAGCTAAGCCATAGACCCCATCAGTCGAAACGTATTGTTGAGTATCAGAATATAATAATAATTATTATTATTATTATTATTATTATTATTATTATTATCAGCAGCAGCAGTAGCTCTAAACCCTATATCTTCACCAAGACTCAAACCTAGGAGAGTTTTCGGGTTTGTGACCTTAGCTCCTGCAACATCATCGCCAAAAAAGACGGGTTTGTACTTTGTGCTGGTCAATCGTGCTTGGTTTCCGAGCTTTATGTGTCGTATAACCGTTGCCATGGTAACGTCATTGAGGGATTTTTGGCCTTAATAAGATAATATTAAAGGTTATGTGTATTTACTACTTTAAATTTTCTTATCATTATTCATGAGCAATTTACTAATTATCTTATCACTCAAGATATATAGTTGTATTTATTACTCTGAATTAGATCTACATATAAATAAAATTACATCATCATTTCGAAAAAAATTATTTGCTTTTGGTCTAGTCTGGAAATTTCAGCGTTTAAATTATCCACGAAGGCTTATAAACACTATTTTCATGACCCTATGTTAAAATCCTGTAATAATTTAGAATTCGGACAACATAATAGGCATGTCCGAAGATATCGGATCCAACATTTCATACTTCTCTAAATCACCCTGTATTGCACGTAATTAAATTCTGGTAAAAATTTTGAAAAACAGAGAACCGGCTTCACGTTTGTGTTATGAAAATCTTCTCCGAACTGTTTATATATAAGAACATATATTTCTCAGAATCACCCTGTATTACATATAATTAAATTCCGACAGTGGTTTAAAAATTCGATCCCTGTTCAAGTTTGTGTGGTGAAAATCATGACCATATCATTCATACATTAGCAGACATGCTTTTATGAATTGCTCTGTATTTGATTCAATTCAAATTCGTCGTTGATTATGAAACTGGGATAGAGACTTGCGACTGCTGGCGAAGAGACGCGACTTGCAGATTCACAGAGCTCATTAAGGGTCTGGCATGGGATTTTAATAAACGCCCGGCTCCAGTGATAAAAGCGAAAACCCGAGGCAGTGCAGGGAACACGCGATACGAGCAGTAAGGCCTACTCGCTTTGAGATGCAGCAGAAATGGCGTTATCTGTGCTTAAAATCTTATCTTTATGCTACCAACGTACAGATTATTCAACCCACTACAACATAATCCGTTTATTCACTTATTCGCGACACGTTAACAATTTAAATGTCAAATATAGTCTACATAGTAATAATTCGGTTCCTACCGCAAATAAAACACGTTGCATTACGGCTGAAAAGTGTACAGTTTAATTACATTTAAAAAACTTTTGCTGTTTATTCTGAGAAATAAATGAAGTACCTAAAGAGACTGTGTGGTAACACACCGAGTTACTGAACGTTACAGTAGGTGGTACACATAGTTACCAATACCTATAAAGGATACAGAATTGGTTTTACCATTCCAGATGATACCCAAAAACAATAGCGTCAACGCACAAAAATTAAATCATAAGCAGGTCCAACCAGGTGTAGTAGACTCCCCAATCTCACCACTTCTAACCCGATGACCTGGTCGCTAGGCAACCGCGCAAAAGCTGTGCAGGCACGAAAACAGTACATCGAAATCGTCTGTCGCTGTTCCTGAATCATTTAGCAATTCGTATCCTGACGATAAAGTAACGAATAAGACAACAATACACCGACTGGTAACACGGTACAGAAATTACAATTTCTCTTTAAAAGGTGCAATCTGTATAAGGCTCGCAAATGGAGGCAGTACGTTCTGCCGAAACGTTGGTACCCATCACAAGTCCATATGGCGATAAAACCCGGACTAACATGGACACAGTCATATCCGTGTGAACCTCAGATCTAACGTAACCTAACCGTAAATCCACTTCAGGGTTTCATTTCAACACACGATCCACCCACCTTCGAGCCTCTACCAACAAGGACAAAAATCTGTGAAGTTACGGAAAAAATATTATTTCTCCGAATTGACTTTAAATACTTAGTTCTATATGTTACAAATGGCAAGAATTGCAAATTAGTAATTATACGAATTATCTATTCTCACACACAAACTTCAATAATACCTTACACTGGATTCGACCCCAGGCCCACTGCTTTTGCCACGCCTCAAACCATGCCGTAGATCAACGCTCAGTCTCCTACTGCAGTCGTCTACAAATCTCTCTGTATTCTCAGAGCAATACCTATATAAAAACATCTGTTTCAATAAAGGGGCGGATAGGGAAATTACGAGCGTCGGTTGGCCCATAAGAGAAGGAAAAGGGGGGAAAGTGGGTTCCCGTATCCTGACTTATAACCAGGAGACACTGCACCAGTCCTGGCTCGTACTCCACGTAGTCAGAGACCACTCTCTGAAGCGACAAATGAGCTTAACGCAAACAGCAAGACCTCATGTAGGTCAGCTTTCAGAATAGACCGACTAATGCTTGGGATTAGTGTGGGGAAGCTCGGGCAATACATACCTCAAAAGCCAGACTTCGACGAGGTTACAGTGACAGCAACACGGGCGTGCACCTGGGGTGTGACTACATGATCGCAGTCATATCCCCGTGGTCACAACCTCTGCTTCCATTCCCACCCTGGAGGTCACATATCCTGTAAGATTACTCCTTTTTCTTCAGTCCCTGCAGACAATGTTTTAATACTCCCTCAAAATAGGTCAGATGACTTCTACCTGGGTCCATCCCTATTCATAATCCACAGTAAACGTTCGATTCCATATAATATCTTAACTCCTTAAATAGATTAAGGAAACATACATTGTATTTAAATCACCTCTATGCTTTCAAGCGTCTCCCGACCGGACAGCACACGATTTTTTGTTACTATTAATCCATAATAGAACAGAAATAGATGAGTTTTATTATACGTTCATCACGCTATATAAAAAACATAAACACATAACAGGGATGTCCTTGCCTCTCCGCGTGTTTATTTAAGAACAAGTTCTATGGGTTCCGATTGATTTTATTTGGTGCTTTATGTCGTAGAATTTAATTTTAGTTCTGTCGATTTACTCAAAAAGAGCAAATCGTACAAAACACAGACTTCATTATGATCCCCTTCATTTACGACATTTTTCAAAATGATACATATTTAAAGAAATAAAATAAAATGATCTATGTCTATACAAAGTGATTAGCTTCTTAATAACATATATGTATTTGCAACGCTAACTTATATTTACAATTAACTCCTAAAAATAGTGCGGTAACTAGAACAACAAAGAACAGAAAGAGAAAACACCATTCTCGTTGAATAAATTATCATTCTGCATAAACATCAACATACAAATTAGATTCGGTCACTTGCATAGTTAATATTACCCACGATGTCATTAACGTCGGCATAAATTCACAATTTCCATGAGCTGCAGCTATTTTGTTTATGAATGAAAATTTAAACATTGTTTGTCCAATGATATTTCTCAAGAAGCAATTTAATTCATTCATGTGTACCAAATTCGGCATTAACTTCAGGAGAATCGTTATAGCCTATATATATATATATATATATATATATATATATATATAAACAAGTTTCAACTTCAAACAGTTAATATGATGCGTTATTACTAAATCTAATTATAGTTTTAATTGATGTGTCTAAAAAGTAAATTTGTTAGTTTTCAAAAGGAATAATTCAATTCATTTAACAAATATGAAACATTTAATAACTCATACTTTGCAGCAATTAATTTCACACATGAGCTGTGCTGGCATTGTAGCACTGTAACACATACCGCACGTAATTAAACTTAAACGAGAGTATCATGACCACGTCGATGCCATACTAAATAACATTGAACATGTTCCTGACGCATGGTATTACCGCTTCAGACATCTTATCACAGCATCAATTTATTTTGGTTTAAACACACCTGAATGGTCCTACGGCGGATGAGTCACTAATTAGAAGTCAGACTTTAGAAAAATATTAAGGTCTATAACACAGAACGTGAAAAACGTAAACCAATTTAGTAACGAGACTTTTTAAGAAACGGCACAAACGATGGGCGTCCAATATTTAAAAATAAGGCACGTACCTCAAAGAAAACACAACGTTCCTCCGTTATGAAGATCAGCAGGTTAGTGAAGTTTAATTAAATAATATTTGTGACATTTTATGCTGTCGCGGCGGTAATATGAGCGTGGCTTTCTTCTCAGTTGTTAGGTGGCGTACGATGACCTATCGCCCTGATGATGGAGGCGGCAAGTACCAGCGAAGCTTCCACCAGGCTACGCGGCGCAACAAGTAAGAAGACATCCATCGAAATGCCCGTTTATGATAACAGAAATACATCTTGGGGGACATTCCAAGTTACTGGACGCGAAATAGATGGCACTGCTCTGTACTCAGTTAATTGTTTGCAGAATCGCGTGGAGCTCGTCACACACATGCCAGGTACAAAGAAACGGCAATCACAAGGCAAGCGAGACGCTCTCGAGAGGCGCTCGTTGGAGTAACAAGAGCAAAGGACGAACGAACGACGACTGCAGCAGGCGAGCAGACAAGCAGTCGCCCAGGTAAGCAAGATATATCGTTGCTGTACATCACCAGTGTTACATTCAACACAGGCAAACATACTGCGCTCCTCAGCGGCCTGCAATTTGATTAATGAGACGGCTGAAATATTGTTGCAGATATACCCCTGTATGTCAGGCAGCATGCACCACACACACACACTATCCTGAAACAGTAAAAATGCGTCAAACTATCTGTATATTCGTCTTTTTCTGCCCTTTTTATTATTTACAAACGTTTCAGCTAATTCCTTCAAGGCACTGGGAATAGAGTAACAGATATAACTGTCATTACAAATGGCTCGAAAAAAAAGCCATGGCGATCTAAAAATTTCAAATATTGTGAACGACGTTTCTACAATTAGGTATCACACCCCGGCCGAATTTAGGGGCCTCATCAGAGATCCGCACTCGGCTAGTCTCAACTAACGCATTTTTTAAATTTTATTAACAGTTCTGCCAATCCGGGTCAGAAGTAACATGTCAGCTGGTCAGTTCTATCTCAAATCCCAGGTATCGAAGAACTCTGACAAAAACGTACTATTCTATCGACTTCGATACCACATGTAGTGTTTCGGGAACGAGGTGTATATCGCCTTGGTATGCGGAAAATATTCTAGCATTGTAAGATTTGAGGTTTTCACAGCAGTGAGTATGAAGATTTCTGTCTTCTGGGTTGTTGCGCTGTGTAGTCTGGTCGATGTTTACCAACGTTTCAGAGGTCATACTGCCTCCATCATCAGGGCGATGAATGTCATCGCCCTGATGACGGAGGCAGTATGACCTCAGAAACGTTGGTAAACATCGACCAGACTACACAGCGCAACAACCTAAAAACAAATCTTCTTACTCTAGCATTACTGTTGGGCACATAGTCTGAACACAACTCCACAGGCGTTTGCTACAGAATATACACCTCGCTAAGATTTTTCCAAAGAAAACAGTAAACTAAGTAGAAATATCTATTCGACAGAGACGGGATCGTTCCAATTTATGGAACGTGCTCTTGAAATCGTTTCAAGGTTTTGACGCAATTGTCCGTTTTCTGAATCTGAAGTACGTAAACACACAAGAGGTTTTGAAACAGGTGGATAACAAAGATTGTGTACAAAAGAAAGTGGATACTGTATTTTCAAACAGCATCTGTCTTTCGGTTTGTCTTCTTGAGAAACTGCGTGATATAGCGTATTTTACAGGAAAAACGGAAAATTCTACATGACAGCCTTCATTGTTTTCTATTTTCACACAGGCCTACGGTATGTAAAGATTCTATGTAATTGGTAGACCAGTAAAGAGAACAACTTCTGTGTTCTGAATATTAAAACTACAGTATCACACGTCCTCTATTCAATATTTGGACAGCAGTCCTGCATAACATTCTACTAAGTGAGAACATTGTGTAAAATATAAAACTGGACGAAATATGAATATAATTTTTTTCGACAACTTTCACTCAGACTTCCGGTCATAAAAACTACCATAAATTCGACTTGCAATCATTTTAAATTTCATAACTTTTATATTAAAGCTCCAAAACTTTTTAAGTACTAACGATAAGTACCACCACTTTCACCGGGATTCATAAGAAAACTTCTACGCTTTTTATGATGGTAACATTTCACACAGTGCTCTGTACACATTCTCTGTTTCAGTTCCTCTGACGTGTTCCTGGACGATTAATCGGATGCTGAATTTCTTACCCCGTTTAAATAAATTCATCTTACTTAAAAATGTAATAACCCTGTAATTATAAAACAATCAATAATTTTAGAACACGACTTTTATCAGAATCTCTTAACTCTCTCGCCTCTAGATTTCAAATAATAGTCTACGTATTTTCATATGTCAAAAAGTAAAAACTTTCTTTGGATTAGAAGATGAAAGAGATCAATGTTACTGAAATTTTCCGGTTGATCAATATTAAACGTAAGGATTAAAAAAAAACATTTTATAGTCAAATAAAATCATAAATTTTACTAACTCAATAGTAAATCTGTGTACAGCAGTGTTCTATTGTACGACGAATGACGTTCATACGTTGGTAACCACCTCCACGTTTCAAAGTCATTATTAGCTTGCTTAGACAAAAATAAAAACTAGTTAACCAAATTAATTTTTGCTTTGGATAAACATTCGCTATACTACTAATTAATTAAAACTGATCATTATGATCACAAATTATGTCATGTTCAGTTCAGTTTTTCCATCGCGATATATTCCGTCCTCTCCCTCAAATTTTATTTACCAAGATTTAAACTATTTGTACCTGCATCACTGCGTTGTCACGCGATTCCTAAAAACTTCACCTGAATTACACGGTGATACGATCCCAGGAACTGTACCAGGCTCCCTGTTGTGGCTCGAACTTTGTCATCAGTCAAAGTCCGCTGCCACCTTAGCTAGGACCTGAAGGCGAATTATTGCAGTATCGTAGCAGAATACTAACAAGTAATGACACGGTCCTGTAAGGGGGCTTGTAGCATTTTATTAGCAACACAAAGAAAGGCCTTAAAGGAAATCAGATCGAAGTTTTATTACATTTTTATGCGAACTTACGATCTTATTAAGTACACACCTTCAAATATTTCAATGTGTTGATACTAAAGCAATTTATTAGTTCTCAGTGTATAAAATTGTATAAAATAACGCATAACAGGCAGACAGCGTATTCGTGTTTCATCTCCCAAACTTTAATGTATTTCGGCGAAACGTGGTATTAAAAAACCAACAACTCACTCTATGGAGCAGGGACTTTCATAACAACCTGACAGGCGTTCAGCTAGTGAAGAAATCATCCGTCTTTTACGAAACCCAAATATTCATTACCGTGTTCATAAAAGCTCGCCACCGGTTCCTATCCTAAGCCAGAAGAATGTAATCCACACCCTTCAACTCTTGTTTCCGTAAGACCCAACCTCCCATCTAAATCTAGGTCTACCGAGTGGTCTCTTCGCTTCAGGTATTCCTACCAAACGTCTGCACGAATTTTTCCAAACACCCATGCGCGCTGCATGTCCCGCCCACCTAAGTCCCTTGATTTTATAATTCTAATAATATTTGGTGAAGAGTACAAATTATGAATCTCCTCTTTGTGTAATTTTCTCCAGTCTCCTGTCACTTCATTCTCCATTTGTCCAAATATTCCCCTCAACACCCTATTCTCAAACATTCCCAATCTGTGTTCCCTCCTTAACGAGAGAAATCAAATTTCACACCTACACAAAACAGCGGTATTTTATATTATAGTCTATAATTTTTTTTAGATGTCTGGGACCTATAAAAGTATTTTGGTAGTACATACTGGTCAATGATAACTTCCACGCATCAATTACGGAAGGGAGCCCTGCTTGAGCAGAAATTAATCCCTCAGCCAGATAAATATTGCAAATATTTAAAGATCTGTTACTGTACGGTGCTTTATTTAAGGACTCTTAAATTAAGTGGCTGCAATGTCGTTTCAACCCCACAATTTCGAGTGTTCGCCATGATGTTATTATCAATTGTAGGAAATTTAAAATTACGAAATTCAGACGGCCTCCAATGACATAATAGCCATACAAAATGTCGTTAAATTCGGTCAGTTGGTTAAAAAATTAAAGAAGACACACCCATAGACAAAATTATGGTCACAAAGTGTGCAGTTAATCTATGGCCGTGTAGCACCTCTACTGCTGATTAGCTCTAATGATAGTAGATTTGTGTCGTCGATACATGACTATCAAAACCAGTGATGGAAGTATCGGAAAGAATGAATCTGTAAACTCAGACCCTTCAAAGGGGAGTACACTTCTTCACATCCGCTAGCAGCACAGTGATATAAACAAAATGCAAATTACGTTAGAGTGGCCAACGGCGAACCTTCCACACCGAGTTCTATACGAACACAGAGCACCACCTACAAATCCGCAAGTCAAATTCTCGTTGCTAGGATACCGATTGACACCAGTCAATAATTTCGCCTTTGACTTGTCATAAACAGACTTACGTGAAAACTACATTAATTTTTATGGTTTAGGCATTATCAATTAGAGACTTTCAAAATTCATTTCTACAAGAATTTCCAAAATATGTCTGTCAGAACGGGTCACAAAATGTGAGTAAGAAATTAATTTTTAAAATATTATTTAGATAAACGTCTAGGTTCAAAAAGTTAACATTAACTAGTGAAAATCTAGAAAAAGAACTACAGTGTGAGAGGGCATGATAGTTTTGTAATAGTCCCATAGCACTATCAGCTAATCTTAAGACATTTCTCACCTAACGTGCAATTTTAAGTTTTCTCTAATTTCCCCCTCCTTATCTGTTCCTTTCCCAAGACTTGTTTAATTTCGTTCTCATTATGGGCAGGAACTTATAAACCTATTACTCGTCCTCTTTCATTTAGACAGGCTGTATTTAAACGATGCATTCTGGTCGCCATATCTTCTTATCTCTTAAGGATCGTCGACGGTCTCCGTCAATTATAAAGGTCAGTCACAGTGAGTTTCTCTAGGCCTGAGACCCAGTTGTACTCCGGAAAATATTTAAAATAACTGATACAATCCGTTTGCTTTACCCGTTAATGTTGTTAATTTATTATGCCTTTTTCAACAAAAAGGTCACTGGAGAGAACACAGCCAGATCGTACGCATATCTCAGCCCTGCCATGACTTCAGGCAAGCAGCAGCTTATTTAGTTCTATCTGTTGTAATTTGCTGGTTCCGAAGGATGATAATGTGTCTATTTATATGAGAGTCTGGTGCATTTTCGACCGCTTAATGTCTTCTAGGTTCAGCTCTACTTGACTACGCATGCTAAAATAGAACTTAATGCAGGCTTCATTTTGCCATTTTATGTTTTCGCCTTTAGGTAAGTTTGGGCAATCTCGTAGCATATTTCAAAGCCTCTTAGAATACCAGACAATTTTTGTTGGTGCTGTTGTTGTTATTATTTTTCGGCACTGGAAACTACCTCTTATTACACAGAAAATACACTACTCGTCCATCTACTGCTGACATAATTGATGTTTCATCTAGTCCTTCACCGTAAACACCTTCAAATTAACTTTGTAAAAGTAACAAAGAGCATAAGTCCTTCTTGAGAAGCTAACAATAGCTCAGCTGGTCACGAAACCCCTTAAGAAGAGCCCGCAAAATTCGAAGCCCAAAGTAACATTTCGTAATGTACTGTTCCTTACAGTTATAAGTCGTTAGCTCCCAACCAACCCCCGAGCTGAATGACTGCCCCTGTTCAGCTGTCTCCAACTGCTTATTCAACATATTTTCAGCTACCCTCCATACGTGGATACCGTCTACTCCTGCCGCAAGCCGAGGACGTACCATGCAGCGTACAAGGACACGCATTTACAAGTAAAAGTAATATTAATATGAACTATGAGCTAATAAATTTGTTAATACATTCTGGTTTTATGGCGTGTATAAAATTTCTAATACAGCGTTAAATTAATTTTCGGTGCTGCTTTGGAAAGTGCGCATCAAGTTTCGAGATTAGGAAACTTTTACGCCCAGCGGACAGAAACACCGACCCATACGTTCCAATCCTCTGTAACAGCCAACTGCGGCACTAATCTCTTCGAGAAGCTTTTCAATCCCACACGCGCGCAACTGAATTACGCCACGCCACTGGTTAAAATGCTTCTAGTCTCTGCGATCAACGAAATACTTTTGTATTTAACAGCTTTATCCATGCGCCCTACTTGGCACCACGAGTTCAGTTGAAATCTTAGGAGATTATTTTTGAACGAAAATGTTTCAGGGCTCCACTGCTTCCCTTTCGTGTTTCAAGGGTTTATATTTGATATTAAACGTATAAACTAAAATCAATAGGTTGAATTTAACTTTCCTGTACTACGCAATACGTCCCACTTTACAAGAAGACAAAATGGAATATTATTACATTTTCAAAAAAACTCATCATCCTAAATAAATATGTATAAATTATTACGTAAAATATCTGTACCTTTAAGCTATAAAACATGATTTTTTTAATATTCTACCAAATACGAAGAAATAAGTTCTGAAAATTTGTAATATAATTAATTTAAATATTACGTAATTGCATCAATAATAAATTAACATGGAAGCTAATTATGAAGAGCGAAATCTTTTTGAAAATACGTAAATTCCACACTTTTTCACAGTGGTCCTATTCAAAGTTCTTCGACGTCAATACGCTGCCCCCCCCCCCCTTTTCAACAACACTCTGTGGTGGTCTGTTGGGGCATAAACTGACCGTATTAGTGACTGCCAATCGCTCTTACCTGCCAGGACAGTCAACAATAAGCGAGTAAGTTCAAAGTTTGTGTTTGTATCTCCCAGTTTCTACCTCCTCACAAAGCCAATCTATCATCCTCCTATTATAGTCGTCTCATTAAGACTATTATGCGTTTACATGAACAAGTACACAGCTTGCCTGCAAGAAGAAACTATCAACCACTATCACACCTATTTTTTTTTATAAATTCCTTGCCTGGAATTTGGATGCTGAGAAAAAAGCCTTGTTTTGTTTAGAAAAAAGTTTTATGGCTTTAACTGTAATGTGGCCTTTAACTGAATTGTTCTCAAGCCTGGGATTTCTCTTTGTGTAAAGCACTAATCTTTAAACCGTGTAAATCTTCACTAATAGTCTGAATTCCCACAAGAGATGTTCTTCTGTTCCAGTTTATTGCACTGTAAATTTTATTTATCTTTGCTACTCTACTGCTAACATTACTTCATACCTCGCTTACACAATACAGCCCAGGTTTGAACCGACGTCTACTGAGCACGTATATCTCGCGATAACATCCTAAATTTGTAATCAGGACGCATCTCGGTTCGAATCCCGACCGCGTCAGCCTGTGTGCCGTAACGCCCGGATTTTGTATCATCCTCCAGTTAAATTCCAGGAAAGTGTCTAGAAGCGGGTCATGGCCGTCTCGTTTTAAGTCCTTATTTAATATTCATGACACTCTTTCCATCTCTTCAGACAAATTATAAAGTTAAATTACATGAAAACCAATTAACCAATATATGTCACAACGGTTTTGACGTAGCAGACACTGGCTGGTTATAGGATTATTTCACGATTCT
Organism: Zootermopsis nevadensis; assembly: GCF_977971745.1. Classification (NCBI taxonomy): domain Eukaryota; kingdom Metazoa; phylum Arthropoda; class Insecta; order Blattodea; family Termopsidae; genus Zootermopsis; species Zootermopsis nevadensis. Next base: position 11,075,952 of record NW_028259139.1, on the reverse strand, counting down.
GAATCAACTGGTGATTTAACGTAAGGTCGAACGGAATAACTACTAATTTTCCGAATTTCATCTCCTCTTGTTTTCAACATAAATGCTTTAACTGTGCAGAGCTAAGTATCCTTGTCTGTCCGGGATCGAAGAGACGAGATATTAACGTGCACTTAGTTTTTTCTGCGTTTATTTCCAGACCAACGTACTTAAAAGACTTTTACAGGGTTTCTGTTGTTTTAAATTCGTGGAACTTCGTTCTCCCAATACAATGGCAGACTACGGATTTATGATGTTTGAAGACAAACTGTAGAGGAGAATATTTTACCCTCTTTCTTATGAGAATGTAACAAGAGGAAAGAAAACAATTCATAAGGGAGTGTTCATCTGATATTGTAAACATGACTGAATCAAAGAGGATAAAATGGACTGAGTGGATCGGTGGGAGAACTGACAAATACTTCCACAATTTTAATCAGAAAAAACATTTATAAAAGAGACTACTTGAAATAACTACGCGTGGATGGGAGGTTAACGTATCTTGACAAGACAGGGTTTACAAAACTGGGTCCAAATATTGTCCTTAGAACTTTAGTCTTAAACGCCGTCATTACTGGGAGAGACCAAGTTTTATACTCATACGAAATACACAATTATAAGCAGGAGAAAAAACAGAAAGTTATAATGAGAAGCTGAAGCATTTGTACCCTTCGCCTCTCATTATCGAGGTGTTTAAATAAGGGAGGATGGGGAAAACATTTGGTAGGAATGATGGAAATGAAAAATATATACGCAATTATGATCGGAAAATCTCAATATTTTCCACGCTTGAGTACATAATATTGTGAGGGTAGTGACAGTTTTAAAATTACTGTCTTCTGGGGTGTATCGCCGTGTAGTTTGATAGACGTTACCGACGTTTCAGGTGTCCCCATCATCAGGGAGATGAGGCAACAAGCAACTCTGAAATGTCGGCAAACTTCTAGAAGACCACACGACGTCACAACCCAGAACACAGCCTCTTCATATTTTCAGCCGTGAGAACCTGAAATACTGCTCAGTGTCGGTTTATTTCTATTAAAAAGATTCAGTCACAAATATATGGAGGATGTATATGAGGCAGAGGAAGGTAGTTAAATGGCTGCGGTGGGGGGGGGGGGGGGAGTTCTAGACTTGCGTTGTCAGTTTTGTTAGGGAACAGATTAATGATCCACTTAATCGCTCTTGATGATGTGTTTTGTCGCACTATGTGTTCGTGGAAGCGTCTCCTTTAATACGTCGTCTCCACAGAAATGAAGTACCGCTTGCTTATGTCTGTCTGTCAAGTCACGGCCCTGAGAAATGACTTTCCGACGCAAACACTTCAGTCCATACGAGCCGAAGTGTAATCTTCGTAATTTTAATTAATTGTTTATAAAATACTCAATAGAACTGAAATCCTAAACACTTGACGTAAATGTTTGAACAAAAACCTGGGATACTGTTTACAATCTCCGTGCTATTATCAGACTAAAATTCGACCCCATGCTACGTTTCAAGTTCCGGCATTTATTTGAAAAAATGCGCCCTATCTGCTCTGTCAGATTTGAAGATGTCGGTGCTGTTATGCATAGGCTGTGGCGCCGATTGAACTCTTAATGTAGTGACGACTCCACACATCTTACAAGAACATCGTCAACAAATTATCTACTTATATAAACTATAAAATGCGAATTTCATAGCTGAGAAGAGAAAGTTAAAAAATATATTACTTTATTTTTAATTATTTTAAATTATAGTTTATTTGTCCCATCAACTCTCATCCAAGAACTGTTTTTATCCCTTCATCACGCGAGGTCTTTTTTTTAAAGTGAATTCGTAATCTCCGCTAATCTACACTTGTATCTTTGACAAATTAACATAGCCAATGAATTACGTCAATTCGCAAAGAACACATTTTGAAAATGTGTACTTGAAAATAAAAAAAATGAAAACATACAAAAGTGTTCATATTATTTTATACGTAAGTGATACTGATCTATACTAATATCTTATGTTAAGTGATCAATGTCTATTTCGTGCGTCTGAGAACGAAATTACAAACACTGGGACCTGTGAGAGGGAACAAATTTCTCGAGACAACTATGTTATAAGGAGCTTCATAATTTTCTCTTTCATCTTATATAATTAGGGTCATAAAATCAAGAAAAATCAGATGCGCGGGGTTATGCAGACCGCATGATTAAAACAATAAATGCATACAAAATTTTTACTGTAAAAACTGGATGGGAAAAGATCACTTGAAAAACAAAAGCTTCGTTTGTAAGAGAGCCAAAATGTATCGTAAAGAGAGAAGATATCAGAGCATAAATCTGTTTCAATCAAGTCATCAGAATCCATTACAAATGAATTTGTTCACCAGACGAACAACAAATATCTGAAAAGTACACAAAGGGATGTTGCATTACAGAGTTAGTCTGATCCGTTACTGTACCACATCCCCAAGAAAGTAACTGTGAACTCTTTATGAAGTAGTGAAAGCATTAGAATCCGTAGTTTCGTCAAATGGGACCTATTGTCTCCAGAACTTCGTATTCCCTCATTGTACTGCTATTCAAGTAACCACTCTGCACCTCTACAATGTTCGTTGCATCTACTATGGCCTGGAACTATTTCAATCATGGATCCATATTGTCTTTATTACAGGCATTAATTAAAAATACACACACGAATTTAAATTCCCTTTGTTCCTGGACCTAACTAATGGTAATCGAGATTTTCTTCATATCTCCTCTCACAAGAAAGGGATCTCTTGTCAGGCACTCTGATCTGTTTCAAGTAATCGTCTAGGAGCTGAACAATGGGATACGAACACACACAGCAGTGAAATCTACAATGCATGACAACCTGTCACTTGCGAGAAAACACAGAACCTGGAGCGCCTTGATGCAGATTATACGCCACACAATGCACAGTACTGAGTGATGACGTTCTGATGTCACTCCGAGTATTACGAAGTTAAAAAACTTGTACAGAGCGATTCAAATGTATTTCATCCAACAGTGATAATTATATGTGCCACCTGCTTTAACAGTCAGTAACCCTGCAAATTTACCCACAGAATATTTTACTTGGTAAAAATTTTCTAGCCATGAGGGGCGATCACTATTTAAAAATCAGCAATGAGATCCAAGGGATTTCATTGTTGCAAGAAACACTTGTGGTAACGGTCTGAAGACCTTGGGTAGCATTCGTGCAAGAATGTCCTATGACGCAACAATGATCTCGGATCGCATTTGTGCAACGACTACCTATACGGTATGGCGTGAATAACAGCTTTGTAATGTCGGTGTACTCCATGGAGTATGCACCTTTCCAATCTTGTTTCATACACGTATCCCTGTGCTTAAGAAACAAGCCATGCAGACGTATGGGTGGAAGAGTTAAAGTTCCACGAATTCTCAAACTCGACACTACACAGCTTCAAACTCCGGCCGCTCTACAACCAGCGAAAGAGTCTAAACACTCATTTTATGAAAATGACCCAAACCAAGACTAGACACGAATCGAACCCCGGACACCTCCGCCATGGTTAGGTACTATTGACAGCTCATTTTCCTCGATGTATTCCTTAGTGCATTTCTGGCTTGAAACATGTGTAGGCCGCCGAGCCGGCCTTATAATGTAACTTCTGACGTACTGCGCTGTGCTGTAGTGGCAGATCAAACCGACAGAGACCCATAACATACCGGAACTACAAGCCCATCATTTAACGTCGCAAATCAGCGGTAATACTGATGACGAGATGCCCCCGGTGGCCACAGCACACAGTACACACCGAACACACTGCTCACGGAGCTGACACACGGCTCTGAGCTTCAGCTATTAGAAAAGACAGAACATGTGATTCTTTATCACTCTTCTTCTAAATGCACGTCCGTTCCATTACGCTACCTTCTCTTAAACCGTATGAAGTCGAAGAGAGATAGATAAGAAGGGCAGCAGAAGATTAGAAAAAAAAATTGGTGGGGAGAAGTGAGAAACACTTCGATTTCATGTGGGGAGAAAGGCCATCTTATAATAAGAAGGTTCCCAGGCAATGCCCGCTCGTCCTTCTGGTAAGGATAATGTAAGAGTGAAGACGTTAGGGCTATAATTAGTGACAGTTTGCTAGCAGAAACGACATAATATGATGGAGTGCAGATTATCCATGTTTCCATTATCTTCTTCAGATGTTATCTTCTAAGTCTGTAGCTTCTAAGTCTGATAGATGGCAGGGGATGCAGCCTAGAGACTGGGTCCTCCGATGAACAGATTGCTAAAATGAAAAGAGGTTTGCCCAAAGTCCTGTATTATTGCACCCAATGTACAAAAATATATCAATAAAGCCTATGAAGTAGAAGCTCGTCTAAATAGTATTTAAGAATTCAGTCCGTACCACAAAGAAGACACCACACTTCACCATTACAGAGATCAACTTGTTAAAGCTATTTAAGGAAACATTAGTTGTTTTTTTCTGAGAATCATACCATAACATCACAAAATGAATAGTTGCTGATTGTTTCATGTAGCTGGCACAAGTCGTCACCACTGGCTTTAAAAGGTCAATTATATTACTTTAAAGCCCTTTTTATTACTTCCCTTTTCTCTCTCCCACGAGAAATAAACAATATTTAGGTTTAAAAATGAGGGTTAAGAGAAAACTTGGAAGACCTAGGCATAGACGGGAGGATAATGCTTCAAATATTCCTAAGAAAATAGGATGCGTGGATGTGGCATAAATTCATGTGGCTCAGTACAAGTTCCAACATTCCTGAAGAGACTGAGAAAAACTACGAAAACCTCAGTCAAGGTACGCGGTCTCCTGGCCGAGATATAAACCCAGCAGCTCCCAACCTGCCTCGACCTTCGATAACCCACGTCTCACTAATCTCTGCTCATAAACATCTTTATGACTAATGTTTTCGTGTTCTTCCTCAGTGCCGTCAGGGAATATGTTCAAATTGTGCTTCAAAAAAGCCAACGTCCTTACCAACGCCTAAACGCCCATAAGCGTCCTGTTAACTGACACTGCTTAATGAATGCAGTTAATAAATACACAATGAATCGATACATTATCGAATGTTAGTGAGCTTTGTACGTGACACAGTGACACAGATTTCACATGCCGCGGGTGCATGTCGGTATCGAAACATGAGTGACCGTGTTGAGATTGCAATAAAACAAAAAAACGTAAAGCGTCTATGTGCAATGTCAATTAATTTCTGGTAACTGACCTGACCTACTGGCTGTAGGTCGCAGAGATGGCTTTTTAATTAATATCGAACTTTTAAAAACCATGTTTTGTATCAATAATGTTTTCACATTTAATTAAATTCGTTAATTGACTTGTAGACTACAGTAACGGACTACAGGCCCCAACAATATGTAATTAAGTAGTTAGGTGAGGTTAACTGGAGTTGAAAGATGTAAAAATGGAGGTTAAATACTTTCCAAATGTGTCATCTGTTATTGTACTATATTGCTGGACTTGGGAGGATGAGACTGACGGGACATGTAGCACGCAAGGAAGCGATGCGAATTTATATAAAAAAAATTTTGGAGAAAGGTAGGGAAAAGAAAACTTGGATTACACGGGCCTGACTGGAACGATAATACAAAAATGTAACTAGAATAAATAGGATATTATAAAGTGTGATTAACTCTCTGGCTCGAAAGAGGAAAAACTGGCGAGCTCCTCTGAGCACGTACCTGCACATCTTCGTATTCTGAAACAAATGGTCGATTTCCACCAAACTTGGTAAGAACGTTATGCCATTCGAAGCTACCCCAGAGTGAGAAATTACGGGAAATTATTGACCAGCTGAGCGACTATCAACTTCTCATCCTCCTGTTTCTTTCCGTCTCCTCAGCATCCAGCTTTTAAGAATTCACGATCTATGGAGACAACCTACTACCTGTCAGAATTAGTACTCATGTAATTTTGTTAGAGCAATATGAAACCTCTGTCGGACACCAGGTGTTGGCATTTTGGTTTCCTCTTCGGACACTTTTCCGCTGACACAGATGGGAACATCTTGATGGCAGGGAAGGCGAACAATTACCCGTCCCATTGCACCCACTGACGAGGGTTACGTGGGAGAACGACACTCAGCGTTCAGTCTCCAGACTGCCATTAAGCACACTTACTGTGAGCATTACTTCAGATACTGTGCCAACTGTTGAGGTCGAATGACATGTGGTAAGACGACTGTAGACCGTAAAGTGACCTAAATGTTATGTATTTAAAAACGATATTCCAACTGCGGGGGTTATAGAGCATCAAATGTAATGGGAAGAGGTTAAATAGGTGCGTATTTGAATGGATGAGGTCCAGAATGAGCCTGTTACTTTGAAGTAACAAAATTCACTAAAGGTCAGTGTAAGTTGTTCTTGTGATTAATTTTTCAAAGCTCCGTGGTAACTATATATTCCATTTGCTACAGCAATCAGTAAAGCCCCATTTTGTATTTATGGATTTTGCATGATGCTAAATGTAAACAGTCACTATTTCCTTAAACAACATAGACCAGTTGATCTTTGTAGTGGCGAAATGTTGTGTTTTCTTTACGGTACAAACTGAATTCACAACCCCAGTAAAAGACCCCCTGTACACATTGGGTAGTCCTCAACACGTATCTGGAAATAGTTTCAAAGAAAAAATTCATCTGCCGGGAATTTAATCTCAGTCAACAAGCTCGTAACCTCGTTACATGGACAAGCAACGACCTCTAAACGATAATTTATTTGTTATTATTTAACGGTGTTACAGCCACACAACTCTGATAGGAATTATGTGAATAGGAGACCGGCTGTGTGTGATTATTTCCGAAATGATAATGCGTTGTATTGAAGTGAAAGCGGTTGACGTCTGTCCGTCCATCCGTGTGTATGGCTGTAAAATGCACGGTTGAATATTCACTGTTGTTGTTGTTGTTTCCATGGAAGGAAACGACCGATACAGTCCGCAGGGACGACAAAACATGACAGTGGCTCCCTCTGGGACTCAAGCAGATTGAAATGCTGACATCCAACTGCATTAATTAGCAACTATAATGCAGTACATCGAACAGCACCAAGTGTGGAAATCTGCCTGGCTTTCACTACATGAATAGTGTAATCAAGGGATATTTATTTGCATTATACAAACTTCTATTTTGCATATAACTTATGCTCGTGTGGTAATATTTTTCTCACTTCAACTATTCGTTAATGTAACGAGATATGCCACAGTAACACTACTAACTGTTTGCAGTACCAATATAAAAATTTTGCGTTCATAACCCTCATTACAGATTAAACAAAACTGTGAAGACGTATTCTAATCTCGAGTAAAAATATTTCCTGAATACTTTGTTTGCAATTCCGTATTATTCGACGACACTGAAATGTAACGGAAAGACGTCAATTTAGGGGTCTAGGCGTAGAAACACTTATAATATTAAAATGGATCTTAAATAAACAATATCTGAGTGTGCGAACTGTATTTAGCTTGATCTAATGGCAGACTCTTATGAACAGGGTAATTAACCGCGTTAGTTAATTAAGCTGAGTTTTACGGTGCATCAATTGTTATATCTTTGAATTCGCCTGGAATGACTAAGCAAAACAACGAAAACCAGAGTCAGAATATCCGTTATCCGTGTGAAGAGGTCAATTCCTTCATAAAATTCGGGCGCCTCAGCGCTGAGTCGACAAAGTAGAAACTAAATTTGCTTCTCATGCAACGGTTTAATAAACTCAAACTGCGCATTTCATTATCGCCAAGGAAATATCTAACAGCGTACCTCCGAAGTAAAAGTCTTACGCTTTCACCGTTATTCAAACCTGATCCGATGGCAGGAAGATAGTGTAAAAATGTTCCAGTGCTATTTGTGTAAATTTCTAAATACATTCCATATCATCTCTGCACAATAATCCAGTATGCCTTTAAAATACGTAAGACAGAGTATTAAATGCTTAGTATAATCTACCAACTGCCTACAAAGCTCGGTTCACTTCTCTTGACACATCCTGAACTCGTTGTCCTATCTCCGACTTTATTTTCATGAGCAGGATAAATAAATTAACAGCAGAGAATCAATGACGACTAATTTTAAGTTACAGAATATTTCTGGAGGGGCTGAGGAAATTCACGTAAATCCTTTCAATATATCAGAAATCTAGAAATAAATCCAGTGGGATGCATCTTGATTCAAATTGGGAACATTCCACAACATCAGGCCTTTTTGACAGGGAAATAGTCATGCTTCAGTAAACTACCCTTTGTAACAGTTTCCGCACTGCGAACGAATTATATCGTTAACACCACATTCGGTATTGAAAAGTAGTGTGTAATAATAGGCCTCGTAAGATAAGTCTGTTGACAATTCAAGGTAAGTTTACGACATGTTAATAGAAGTAAATTACACGTTACGTAAACGAAAGTCAAGTTTTATACAGATTAATCAGCTCCGATAGGTCTGATATGTAACTTCCATTGTCTGCCATCACTGCGAGACAACACGCCCACGAAAAATCCACCTGAAATGAACAAAACCTTATATCTGATCCTGCAATTGTTCACATATCTTGCATATTCTACTCCACCCATTCAAGTAAGAATATCACGAGGCCAGTACACGAGTATACTGTCTGATATGATGAAATCGGTGAAGCGTTATTTTCTGTAAATAATGAAAAAGCGAAGTAGGAGGGTTGAAATATGAAGTCGGCTCAAATTCACGTATCTTTTATCAACATTCCTTCAGTTCCAAGTCATTCTTCATTGAATTCTGAGGAGCCAGTAGATATATTTTCTTCTTTCCAAAGCTGTTGACAGGTAGTCGCATCCCGAAACATGTCTCACACACACTGAAACCAACTTCTCGTCGGTTTCCCGTGCAATGAAATCAACTGCAGGGGCAGAACGCTACGTGACTTTGTGAAAAATTGGAAAGGCGGTAACAAACCTATGACGCGCGGTATAACTTCAATATCGAAAACCGCAAACAAATTTTAATATGAAATAGAAATTTTCTGAGGAATCCACGTTCATACTCGGTACATCACAGAAAATAAAGGATATCAGAAAATTCAAAAGGTCCTGAGCCTGACCCCAAACGTCTCCACTGATCTTAAAATAATAATAAAAAAGTATATCAGTATAATGGCAACAAATCATGAGAGTATAGGACAAAATAAAATCCTGAAATGTTGTGTATATTAATTTTACCTCCCATAATAAACAATATTCAACATGACATTGGTATAATTAATCAACAAGTGTCACAAACCTCTACAGAACCAATTCTGTTATAACAGTTATAATATTTGAACAATTTGTTCTGTGAATTTCGGACTTGCGTATCTGAAACATGCATGGAATAACTGTAACATACATGTATCCGAATAATATCAGGATAAAAATATTAACAGACTCATAAAGTGATCAAAAGATATAGGATCCACAACGTAACAAAGATACCAGATTCACGCTGTAATATAAGCCCATCACATCCACATTGTAACAAAAAGGTACCAGATCCACATTGTAATAAGAGGATGTGAAATCCATACCATGTTAAAGTGTATCAGATCCAAATTACAATTAAAGATTATCAGAGCTACGAAATTCTTCCCTGAAATAAATTAATAAGCGCCAGGTTTACAGAAAACGTCGGTAAATTTCGTCATTTCGACCGGGTGCTATATTAGCACAGTCAGTTAAGTACAGATAGAACTAATAAAACTAGAATTGTCGTGATCAGTATTTGATTGTGTTTCAAGCCATTACAACACCAAATAAAGTTGCCATATCTAATAAGTACCACACAATATTACAACGGGGCTCCAATTATCCAACGGAACGGGACCATAATTGCCTCGAATAAAAAAAACATTGTTTTTCGTTCGTTAAAGCGGTCTGGGAATCATTTATTGCGCATGAACAATTTCAACTGATGACTAACTGATTCAGACCAGGGAAGTTTTACCGCCTGACAAGTTTATAAAGGACTCCACTACACGAGGCGTGATGCTTAATGAAGCAACCTATGGTTACTACTTACACCTGCGCAGAAACATTAGGTAGTGGAGGTAGTGGTGTGAGAAAACCGCTTTAATTATATGGGGAATGAATATTTTTTTCAATTCCTTATTCTCCATCTTCTTAGCCCTTCTTCCAAAAAACTGCCATTACAGAAGAAAAACTAACTAAAGAAAATAAGACGTACTACATTATTTGAACGTCTAGAACGAGGCATACACCCGTTTATATACATCGCAAGTAAGGATAATACAAGCAGTTTTCTATAAACTACATAATCCGAATGTCTTTCGTGGAGGAAAATTGTTCTACTTGTTAAAATATACTGAGGTTAGTAGCAGAATCTTCTTACAAGCAAGGTCCCACTGCACATCAAACATGTCTATGCAAGAAACACTTACCTGATTTGCTAGTTGTTGCTGACCTGAATGGTACTTATTCCAACACCTGAAACAAAATTAAATTTGAGGTTCTTAAGCCGGTCAGTATAAAGATGGTTTCTTCTGGCTTACTGCGTCGTGTAATCTGATACAAGTTTACCGATGTTTCGGAGGTGATTGATGACTCCATCATCAGGGTGATAAATGGGACAGAAATCATCTCTGAAACGTCAATAAACATCTACAAGACTACACTACGCAAGAAGCCATATCACATCCAAAAGACAGTCACAAGAAAATAGTGTCTCAGATAATTATAATACGATAGACTGTCCATTACAAAATAAGCACTCAGTTCTCGAAGCAACTGCCTTAACCTACGATTTCGTATGAATCTATACGAGGTGTGAAAATTAAGTTCCCGGAATGCCCGCATACTTGTTGTATCGAGTAAATGAGTGGGCAAGAACTAAGCTGCCACGTGTTACGAATTGTCTGCGCTTGCGTCTTGTGGGTTGGTGATGCAAATAAGGCAGCAGTAGCTAGGCAGTGGCAGAATTTCACAAGACTGCTTTTTCGCCCCGGAGTGCGACATTTGGCATTTCCCTAAACTGGAGACCGCTTGAACGGCCACATTTCGGACATTGCCAACATTCAAGGACATGCTACAACCATCATGAAGAGAATTAACATAAAGATTATAAATACCTTACGAGCAGGACAGCTTCACAACGTTCAATAAGCCACTAGATCACACAAAATATTACACAATTCACAAACAAACACATCACAACACAACGCAACACAACCCGACCCAACCAACGCTACACGTTAATACAAACAGCAAAGACGCTTCCTCTTGACTAGTTTAACAAATCTATCAAAAGATGTCGTTGGATCGCATCGAAACAAGTGACAAGACAACGGCGCAGCAAAAACAGCAGAAGAACATCGAGGCAAGAAGCAATCCTACACACTATCGATAGAGAAATAATAGGTTATAAAATCTTAATTTCCAATAACTCTCATTCTTAAGTGTGAATTTGCGTCAATAAAACGTGGAATACATGTATTCTGCAAATGTGATCTTTCCTATTTTGTGACCTTTATTTTTTGATGTGCATTTGTTTCAGATATAATCAACAGCACAGATACTACACTACATGAAATAACAGTCCGGTGCTGTCAAAACTGTTGAACAGTGAAGATACCACACTACATCAAATTATAAATTCGTTAGCGCATTTTGTATAACATACACAGATACGTGTGTGGTGGAAATTACTTCTCCTTAGATGGTGAAGGATATATTTTTCCAATTACAAAATTGTGTGAGAAGATAATAAGAAACAGCTAAGAGAGAAATATGTATGTTCAGTAACAAAAGCTATATAACTTCATCCAAAATAACAAAAATAAAATAGTTTATGTTACTGACATCAGAATTAAATATGTTAGAATAAATACATCGATAGGTTATAAATGAAATGTAGACGTGTCAGAATCCAAGATTATATGATTAACTGCAAACTACACGTAAAAAGAATGAATAAGAACAAATAACAATGCAGATTAACTATACAAGTGTTGACAGAAGAAAAGTTAACAGGACGCTGAACAAACAGCATATTACCGTAACAGGTCATACGACTTAATAGCTAGTAATATTACGATTATTATTATTATATCGCTGTTTGATACATTTTATGATTTGACCTGCTCTGCTTCAATAGACGGATGGGCCTATCATTACAGTTTTGGTATCCGAAGCATAAGGCGTCATTAAACCATAAGCTCCAACGAACTGCATATTACAAGAATCGCTAAACACATCTATTGTTTGTGGGACAGAATATTCACTCCGTTCACCTGTAATACAGCGCAGTTCCATTTTAATAACAAAAATCATGCAGAATCCATTAGAGTTCGTATTAACGCGGTTGGGCTGAATGAAGAAATTTACATTTGTATGACACATTATTGCTTTGTAAAACTGGATTCACACAACGCTTTTTCGCGTGAAATGATCCTTTTCACGACTTATCACTCGTATTACAGGGGGGACAAAGTGTACTGAGCTGCATTTCACTCATTCACGCCTACTGTGAAATTTTAAATTGATGTTGGGAACAGAATTTCTCAGATGTTCGAAAAATGAGTAACTACATAACATCAGCCACGTACAGTAACATATAATTTAAAAATTATAATTCCGTAAGAGCAAGAAAATGGCTTTGTTCTATGTTGTTGCGCCTTACAATCTGTTTTACCGACGTTTCAGACTATAAGGCGCAATAAACCAGAAGACAACCATCTTCATACTCTTCATACTTGCCGCTGTGAGAACCTCAAATCTCATTCTGTAAGGATAAGTTTGTAAAAACAACGTCATTTTATTAATATGTGATTATGTACGGAAGCCAAGTCCCACACTAACATGTTACAAATATAATGGGGTACTTGAATATTAACAACGCTCCTCTAAAATTCATACGAAATGTCTGCAAATTAAAATAAGACAAATAAGCTTCGGAGAAAATATGTGTGTGAAAAATCTGAAAGGAAGAAACATCTTGGAAGACCTAGGCATAGCTGGAAAGATGTCACAGGTTTAATTAAAGTTTAATCCTTTTAAACTCAACGGTAACTCTAAGCTTTAAAAATCATTAACTATGCGTTTTTATATATTAATTTCGTACGATTCTCGCTGCAAACAGCGATTATTTCCTTAAACAGCTTCAACCAATTGATCTTTGTAATGGTGAAGTGTTGTGTTTTCTTTTCGGTACGGACTGAACTCTTAAAATATTATTTCGACGATTTACTGGAAGGATGTGTGGGCACTGCCGTAAATTTGCTTTGTCAGGCCCCCCCCCCCCCCCCAGAACTTTCTATTCTTCGGCAACAAAGGGCTAAACAGTACCGTTTCAATATATCACCGTGCTAAACGATCAAAACATTTTATTAACATTCGTTTAAATTTCGCGACGTCTTCTCCTGTTTGCATTAAGAACACACACAAGGCACATGCTTTGCAGATAGGGTCGGTGCAGCAAACATCTCATTCATGTCTGTGCGTAAATAAACCCACTGCACTTTAATTAATCCACGCCCTCTTCTGCATCCTGTTTAACAGACATCTTTCTCTCTGTCTAATGAAATGTCAGTTCCGGATAACATCAACGTTCCTTCCTGCCTCTCGGCTTCTTCTTGTCCTGATTGCTAAACCTCTGCTTCCCTTCTAAACCTTCCGCCTTTACAAACCTTCAAATGTTAATACAACCCACACACCACCTGTAAAAGACTGCCATCTTTGGTGGTAACTTACAAAATGCTCTGTTGTCTTCCTCGTATTTTAAAATGTTCACAGAAAACTAAAAGTAAAGTAATGTGTGTAAAAGTACGTTATTTTGTAATACTTTCAAATGGGTAAAACACTTCAAATTCTTAGCTGACTAGGAAGTCGTATGTCACGTGGTGTCATTATCTTTTTTAATGGGGGCGACTTCTGCTTTGATTTTCCGGTCGCTACTTTGTTAGAAAATATTAAGTTAATTGGATGGTTGCCTGATTTGCAGACCACAGCGAGAAACTCACAAGTACCGTTGAATACCCCACAATGTTGATTCAAAAAGAAATATGTACTGCAGAAAAATTATTGCATAACCAGGGGACATGTAGTACGCATGAGAGAGATCAGAAATGGACACAGAATTTTGGTTCGAAAGCCTGAAGGGGACAGGTCACCTAAAATACCTAGGCGTAGTTGGTAGGATAATATTAAAATGTATCTTAAAAACATAATGTGTGGACTGGAATCATGCGACTCAGGATAAGAACCAGTGACCGTTTTCTGTGAATATGGCAATGAACCTTCAAGTTCTATACAAAGCGGGAAAATTCTACAGTAAATAAGCGTCTATCAGATTTTCAATAAGGGCTCTGCCCATGGAGTTATTTCACATAGCTTCAGTATAATCAGATTTCAAACTTTAGAAATATTGTCACTGTGTAAAATGTTTTTAGTCACACTAATTTTCATTTATTAAAAATAAAAGTAAATTTAAAAAAGAGCATAAATCTTATACTAAAGCCTATATCTTGGGTTTACAATTTTCTCTAGCACTGTTTCACTACTTTCGATGTCTAAAATATCGATTCAAACCCATATTAGAAATTATATTTAACATATGTTGATAACTGCATAACACTTCGTTACTTTAAGTGGATAAATCAATGCGGTGGTGTAGTGAAATACAGGATAACAGTGGACCACTTGGTACTTGAACCTGACCGCTCTTTTTTTTATATTTTATTTTTATTAAAACCTCAAGTACGACGTCCGAAGACCTATCTTATAAATACTATATCCCCCCATTCGAGCATTCACTTCAAGCGCATTGAAGTAAAAAGCATACAATAAAAACCTTTTCTCACAATGGAAACAACTTGATCTGGTTCTCTACTTAGACCACAGTCAAAAATGTTCTGCTCACTCGTCAGTCATGACCATTTATTGGCGCTGTCACGTCTCATAATCCGACTATCTTCTCAATTTCACTCATAGCCCAGTGCTTCAGATCGTAGTAAGTTTGGCTCCACATCGTGAAGTGAAGTCCCAACACCGAAATCCCAGTTTTCATAATGCAAGAATTCTAAACAAAATTACGTAAAACAAGAATATTTAACAAAAATTATACAAAGATTTGAAGTTCTCACATTGGTTTTGAAGCAGTGCAGGCTCGTGTTTCGGAGAAGAAAATTGTACCCATTATCAGTGTGCTGATGGAGGTTGTAAGCGCCTCTGAAACGTACCAGGTTACACGGAGCACATCCCACATTCGGCGCCTTGAGAACCCAAAATCCTTTTTACTTAGCGTGCTTATAATTATGGATAAAAGAAGAAGGAAGACTTTTAAATTAGCGTTCAAAGAAAAGTAGGTGAATGTATTGCCAACAGAATCTTGTTCTTTAATTTCCAGCCAAAGCCGAAATCAATTGTACACATCGCTGGGTCTGTTTCTGCTTGCTACACACACCAAAACACATCCGACTGCGCTTATCGTAGCCTGGATATTTCTTTGGTTCTGTTACTGTCTCTTTACATTCTTTTTCTTCCTTTGTAAATCAACTTGTCCCAGCCATTTTTCCCCTACCTTGTTCGCCTTCTTTCTCTCCACCTACTCCTTGCCTTTCCGCATTTCCTTTCCGTACATAAAGAACTCCAGTGATTTCTTTAATGGTTGCTAGAAAAGTTCTCTCCCTTTCCTGCAGTTCTGTTTGTTTCTCTCATCGCTAAGCTGTTACGTAATTCGGGTCATTCCTAAATAAGGATCGTTCATCACTCACTGACCCACCCATTCGCTCAATTAGACTCATATTACTTACACAGTCTCGATTATACGGTTCAGTTCCGGTCCTAACAACAGAACGTTGAGTTCTCTTGCATACACAAACACACATTCCGCTAAATCAACTAACTAAACAATGTTTCTGGTTTGTATAATTGATTGGTTAGCATCAATCGGACTTGAGGCATGCCTCTCAAAGCTCAAACAGATAACTGACTCAGATTTGTCGGCACTGTACCTCATTTCAAGCAGTGTTTATTCGTAAGATATTAAATTCGGAAAATGCTTGATACATTTCAGTCCATAATCTCTTATTTTCTACCGAAAGAAACTTGAGGATAAAAATATGCAAAATTATAAATTTTAGCTGTTGTTTTATATGGGGATTAAATTGTTACTCAGTGTATTATAAGGATAAAGACTGAGGGCAATTAACAACAGGGTGCTAAAAGTATATTTAATCGTAATAGAGAAGAATTGAAAGGAAGATGAAATATATAAATAACTGGTTCATATTTTGTACAATTCACTAAATATCAAAAGCTGAATTTATCGTATTATAAAAGAATCCCACAAATATCTTCGGCCGCTGATCTTTGCAGAAACCACACATCGACTTACCTACCGCCTATACCTGCATCTCCTCGCTTTACACTGACATTCCTGCGGTATCGTATTCGATTCCCAACTTTCCTAAAGATGACTGTCTTCTGGGATGTTGCGCCATGCAGTCTCGTGGAAACTAACTGACTCTTCAGAGGTGCTTACTGCTTCCATCATCAGGGCTAATCCTGTGCTGAGATGTTCTACCTCAAAATCGTCCGGATGCAGCCAGCAACTAAAACTAAAGGAAATACCGAGCTCGAAGATTTTAAGTTAACTAAAATATTAGATACCGAACTGCCGTATACTCATCCATAGAATAAAACTTAATTAATATCTAAACTGTACCTATGTTTCGATGATCTTCCTTTGTCTCTGGCAGTCCTCAACACATCGTGTTGGTTCTCGACGTAAAATCCGATGCGAAAACTAAGACTGCGGAAGGGAGACAATCAGGACTCCTCATTCTCTGCTCGTAGGAATCACTCTTTGAGGTTCACTGCACCGCGCATCGCAAGCCACACAGAGAGACATCGTGGATGTATCTGACAAAGCGAAGGGAGACGCAGTTTACTAACCGGCAGCATTTCAACATATTCCCGAGCAACCAAATGTTCCAAGGAAGCAGCTAGCAATTATGAAACTCTAACAACGAATCTACAAATTGTAAAGGTAAAATCATTCCTGCGCTTCCTAAGTACGAGGCTGTCAAGGCGTACGGGGTAGTGGAGATAAACCTCCACCAATTAAATCCCCGCACTACAAGGTTGGCTTCACGCTCTGGCTGTTTTCTCCCGGAAAAGAGTCACCTGTACGGACAGGAAGCTGTGAGGACCCACAGCCGGCTTTTACACGGTGACAATAAATCCCTGACCCTGCAGGGAATCGAACACCGATCGTCCAGGTTGCAAAAATTCGCCTCAAAGGCTTAAATGTAGGCCTCGCATTGAAGTAAAATTCGTAAAATTGTTCGGAAGAAAAAAATTATGAATGGAATGACAAACAAACTACAAGACACGAACTGCTCATTTCGCATTCTTTGTAGTCCGTGTAAGATCTTAAAATGCACAGGGTCACTGAGGAAACTGAAAGTAATTGACGCTGGAAATGTAACATACGCCCCTTTGAAGTAAATTGTTCTGCCAATGGCAGCTATCTACGTGTTGTGTAGGTGATGAAAGATGAAAAAGACCTATCTGCCCTCTGTCGTGAGATGGACAGTTTATACTTTGACCTCTCAGTAAGTAGAATCTCGTTGTAAAGAGACTTCTGTCTCATCGCATTTGGCACGAGTTTCCTCTACGATCAATAATACGTCTGCCTGGATAAGACAGTGGTAGCAGCAGGATACAATAATCTCCATTCCATGATACGTCTGTTATTTTGTGACGTACGCATGACCGACCTTGATCACAGAACCACGAAACAAATTAGTATGACATCTACGATATCCAAAGTAATGAAGTCTCATTAGGCATGAGCTGACGATGATCGTACAGACTACAGAAACGTATAACCCATCCATGTAAACCGGAGAAAAGGAAAACTTTCTACCGACCACGATAATTGAATGCTACTGCATGAGGCACAACGCGGACCCCTGGAAAATGCGAATTTGGAATTAGAATTTAGCTTTCACTTGTAAAGCTGTAGTTATCCACATTCGTCTTCTGTAGACACTGGTGACTGTTCTTTGTAATTGCACATTTGATACAGGATTAAACGACGTTTCAGGAGCATATTTCTGGCTCCATCAGTGTTGCCAATCGCACGACAAAAATATTCTAATGTTGCCCTCACTGTTTTCATTCTCTTCGTGTTTTTAGCTTACACAGACACAAGAGAAACATGATAACGCAAAGAACAATATTTCCTGATTACAGTGACACAGTATCGTTCCAGGCTAACACTGTGGAGGGAAGCCCAGAATGTACTCGGGATGGTTTTGAAACAAAACAAGAAAATGAAG
This sequence comes from Zootermopsis nevadensis, assembly GCF_977971745.1. Taxonomy (NCBI): domain Eukaryota; kingdom Metazoa; phylum Arthropoda; class Insecta; order Blattodea; family Termopsidae; genus Zootermopsis; species Zootermopsis nevadensis. Next base: position 11,057,625 of record NW_028259139.1, on the reverse strand, counting down.
GTAGATCGGTTTAGGATTGCAGTAACTAACGGTTTTACGATCAAGTTTTGCAATGAGTGGCATTTTGAACACAACATTTAAAAACAAAACCTGAGAGGAAGAGACCACGTCATGATTATTCTATTTAGTCGCTATTTTAATTACGTCGTTTTAGATCCATCTTTAACGCAGTTCGGTGGTTGGTAAACTACAAAATGGTAGAAAAAGATGTGGCGTTGAAGAAAATTGATGGAGACTCCCTGAACATTTTAATATAACTCTAGACGCAGATATATAAACATTTTTCATGAATAACATGTCCATAATTCGTTATTATTTGAGAGTTAAACTCTTCATTTACGTGGGTTTTTTCAGTAACTTGTGTACTGCGTAAATGAAGCACTGATTGTATAATCGTAGTCCTGGCAACTGCTATTTCACAAATGTAAACGAACAGGAATATTGGATTTCTCATCACCTGCAATTGAACTGAGTTTCAAGTCCTGCCACTGGCTGCGCTAGAAGGCGTGTTTTGTTTTGCGTTTTGCAATGCAACCGTTGTTGATCGTAAGTTAAAAGTAAACTTTATTGACAGTAACATCTTAACGTAATTACGTCTCCAGTAATTAACAATAAAACAATTGTTATGGTTGTTGAAAGAAAGTAAAAGATTTATAATTTGTAATGTTATTTCACAGACAATATTAAGGTCTCTGGAAGTTCTTAAGTTTTTTATATCTACAATTATCAATTTCCATATGTATTTTGTACGTTCTGTTATTTAACTGTGCTGTATCAACTGATAAGGTTGTGGAGACTCATGATTTTTAAGAAACAATGCTTTATTTTCAACAGTAAGTCTGGAATTGTCGCATTGGCTATTAACGTTTTATCAACCCAAAAGGTTTCTAAAGGATCCTAATAATTGTGAAGAGGCCTATAATACATCTGGAATTGATAGATTCGGTTTTTGTACAGTACGAAATGCTAGGAACCATAACGGGATTCGAACGTGTTACTCCAGGGTCCGACCGAGACCCTACACGTGCTTCGGAGTTCAAACTGCGAATGTTCAGATGGTACTTGGTTACGCAGCATCAAACAAGACGTAGGGTGACAAATCAGGATGAATGTGGGTAAATGTGTCTGCGAGTTTTTAAGACTTCTCAGTGAGGCTAATATCTCGGCCAGTAATATGAATGGCTGTACGCTGGATGACCGCTGTTCGAATCCCAGCAGGGAGCAGGATTTTGGTCTTCGTCACCAGACCCAGAGTCTCTCGGAGGTCGGAATAAAGTGTGAGACAGCATAGTACACATCGCCCTGATTATGGTGATGATGGAAGTAGAAAACACCTTCGAAACACTTTCAAACTCGACAGCCATCTTTGCCTTAATGTAATATAACAATTAAAACATATCCAATGAACCTTAAAGACGTCTATGTCGTAATTTTCAATTAGCTGCATGTTCATAATTTAATGTAATTTTAGTTACATATGCTAAATATATTAAAACTAATTCAGCATGTTTGTTTAGGAAAACTTTTTGACGGTCCTTCGCGGAGCCGCAACTTCCATTTTGCCAAATATAAAATAGACAACCATGGCTCAGTCCCAGGTACTGGCAGGTATCTTTTCCTTCTCCTCGAAGTCCAGACCAGCTCTGAGACGTATCTAGTTTCTCCACTGGGTACAGGAGGCTTTTCCCCAAGGTTAAAGCAGCCGGAGTGTGCAAATGACCACTCACATGTTGTTTCGAAGTTAAGTCAGTTCTGGTAATCACTTCGGATGGCCACTTATTTTCATTATTTTGCTTCTTGGTGTAGTCTGCAGCTTCCAGTATATTATTCTCTTTTCGTTCCTTTAGAATTCAGGTTTTCATTGTCTTAATTCAGCGTTACAGACCAACATTTTCTTTTATTAAGCTTCTGTTCTTACTCTCGGCTCTCTGCAACACCTTTAGAAACGTCGCTACCAAAACACTCCATATACAAGTTACTTAACTATAAGTAATTAATTTACACAGTTCGCTTCTCATATATTACGTTTAAGTTAGGTTAGGTTACTCCCATTTCTGATTAGGCGGATAACAAAAGACTTGCACATTTAAATTGAAGTCGCCTGATTACGGAAATCGGAACTAGAACGTAAAATGGGGGGTTTCAATGCTGTCTTTCAGTAACTGAGATGGATGAGTCCCTCAGGAGTCTACATTATACTCTTCTATGTGAAAACGAAGTGAAATTCTAGGGTTGCTAGGATACAGTCTCAAATGAGCTGCAGTTAGACTCCCCTACTTGTTCTAACCTGCACAGAACGTCAAAGAAAACAAAAAAAACTATCGTTTCTTACGACATGAAGAATCCCGACAGAGGAAGGTATTTTTTTTTCTCTCCGTACTGCGTTCAGACGGGCCATGTGGCCCACTTAGTCACCTATCCAGTGGGTGTAGGGTAGTTCGACCGTAAAGCTGACAACTCACTTCCATGATCCCTGAGGCTGAAAATGCATGGAGCTGTATCTCCACTCCGCACTACGTTTTCATAGTATCAGCTTAAGTAGGGTAAACCTGAGCACAGGAAAACTTTTCTTTTACCTTGGAGCCTATTGTGAGTGTTCTGGAGGACCAATTAAACTATTCCCTTCTTTCTGGTACGTCTTAAAAATGGTTCGTGTTTATAATCGCGATTAAGTATTTCCAGAATCAGCATAAGTCAGGATACATTAATTTATCAACAAAATAAATATTATGAATGACATCTTTTTGCGATCATGGCTTCAGATCACATGAGTATAAAGTACAGTACCAACTTTCAACAAATGAAAGCAGTGCATATTTTCTGCACACAATATTTAACTAACTGCACAGAATAAACTTCAGCCAACAACTCGACTTTCGGGGAGGAACAAAACGTGATCGATTGAATTGCATAATAAACTAACGAATAAAAAGGTATTGTCGACTTCAGTTTATTTGGCGTCTGCACTCCGTAGCACTAATCAGATCTGATCCTGTGCTGCCAATATTGTACTTTATGTTAATTATTATTATTATTATTATTATTATTATTATTTAGCTCAAGCTGTGACTAATGGTACATAAAGATTAATAATGGTCTCTACCATTCCTAACCCCTCAGGGTATCGAATTTGTCAAAAACACGCCGAAAGTTGCTGACGCAAACAACAACCATCGGGATTATATAACTCACACACGAAGGTGCACAAGATGAAAACTTAACAACAAATACACGGTAACCGGGTTAGATTCCAGGCTAGAACATGAATTTCATTTTTCCGACACTACTGAGTAGGTCTGCCAGGTTTTGATACACGTGAGTGTAAAATTCAGAAGTTACCTACTAACTAGGTTAAGATTTACCTACACGCCTCCCATACACCTCCAGTGCTGGAAAAATATTGGGTCGCGACTAGTGGTTAGCACTCCTACTTCTTATTCGGAAGGCCTCGGGTTAAAATCTCGACCAGAAGAACAGCAACCACAAAATTCTGAACAATAAATTATTTCCTGTGATTCTACATTTATATTCCGCCTCAGCTACGAAACGTGATAGTGCTGCCATCTAGCGGATGTTTTCAGAACTATGAAGTAATTGTTAAGATCCTCGGCTACGTGTAAACGTGTAAACGTTAGTTCACCTGCCACCTAATGGCTGAATTTTGAATCATTTCGAAAATAATGGCTCCAATCTGAAGGTCATAGTGTAAGTAACGGAAGCAATTATTCACAAAATTTATGCACATGGAACTTGGAAAGTTCTTTGTGAAAATATGGTTCCTCAGCAATGGTTCAATATTTATAAAATGTCATTTCGGCTGTATTTTGAGAAAATTAAAGCAAACTTCAGCCTATTTGTGGTTTATTTGGCGACGCTGTCAGTATCAAAGACGACACAGAGTCGAATAATAGGATGATCAGTAAGCAGAGAAATTGAAAAATTTGGAAATAAGCGGTCGTGGTGTAATTTAAGGCAGGCCACTGCTTTATCGTTAACGCAGAGCAAATTTATTCACATAAAAGTGGATTATTACGAGTCGAAGTTACCCAAGTTTAACAAAGGTGTTCAGAAATGTGATGCGTTTCTCACGTCATCCATGCGTTCTACATGTCCTAATCATTTAATTCCCCTTGATTTAACGACCACAATAATATCTTTAACCTCGTACTTCTCTCTCTTAGGTTCACTCCCATAGAAAATACTAGATAAAATTATATCTTTGCCTGTTTTAATATTTTATGTATATACGAAATAATGAACATCTTTCATTCAATTTTTAAAATGTTCACGGCAATGAAATTCCTAATTCATAACTCGCTAAGATCTGCCAATGAAAGATAACTTATATTTTAATTAAAATCAAATCTGTTCATCAAGACTTCTCCAACGTTGATATTCAGTCGATTAATCTGGAATTCTATTTCACGTTACACCAGATGAAAGTTGGAAAGTTCTAGCGTTTTGCATTCATAAGTCGTCACAGCCGTACCCAGTCGCCCTGAATTCTCTGTTTAAGGACAATGTCCTTAAAAGCAGCAGGGACTCCATGGTCATTATCGAGTCTAAATGCAACCTCACCGGGTGACCTCACATACAATCGCTTCGTCAACTTGATTTCTCATCTCCGATTTCCCTCTACCCCGCGTAAGTCACAAGACATTTCTAAGTAAGACGCAAGAAACACATGGCAATAAATCTTTAAAATACTGTAATGGAGATCTTAAAATAAAGACAGGTGATTCTCTAAATTAATTCTTTTGTGAATTTGTATACATCATCTGGTAGTGACGTTTCACTGTTGCACACGTCATACAGATATAAATATTTTTCCTTTTATTTAGTTAAATATATAGGGGCTCACCCAGCCTCCTCTACAATGGGTACCGGGATCCTTTCCCGGGAGTAAAGCCGGCCGGGGCGTGATGCTGATCACTCACCCCAATCTAGTGCCGAGGTCAAGGAAGAGAGGAGCTATATCTCCACTCACCCCAAACGCCTACATGGCGTATAGTGGGACAAACTTTACTTTACTTATATATAATATCAAAGTTATACGGGTCATCACAATCAAAATTTCATACGGTATTTTCAGAACAGCCATCGAAATATGTTCAGAAGTTTAAAATATAAAATCTGCAAACAAAGTGACTACTTGATTACGCATTCGTTGAGTAAGGCGTTTAAAGTTCTTCCCAGAATGTCTTTCTTTCAGACACACACTTATCTTGACCCAAATATTTTCCATTTTAGAAGCAAGTGCCATATTTTTCATCGCTCATTGCTTTCCTAGCTTCCCGCTGCTTTATCTATGCCTGTTTGAGTCAAACATTCTTTTTCTTACGGTTTACTTTCTTATCACACATTCCTATCAGCCCTTTAAAACCCAGTGGTAACCATAGATACAACACGATTTAAAATTAATAACTGAATTTTGTCCACAGAGTGTTTTTATTAAACCCATATGATTCTCAGGCTAAAAATCTGTTATTTAAATACTGCTAGCATTAAATAACTTATAATTCGTAATTATATAGGCCCAAAACAATAAAAGTGAATAAAAGTTAAATTCTATGATCATAATAATAAACCCAGGGTTCCATAATTGACGGGAAAGTTATTAACCAGCTGAGTGACTATCATCTTCTCAGTGAGGGCTCTCTTCCATTGCATTACTTCTCAGAAAATAAAACAATTACAGTTGCTACACAGACGAAAATGTGAGGATAATATTAAGTTCGATCTTGGGGAGAGTAAAAATGCCTCGTATCGTGTGCAATGGCGGTGTTTGGTAGAATCTATATTGCATTTAGTTTGCTGCTATTAGGGTATATATACAATAAAATATATATAATAATAATTTCATGTTCGATATCGTATTCTGTCAATGAAACAGTTCTTAAGTGTCTCTGATGACGCAATCCAGGCCAAGACATCAAATTATACAACTGGTCCGAAATCAAGTATAATTTTTAAGGGAACGTAAGCAGATTTTGGATCTGGCAGAGAAGTAAAGCCACACAAAGCACCTGACGAGAAACAACGAAGAAATCACACAAATAAGGCACTTACCAGGGACTGTGAACTGAGTCAGGTTGCACCCGTCCTCAGCGGCGCTCACACATTCATTATGGCTTGTCTGAAGTTGTTGTGGGCGTACAATGAATGAGTCCTGTTACTTGGTGTTTTGGTGTGAAGTTACCATGGCTACGCGTGGTGGAGCGTCGTGTGCAGACGCGGGAAGAGTTCAGTATGTGCAGTGCGACGCCGGAGCATGGCTCCACGACTCCACGCCTCTCTTGGGACGTCGCGGGACGAGACTGCTGTCAATCGCAATGTCTTCTGAAAGAAAGAACAGACAGAAATCGGGAAACGTGGAGAAATTAAGCGTTTTATTTCAAATGATACAGATAACAAAAATTACAGCTGCAACATTAATTTCGTAATTTGCATAAAAATAATTTAGGTCTAAATATTACGTTAAACTTCATCATAAAATACTAGTGAAAGATTTAATTTTATCAGGGTAGCTGCAGAGAGTTTGGCTCGTAGTGACCGGATTTAATAAATTAATCTGGTACTAGCACATTAATATTGAACAGCGTCGCAGTAGCGTCACATAAATTGTTTCGTGATGATAATCCTTAGTGAGTCTGTTCAGCTGATGATTTTTACGGTACCAAGATTTGACAGCATACGACAGATGTTTAAGCTTTTAAAGCACAGTTGTAACTACATAAACTTACGTTTAAAATTCCATAACTGTACATTTTGCCCACAGAGTGTGAGTTTCTCACGATTCTCAGAATAAACAGTGATTATTTCCTTAAACAGTGTTAACCGACTGACTTTTGTAATGGGGACTGGTTGTGTTTTCTTTGGGATAGAAACTGAGTCGATAAATATTATTTAGACAAAAATTGTGCTTCAAAGGTTTAAACTAATACTTTTATCATTTTTTCCCTTATTTAAAAGACACAGTTTTTATAAATTATAATCTCAAGCTTTGACGGCGATAGTGTCTATTCGGTCAGATGCCTTAATAAATTGAAAACACATTCCGACAACCTTTGCAAATCACCTTCAAATTCTTTTGTAACAAATTTCCTTTCGCCCAAAGTACCGACAAAATATTCCACTGAGTTTTCTTTATACATTCACAGGAGTACATACTAAATATTAATCTAATTTAATATTAAACTCAATTTCTAAGTTATTATATCATCTTTTAAGTTTACCTAATTCTGTATCAAAGGAATTGAATATATTCATAATTGTTAACATAGTATTCGGTTGTATGACGTGATTGGCATTGACGTTATGATGCTTGTTAAGTACAAGACAATTTATTTGTAAACAGTAAAGAAATCCATCGGTAAAATGCAACTAGGAATAGTCATTATCGTGTCATAAGATTATACATTTTGAAAGAACTAATTATCTGAGAAAATTCTGAATCGGAAATAAATAAGAACAATGGACAATTCATAGTATTACGTAATGAAATGTAGCCGTGTACACTCGTAGGTAGATGCCACCGTTTCGGAGAAACATTGTGTTTCCATCTTCAGGCTGATTATATACAGAGACCATTTGTTAGTGTCCTTCGAGTAGTGTGAAATTTGATAGTTTATGGTGGGGCTTAACATGGCATTGGAGCTAAGAAATGATAACAGAATTTTGATGAGAAAAAAACTGCTAACAGTAAGTTTGATAATATTAAGTGAAACGGGTTGTGAGGACGATTAGTGGATAAAACTGGCTCATGACTGCGCCCAGCGGCCTACTGTGGTATCAGAGGCGTTAAAACCTTCAAGTTTTGCTGTCAATATTAGATGTTAGACGACGTATTAATATGACATTCGTACCAAGAGGTGAATCTAACAACGGACAATAACGGGATAACAAACATAACGCCATGAATATTTACCAAAGTAATCGACAATTCTTCACCGTTGTGAGTCACAGTATTTGAATTATGACTGGTTTTCATTATGACAATTAGAAAAACAGATTTTGGTACTGACGTATAGACGTAGATATGTCCGTACCGATCCGTACAATCACAAACCAAATTAGAGATAACAAATGAACTGACATGTATTTAACAATTCAACAAACGAGTTACTGTTTGTTTCTTATTTTATTTAAGAAGAATATTACGTCAAATGCGTAGCCTAGACGATATAAAAATTCGGGATAATTTTAAATTTTAAATTTGGAATAAAGTGCAAATAATCTGTCGTGTAATATTTTAAAAAAAAAATAGTCCAGTAGTTTGCTGAAAATAAAACCCATGAAGAAACTTAATCTGGACAGACGTTCTTTGGGAAAACGCTTCCTTGATACAAATCAAGAATACTAACCACTGCACTTAAGTGTGAATCTGTAACAAACATAGATTTTACTTTTACTTCTGGTAACCCCACGTTGAAAATTAAAGCCTAAACATGAAAATGTGCCGACACAGTGACCTGTTTCTTCTTCTTCTTCTTCGTGTTCCTGCTAGCAGCAACAGAGAATCGGGTAGCTATAAAGGAAGGTGACCGCTAGAGTGAAAAGATGAGATGGCACCGGAAGAGAAGAGTTGCGGAACGATTAACAAGGTCACTGCGATTGCCGGGAACTTGCAATTGTTAACCGACGTATGTGATGTTGGCTTTTCCATTGTGTGTCCATGAACCGTGAACAAGTGTGTGAACCTAAACCAAACTTCGCCTTGCAGCTGTGTTACAAATTTCGGACGGGTGTGTTAATAGAGTCTTAGATGTGCTTACGTTGTTCCCATATTATTTTAAGACAAAAGTAACATTGGTAGTTTATTTATTTGCTTTATAAAACCACCTAAGTTTGTTTCACTTGCGTAGTTGGTATGTGTAATTGCACGAAATACCTTTCTCTCCAGATGAGAAATGACTTTTTAAGCATCATGTGGAAATTTAACTGCAAGCGTGTCTTAAAGGTAAATAAGAGACTCCTACATGAGAAATACTTGAGAAAAAAAATACTTTTGGATTTGGATCCGCGTAACCTGATCCTCTTCATGGAAGACGATGATGAAGTGACTGGATGTGACGATCTGTCTTACGTTTAAAAAGTGATAGTTGTCTGATGTAAAATGATATAAAATTTTGAAAATTGTTATCGCAACACCAAGATAAATTAGCAAAGGAATAAACAAAGCCGGTGTTCGACTTCCCTCCAGCGAACATCATGACGTCATTTATCTAACGTCGTATAAGGACTGAAATAACTGCACTTTTCAGAGGCGAGACGTGCCATCGCGTTATACGAGCCTTGGCTGATATCGTGAAGTGCACTTGGTTGCTGTTTAACATGATGCTGTTTCTCGTTAAACTGGAGGATAATATCATTGCACGTATGTATATGTCTACTTAAGAAATTGTTACTCTCTTCATAATTAATTCTGTTAACAACTTTCTAGTCATTATTTAATACTAACTCAATTTAATGCACAGAGCCAGAGGTTCTTGGTTGCAAAGAATGATTTAGCTTTTCCGATGAAGACATCCAACAAATTTCATACGATTTAAAACGGACATACTTAATTTATATTTGTAAACACTGAACACTGGTGTTACTTTAATCTCCTAAATCCAAAGTAATAACTTGAATCTGCTACTCTACGTGCTTATATTACACTCATTTGCTGTTGTTTCTCGGTTTTCAATTCACGTTGATAACGAAGAGACTGCATTTTCGCTGTTCTAATTACAGATCACAAGCTACATATGTAAGAAAAAGTCTTACTTGACACACAATGACATTTACACACATCACCTTCGACACGCTTCAGACTATAAAGTCCCGTGTTAGGCCAATAAATCTAATTTCCGTCTCTGAACTCAGAAATCGAATTGAGAAAGCTATGGATTCAAATCCCCGGCTGAAATTACACAAGCCTGCCTGCTAACCACCACGTCCAATTATCGCCGAGGTTAAAAACACGTGGAACTTTACCTCCACTCCTCCATACGTCCTGATAGATTGGAAATTAGGTACAAGAATAACTTAACATTTTACATCTCCAGGAATCGCCCTACCGTTAGATATCTCTGGCTCGTGAATTTCATGAATGTATCACTAGGCGGTCTGCATATCCTAGCAGGCTGAATTTGTACGGTTTCAAGAACAGGTGCAATGTGCAACCCCCCACTCCCGTCCTATTTCAACGAGCATGTGAAATTAACTAATTGATTATCCTGCTACACGCTATTGCTGGCCCGTATATAAGAGTGACGTAAACTTAACAGTGACGTTGAAATGACGTAGCAGGTAAGCTAGATTTTCGCAGTCATGCAGGAATCATTGACCAAAACAGGAGTAAAGGAAAACCGGCCCTCAACCTTTTCCTACGACACCTCTCGTGCTACATCCACTGATCAATTTGTCCTTTTCCCAACATGGACCACTTAATTTGACCTCAAGTGTCATGTCTGCAATGCGTAATGTTAAGTACTGGTGTCTCCTCGGCCCGCGCGTGGTTGTGGGATGCCTTCAAGGCCCCGAGCTGCGATTGGCCAACCAGAAACACTATTACGTGTAGGAGACGGCTCTGGTATCCAACACAACCAGACAGTCACTTCAGTAGAAGATGCCGTCATGTAAGGCGGTAACACCGACCACTGTCCAGTAGTAGTGACTAAATTCGCGAATTGTGTAGAAAAACGAACGTGACGTCGTGACAGTTAAATAAACGGGTGATAAAATGACGGTGACGAAAAAAGATGTCACGCCTAGTGGCAGTAAAAACAAAACAAAAACAAATGTTACGAAAGTTAAGGATTCGACATCGGAAAGCAGTAAGAAATCTGAATCAACCAATAAGCAGGCATTTACGACTCTTGTAAAATCATCAACTTCTGCTATTACCAAGGGCATGCAATCTTCTTTCTCAGGATCAAGATCTTCCTCTTCAGGTACAAAGGCAATTGAAGTCACAAATGGTGAGACGTCAGCTGCGCTTATTGACAAAGAAGCAGCCGTCAGCAAAGAATCTGCTTTTGCAAATGGGACATGCAGTGACATCAAAGACACTTTTGATGCTTCGACGAAGATGATCATTGCTGGATCTTCTGGTGGAGTTACTTATGACACTGTATCGTCCTCTGCTGAAGAAACTGTAATCAGTTCGACTGCTGCTAGTAAAACCAGCAGCAGTAACAAAATAGTAGAGTCCGTGTCCAGTAGTTCGTCAACCGTGGTTACTGGAGGAACCACCGAATTTGTTACAACTAACGAGAGCCAACAACTCCAACACGGATCTACCGGTCAACATTCAACTCTTGCCATCACTCAAGCAACAGGAGAATCACCGGTAATTAACCAAGAAAGTTTGTCGTTAAAACACGAGGTCGTTTCGGCTTCTGCGTCTGTTAGTGAATCTTCTCACAAAAGTGAATCTTCATCGTCCAATTTCAATACTGCTAAGTCATTTAGTAATAAAAAATCTTCCAACACTCAGAATATTCAATCACAACTGGACCAATCACTTGCTCTCACTCAAGATTCAGCTAGTAACGCTTATGTTGAGGAATCTTCATCTTCAGTAACACAGGTGTCACAAAGCAAACACGAATCAATATCAAGTTCCTCAACGTCGGAAGTCGTAACTTCTTACACCACACAGTCTTCAGGAAATCTACAACTTCAACACCAGAGCCATGAAGATTTCCTGGCAGCCTCCAGCAGCCACCACAACGACATTGTTGATAGTCAACAGCATCAACTTGCTACTTCAACGGAGACACGTAACGTTAGTCAGGAGTTCACCACTTCCAGCACCTCGGAGTCATCACAAAAACACGTGTCCAGTGGTCAGTCATCAGAAACGGTGGAGTCCCTAAATCAACAGATGTTAATCAGCGGAGACTCAGCATCGTCCGTTCAACAGGGCGGGACTGCAGTTCAGCATTCAACGACCGTCATCACTGATGTTCAAGGGTCCAAAGCAGCTGCCACCACTAGCAGTACCGAAATCACATCTAAGTCAGTCAAGAAGTCTGGGACGACAACCGACAAGAAGGAAGAAGGGAAAAAGGCGGATTTACACTACAAATATTCGGGGCCCATCAAGGAACAATGTATCTGTGAACTCTGCACGTGTGGGTGAGTAACACAAAGCCTTCTTATATTAAACAAAAAGTCACAGATGCCATAAAAATGTAGACACTAGAGTTAATGCATGTATTAATTTAAAAATGGCACAAATAATTTATGGGCCTACATTACCCGGAGTAGAATTCAAAACGCAACAAACGATATCCAGATACATCTTTGGTGTGTTACAAAATTCGTGTTGAAGATTTTATTATTCTGATGACTCGATGACCGGGGTTCGATTCTCGGAAAGGACGGATTTTTCCGGCCAGACGGGCTTTGGTCCGTACCCAGCCTTAAATCCAAAGGTAGCAGGAGCCAGCCGGGTGTTAAAGGTAACCAATCATGGGATTGAGAATGCTTAGAAGTTTATCTCCACACATTCAAGGCACAAAAATCGACCACTAAACTGTATACTTATTAATTCGTATTTCTTGCAACCCTCACAATTTTAAAGACAGCAACATCGTAAATTCTTGCCAAAACGTTTGGTTTTACCTTGGGAAACTGATTGTTTTAATCTCTCGTAAATAATTCAAATTTGTTTGTCCACACGCATGTGTTACAAAGCTTCGAGCGAAACCTCGCTCACTGTAAAAGCTTCTCAAGATTAAAACGACATTCAGACTGGGTAATTTCAACCACGAACTATGATGCGTCAGATTCGTATCAATGAAGTCGACTCATTTTTTACATCCGCTGAATTTTTCTTCTACTCTTATGACAAAACCGCTTTGCGGTTATCTATTTCAACATATGTCATGTTTATCATGAAGCTTGGTGACGTAACTATGCAGTAACGCAGCTGACTCTCGTCTGGAACACACCAGGTTCAAACCCTACCCACATGATTGGTTGATTAATACCTAGATTTCTAATGCTATTGTTTCATCAGCATACTTATTGCAGTCGCATGCAGTGGGAAGATGATAGGAACATACGTACACGTATGTGAGTTTATAAGAAAGCCGTCGTGGCCTATTTTATAGTTATATCTCGGAATTCATCTGGAGAGACTGAATAAGGCCTTATGACATCCGTTAGCAACGAACTAAGTAAAGTTTTACCGATACAACACACTGTTCAGTAGACTATCTTAAACTGTCACTGGACACCATTTAACCTCTGCAGTTGAAACAGTTTCTTCAAATAACCTAAAATATATCATTCTTGTGTGTCCGCCATATCATAGTTTCCTGCATAAAATAAGTTGGTTTCTATTTTTGTAGTTTTCCTCAGTTCCTCCATGCAGTGGTCAGGGGTAGTACCTTAAAATAGGTCTCGGTCACTTCCTCAAGGTCTGCCGTAATTTCGCTAAATAATATCAGCGGTTAATACAGTGAAATAACAGAATTAAAGTCGTGAGCTATGATATAAATGTTGCAAGCAATAAAAATGTTTCTAGGTCAGAAAGTCATGAAGTTCAGTACAGTAGCAAAGTCGAATGAGGATCATTAATTCAGCTTCGCTTTCTTTGCTACTTTTCAAGCCCAGCTGGACTTAGTGTCGATTTGTTGCAGAGACAAATCTGAGACAGGGATTAGTGGCGAGCTCTTGTGAACACGGTAATAAACTTCCGGCTTCCATAAAATACGTGAATTTATTGACTAGCAGAGCGCAGTATTAGCTTTCGAAAGACTCAGCTCCATGAGTTAGTAGGTGGCTGAATTAATCCAGCATTACACCACACACTCTAGAACATTCTCTTATTGAACTAACTATGGCTGTACGACATGGTTCTGGTCCTCTCTGAATCATACAGGCTGTTCACTTATTTGTTGAACATTCCTTATACAGAATGTCCCACTTAAGATGGAACCGGCCATGACAGAATACCGAGATCACAGCGAGCGAACTACCGGGAAATGAGTCGGTCATAACGCACAGCATTGACGTCGCATGCTAGTAAGTGGGTCCCAAGTTACGTGGGACATTCTGTAACAGCTCCGCACTCAGAAATACATTTTTCGGAGCTACGGTCAGGGAATTTGTTTTATGTAAGTGTGATCCATGTCCTTTGTCAGTATTCAGCGTGATGGTAATTTATTTATCAGAATATTTATCTACATGCTGATTATACAGCAGTGAATTGCTGCGTGATATGAATGATGGATTGGTACGAACGTAAATTTAAGCCAGCTCACCTTTTACGTCCATACGTATATCTGGAGGAAGCCACGAAAACCATTCAGTCAAGACAAACGGTATGTAACAGATAAAATCCCGTGGCCTTTTGATTAAAAAATAATCTTGACTTCCACATCATGATACTGGGTTCTGCGCTAATTATATCATTAACGAAAAGTGCTTTTGCCTCGAAAAATTACACTGAAGCTGAAAGACGAACATCCTTCTGTTTCTTTGTGTATGCTAGTGGTTATGTAAATTAATTTACTGTTACAATGTACTTAAACATGCAGGTGTCATACCTTGCCATCACGTGATGTCTTGAAAAGAAAGTGTAACTTAAAACTTTCAAACGTTTAAACACGCCAACATTCGCTCTGAGCTCCGAAATGCGGTTTCTATTAATGTTGCAGCGCAAAACCTGAAACCATCTTTCAGTATTAAAATCAAAGAATAGATTCAAACAAAAGCAATGCATGATGACAACAAATATTTTAGGGTCCCGAAGTTGAAAACGTAATTCACAGCGACATTAAACGAGTTGCGAGGCCGTCTGTCAAATTGTTCACTGATTAAATTTCAGGCGTCAATAATATAGACCCTGATCAAATAATTTAAACCAAAGAAACTTCATGAACATATAGAGATTTTATTTCAAGTGTTTCTCTACGTGGTAAATATTGAAGTAAATATAGTGAAACATAATTGCTTACTGCAGTGTGATAAGCTACGTAATGTGATTAGCCACGCGATGATTTGTGCACGCAATACACAAACGTCAAGGCCAGTGACGTAAGCAAAATTGCAAAGAGGGAAATTAAAAAGTATGTATACTCCATTGGAGTATACCTGGTAAACTTCTAGGAATATTGTACCTATTTATGTTGCATATCTGAGCACTGTTTCCTAATTTTCGTGTTGTTCCACCCCATTTTTTTAAATACTGGCGTTCTTGTTTTATGTCGTCTGATCCTATAAACAGCCATTCTGTTTATTTGAACGTTATAACAGACGTGGCACACATTTCGTATTCGAAACCAAAACACTTCACTGGTATAAAGTCATTACGAGACTATAAGTGTGTCGACATTCTTAGTCACAGCTGACATTGCAGAACAGCAGACAGCAGGTATTAACTGCTTTCTCTGTTAGCATGTTTCATTTTACAGTTAATATCATAGCAGTCATGTGTTTTCCCATGTCCAGTTACAATAATTCGTCAGTTATCGTCATCAAATGGAAATATGTCGTGCGGTCGTGTTCCTACAAAAATTGTCGTAATAAAAGTCTCATTTTCAATGTCAAGCAATTGAACAAACTACCAAGCACTCTACACTGAATTTCCAGCGCCATCTGTCTGTTTCACGAAAACAGGCCAATAATTTAATTGTAATATTGAAGTCTGTAATAAATAAGGCGGAATACGGACAGACAGACACTCGGTTCGCTAATAGATTCCAAAGGATAAAAATGTAACATAGAAATAATTGTGACTTCTGACATCACTCTTATCCTGTTGCATTGTTACACATTTAACGTCTCTATGAAACTGCGGCCACTTATGGGTCCATCCTCCGGATGGCAAGAGTGGAAAGATACGGAGAGCTTGAAAATTGGAATTGTAAATTCGAATCCCATAGACGTATATTCGCGTATTTGTGGACTCTGCTGTCCTGTGTATAGTACGCGAGTGTAATATTGAGACTTGCAAGGAATGCAGGAAGTCCGAACTCCTTCACCCCACTTCATCACCCCGCAAGTCTCAAGATTACAGTCTTAGACTGTAGATAGAAATAATGTTCAGGGCCGCCTCCCGTTTAAACGAATCCTTCCAAATGTCTTAACGGAAGGTTTGGAAAGCTGAGAATTATCAGGAGATCGTCTCGTGAGGGTTGTAAGTACCTTGAATAATTTAATTCATTACAACCAGTTGTATAACTTAATAGTTAATAGCCCAGGATGTAATTCGAATAAGCGAAATAGGAGATTCAAACGAGATTATGGTGAGGGAAACCGTCTGTAGATGGAGGTAGTGGAATAAAAATACAGATCAGTGAACTTGGGCACTCAATTATTCAATTAGGATCAGTCAGTTACTCGTTGGATAAAATAACAGTCTCTGCAGTTAGACGAACACTTTTGCTTATAGTTCGATTTTCTGTAACTTCAAACCCCTTTGTTACTGGAAGTACGAAACAGTTCCAGGCTTGCTTCCACAATACAGCACGGCAAGATAAATGAACATCATGGTCTTTCAACGGACGTGTCACGACTTTAATGGAAAACAGGTCACGTGATTACTGCAATAACACGTTTCTAAGCAACCAGTGGCCCTAATGGACGTGAATAGACTTCACGCTTTACCACTAACATTGAAATGATGTCATTTACAACTGATAATTTCGTTTAACAATCTGAATGTAACTTAAAAGCAGTCTGCAGGACACAGACTCGATAAATGCAAAACAATTTTATACGTTTTATTCCAACTTGACATATTTACACACGGCGTATATAATTGACGCATAATAGCACGGCAGGAGGTGTTCGCCACGGCTTGTGTGTTTTATCTCTGAAACTACTGAAGGATTTCGATTAAATTTCGTACTTGAAATCCACAGTTAAATTGTCAGACAAGTTTAATTTTGATGTGTTTGTATCAGTTAAACCATCTGCTTTACATGAAACCCTTAACTTTTATTTAAGAAAAAAAAGGGTTTCATCACAATAAATATGTAAAATAATTTTGATCCAAAACTTCCTTGACAGTCCTCTGGGTCGTAACTTCCTGTGGACTTGTATGAGACCCAACGTTTCGAAAGAACATACTGCATCCATCTTCAGGGCTGGTGGCAATATCTTCCTCAGAAACGTTGGTATCTACGCACAGGTCCACGCGGAATTATGATCAAGACCACCGTCAACACAGCTCAGGTGGTTAGTCGCCGGAATTTTAGCGCGGAGGCCGAGGTTCGCGCTTAGGGCAGTCCAGGTGGGATTTGTGGTGGACAGAGTGGCACTGGGACAAATTTTTCTCCGACTACCTCTGTTTCTCCCTGTCAGCATTGTTCCACCACTGTTCCGTATTCACTAATGTGTCAACTGGGGCTGGACAAAAGATCGCTGTTCCAACGTCGTCAACATGTCTACAGCCGTGAGCGCTTCAAATCTCGTACATCCCCGATGAAATCCAAACAAACAATTCCTTTCAAGCGGACGTTATCACCTATAAGTAGGAAGCGCAGGAATGTTAAGCCCATCCCATACCACGTCCGTCCTGTCTCCTCCACCCAGCTGTTTTTTTGGAACACACGACTAACTATTTCCCTTACTCGAAGTATCCAAAAATTGGAACAAAACTATTAATGTACCTTAAAAATCATGATGCAATTGTATATTCTTGTCACAGTGGCTTAGAACATTCCAGCACTTAAACACGGTTCGACTCCCGTTCGGGGTATAAATGTTCAGCGTTGTTTGTATAGGTAGAAGCATTGCTATTGGCCGACAGCCTGTAATCGGGAGTGCATCAAATGTATTACAGAACAAATTGAACATAAGCCTCTATACCGTTAATATATAAATGGGAAAACAGGATCAAAGAAACAAAGAAACGAAGTAACAGGGAAAAATGTAAAATTGCGGTATGAAAATTACATAATTTATATTCTTTACCACGTGTTTTATGATCAAATTAAGAGATTGGTAGGACATGTAACATGCATTTGAGAGAAAAGTAGGAAAACCTCAATTCAGAGGTTCTCAGTCCGTGATCGACGGAAGTGCATAACGTGGCCCGTCAACATTTCTGCTGTCATTCTGTATATTCAAAAATATTTGCCACCTATGGAAATCACACTACGTTACTGTAGTATCTGGCAGCAAATATCGCCGATAGAAAGTGTGCAGCTTAACAATTAATACAAAACCAAATCTATGACGCGTTTTAACTGATGAACACTTGCAGGGATGTGGAAATAGCAACAACAGAAATTAAACCCGATATTGAAAGTTCACTCGAGCAAACGCTGTGTCAAATATCTCACTAACGACTAATTTTGTTAAATAAAACTGAGTAACAACAAATTAACATGTTAAAATAATAACTTGGTAGCATTTTAATAAAGTGTCATGAAGTTTCAATACATCGACCTATTCTCATTTATTACCCAGTCATCCGAAAGTCGATGAACAAGGGTGAATGTGACTTTACGCCGATAAAACTTTTCAAAACCCTGCTTTAAGGAAATCGACCATTTAGAATACCTAGACGTATATGAGAGAATAATATTAAAATGTGTCTTAAATAGGGTATGAGTGTATGGACTAGATTCATCTGACTCAGATAGGATCCAATGGCGCGATCTTGTAAGCGGACTTTAAAATATGATTTGCCCACCAGTTAACAAATTTATTAATATCTTCAGCAATAACAGTTACGCATTAAAACGAACGAGTCAATTCTCGGCCAGTGTAATTATGAGATTTGACGTTCTATCCAGCTGTTAGTATTAACTCATCTGTCTCTGTCTAAAATACATTTCATACACAGTAGCGTTACTCTCCCCTGCATCTCACAGAGACACAGAATGACGTAAGGTTAATGCAAAGTAATTAACACACTTCTAAACTCTTAAGTACTGGTCTAGTTAGAGTATGATGATGAACATTTCTTTTACCATCAAAGGATAAAATCAGCAAGTCAGTTCATATGTGTGCTTCGATCGTCTAGTGACATTTAAAAGCCTACTACAATTGTAAGAGTATGGTTATTTTCACGAAACAAAAATCAAAGTACTTTAATTTAATTACAAAAACGAAAGAACACGAAATGAATAATGAACTAACGTCGATAAGTATTACTGTAATGCACTTAATACGCACCCAAAGAATTATTTATGATTTCAATTGGAAACGGCAGCTAGGCATTAACCAAAGGTTGCTGGTATGCGTAAACAGATATAAATAGTCCTGACTACAGTCGTGCTTACTGAAGTGTTAACTAAAGTCGTCCGGAAATGCTGAAGGAAAATTTCTTAGTAAATGTGGTACCTGGATTCCTGGAGTTTATAACAGAACATGCAGACAATATAAAAATCATTTATGTAAAGGCAAAGTCTTATTAACCCCCTGAATCCGAGGCTCGTCTAAATAATATTTAAAAATCCAGTCCGTACCGCAAAGAAAGCACCACACCTCACCATTACAAAGATCAAATGGCTGATGCTGTTTAGGGAAATAATAGTTGTTTATTCTGAGAATCATAAGAAACCCATAAAAACATTCTGTGGTAAAAATTCACTGTTAAAGTACGTAATAAAACAGTAAACACTATGTACAAAATGCTCAAACAAAAGAAAAGGCATTTGCTAGGAGAAGTGAGATTTTCCAATTCGAAACACGCGTCATCGGAACATTGTTTATCATGTCTAATAACTTCAACGTGCCTCATACCAGCATGACCGTATATACACTAATAACATTATACACTGTTAACGATGTCCAGCAGTATGTGACACCGCACATCGGCGTTGCCATGTCGTCAAAAGTAGCACGATGACCTACAGTCTCATTATTTGGTTACGTGCGTACTACCTTAATACCATAAAATTAATTATAATCGAAAATGTCCTCTCCTCCACTTTCTTCAATGGATTCGCAATTCTATGAAAGTTGCTGGGAATTTTATACCAAACTTGAACGTAAAATCATTGAAATTTAAAAGTTTTTATCGTTGTTGTATGTACAAATCACCATTAAAATGTGTACGTCTAATGTCGAATCACACTGTAAAACTAGTGTTTTCGAGAAAAATTATTAACGTTTGATTAAGTATTTTCGACACCTAATATTTTAGTGTAACTTGGTTTAAATAAAAGAAAAATGAACGCAACAAAAAATTAGAAGAAAAGATAAATGTACTTGAAGCAATGAAGATGAGAATGGCAGGACATACAGCACGCAGAGGTAAATTATAAAAGCATTAGAAATAGTGGTCTGAAAACCTCAAGACAAGGGAATACAAGGCATAGATGAAGGATAATATTAAAACGGGTTATAAAGAAACAAATATGAAGTTACTGACTGGATTAAACTGTTTCACGATGTAAGAATGGTAATGAGCAATCAGGTTTCATAAATGGCGAGGATTTCTTGACCTGATTAATAATCATCATCAACTCTTCAAGGTAGACTGTCTCGATGAGTTGGTATCTGTTTCAGACGCTACGTGATTTCGAATGAGATGAGAAATAAATTGCGGACAGACATGTTTGTTGTCACAACGGTATGACGCATCTTCTGGTTTCGGGTAAAGGGGGACTGAGAATAAGCAAACGCTTGCTGCAGTCAATTAGCAGACCTCGGACTTGGAGGGATTCTTCAGGGAACATAAAAGACTGGAATTCCTTAGTAGCTGAGCGACTATTAAGTCCCCAGAAGGCCTATGTTCCACGGAGTTTAGTTAATTAGATGGTCACAAATGGTGAGAATTGAAAAAGAACTTTCATGACAGTTCAAAGATGTCCCAGAATTATTCTGAAAGATCTAAGAAAAGTTACGAAAACTTCAGTCAGTACACGCGGTGTTCCGACCGAGATTCGAATCGGCCACCTCCCCAAATCAAGTCTGATGCATTCTCATTATTCCAACCTGTTGGGTGGCTTTCACTTCTGAGACTGGACCACTGTGGGATGCTGGAGAAAGCTACTCTGACGTGTTCCCGTTTATTTTAATATTCTAAATAAAAAAGAAAGATAAAACCGGGTAGTCCTTCCGCTTGACGGCAAGGCGTGGGGGTAACGCCTCTCACATTGACAACGATCCTTTTGCGAACGGTAAAACAAGGCTTTTTGATGTAGCAGTTCTGAGGGAAAACATGGATCCAAGACATATATCGACGCTTTATAGTCTCTAATCAAAAAGATCGTCAAATAAACTATAAATAAATAATATATATAAATTAACACAGCACCCTTCATAATTATCTAATGTAAATCCAATTAATCTGTTATTGTGAAGTTAATCTCAACACGGACGTCATAAAACACGGGCAGACTTTCACTTGTAAATCTTGCAAAGGGCGGTCCGACCCCAGTGCACTAGCATCCCAGAACTGGACGTTCATTAACGCATTGCCATCATTTCAATATTATTGAACAATTAATGAAGTTCGAAGTTTGCTATCAAACCCGATGGCCTACGAGTGGCGATGTAAATAAATGTAGGACATGTTGCTTACGTCAAATTAACTTGCAAGGGAAAAGTGGTGTCAGGAGGACAGACACAGCAGCGCACCTTACTCGGACATACAGACGCATTCATTTAATTCGTTCCAAGAAAATAACATGAAATAAACAAAGAAAATAAATGAACTTGTATCTGGCTGCGCGCTCCCTTATAAGGACAGTTTCAATATGAAAGAGAATTTCTAAGAAAACCATTTGATTAACTAACTCCATAGAGCAAAGTTGTTTTGGTCAAGAAATTTCCCGCATTTTATGGACCCTGAAGTTTCATTCCTGTATTCACAAGAGTACGCCACCGTTTATTATCCTAAGCCAGATAAATCCAATCCACACCCACAAACCCTATTTATTTAAAGTCAATTTTAAAAAGAATTATCCCGTCTACGCCCAGCTATTCCTAGTGGACTCTACTTTCCAGGCTTCCCAACTAGAATTTTGTACACATTTCTCATCTCCCCATGGGCGCTACATACCTAGCCCATCTCGTCATCCTTGATTTGATCATCCTAGTAATGTATGGTGGAGAGTACAAATTACGTAGCTTCCTCCAACTTAACTTCATCCGTCTTGCGCCCAAATTCTCTTCACAGAAGGCAACTCTCAGACACCCTTAATATATTCCCTTCCCTTAAACTGAGACCACGTTTTTCATACACATACAAAACTATATGTAAAATTACTGTTTTGTGTATTTTAACTTTTACATTTCCAAAATGCAAACAAGCTATTTAATTAGTTGCAAATCACTCAGGAACGCATGAAGCAGTTGAACAAGATAATAGTTTCTTTCTGAGATGACATAAGCTGATAAAATATTCTTATTGCACAGTCCAGGCATTGAGGAAAACATCCATCATTTCGTTACAACAGTTCAATCAACACAAGAGACAGATAAATATATATAAAACGCGCACTTTAAAAGGCAATATGGGTATAAAAGGAATTTGGTGGCTCACATCAGAGCTGAAGCTATCTTGACCACACGCTATATCGCACACACAGCCCTCACTCCATGCCATTCATTCACCACGCAAGAGTGGGAAAACGTACACAAGGAATAGTGCACTCTCTGCTCAGACAAGTTATACACAAGTTTAAATCACAGCAAATTGTACCATCAGTGTTTAACTATATGGAGACTAGCTTTTTAACGATCCGAATTTGTAAAATCTTCTCAAAAACAAAATAGATACCAGCATTTTTTATTGTTATAAGAACTGGGACAAACCCATAGCGAAATCCTTGCGTAAAGAATAAATTTTGGTCATAACGAACATATAAGGAATGTAAAAACACAGACTGTCAAATCAATAAACCTTGTTCTTCAAATGGGCAGTGTTCATGTAGACCTATAAAAACATTTAAAAAACGAATGAATTAACGTTTAATAAAACAAGTAACTGGTAGATAACGCTGTGAATAAATTACGTAAAGGAAAAATGGCACGTCATGAGAAATATGTGACGTAATTTGTGATATCTTTGAATTGCATGAGTCAGTTTTAGGTCACTCTGGTTCTAAGAATACTTCCCACATATGCCCACTTCCAGCACAGTGAGGCCGCCAGAACGTGTTATCAGTCAGATAATTACAAGCACAGGGGTACAGGAAACCGTTAATCAGCCGAGTTAGCGAGAAATGAGATATCACCTTCTATAATAGCAACATGACCTTAAAATATGCCGGTTTCCTAAAAATCAACAAAGTGGTAACTATACGTCCTACTTACTTCAACAATCAATAAATCTGCATTTTACCCACTGCGTGTATTTATGTGTTTCTTATGGTTATCAGAATAAACAGCCGATTATTTCCTAAAACATCGTCAACCAGTTTATCTTTGTAATGGTGAACAGTTGTTTTCTTTGCGGTAAGGACTGAATTCTTAAATATTATTTTGACCTACGTGTCTCTCACTTCTCCCCCCACCAATTTCCTCTTTGCAAATTCTACTCTTCTGCTACCATGTTATCTTCTCTCTCTCCACTTCCCAACGCCTTGCTTTCTCTTCATCGTACCTTTTCCTGAAGGACGAGTGGGCACTGTCTGGGAACCTTCACAGTCGTAAATTTTTGCAGTTTAATGTAGCATCTCACACTGGACTCCCTACAAGCCTGAAACACCCTTGTTCTACCGGTTGTAATGTCACCAACTGGCCCTTTGCTACAGACCTGCACAAAGCCAAATGTTCTGCAGAAATTCTTCTTGTGTGTCTAAACATTATAGGACACTGTATAATAGGGCTACATTTCACATTAATGATAAAAACACGTATGATTTTGATCAGTAACAAATTTTGTTTGCATAATTGAGAAAAATATTTTTTTCTGATGTTTAATTTAACACCATAACCTCAATTTGTTTATTTTAACTTACAATATTGTAATATTCTGAAGCGTGCACGCATATAAAACATGCGTGTGCAATATCAACTAACATTACATAGTAACTTTCTGTTTTCTAGAATTGTGTGCGTTTGTATAGATTGAATATGGTACCTCGGAACAAAACACGTAGCTCATACACAGTTCAATTATGTTGATTAATTATTAATGTTGTGTGGAACATATAACTACAATTCTTTTTTTATGAATACATATCATTGTTCCTATTTCATATTATGTGAAGGGAAGTCTTTATTCGGGTCTCTAAATCGTATGGGCAGGTCATTGCCTCTGGAATGATTTCTTCGCGGGCTGTGCCTTGCAGACGCTTGGCGTAGGAGATCTGGTTTCGGGATTTTATTTCAACATTTACACAACGAAGTGGAGTATAGGACACATACTGGCCTTCTTTCTTCAAGAAACACTGAACAGAAGTTGTTAATGTCATCAGTATTTTGTAGTGTAAGCAACTTTCCAATTAAGAACGTCAAATCAAGAACTGGGACGCGTCTTACTGACGAACACTTGAAAGTATTCATGCGATCGCAAGAGAAATTAAACCTGATATTGAAATAATACTCAGGCTAAATCAGTGTCAAATATCCCCCACTAACGATTGATTTTGTCAAATAAATGTACTGAGTAGCCCCTAAAGTCTCAACCTGTTTGCATAAACAGCAGAAGTGATCATCATTTTTAGAAGACTATCAAGACGTTTCAATAACATATTTTTATTTATAACCTTGCGGCCCTCGAGTCCATGAGGACCTGGGTTTGGAAAAGGTTGAGTACCCCTTTTGTAGATATTTAAATGATTAAAAAAATCTTGAGAAATGCATTTCATGAGGCTGTAATAGTGGACTGTCTGCTCGTCTGAATAATTTTTAAGAATTCAGTCCGTACCGCAAAGAAAACGCAACTCTTCACCATTACAAAGATCAACTGGTTAACGTTGATTAAGGAAATGATAATTTTTACATTTATAATCATACGAAATACATGAATACAAAATGCAGAGTTAAAGATTGCCAAATCAGGTGGTACATACGTATAGTTCTCACTGGGCTTTAAATGGTTGAACAGTTTCTCAAAAGTGTTGCTAAAGTTGATTACTTTTTGTACATGTAAGTAAAAGGAATAAATAAAATGTAATGTGATACCGGCGTCGCACGCTGAAAGTAGGAAAGTGCGCCGTTTGATAAGAAGGCCAGGACAAGTTTTCTTGTCAGCTACGGATGGACCAATCAGAGGAGAGAATATCGAGAGTGGTCCTTATTAGGATGCTGCATTGTGGGGGCCGTACTAGCAGCTGAAGGCTGCAGAGAACAAGAAGTAAGTAGGTGTCAGCCACTCGCTGCAACTTGTTTCCAGCCTCACTGCTAGCTGATCATAAATTCCACAAGACAGCAGAAGAGTGAAAAATAAATCTGTTATCGTAGGCAGTCACGGGTCAACGCGAAGTCAGACGATGCACATTTCAGTCTCTTCCGAAGTCTCATTTCAGTTCTAACAAAGGCATCTTTAAAGTTTGCTTTATCTGTGGAGTATTTTAAGACCCTGTCAGCAGCTCGAACTATGTATAACAAACAAACAAACATCAAATGATATAATGATTCATGAAAAATAATAGGATGATTAATAAATAATGGGAAAGGACATGGAAGGAAGCGACTGTTTCAGTTTGCTATTTTGGCATTTGCTTGAAAATACTGAGGAAAACCATAGGCAGTCTCTGGACCAATTTTTAAAACGAGACCTCCCGAATACGAACCACTAGATCACAACATTCTTAATCTTAGTTCGAAAGAGCACGTCAGGAAAAGCTGAACGAGATGTCATCACATTTGGGGCGTTCAGTAAGCGAATGAAGTAAGGTTTACTGCACCATGGAAACGTATTATCCGAATTCTCCTTATTGTAAGCCACTCTTCGCCAGATATTAGGATCATGAAATCAAAGATATTCATATGAGCAGGGCGTGTAGTGTACATGGGAACGATGAGAAATGCGTACACGTAACACATCAGAATAATAACTTTAAGAGATCGCTTGGGAGACCACGGCGCAAATGCAATATTAAAATGGATCTTATAGAAATAGGGTACATGCCGATGTGGACTGGATTCATCTGGCTGAAGTTAAGGACCAGTTGCTTTCTGTTTTGAACACGGCAATGAGCCTTCGAATGTTATAAGAGGCGGGAACTTCTTCAATGGCTAAGTGTCTATAGCTATCCCTCGATTTACGAACTTCAGATTTAAGCATTTTCGCTGTAACGATGAATGTAAATTAATACCTATTTTTCAATTCACAAACATTATTTTCGCTACACGAATAACTATTAATTTTTATCATTAATTCCTTCTTCTTATTATTATTATTATTGTTATACGTACAGTAATTAAGGTTATAATAAAGGGATATGTTTGTTTATTCTTTGTCGAGAACCAGCCAGAATTTTATTTATATGCAAATTAATGGGAACTTCATTTTATATTTACAAATGTTCACCTTACGAACAGTTTCTATTGAATTGATCACATTTGTAAATCGAGAGGTTGGTGTATTATTAGATTCTAAAGAACTCTGCTCCATGGAGTTGGAATATGTGGGCCTGTGTATTTTAATGCCGTACAGACACTGACTAATTCAGCAAAGTTCAGTCTACATGTATGAGGTTTTAAGTAGTACATTCCTTGGATTTCTCAAGTCAGTTGCATGTTTGTGCTCTTCTGCGCAACGCATTTCGTAGCGTAATCTTCCAATTACACCAAATAAAAATGAACGTCCTATCAAAGGATCACAGAGGAAGATCAAAGCGTTTCTGGTTCAAAGAAGAGACATGCAAAAGTATGCTACATTGATGGACGTCTACCCAGACCGTCTCACAAAACTGGACATCAACACGCAGCCTACAAAGCAGCGACCTCGGAGTTCCACCTTCGCGCTCTTCCATAAAGACTTAATTATCACTTGTAGATCGAGCAGCCATTTTGTAATTTGCCGGTTAGAAGTCGAGCTACAGAATACAGACTGCTTTTGATTGCGTATTCCTATGTTCATTATTTTCTTGCCTAAATAAAAAGTAAAAGAAACATAATTTGCGGGAAACAGACATGGCCTTTGGGGCAATTCTTAGAACTGGAACCACACCTTACTACAAACTCCACCGAACACAAAAACTGCAGTTGGATAATCGTCCGCGACTACAGCTTTGTTTTAGAACAAAAAGGTTGTCAGATATGTCTTTTTTCCCCTCCCAATTTTACCAGAGGTTACTGCACGTAACATAAAAATAAAGGTTAAAATTTGTCTCCCGACTTGAACACTAATCTGTTACTGTGTATGGAGATCATGGAAGTACAGTTCCACTTATTCTTAACCTTGGCATATGACTGAGGCCAGTGGTCAGCCTCAAGTTCCAGCCACCTCACCCTCCAGTGTATATTTGAGGCTAGATAATCCCCACATCTGCTTTATAAATGGTCAAAATATGATAAATAAACCCATAAGGCCCAAAATTCCTTAACAGCAAATGAACACGTACCAACATTCGTTTATTACAGAGACAGGAGATAAAAAATCGGAGAATGAGATTCCAAAGCCTGAAGGAAAAAGACCGCTATTAATAAGTAGAAGTATTGGGAGGATAATATTAAAATCAATCTTAAGGAAATTGAGCGGAAGTGTGGATTGGATTCATGTGGATCAGTAGAAATGAGCAATCTTGTTCCATAAAAGGTGAGGAACCTCTAGCCTACCTAAGCGACTATCCGCATCTCAAGAAAGACTCTGATCCATGGAATAGGTCAGTCAGTCCGATTCCCGGATAGGCAATTTCACTTGTCTAAAATGTCGCATTTGATGGACATCCCATGTGGCAGTTTTTAAATGTCTTTCCATGCAATGGAAATGGAAAACAGATGTCATTGATAAAATCGAACTACTGTGTACATATTTTCTGGATATCGATTATGTTACCCTACGGCAGGAAAGTAGGTCAGACTTATACTCCAACACTCTCTACACAGCAAGCTATGTAACCCAGACACGAAACGAACCAAGTGCGGGCAGGCAGATTGTATTATAAATTTGTAATAACTTAAGAGCAGAATTAAAACGCAGTGAGTGCAGTTTGCTTGCGTTTATCTACGAGAGATTAGCAACAGGTTGAAGTGAAAGCTACACCTAATGTTCTGATGAAGGAGGCATCGAGCACATCCGAAACATCGATAGACGTCTACCAGGCAAACCAGAAGACAACCATCTTCAAACTCGCCACCGTGAGAACCTCAATCCTGAGCCAATTTTCGACTGAATCCTCCGTTAATCTATAAGAATCTAATGCATTACTTTGCGTCAATTCTAGAAATGAGAGTTACTTAATTGCGTGTAACATTTAAATGATAAATCAAAGTGACATAAAATCGATAGGCATTCTTGTGGCATGTACGGGACAAGGAAATTAATATATCCCGTGCAGCGGCTGAAGTCCGAAAAAAGACACTTTATCTTAGTCAAGTCAAGTGCAAGGACAAAAACAGAACAACATAAACATTTCTGAAGCCTGTAATTAGCATAAAAAATCATAATTTATGACGAATATAATGACCTTGATTTTAGTAGTTCATTTCAAACTATAGTAACGGGAAAGCACCTGCATCCAGTGCCGAGGATAAGAAAACGTGGAGCTAAAGATCCACTCCCCCCTATGCCTTGGTGGCATGGTGCTTAAATAATGAAATGTTACAGCGTCGAAAAGAAATTTCAAATTTATGACGTGGGTGGTGTTAAACAATTTTTTATCGAGTTTGCTAGGGTTCTATGACATAAGGCAGTGCTCTGTTTTCTTAGGGCGCTAGAGTTACGCCGCCACCATGGCGAGACGAAGTCCTTTATTGCTTTCAAAGTACTTTGGCTTCTGGAGTGGTCAACGGTGGTTCTGTAGCGTGACGCGCTATGGCGGGGAGAAGGGGTTCACAGCTGATGAATGGAATGTGAAGAATGAAAAGACGTCACTTGACTTAGACATGTAGCTTAGTTGTCAGTATCATTTGTTAGCAGCAGGTTACGTCATTTGTCCTTTCCCTATTTAGAATTAATCCTCTGGAGAACGTATATAATTTTAATAATATATTAAATATTCAGTCCATGCCAAAAAGGAAACACAACATTTCACCATTACAAAGAAATAATCGCTGTTTACTGTGAAAATTTTACGAAACCAATAAATTCTCTATGGGTAAAATGCAGAATTAATGGTTGTTAAAGAAGGTGGTACTTATAGTTTCCACTGGATCTGAAATGATTTACACTGAAACTATGTATCTTGTAGGCTATATATTAGAAAAATAGCTCCCTTGACATGGAATCGGCCCAATGCAAGGGTTCTATGTTCAGCACAACACGCAAAAACACGTATCCATATACATCCATGCCGCAATTTGGATATTTAATTGCATGTACCACGTGATCTAACAACCAGTAACAATGCATTTCGCCCACAGGACGTATTTATGTGTTTCGTGTGATTCTAAAATTAAACAGCAACAGTTTACTCAAACAGCACAAAAAATTTTGATGTGAAGTAGCGGTTATAATTTTGAGGTTACGATTTTACGGGCATGTGGGAGGGTTGGAGAACACAATGACTTGATACAAAATTCTGATAAGGAAACATCTTAGAAAACAAATTTTTAATACCGAAAGGGAGATGGAACAGATAACATTGATGGCGTAATTTGTGAAGACGGGAGGTGGGTAAAACTCCCTCAGCGCTGTGTAAAACAGCGGCCCATGGTATTAGAAATGCTGCGCCTTCCTTGAGGCCTTGTTTTTGCAGTGTTATTGCCCCAGCGCAAATAGTGAAACGTCAGAGCATTTGTAAGCAAACCAACCGGTTTAGCTGGTTATTTTCCTATAGCCAGACTTTTAAAGTTCGTGAGACGCCTGCAACAAGGTAAAAGTACCACATGTGGTAGGAAATGTAAGGTATCGCCAAACATGCGACGAAAATTGGACTGCGCGTGACGTCATCTCTCATCATAACTACCATTTTTAATTAAGTGATACTGTAGTGAATATTTATAGAAGGAGAATATAAAATCCATTAAACGCAGGTATTTTTCATGTCTATCCGAGCAAGCTAACGAAATCAGAAACCTTTCTTGCCGTGTGGATATTTGTACGAGAACTAAGAAACCAACTTCCATTCTGCGCTGTTCATTTTTTCAACAACAGACGAGTCCTCGTGGGACGATTTTCACTTTTATCTTATATTCTTGGCCACGGTTTATAAACCCCCCTTTTAAGAACGCTTCATTCAGAATCGAGACAAGTGGAGTGGTAATTCATGACTGCGAATACAGGAAATTAGTCAGAAGAAAACTTGTAAAGAAATCTAAATTTGACTGCACTACCGCACTGAGTAGGTTTTCTGGAATTACAAAATGAAATTTCCTCCACTGTAAATGCAGTGGTTATGGCGCCATGTCTCCGTTCAACAATATCCAAGTTTACCACGTAAAGGTCAGGTTAGCATTAAGTTAAATGAGGTTTTACATTTTATTGCGAATCAAATTGCCGTCTGAGGAAAAAAAAGATGTCATTTATTAAAATTTAACTTCCATAGTATTCTGATGCTCCCTTCTTTATACCTTATTCGGAAACCACCATTTTCTCCTCTATACTGCACCAGATTTGCCTCACACCCATAACTTTCTCACCTGCCGCCTACCTGTTTTGCGATGACGTGATGCATCTTACAGCATCCCACGTCCGGACCAGGTGACCTGAACCAGTCCATACACGGGACAACCGCAGCCATGTTGCATTTATTATCCTACACAAAGGCACAGCCAACATGAAGGTCAGTACTATCTCCGCGCTGTTGCCGTATTTGCAAAGCTCATTTAAATAATATTTAAATATTCAGCACGTACCGCAAAGAAAATACAACTCTTTACCATTACAAAGTTCAACTGGTTAATGCTGTTTATTCTGAGAATCACTGAAACCCATAAATACAAGCTGTGGAAAAAATACAGAGTAATATATTTGAAAATCATATGGTACATATAGTTACCGTTGGGTTTAAAAAGAATAGTCACAACGTTGTCAGCATCTCCTGGCCTTTACACCACGTGCATAAAAAACTATGCTTAAATTAAGCAATCAAGTAATCAAAGGACTTACAATTAGATTAAATTTTAAATTTGGATTCTACCTAAAATAATAGTAAAACAAATTTTATTTTAATTTATATGGGAACCAATATAACCTCCGCTTTACGAATAACAATTTATTTGCAGCGTAAATCACTTAGACCTTGGAAAATTAATCTGACCATTATTCATTCTGCATTTAATAACTCTGAAATTAATATAAAATATTCATTACTTGCATCGAAGGAACAGCATAATCTCGTTAAAATTCTAAGAGATGCTTCTAAAAAAGATCGAATAGAATAAAACTTTTATATTTGTATCCACTTAAGACACGAAATTATTCGAATTGCTCCAAACACTACGACAGCGTTATCTTGTACTAATATTCAAGAATTCAAATTGAGTTCTTCCTTGTCACACACAAGCTTCCAGCCCACTTTACTTCAGTGCTTTTAACTCTATAGGAACGTTCAATATTACGTGGCTGATTGTGACATCAATGTTGCCGTAATAATGGTCAGAACAGTACTGTGAGACTTGTGTGGCTTTCGCTGCAAATAAATGAGAAGATTCCCGTGAAGGCGAACCTTTATACACTGAAACATGTTACGCGTAAAATAAACAGGTCTATAACATGAATGCTTGCTGTAATTGGATGGGTATTCCAGTATGAATTATGTGTATTACAACGGTGTGCATCCAAATGTAAAACATTAATTTCATCGATTTTCTCAAAAACTGCTATTTATATCAAAGCGTGATTTCAGGTTGACACCCGCGAAACATCGATTTTATATCCACTAACTTCCATTCGAATATTTTTATAAAACGCACACGTAACGAAACGCGTGGAATAATAATATAGTCTTAATACGGTGTACTTGATTAACTTTGCAAAAACACATTTTCACCTGCAGCAAATGAAAAGAACAGAGATGCAAATTAGCCGCTATTTGAGTTGTGCGCTATTGGGTTGACAAATCAAATACCAAGTGTAGAATCCTAATGAAACAGAAACCATACTTCAAGGTTCTATGGCATCGGGAACAGGCCCGAGGTCAGTGAGTCTCCTCGACTTGTGATTGCCAAAATCGTCGAAACAAATACAGGTAGCCTAGATTTACGCCGGGGATGTGTTCCTGGACGAATCAGGGCAATCGGAATCGGAGCAAATCGAGGGCTACCTGTACACTCAACCTACTGTTCCCACAATCCACCAATGCAATGGGTGGATTCTTCGTATAACGCCACCTTCTCTATTCGCCCGGACGAGTGCATGACTCACGAATCATTGCGCACTTCTGGTTACGACTGGAGGAGACGGCCTCCAGATATGGAAGGTTGCTTCGAATATACGAACAAGTCATCGTAGACAGCCGATAATGGGTGCTACTCTAGAGTGGGAATTGAGCATCTCACGAAACGCAACACAGAACCTCAGACTTGGACTTCGTCTCTTACCGTAACGGAAGAAAACCTGAACTGAAGAGATTACTTGGTAGACCTAAGTATAGATGGGAACATAATGGAACTTACATAGCGATTGTAGCTCTGGGCTGAATTCACCTGGTTCGTGACGCCTCACCGTCTCGAAAACCTCAAATCTCGCATGGTGATGCATGGTTTACATATTTCGCTTTAAGATACCATGCAGTCTTATACTCCTGCTGCACATTAAGCCAGCCTTATGGGTCACGTGTCAAAAAGTCACTGCAGGAACCAGTTTACGTGTCGACAGGAACTTGGCATTTGAACTCTTGGCTGTGTTATCGATTGAGATATCTAAACAAGAATAGCATGTTAGGGTTTGTTGTTAAGTAAGGGGCGAGCAATGGCGTGTGTTTTGGGGGCCTTGACCCGTTCAAGACTCTTGAACTTCACCGGTCGATTAAAAATTCAAAAGAAATTCTTAGAGTAGTTATAGCTTGTGCCGTTCACATGTGCCAAATTCTGCCTCGCACAGACCCTCCTACCTCACCTAGCACGATTACAACCCTGCTTTCTCTTGTCGACTGCAGTCTTCTGGGTTGCTATACGATGAGCTACATAATTTGTACTCTTCAGCAAATATTATTAGGTTAATCAAATCAAAAAGGAGGAGATGGATATGATATGTAGCGCTTATAGGAGAGATGAGAAATGTCTACAAAATTTTGGTTGGACGACTGAATGACAGAGATACTTTGAAGACAAAGGCACAGAAGGAGGATACTATTAAATTTGAATTTATAAAGATAAGTTGGGAGGCGGTAGACTGGATTCAACTGCCTTAAGATAAGGGCCAGTGGCTGGTTAGTTAGTGAGTTATTTAGTGTCATATGTCCTGCTAATCTCGCCCTTAATTTATCGCCTTAACAATTATATATGAAGAGTGTAGACTGCGTAAGTAAGTAATTTTCTTTAGTCGCTTATCAGTGATTAGCTCTGGAAAAAATATGTCGAGCCCTTGTGTCACGAAAAATAACTTCTGTGGAATTGGCCCTTATCAAGATTCCAGTCAATCACGAGTTCATTGACATTATTTTGGAGGTGTCTGTTGGGGCATTTGCCTCTCCTGTCTGACACAAAGGAGCTTGAAAACCGCAGTACGCATGTCTGGTATCGACACAGTGCCCACAACTTTTGCGGGCAAGCAGATGATCGCCCAGCTGGCAGTCTACGGGAGACGTGTCTTATGGCTCTCGTCTGCGCTACTTCGTCGGTTCCAGCACATCCGCGAATTATCCATCATCTAGTGTCAGCAAGGGTTTCTCAAAACGCTTCAGCCAGCATCATAACGGCCACACCGCTACTGACAGAATATGGCTATTTGTATAATTGTTTCCCCGTTGCGCCTTCAGCGGAGGTTCGTCGGATATCTCCAAATCGATCCTCCAACAGACATGTCTGGTGAGCCCTCGTTTGTTATATGTATTTAAAGTGCACGTAACGGAGATGCAATCACGTGGTACTGTAATACGGTTTTCGAAATACCCCACATCACATTAATCCCTTAAGCCAAATGGTAAATACATATACCACCAGTCTTAACTTTGCATTTTGACCACAGTGTATTTGTGGTTTTCGTATGATTCTCACAATAAACAGTGATTATTTCCCCAAACAGCATTGACCAATTTGACTTTGTAATGGTTAAGTGTTATGTTTTCTTTGCGGTACGGGCTGGATTTTCAAATACTATTTAGTTGAGATTCGGTTTCAAAGTGTTAAGCGAAATATACCAGCATGTAGCAAAGTGCATTAGCCTTGTAATGTCTAACTTTTCAATCTAAGTAATCGAGCTAATAACAACACTTTATCAATCGCATTAGTTACACAGCATGGAATCTGAAATTATATAAAATAACAAATGATACCGGTGAAGTTGGTGTACCTGGTTCAGATCCCGGTAGGGTCACAGGTCATTCTTACTGAAGTGTTTCGTTCTTCTCTTCAGTTCTTACATATAAATGTTTGGACAGCAGTTTAAAATAGGTCACGACAGCCTCCTATAACCTGAGATCCGTTGAATATTTCGGTTTTGGGTTTCCTAATTATCTTCAGTAGGCCAAGACAGTTTCTTTCCACGTCTCTACATACAAATCATCTTCCCAATACTGATATAATATT
The DNA here is from genome assembly GCF_977971745.1 of Zootermopsis nevadensis. Classification (NCBI taxonomy): domain Eukaryota; kingdom Metazoa; phylum Arthropoda; class Insecta; order Blattodea; family Termopsidae; genus Zootermopsis; species Zootermopsis nevadensis. Next base: position 11,022,975 of record NW_028259139.1, on the reverse strand, counting down.
ACACCTGTTGCTGAAACAGGATCGTTAAACAATCAATCAATCAATATTTCGTTCATTGAGAGACAACCATATCTACAAAATAAATTCGTAATCTGACATAATCCGTTCCACTAGATGTCAGCAGTAAAGTCTATGTTAAAGTTCTATCCACACTCTTAAATAATCAGTGTTAATTGATGGTTTAAGCCATCCACCTGCTTGCCTTTCAAGACACTCACACGGCAGTAAATAATTTCTATATAAAAATATAAATAATTAATTGATGCCACTAAGTATATTCCAAAATTTTAAAATTCTATGTGACCTTCCACCTAATTACATAAAAATGGGGTTGGAGTAGTAATATTAGGACTCTGGTTATTATTAACCAAGGACATATGAAATGCAACAATAGCATCAAAGACATTGTTTCAACGATGCGATGGATGACGCGAGAGGCAGACATAGACAGGCCCATATATGTTATTATAATCTTGTAAATGATATGCAATTCCTTCCCTTGACCGACTTTACTCTTGCAACTTTATTGACTGGTTTATTCGCGTCCTCCAGATCACAAGTAGCACATAACACTTCTGACCTGATAAATTTCAAGCTCAGCGCTGAAGTCACTTTGCCCGGCCAGAAATCTGAATTGCAAACTTAGAGCAAAATATTCTGCCGACTACAAGAGAACCAACACATTACAAAATATTTCCTAGTCGTTTGTGGAGTTATTCCACTCTTCACGGAAAATTAATAATAACAAACGCCACTGGCGCAGCGAATTAAATGCGAAGGATGAAAAGTTGTACATTTAATATAAATCATAAAGTAAACCGTCATAATTCTTTCAGCTGAGGATTATGAGATGAACGACTAGATTTGATACCCAGGGATAAATATGCCGGAGCGTGAAGCATCTCATATCCACTGCCGACATTCAGAAGGCGTAGACATATTCTTTGACTCTCCCTACATTCCTCTATGATGTGATGGATACAGACAAATCACTAATTTGCCATTACTACTTAAAATTGACACTTTTATTCAAAACTTCCTTCTTTTCTGTACTAAATAATTCAGGTTATAAACAGTTTAACAGTACGTCCGGACGCGAACGCAGGTATGAAGATTACTGTCGTCCGGGTTGTAGCGCCGCGTATTTCAGTAGAATTTCACCGACGTTTCAGAGGTATTCCTACCTCCATCATCATCCACCACCACACATCATCGCCCTGATGATGGAGTTAGCAAGCACCTGTGAAAACGTCGGTAACCTTTTACCATACTTTATGGCGCTACAACCCACAAGACAGCCATCTTCAAACATTTCCTCTTTTTTTTTTTTTGGGGGGGGGGGTTATTTAACAACTCTTTTACAATAACAGAGGTTACAGACCATGGATGCAGACGGCTGTCACCTGTTTCAATGACTGAGATCGACATTCGTTTGAAGAGAGTGAAAAATTAAAAAACGAAAAATTTCAGTCAGATTAACTGGTGACCTAAACGAGATTCGAAATGGGTACCTTCCTGACATTAGTGCAGAGCGCTACCGGTACATCAAATTGCTTTGTCAGACAGTATCGACTGAAATATAATGGTTCTATGCCGTGACAGTTCATTGGTCCCACGAACACGCTGTTTTCATGTACACGCATAGATATTAAAAGACGCAGACGCACGCATTTCTATTTGTGGGGGAACAATGAAACGCGAAGTAGTCAAATTCATGTAACCAGCGAAGTGTACATGCTTTTTAATGTCGTGCCTTCACCATCGTTCGTGAGGTCCCGGTCAGAGAGCGTGGGCAATTACGATACACTTCCTGGATCAATGCCACTTGTGCTTTGCGATCAGAACCCACAACCATGGAATTAGACCCAATTCCATGGGGAAGTTTCATCGAACTCGTGTGATTAAGGAATTTTGTTTTATGGGTCCCAAAGGTTCATCTCCGTATTCACGAAAAGTCAGCCACTGTACCACATACTAAGCCAGGTTAATCCAGATCACACCCCCACATCATAATTATATGGATTAATTTTAATATTATCCTACTATGTACTACTATATCTTACATGCCAACTTTTGTATAAAGTTTTTAAAAACCAACATTTATACGCTTTCCAATTTCGTCTAAACGAATTGCCCAATTAACCCATGAGATAATCATCCAAATAAAATTTGATGAAAATCGTTCATTATAGAATATTTCGTGCGTATTTCTTAGTTCATCTCTCCTAGCTCCAAAATTCTCCTCAACACTTAGTTCTCAAACATTCTCAAACAATGCGAGACTTAAGTCGGCCACTTCTATTTTTTTTAAAGAAATAACGGTGCAAGTGTAAGTACCAAAGATTTAGGTGAAAATGAAGGTGGATGGCCGTAGAAGACCGGATGAGACAGTTCTTTAGAGGGAGTTCAAATAATTAAAGTTATAACAATTAAAATTATCTAAAATTCCCTTATGTATTTTGTTCTAAGAAGCCTTCCCTAATCAATCTCACGACAGTTTCCGCTGCCACTGCATAAAAGGTCTGAGGAAAATCACGAAAACCTCAAATCATGATAGTCGGCCACGAGGCCAAGATATGAGTCCCGTTCCGCCAGGATACGAAGCGGGCTGCTAATCAATCGACCGCTGTGTTCAATATTCGAGATTCAAACCGGGTACCTATGGAATATAACTCCACGTCTTTACTCCTACACCGAATTGTTTTCTGTAACAAAGTTTGACACTCTGCCCGCGGGTGTTGACAAATTTATCCTTCACCTACTTACGAGCTCCTAAGGTTTTAACTATATTGGCCTTGTAAGTTAAGAAGTAAGTGAAGTCGACACACAATACGAGGTTCGACTGACTTATTCCATGGCCGACCAAACTTGGAACAGATGAGTATAGAGGCAATGACAGAAAGATGATTAGCAGCGGGAAATCAAATAACTCGGAGAAAAACCTTCCCCAGTGCCACTTCGTCCACACGAGTCTCACTTGCATTTACCCGGGATTGAACTCGGGTCTCCTTGGTCTACTCTTCTGATAAACAGCTGTAGAGCGAGTTGAGTTTGGAGTTAACGCAGGTTCAGAACTGTTTCTGACCAAGAGCTCTGAGTATCGGGATAGCGTTGTACTTGTATTCGAGAAGCACTGTTTGAATCTCGGCTGGACAGTACGCTATACGTGGTTACTGGGTCATGACTGTCGCCTTTGAAATTCTCTTAGTCACAATTCATAACAATCTTCTTACCCCTGAAGGGTAGAGACATCTCGGAAGACCTAGACTTAGATGGAAGGACTATGTTAAAATGTTAGGAAATAGGATGGTAGGATGTGGAATTCATTCTTATACTGAGGACAGCGGCCAGTGACGGGCTTTTGTGAACACGACAATGAACCTTCCGGTTCCATAAAACTCAAGCAATTTATTTACTATCTTAGCAAATATCAGCTTCTCGATGGAGCTAGACTCTGTTTCTCGTAGTTCGTTTAGTCAGTTACGAACGATAAAGTCTGAAACATCGGAAGTAAATTTTGTGCATGTATGTCCACGTTATTTTTCGCATATAAATGCACTTCTCACTCCTCATAGTCAAACCACACTGCTCTGTTAGAAAATAAGCAGGATCACCGCAGAACAGGCTGGACGGATGTAGAACGGCAAGAATTTATCACGTTGTTGCGCGTAAATTCTGGCACTCAAAATCGCTCAAGAAATGAGAACGTAAGTTAATAGTTCTTCCTCTGGTAACCGGAGATTACATGCGTAAACTATCTGTGTTGTTGACGAAAATTCTGGTAAACCTTTCCTCTGAGTAGTCATTTTAAATTTAGGTGGGCCTCAATATCTGCCATTATTAAATTCCTACATTAATGTATGACGGAACATTCCTAGCACGGACAATAATTCTTCAAATCATCAGAACCTCCCATCCAGCAATTACTGGGGGGGGGGGGGGGGGGGTACTCTTCCTGTCTTCGCCTCCTTTTTTTTCCAAACAAGAAGTGCTTTATTTTAATTCAGGAGTCTTTTTCCTTGTCAATAAAAATAAATATGTCAACCAAATTTTATATGGAATGTCTGAAGGGAATAGGAAGTATAGGAATAGATGGGAAAATATTATTAAAATAGATCTTATGAAACTGAATGTGGACTGGATGCATTTAGCTCAGGATAGGGTCCAATGATGGACACTTGTGAAAAGATTAATTAAACCTTCGAGTTCCATAAAAGGCAGGGAATGACTTGACCGTCTAACAACTGTTGAGCTCCTCAAGTTAATAATAATTGTGTACATACGTTCACAGTCGACATCGATGTCCTCATCGTACAGAGTCGGAAAAGCCTCCGTTCGACCTGCAGCCAGATGTGGGACTCGGTGGTGTTACTTCGCAGTCGCACGCCGCTTACCACCCATACACGTCAGAGGAGGCGCAGCGCCCCAAACTCCATCGCCTGCACACTGCCTTGGAACTGCCTGATGGACAACTGGACACAGTATCTTCTTACCGCGCCGACTACGACGAGAAACATGCAGACAGACAGTCCAGGTAAGACAAAGAGGTGACCACGCCAGCAACACTAGAGGCATCGTAGCATAGTCACAGTTTTCAAACTGGAGGTAAACTGCAGTGGGGGGGGGGGGGGGGGGCACATGTGAAATGGAGGGTCAGGAGGTCATCCACTGGGAAAATTCAGAGGAAAAACATGATTATTAAGCTATTGGAGCATGGTTGAAATTGCATATGGATTTTGACAACTTAATCTCCAGTAGTTGAATATATTTTTGGGCACATTTACCCGTGGGTTTAAATAAATGTACAGTTGTAGTAAAATAAAAAATATATAAGTAAATCATGTGACACATTTCTATTGTTCTTGTAGTAAAAATATGAGAAAAAACACAGTACAGTGACTAGCTACAGGTTGGGGAGTCAGGGTTCGATCCTCAGATGGGATGTTGGTCGTTACTTTCTTCATTTCCATGTAAAATACTGCTCTGATGCACCCTAACACCTGTTTGAAGGATGACATGCTGTTCCCAGGGGTAAAAACAGATGGATCTTGATGCTTTCTACTCAACTTCAACTAACATAATTAATAATGCACATAATGTAATTTCCATGTCGCCCTACATGCCCTCATGACACGAGCAGTTTAATCAAACAAGACACTCTGCCAAGAAAAGACACTTTTATGTAAGATTTGAGGTTTTCAGAGCGGCGAGTATGAAGATTTCTGTCTTCTGGGTTGTTGCGCTGTGTAGTCTGTCCGATGTTAACCAACGTTTCAGAGGTCATACTGCGATCGCCCTGATGACGGAGGCAGTATGACCTCCAAAACGTTGGTAGACACCGACCAGACTACACAGGGCAACAACCCAGAAGACAGAAATCGTCAAAAGACACATTAACAATATTTAATGGATGGTAACAATCACACATGTGGCAATGAAAAATTTAGTAAAATCACCACTTTTAAGCAAGTTCAGCATGAATGGCATAATATCAAGTGTAAACTGGACAAACACCATAATTGATCTGTTTTCTTCTTTGCCAATGCCAATCAGCTGCATACAAGACAAAACTAGTAACACTATTAAAACCTTCTTTCTAGGTATAAGTACGAAGATCATCTTCACCTAGAAGGCGAATTCCAAGGCACCCCCCATACAAGAGAAGATTTCAAGCCAGTGAGAGGAGAGCGGGCGCCTGTGCTTAGACATGAAGATCACCTGAAACTGGAAGGAAAATTCGGTGGCCAGAGTCACCTCCGAGAAGAATTCCAAGTTGTTCGTGGTGAAAGGGCAGAAATTCGTCGCCATGAGGATCATCTTCGCTTAGAAGGCGAATTTCAAGGCACCCCCCACACAAGAGAGGACTTCAAGCCGGTGAGAGGAGAAAGAGCTGAAATTAAGAGACATGAAGATAATTTGAAACTTGAGGGTGAGTTCAGGGGGGAAAGACGAGATGAATACACCATCACTAAAGGAGAACGTGCAGAAATTAAGAGACATGAAGATAATTTGAAACTTGAGGGTGAGTTCAGGGGGGAAAGACGAGATGAATACACCATCACTAAAGGAGAACGTGCAGAAATCAAGAAACATGAAGATAACCTCAGGTTACAAGGAGAGTTTATGGGTGAGAGACGTGATGAATTTACAGCACTCACAGGTGAAAGAGCACCTGTCAAAAAGCCAGAAGACAATCTGAAACCACAAGGGGATTTTACAGGTAGAAAGAAAGACGATTTTCCTGTTGCAAGGGGTGAACGGCCACAAATAAAGAAACCACAAGACAACCTGAAGCCTGAAGGAGAATTTGAAAGGCCACATCCTACTAAATATAGTCCTGGAGAAAGAGCAGATATTATCAAGCATCCAGACAACCTGAAAATGGAAGGTGATTTTGACAGACCTGAAAAAATAAAAAGCAGCCCAGGAGGACGCTCTGATATCATTAAACACCCTGACAACTTGAAACTCGATGGTGACTTTGATAGACCTCAACCAAGAAAATATGGTCCAGGTGATAGGGCTGATATCATCAAATATCCTGACAATCTAAAACTAGAGGGCGATTTTGAAAGACCTCAGCCATCAAAGTTTAGCCCAGGGGAAAGGGTAGAAGTCAACAAACCAAGAGACAATCTGAAGCCTGAAGGAAATTTTGAAGGAACTCCTAAATCTAAGGATGACTTCAAACCCTTAAAATATGAACGAGCTGATGTTAAAAAGCCTAAAGACAACCTTCGACCTGAAGGGGAATTTACAGGCCAAAAGAGAGATGAGTTCACAGCCATCAGAGGCGAAAGAGCTCCTGTAAAGAAGCCAGAAGACAATTTAAAATCAGAAGGAAAATTCATTGGTGAAAGAAAAAATGAATTTACAGTTGTTCGAGGGGACAGGGCTGACATTAAAAAACCAGATGACAATTTAAAACCCAGTGGAGATTTCACTGGCCAACGAAAGACCATTACAGAGTTCACAGGTGAACCGGGTGAGCGCCCTCCCCTCATTCGACGTAACACATGGACCAAACTGGAAGGAGAGATATTTGCACAGACCACTAGTCGTAGTGAGTTCCGAGAGTTCCAAGTAGTAGAAAGGGCTGAGAAAGTTCGTCGGCGCAGTGACAATCTCATTGTGGGAGGAGGAGAATTCCAGGTAAGGCATTTTTGATTATGAAAGAAATTCCCAAGTCATTACGAAAAGTTTCTTTGGAAATCAGGGCTCAACAAACTCAATAATCTGCTTGAATACGATGTGAGGAATAAAAATATATCTTTCGAACAGTAAATATATTACTGAAGTGGGTATGAAGGCCTTTGTTAATGTGACACTAAAGTCAGGTTGTAGGAAAACGTTTACTGCAAAATACAATTTGACTACTGTTTTCTATTCATTACTTTGCGAATAATTAATTGATTTAACACTGCAAATGTCAGATTTAATCAGTTCCTTCCAGGTTGATTACCAGAGCTTTTCAATTACACTACATCCAATCATAAGATCACATTCATTGCACTGAATTTCCTGCAACCTGTACATGATTACTAAATGCTATAACATATTCATTCTGAATAATTTCTTTTTAGCAGTTTAATTCATTACTTTGTCCAAAATGTATGTTTAGGGAACCTCCCACCAGAAGGAAGACTTCAAAGCTGTCACACCAGAGAGGGCAATTATTCAACGACACCCAGATAACCTTCATGTCCCAGAAGGCGAGTTTGTGAGTGCAACAAAGAATCGTGATGATTATCCCGAACGCTGGGCTGTTAGACCAGAACAGCCTCGCCGACACCGAGACAACCTCGTGCCTATGCGAGGTGACTTCCAGGGCATCTCCAGCTCTAAAGAAGCTTACCAGGCACACCAAAACACTGTGAGGACTGAAGTGAAGAAACATATTGACAACTTAACTACTGAGGGTACTATGACCTTTGAATCCTCATCTAAATCAGAATTTACAGAAAAGACTGGCAGGCGAGAGAGAGCTGAACGTCGTCGAACCTGGACAAAACAGGATGGAGAAATGTTCTTTGAGACAACTAATACAGAAGAATATAAGACACCACAAACACGGCAGGGAATTCAACGCATCATCAGACAAGACAACTTGTGTGTTGATGAAGGAAATTTTGAAAACTGCATCACTACCTCACAAGAAGTCTATAGGACATTCCATGACAAAGATGTGAGACAGACACAAAAGCGTTATACAGACAATTTAAGAATTGAGGGTTCCTTTGAAGGAACACCAAAATCAAAAGAGGATTTCAAGATGGTAAAAGGTGAAAAAGCATCTATGAAGAAACCAAAGGATAACTTAAAACCAGAAGGGGACTTTGATGGAAAAACTCACTCTCAACATGACTTCAAAATGGCAATAGTAGACAGACCAGTTCCAACTAAACCAAAAGATAATTTAAAACCTGAGGGTGAATTTGAAGGATCGCCAAGGTCCAGAGATGATTACAAACCAAGCGTGGGTGACAGGGCAAATATAAAAAAGCCTAAAGATAACCTGAGAACTGAAGGCATTTTTCAAGGATCACCTAGTTCAAGAGACGACTTCCAACCAACGAAAGGTGATCGTGAACCAGTGCGAAAACCAAAGGACAACTTAAGGCCTGAGGGTGATATTGAAACGCCAAGACCTCATAAATATGAACCAGGTGATCGTGCTGAAATTAAAAAACACCCAGACAACTTGAAACTTGAAGGAGAATTTCAGAGGCCACAAACACCAAAATACCAAGCTGGTGAACGTCTTCCAGCAACAAAACCCAGAGATAACTTGAGACCTGAGGGCGATTTTGAAAGACCAAAACCCACATTATATGGTCCAGGCACCACAGCTGACATTATAAAACATCCTGACAATTTAAAATTGGAAGGAAATTTTGAGAGGCCTCAACCAATACAATATGGCCCAGCAGAAAAATATGATATTAAGAAACCAGCAGACAATTTGAGACCACAGGGAAGTTTTGAAGGTTCTCCAAGATCCAGAGAGGACTACAAAAGACCTTCCAAAGGACAACGTGCTGATGTAAGGAAACCAAAAGATAATCTTCGACCTGAAGGACAGTTTGAAGGTACTCCAAGATCACGAGACGACTTCCAGCCAACAAAAGGAGATCGAGCTGATATAAAGAAACCAAAAGACAATTTGAGGCCAGAAGGAGAGTTTCAAAGACCTCAACCAGGTGAATATGGTCCTGGTGATAGAGCTGACATCATTAAGCATCCAGATAACCTTAAATTGGAAGGTGATTTCGATCGTCCTGAACATCAAAAGTATGGCCCTGGAGAGAGGGCTGATGTCAAGAAACCAAAGGACAATCTCAGACCAGAAGGAGATTTTGAAGGAACACGAAGATTAATGGATGACTATAAGCCCACCAAGGGAGACCGTCCCAATGTAAAGAAACCTACCGATAATCTCCACCCAGAAGGACAATTTGAGGGAACACCTAGGTCAAGAGATGATTACCAATGCACTAGAGGTGACCGAGCTGAAGTTAAGAGACCACAAGATAATCTCAGACCAGAAGGAGACTTTGAAGGAACACCGAGATCACGGGATGATTTCAAACCAAAACATGGTGAGCGAGCAGATGTCAGAAAACCTAAAGACAATCTTCGACCTGAAGGACAGTTTGAAGGATCTCCAAGATCAAGAGATGACTTCCAGCCAACAAGAGGTGACCGTGCTGATATAAAGAAACCAAAGGACAATTTGAGGCCAGAAGGAGAGTTTGAAAGACCTCGGCCAGATGAATATGGTCCTGGTGATAGAGCTGACATAATTAAGCACCCAGATAACCTCAAATTGGAAGGTGATTTCGATCGTCCTGAACCTCAAAAGTATGGCCCTGGAGAGAGGGCTGATGTCAAGAAACCAAAGGACAATCTTCGACCTGAAGGGCAGTTTGAAGGATCTCCAAGATCAAGAGATGACTTCCAGCCAACAAGAGGTGATCGTGCTGATATAAAGAAACCAAAGGACAATTTGAGGCCTGAAGGAGAGTTTGAAAGACCTCAGCCAGATGAATATGGGCCTGCTGATAGAGCTGACATCATTAAGCACCCAGATAACCTCAAATTGGAAGGTGATTTCGATCGTCCTGAACGTCAAAAGTATGGCCCTGGAGAGAGGGCTGATGTCAAGAAACCAAAGGACAATCTTCGCCCTGAAGGACAGTTTGGAGGATCTCCAAGATCAAGAGATGACTTTCAGCCAACAAGAGGTGACCGTGCTGATATAAAGAAACCAAAGGACAATTTGAGGCCTGAAGGAGAGTTTGAAAGACCTCGGCCAGATGAATATGGTCCTGGTGATAGAGCTGATATCATTAAGCACCCAGATAACCTCAAATTGGAAGGTGATTTCGATCGTCCTGAACCTCAAAATTATAGCCCTGGAGAGAGGGCTGATGTCAAGAAACCAAAGGACAATCTTCGCCCTGAAGGACAGTTTGGAGGATCTCCAAGATCAAGAGATGAATTCCAGCCAACAAGAGGTGATCGTGCTGATATAAAGAAACCAAAGGACAATTTGAGGCCAGAAGGAGAGTTTGAAAGACCTCGGCCAGATGAATATGGGCCTGGTGATAGAGCTGACATCATTAAGCATCCAGATAACCTCAAATTGGAAGGTGATTTCGATCGTCCTGAACCTCAAAAGTATGGCCCTGGAGAGAGGGCTGATGTCAAGAAACCAAAGGACAATCTTCGACCTGAAGGACAGTTTGAAGGATCTCCAAGATCAAGAGATGACTTCCAGCCAACAAGAGGTGATCGTGCTGATATAAAGAAACCAAAGGACAATTTGAGGCCTGAAGGAGAGTTTGAAAGACCTCAGCCAGATGAATATGGGCCTGCTGATAGAGCTGACATCATTAAGCACCCAGATAACCTCAAATTGGAAGGTGATTTCGATCGTCCTGAACGTCAAAAGTATGGCCCTGGAGAGAGGGCTGATGTCAAGAAACCAAAGGACAATCTTCGCCCTGAAGGACAGTTTGGAGGATCTCCAAGATCAAGAGATGACTTCCAGCCAACAAGAGGTGATCGTGCTGATATAAAGAAACCAAAGGACAATTTGAGGCCTGAAGGAGAGTTTGAAAGACCTCGGCCAGATGAATATGGTCCTGGAGATAGAGCTGATATCATTAAGCACCCAGATAACCTCAAATTGGAAGGTGATTTCGATCGTCCTGAACCTCAAAAGTATGGCCCTGGAGAGAGGGCTGATGTGAAGAAACCAAAGGACAATCTTCGACCTGAAGGACAGTTTGAAGGATCTCCAAGATCAAGAGATGACTTCCAGCCAACAAGAGCTGATCGTGCTGATATAAAGAAACCAAAGGACAATTTGAGGCCTGAAGGAGAGTTTGAAAGACCTCAGCCAGATGAATATGGGCCTGGTGATAGAGCTGACATCATTAAGCATCCAGATAACCTCAAATTGGAAGGTGATTTCGATCGCCCTGAACCTCAAAAGTATGGCCCTGGAGTAAGGGCTGATGTCAAGAAACCAAAGGACAATCTTCGACCTGAAGGACAATTTGAAGGATCTCCAAGATCAAGAGATGACTACCAGCCAACAAGAGGTGACCGTGCTGATATAAAGAAACCAAAGGACAATTTGAGGCCAGAAGGAGAGTTTCAAGGATCTCCAAGATCAAGAGATGACTTCCAGCCAACAAGAGGTGACCGTGCTGATATAAAGAAACCAAAGGACAATTTGAGGCCTGAAGGAGAGTTTGAAAGACCTCAGCCAGATGAATATGGTCCTGGTGATAGAGCTGATATCATTAAGCACCCAGATAACCTCAAATTGGAAGGTGATTTCGATCGTCCTGAACCTCACAAGTATGGCCCTGGAGAGAGGGCTGATGTCAAGAAACCAAAGGACAATCTTCGCCCTGAAGGACAATTTGAAGGATCTCCAAGATCAAGAGATGACTTCCAGCCAACAAGAGGTGACCGTGCTGATATAAAGAAACCAAAGGACAATTTGAGGCCTGAAGGAGAGTTTGAAAGACCTCAGCCAGATGAATATGGGCCTGCTGATAGAGCTGACATCATTAAGCATCCAGATAACCTCAAATTGGAAGGTGATTTCGATCGCCCTGAACCTCAAAAGTATGGCCCTGGAGTAAGGGCTGATGTCAAGAAACCAAAGGACAATCTTCGACCTGAAGGACAATTTGAAGGATCTCCAAGATCAAGAGATGACTTCCAGCCAACAAGAGGTGACCGTGCTGATATAAAGAAACCAAAGGACAATTTGAGGCCTGAAGGAGAGTTTGAAAGACCTCAGCCAGATGAATATGGTCCTGGTGATAGAGCTGATATCATTAAGCACGCAGATAACCTCAAATTGGAAGGTGATTTCTATCGTCCTGAACCTCAAAAGTATGGCCCTGGAGAGAGGGCTGCTGTCAAGAAACCAAAGGACAATCTTCGCCCTGAAGGACAGTTTGAAGGATCTCCAAGATCAAGAGATGACTTCCAGCCAACAAGAGGTGATCGTGCTGATATAAAGAAACCAAAGGACAATTTGAGGCCCAATGGAGAGTTTGAAAGACCTCAGCCAGATGAATATGGGCCTGGTGATAGAGCTGATATCATTAAGCACCCAGATAACCTCAAATTGGAAGGTGATTTTGATCGTCCTGAACCTCAAAAGTATGGCCCTGCAGAGAGGGCTGATGTCAAGAAACCAAAGGACAATCTCAGACCAGAAGGAGATTTTGAAGGAATACGGAGATTAATGGATGACTATAAGCCCATCAAGGGAGACCGTCCTGATGTCAAGAAACCTACTGATAATCTCCACCCAGAAGGACAATTTGAAGGAACACCTAGGTCAAGAGATGATTACCAACCTACGAGAGGTGTCCGAGCTGATGTTAAGAGACCACATGATAATCTCAGACCTGAAGGAGACTTTGAAGGAACACCGAGAACACGGGATGATTTCAAACCAAAACATGGTGAACGTGCAGATGTCAGGAAACCTAAAGATAATCTTCGACCTGAAGGACGATTTGAAGGATCTCCAAGATCAAGAGATGACTTCCAGCCAACAAGAGGTGACCGTGCTGATATTAAGAAACCAAAGGACAATTTGAGGCCAGAAGGAGAGTTTGAAAGACCTCGGCCAGATGAATATGGTCCTGGTGATAGAGCTGACATAATTAAGCACCCAGATAACCTCAAATTGGAAGGTGATTTCGATCGTCCCGAACCTCAAAAGTATGGCCCTGGAGAGAGGGCTGATGTGAAGAAACCAAAGGACAATCTTCGACCTGAAGGACAGTTTGGAGGATCTCCAAGAACAAGAGATGACTTCCAGCCAACAATAGGTGATCGTGCTGATATAAAGAAACCGAAGGACAATTTGAGGCCTGAAGGAGGGTTTGAAAGACCTCAGCCAGATGAATATGGTCCTGGTGATAGAGCTGACATCATTAAACATCCAGATAACCTTAAATTGGAAGGTGATTTCGATCGTCCTGAACCTCAAAAGTATGGCCCTGGAGTGCGGGCTGATGTCAAGAAACCAAAGGACAATCTCAGACCAGAAGGAGATTTCGAAGGAATACGGAGATTAATGGATGACTATAAGCCCACCAAGGGAGACCGTGCTGATGTTAAGAAACCTGCCGATAATCTCCACCCAGAAGGCCAATTTGAAGGAACACCAAGGTCAAGAGATGATTACCAACCCACTAGAGGTGACCGAGCTGATGTTAAGAGACCACAAGATAATCTCAGACCAGAAGGGGACTTCGATGGAACACCAAGAACTCGGGATGATTTCAAACCAAAACATGGTGAACGGGCTGATGTCAGGAAACCTAAAGACAATCTTCGACCTGAAGGACAGTTTGAAGGATCTCCAAGATCAAGAGATGACTTCCAGCCAACAAGAGGTGACCGTGCTGATATAAAGAAACCAAAGGACAATTTGAGGCCTGAAGGAGGGTTTGAAAGACCTCAGCCAGATGAATATGGTCCTGGTGATAGAGCTGACATCATTAAACATCCAGATAACCTTAAATTGGAAGGTGATTTCGATCGTCCTGAACCTCAAAAGTATGGCCCTGGAGTGCGGGCTGATGTCAAGAAACCAAAGAACAATCTCAGACCAGAAGGAGATTTCGAAGGAATACGGAGATTAATGGATGACTATAAGCCCACCAAGGGAGACCGTGCTGATGTTAAGAAACCTGCCGATAATCTCCACCCAGAAGGCCAATTTGAAGGAACACCAAGGTCAAGAGATGATTACCAACCCACTAGAGGTGACCGAGCTGATGTTAAGAGACCACAAGATAATCTCAGACCAGAAGGGGACTTCGATGGAACACCAAGAACTCGGGATGATTTCAAACCAAAACATGGTGAACGGGCTGATGTCAGGAAACCTAAAGACAATCTTCGACCTGAAGGACAGTTTGAAGGATCTCCAAGATCAAGAGATGACTTCCAGCCAACAAGAGGTGACCGTGCTGATATAAAGAAACCAAAGGACAATTTGAGGCCAGAAGGAGAGTTTGAAAGACCTCGGCCAGATGAATATGGTCCTGGTGATAGAGCTGATATCATTAAGCACCCAGATAACCTCAAATTGGAAGGTGATTTCGATCGTCCTGAACCTCAAAAGTATGGCCCTGGAGAGAGGGCTGATGTGAAGAAACCAAAGGACAATCTTCGACCTGAAGGACAGTTTGAAGGATCTCCAAGATCAAGAGATGACTTCCAGCCAACAAGAGGTGACCGTGCTGATATAAAGAAACCAAAGGACAATTTGAGGCCAGAAGGAGAGTTTGAAAGACCTCGGCCAGATGAATATGGTCCTGGTGATAGAGCTGATATCATTAAGCACCCAGATAACCTCAAATTGGAAGGTGATTTCGATCGTCCTGAACCTCAAAAGTATGGCCCTGGAGAGAGGGCCGATGTCAAGAAACCAAAGGACAATCTTCGCCCTGAAGGACAGTTTGAAGGATCTCCAAGATCAAGAGATGACTTCCAGCCAACAAGAGGTGATCGTGCTGATATAAAGAAACCAAAGGATAATTTGAGGCCTGAAGGAGAGTTTGAAAGACCTCAGCCAGATGAATATGGGCCTGGTGATAGAGCTGACATCATTAAGCATCCTGATAACCTTAAATTGGAAGGTGATTTCGATCGTCCTGAACCTCAAAAGTATGGCCCTGGAGTAAGGGCTGATGTCAAGAAACCAAAGGACAATCTTCGACCTGAAGGACAGTTTGAAGGATCTCCAAGATCAAGAGATGACTTCCAGCCAACAAGAGGTGACCGTGCTGATATAAAGAAACCAAAGGACAATTTGAGGCCAGAAGGAGAGTTTGAAAGACCTCGGCCAGATGAATATGGTCCTGGTGATAGAGCTGACATAATTAAGCACCCAGATAACCTCAAATTGGAAGGTCATTTCGATCGTCCTGAACCTCAAAAGTATGGCCTTGGAGAGAGGGCTCATGTTAAGAAACCAAAGGACAATCTTCGACCTGAAGGACAGTTTGAAGGATCTCCAAGATCAAGAGATGACTTCCAGCCAACAAGAGGCGATCGTGCTGATATAAAGAAACCGAAGGACAATTTGAGGCCTGAAGGAGAGTTTGAAAGACCTCAGCCAGATGAATATGGGCCTGGTGATAGAGCTGACATCATTAAGCATCCAGATAACCTCAAATTGGAAGGTGATTTCGATCGTCCTCAACCTCAAAAGTATGGCCCTGGAGAGAGGGCTGATGT
Organism: Zootermopsis nevadensis; assembly: GCF_977971745.1. Taxonomy (NCBI): domain Eukaryota; kingdom Metazoa; phylum Arthropoda; class Insecta; order Blattodea; family Termopsidae; genus Zootermopsis; species Zootermopsis nevadensis. The sequence goes on along the minus strand of NW_028259139.1, from coordinate 11,007,183 downwards.
CAAGATACCGAAGGACAATCTCAGACCAGAAGGAGATTTCGAAGGAACACGAAGATTAATGGATGACTATATGCCGACGAAGGGAGACCGTTCTGATATTAAGAAACCTACCGATAATCTCCACCCAGAAGGACAATTTGAGGGAACACCAAGGTCAAGAGATGATTACCAACCCACTAGAGGTGACCGAGCTGATGTTAGGAGACCACAAGATAATCTCAGACCAGAAGGAGACTTTGAAGGAACACCAAGAACTCGGGATGATTTCAAACCAAAACATGGCGAACGTGCTGAAGTGAGGAAACCAAAAGACAATCTTCGGCCTGATGGACAGTTTGAAGGAACTCCAAGATCAAGAGAAGACTTCCAGGCAAGAAGAGGTGAAAAAGTTGATATCAAGAAGTATCCTGATAATTTAAGACCGGAAGGTGATTTCAGTGTTGAGAGGAGCAGGGATGATTTTCTTCCAATTAAAGTTGAGCGAACACCTGTGAAGAAGCATGTAGATAACCTAGTTATTGAAGGAGATTTTGTTGACAGCAGGACAAGAGATGATTTTAGAGTTGTTAAGGGAGAACGTTTTGAGGTACAGAAACATGTGGACAATTTAAAACTGGAAGGAAATGTAGATGCTTATCGATCAAGGGATGATTACTCTGGAACAAAAACCGAGAGGGTTGAAATCAAGAGATATGAAGACAACCTCAGAATGGAAGGTGAGTTCATTGATCTGAGGAAAAAAGATAATTACAATGTGTTTGTTGGAGAACGGGCACAGGTGAAGAAATATGCTGATAACTTGAAACCTGAGGGTGAATTTGGTGGGACCAGGACACGAGATGACTTTACTCCCCTAAAAGTAGATCGGCCAAAGCAGATTCGCCATCCAGACAACCTGAAATTGGAAGGTGATTTTGAGTCTCACAGGCCCAGAGATGATTATATGCCATTGAAAGGTGAAAGACCGGAAGTGAAGAAACACCTGGACAATTTGAAACCAGAGGGCGAATTTGGTGGAACCAGGACACGCGATGACTATCAACCTAAAAGAGGAGATAAGCGAACACCAATTAAGCATTCGGACAACTTAAAGATGGAAGGAGAATTTGACCGTCCAAAAGAATTTACACCTGCTAAAGGTGAAAGAGCTGAGATAAAGATACATCCTGATAATCTGAAACTAGAGGGTGAATTTGGTACATTTAGGTCCAGAGATGACTTCACTGCCATGAAAGGTGAAATGTCCAAATCAGTTCGTCATCTAGACAATCTAAAACTTGAAGGTGACTTCAATGACCTACATCCCAAAGATGACTACAAACCTGTAAAAGGAGAGCGATCTGAAGTGAAGAAACATGTGGATAACCTGAGACCCGAAGGAGAATTTGGTGGGCCCCGTTCTCGAGACGATTATCAAGTTGTAAAAAGTAACAGGCCTGAGGTTGTAAAGTATCCTGACAATTTAAAACTTGAAGGTGACTTTATAGATACTCGTGCCAGAGACAAAGATACCATAAGTTGGACAGAGAGAACACAGATTACTAAACATAAAGACAATCTGAAAATGGAAGGCAAATTCCATGTGCAAAGAACACGTGATGATTTCACAGGCTTGAAAGGAGAAAGAGCAGAAGTTGAAGTTCATAAAGATAATTTGAAAGTTGAGGGGGAATTCTCAGAATATCGATCTCGAGATGATTATAAGGCAGTACAAGGGGAACGAACACAATTGATAAAGTATGAAGACAATCTTAAGCTTACTGATGCTAAGTTTGGAGGTAGAAGAACAAGGGATGATTATCAAATTGTACCTATTGAACGGGTTCAACCAAAAAAGCATGCAGACAACCTTAAGACTGAGGGAAATTTTGAAGGTACCCCAAGTTCCAAAGAAGATTTCAAACCAGTTCGAGGAGAACGAGCTGAGATAACAAAGCACGAAGACAATCTCATACTGGAGGGAGTATGGGATGTACATCGATCTCGTGATGATTATACTGCTAAAACAACAGAAAAGGTCAAAATTAGTAAACATGAAGATAATCTGCATATAGAAGGAGAATTTGTCAATATTCGAACCAGAGATGATTACAAACCAGTGAAGGGTGAGCGTCCTGAAATAAAAAAATATCCTGATAATCTAAAACCAGCAGGAGAGTTTGGTGGCCCAAGATCATATGAAGATTTCACTCCCAGTAAAGGAGAAAGGCCATCACCTATTAAACATCCTGATAATTTGAAATTAGAAGGAGACTTTGAAAGACCAGTACATTGTAAGACAGGACTTGGTGACCGTTATGATATGGTAAAACATCCAGATAACCTAAAACCAGAAGGAGACTTTGGTGGCCCCAGAACTCGAGATGATTTTACACAAGGGAAAGGGGAAAGGCCATCACTCATCAAACACCCTGATAACTTGAGATTAGAAGGCGACTTTGAGAGACCTCTACAAGAAACACCTGGTCCTTGTAATCGTGCTAGTATTGTAAAACATCCAGATAATTTAAAACCTGAAGGAGAATTTGGAGGGTACAGAAGCAGGGATGATTTCACTCCTTCCAAAGGAGAACGACCTAAGCAGGTGAAACATCAGGATAATTTGAAACTGGAAGGTGATTTTGAAAGGCCCACTGAAGTTAAACCAGGTCTTGCCGATCGTGCTGACATTATTAAACATCCTGATAATCTAAAGCCTGAAGGGGAATTTGTTGGTCGAAGATCAAGAGATGACTTCCAGCCACAGAGATCAGAAAAACAAACACCCATAAAACCTTCAGACAATCTTAAAGTGGAAGGTGAATTTAGTGATCATCACCCCAAAGATGATTTCAAACCTGTCTATGGTGAAAGACCAGAGATAAAGAGACACAGTGATAATTTAAAGCCTGAAGGCACATTTGAAGATCATAGATCCAGAAATGACTATACTGCAGTCAAAGGACAAAGAGCAGACATAAAGAAACATACAGAAAATCTCAAAGTTGAAGGGAATGTTGTATATACTAGATCCAGGGATGACTACATGGCAACAAGAGGGGAGAAGGCAGAAATCACTAAACATGAAGATAATCTGAAAATTGAGGGAAGATTTGAAGACCTGAGATCCAAGAATGACTATGGCTTGGTGATGAGAGGTGAGAGAATAGAGGTGAAGAAACATGAAGACAATCTGAAAATAGGAGGCACATTTGAAAGCAGGCGATCTCGAGATGATTATAAAATAATGCAAGCAGAGAGAGCAGAATTGAAGAAACATCCTGATAACCTCAAGGTAGAAGGAAGCTTCAATGGCAGTCCTAGGTCTAAAGATGACTACAAACCAGTTAAAGGTGAACGAGCCGAAATTACGAAGCACCAAGATAACCTCAAAGTTGAAGGTGACATCGAGATCCACAGATCTAGAGATGATTACCAGCCAGGTAAAGGGGAGAGGCATGGAATGAAGAAACATCCAGACAATTTGAAAGTTGAAGGTGAATTTCAGGGAAGTCCTAGAACCAAGGAAGACTTTAAACCAGGTAGAGGGGAGAGAGCAAACATCAAGAAACCTCAAGATAATCTAAAAACTGGAGGTGATTTCCAAGGTGTATCATCACAAAAGACACAATTCAAAGAGGTAAAGGGAGAAAAAGCAGAAATTAAGAAACATTCAGATACACTGACTGTAGGAAGTGGAACTATGGAAATCAAGACTACAAGCAAAGATACTTTCCAACAAAAGAGAAAACAGTCTGTACCTGCAGCAGGCAAGTCTACTGGCACTTTCAACAGAAAACAACACATGCAGTCACACATAACTCTTGGAGATGATAGTATCAATATGACAGCCACCAATGAGACAATAAATAATTCCTCAAGCAAGTCAGCACATGAAGACAGGAGCCAGAAACATAGTGGAGATACTACGAAGTCTGTCTCCATAAAAGAAACAAGAACTCTAGATGATGGAACTATAGTGATGGTCACCAAACAGGTGACTAATACCATCACAGGACAAGAGACCAAGGCAACTAAAGCCAAGTCTCTTCAGCAGCAAAGTGTTACCCAGTCTATCAGTGGCACTTCAAGCACAAAACTTACATCAGTTACCCCCCATGAAGCTAAGAAACTGGAAGTTTCTTCAAAACAGGCTGATATTTCTGAGAAAAAATCTGTTTTGAATGAACTCCACACATCATTTGATGCAAAAAGCCAATCCACAAACTCCCAGTCTTCCACTTTTGAAAGGAAGCTCTCAAAGACCCATGCTAACAGTAGTGAATTTAGACAAGCCATCAGTGGCACATCTGACAGCACCATTCAAAGCACAGTCACTGATTCTGGTACAAAATCAGGTAGCCATCACAGGAAAAGTGTTATTACTTCCTCTTCTGCTGATGTTACCAATGCAGTTCTCCATCGAAAAGGCACAACATCCTCAACAGAGGCCCTACATACCATCTCGTCAGCTGCATCAGCTCAAAGGAAAAGCATTTCGAACCTCTGTGAGATGGGTCAGTACATCAGTAACTCTTCACAAAGTCAGGACAGGAAAAGTTTAAGTGCTCTTCACAGGCAAGGTGTCTCCCCTGGAGAAGTACTTCACCAGTCAAACATCCTATCTTCATCAGATCAGCAAAGTCATCAGGGAGCTGTTCGAAGAAGCTCAGCATGGTCATCTTCATCCATTCAACAACAGCAGCAACAACAAGTACGGTCAGAGAGAATTATGAGGAAGGACAATCTCTCCGTTGGTGAGGGAACATTCCATGGACAGAGTGAAGCAAGGGCATATGGTAATTTCCACACAAGCAAAGGCACGACCGAGCGAGTCACTAAGACTCGACATTCCAACACTTCCCATATAATGCTTGGAGATCACTCTTCCTCCCATACGGCTTCGTCTTACAAAAAGGAATTTGCTCCAAGGGTTACAGGACCCTGTCCTGCCTCTCTGCTTGAAACAAAGGAGCCTCCATTTAAACATACAAGAGACACGCCGAAACATCGGTTTTACCTGCCAGTTGTTTCAAACTAGACTGCCAAATAGTTGTCCAGATATACGTATATAGCTGAGGTCCTCCTCTAGACTACCTTTCATACTTGATTTACTATAGCTCTCTGATAAATTTTAGATTGGCATGCATACATGAATGCCAAAGTAAAGGCACTTAATTTTCCTTACAATTAGACTATTAACTTATTATATAGCATCCACTCCATTCTTACATGAGATTAATTTCTTCCTGAAACAGAATCTAACTACTACAACCTGAGAAAATATAATCATTTAGACAGAATCTGAATACTAATGCATTAAACATATCTAATGTGGTTTAATGCATGTAAGAGAATATGCTAGATAATTAAATTAATAAACATTTGTGAATGGCCCAGTTCCTTCAACTGTGTTTAAAAACCCACGGTAAATCTGTGATACAAAGCATACCGTCCTTGTGTTGTATTTGATAAATGCCTTCTCTATTAAAAAGTGTTAAAGATGTTAACTCATATTATTATGTATTTAGCAAACATTTATTAACAAAATGATGAAAGAAATATATTTTAATAACAAATATGAAGTTGGTTGTGGGATAGAATATTAATGATATGCTTATGAAATTTTACACCGCTAGCGATCATTTTGTGGAGTATGTATGCATGCATGTTTGTATGTATGCATGCATATGCGTACATGAGTGTGTGTATGCTTGCAGCTTGAGTGATATATATTTCTACATTTGTAAGGTAAATATGTTCCTGAATCTAGCATGAAGTTTTTTATATGTATATTTTGCTTGGAAAGGTGAACAAATTACACAGATAATTTGGATAAAAACTTTGAGGTTTTCACAGTAGCAAGAATTTGTATTGTGGTCATTTCGGTTATGATGCCATGTATTCTAGTATGAGTTACAGGCCTCTGTAGGAACCTACTGCCTTATTTTTCAGAACAGATGATGTAGGTAACAGGTTCCTACAAAGTTTTTAGGATCACCATCCCTAAGATTACACAGCATCAACCCAGAAAACTACAATACAAATTAACATGTGTTTAACTTTGTTGTATGAAAGAATGACTTATATTTAATGGCAGTTGTGAAATGAAGCTCTTGTAGAAATATATAAGCACAAGTTACATTTATGAAAGCAAGATTGTGTAATTCTTTCAGTGACATTTATAGTATAACTTTTGTTTTACTCACGGTTTATGTATAATTCAATTTTGGTTTTAAAGTTTTGCTTCAGGGGATTTATTTGAGACTCTGCGCTTACTAGACAACTATTTCGTTTCAACCTTTATCGTCCGTATGATGCATCTCACGTGACCCAGCTCGTGGTGCATGGCACTAGCATTCTACCTTTAGGTAAAGCCCATCCACCAGTCCCATAATACAGAGATTCCCTATTCCGATACGATAAAGGTTGAAGTACAATGTCACTACTCAGTTTTGCAAAATTTCAATGAACAGCATGCATTATTAATGTTACACCATTATGTTTGCTTCAGTAGTGCCCAACAGTGTTAAGATTCAATAAAGTAACTTCATGACAGTTTCTCTTCACTTCTCTTTTTCTTTTGTTTTTTCAGCACACCACTCAAAGAATACAGTGTGTCACAAATCTGCTTCATAACACCACATACAACTGCACCTTTCATGTAATTTATCGACTTGTCCTAAAAAACCCAGACACCTTATAACCTAATATTTCAGAACTATGGTGTTCTATGTATCATAGAACAACTACAAGTTCTGTGAGAACTTTCACAGATTAAAAATCCCAAATTAATATTTTTGGTTATAAAGATAAAAGCATTCATACATGCATCATGAATGACACTTCCCTGTAAGATCACAAGCTTACAGGACAAGTGTCCTAAGTTTTTAAATTCTGTCACATTCTAAAATCTAACTCCCTTATACAGTATATCCACTGACAGTGTTTAATGCAAGTGTTACTTCTGGCTCCTGGTAGGAAAACTACATGAATCACTGAAAAGTGCTAACAACAATTGTTTTTATTTTTCATATGACAGTGCAACTGCATTTAACATCATATTAAGTACTGGTTATTGTGTGTGGATATGGTCTGATTTTACATTGAACAGTGTTCATCTGTATGAATCATGAAAAATGGTTCTGCTAAGTGTCAGAGAAAATGTCATCATAACTTCCTGGGACTGCAAGTGGTATTTTCAGTCAGTTCATGATGGCGAAGAAATGTTGTTTCATTTGCATGGACATCTTTCCTCCAAAACAATTAGTACAGTGTGCAATGATTGGTAAACAAATTATTGGACCAATGTTCTAGGCAGAAACAATTAGTTCTGATACGTATGTGAGACTCATATTGACAGAAGTGCAGCTCAGGTTTCAGCATAATTTTGCAACTGTCCGCACTGCATACTACTATATGACTACTGGAAGGGGTGCTGGTGACAATAAGTCAATTAACTTGAACCTGCCCCATTTTACTTGTCTATGGAGTAATATGAATTACAAAGCTTACAGAATAACCCTATATGGAAGAAAAGTCACAGGGAAACATACAAAGAGAAATTTTGGAAGAACTTCTTCAGGTAAATTTCAACTTATTTAAACAGTACAGAGACTGCACTTGTAAAGGGACAAAGTTCTCAGCACATCTTATAATATAGGTAAGTTGATTTTAATGTTTTTATGTAATGATACCTCAGTCACATAGAGAAAAATCTTGTAGCCCTTGGGAGTGAGTCATGCAGTTCCTACAAACAGCCAGGAAGTGACATCTGTGTTTAATTTTGTTAATGGATGCACTTTACAAACCCACATTAGTCGCATATATCATTAAGCAATTCTGAAACATACATTTGCTGTAGCCATATATACCAATAAAAGATTCTCAGTGGCAACATTCAGCTTTCAATAAATTATGACACGTGTTCTAACACATATATGCAGAAGAGAAACTTCCAAGATTAGATGAGACCTGACACCTCCAATAATCAGGTTATCTGTAATTATTTATTTTTCACTAAAATGACTGGAGCCTGCACTTGATATCACTGAACCAGAGTAATAAGATAACAATGCTACATAAGAATATAATCAGTTCCTATCTTATATGTTACTGCCAAGAATAATTACTACCATACCCTCTTAATTAACCTTAAAGACTGTTGTTGATTAATGATAAGTTTGTGACTGTCTTTATCTCCAGGAACACAACCCTCCCCATACTGTGAAGTACTTCAAAGTGAATTACACTATAGTAAGCATAATCAGTAAATCATGACAAAATTGTGTGGATTTAATAAAATTTCTCTGAAGAACACCAGCCTACTTCAATTTCAGTTTTACTCTGCAGATATACACCCAAAAAAAGACAAACTACTTCAGAAACCAGGCAAATAGCAATAGCTTTCAGATTTTAATTCAAAATGTTTTGTAAATTGTTGCATGACAAAAGACCAGACTAATAATTGCTTAGGTGAGCAATTTAAAATGTGACAATTCTGTGTTTGTGTCTACCACATTTCTAGCTCCAGACCTCTAGCTTCACCAGTTGCATACTCATAAGGAACACATCTCCAAATGGAAAGGGGAGAAACCACTGATTCATCAAAACTAACACATGGGAGCTTTCATGACCCATTTACAGTATTATCATTGCCTTGCATGGCTACAGCAATGATATCAACAGCCAAATATCCTTGATTCAATCTACATTGACACATTCCATGACAACCCTTTAGTTCTTCGTGCATCTAAAAACGGTAATTTAATAAAGTGGTACAGAACATCAAAGTGGAGTGGTTTGCTCCCCTACTCCATGTTCAGGTGATCTGAGGTTCAAATCTCAACCATGAGACTGGCTACCCTGACTGAGCTTTTTCGTGGTTTTCCTCAGTCTCTTCAGGCAAATGCCAGGATAATATCTCAAATTAGGCCACAATCGCTTCCGTCCAAATCCTTTCCAATTCATTACTGTCATCATCTCATCTGAGGATATACAGTCTAGATACTCTAAGCATTGTTAAATAGACTATAAATAAATAAAGTGTGTATACCTGTAATTAATGGTGATGGAATACATAGGAAATAGATTAAGATTATATATAGTGGAAATATATAGTGTAGTTCCGCAATAAAGGAATTGTTGGAATGATAGGTTTCTAATATTACTTACACAAACAATGAAAGATAGCAAACACGTTTATTCTAAATAATTTCTTACAACATAAAGACATTAAATGGCCTTAACCAAGATCAAAGAATCCCTACCTTCACCAGAAAAAGCAAAATCTGCCTTCAGCTGTGAACTCAGTCCTGCCAAGTGTGTGAAATACTGTTCTTTTTCCACCTGGACACTGAACTGGTAGAAACCAATCTCTTTAAAGACTCCAATAACCTGAAATAACATAAGTATCTGGTGAAACATCTAATAAAGACAATACAAAGGACAATACTAACCCTTAAATTTCTGGTGAAGAAAAATATTTCAGCTGTGTATGAATCACATCAGTGTTTACAACCTTTTCTACTCTTGCACTAGGTGGCGTATGAACATATGGTGAACAGCTCATGAAACATGTAGTATCATAAAGTTGAGTGTATGTATATGCACAAAATATGTTTATTCCAGTCTTCACTTACATAACTTTCTGGCCATGTTCACACTTTTGTGAAGGTCATATTACTGAAAATGCTTTGTTCATTTGTCAGCACAAATGAAAGGACTTATTAATAGCTGCACATATTTTAATGAAATTTTAAATAAGGAAAGTTTTTCTTGAATTGGTTAACACATTCCAGTTTTGGTTAAAATTTTACAAACATGACAGGCATTTTACATGTTGGTTACCATGGTTATCTTGGCTAGAGATCCAGCCAAATCCTGGCAAACACTACAGAATTATGTTATGCATTACAATTCCTTGAAAAATTTAACAGATCAACCTTTACAGAATATATAACACATTACTCTTTGATCTACCTCCCCATATGTGCGCTGCATGTCCAAAGAAACCATCCCATTTTCCATTATCTCCCACAGATTCAAGTATTCTTATTCTGTTCTCAAACACCCTCACATTCAAAACATATCAAAAATCAATGAATAAAAAGATATCGTTCTATACATAATCTTTATTTGGTGGGGGAGAGGAGGATAATTCGGAACATAAAATTATTCCGAAATGAATGGTAGCATGTATTTCCTATAAAGAATCTGCTCTTAATTTCACCATATTTTCATTTGTACACCCAATGAAAAGGTTTTTGCTATTTACCCTAACACTAGATCTTTATATTGTATTGTGTAAACATTTGCATATACCTCCTGAATAATTTTCTGTTCACTGGCTTCTGGCAAAGCTTGTACATGTATGGTCCCAATGATCATGTCTGATGAGTGTTGCCAAAAATGTGGCTGGCGAATTCCTACTACACCTTCTATGGCAGTTACCTATAAACAAACAAGTGAGTGAGCATACTGTCGTGTATAAAGTTTTGCACAAAAATTGCCATGGTTGCTGGTACATTATACACATGAAGTACAGCTGACTCAATTAATTTTGTCCCTCAATTAAATTACTGGCCCAAAGATGACTGTCTTCTGAGATGTTGTGCCATGTAGTCTGGTAGAAGTTTACTGGAATTTCAGAGGTCCCTGCTGCCTCCATCAACAGGACAATAAGTTTGCCTTGATGATGGAAGCAGCAAGAATGTCTGAAACAGCAGTAAACTTCTACCAGACGACATGGTGCAACATCCCAGAAGAAAGTCATCAATAATACCCCAGAAGTTTTTTAAAGCAAATGGCGGTAAAAAAATGTTACAAATGTTCCGCAGAAATACCTCAAAATAATACCATCTCTCATATGAAGTATGTAAATTTAAGTTTTACTAGACACAGTTATAATTGTATGCAGTGTGATTTTTAAAAATGTCTGTTTAACACATTGTAGCAAATTTCTCTGGATAATTTTAAGCATGCTGGTAAGAGGATTCTGAGCAAAAGAAGCATATTCAAGTCTCAAATTGAGTAGGCTGCTGTAAAGCATTATCAATCTGTCTGCAAAAGCAGGCAGTCATCAATCGAGGGAATATGGTGAAAAATATGTGTTAACATCAGCATAGAGAATAAAATTACGAAATAAATTTTATTACACAGATCATTAATGTATGTATGAAACAACAAAACTCCCAGAACAGAACCTTGGAGAACATTTGACAGCACAGTAAAAGTTGATGGAAAAAAAAAAGTTCAGAAAAACAAACATGGCACAGCCTTTTAGTTGGGTAACTACAAAACCAGTTGACAAGCTGCAGACCAGTAAACAAGCCTTAATATCATCATTACCCTGAAAATAATATAAATCAAATACTACACTGTGCAAATCTCATCTGTATTCAGATCAACTTGCAAAAACACAACAAATGACAGTGTAATATGTAAACACTGCAATGAACAAAGACAAAGAAGTATAAATAAAATCCACCAGAGGTAGGACCTGTCAGGAAACTACTGAACACTTGTTCCATCTAGTGAGACGCTACTCAATTTGCTGTTACAAATTTAAAAACAAGGATAATAATTCATAACTGCAAAATTCTAACTAATACTAGTTAACTTTTGAAAATACAAATATATTTAGAGGAACATTTTTAACCTCAGTTAATCAGTATAATAAGTGAAGCTGTTAAGTAAGATATAAATAAATAACACTAACCTTGCTAAGAGCTGTAGGAAGCTGATTCTGCACTCTCACAGGTGTTCTCAGCAACAAAACAAGTGCTGCATTCTTTAGAAGTGGTAACACACTCACAAATATCAGGACAGCAATAAATATAGAGCATATTGGATCTGCTATGTACCATCCAAAATGTTCAATCAGAATTGATGATATAATAACTCCAACACTACCCAGTGTATCAGCCATGATATGAAGAAAAACACCTGCAAATCAACATACACATGACTGACAAAGTGTGTGAATCCACGTAGTTTTGTGTTCACAGTGCAATTTTGATACATGAAGCAACATTTCTCAATTTTAAGCAGTCATAACACTATACAAAGTGTTTCATAAATATAACATTGAGTATCTGATACGTGTGATTTGTAATAACTGATCATTGTAACTAGATCTACATTACATGTCCTATAAACAAACTCAAAGTACTATACGAGAAGATTAAACAGGAATGTCATGTAAAATTTACATAAAATATTATTATCCACCCATAATACACAACAATTTCACATGTCATCACAGGTGAATTAAACACAAAACTAGGTGAAATTCCCTACACCTGAGGATGAAACAGATTCATTTTTTTGAAACATTGTTTTTTAGAATACCAGATGACAAAGTCCAAAAACTCAGTAATGCATACAGTGAAATTGTTGTGTATAGATGGATAATAAAAATATTTTACTGAAGAAGAAACTTACCTTCCATATTTGAATTATGTGAATGACCATGAGTCTCCCCTGAATAAATGTGGCCATGTGCATGGTTATGGTTGTGATGGGGTCCATGAAAATGACTGTGTCTGAAATAGGAACTAAATTCAAAATGCCTGAATACGTTGATGGTAACACTGACATTATCACCTTTTATTACCACTACCAACCACACCTGAATGTCTAAAAACATAAGAAAATGAAGTCAGTGCTTTCTTGTGGTACCAGGCACCAGTATAAAGTACCAGCACTTTTTCTCCAAAATACGATAAATTTTCAAACAAATAACCTCAAAGTACTGCCACCCATTTTCTTTAAAAAAAATTAAAAATAGAAAATTGTTTATAGGTAAAGGAAAAGTTGTCCCTGGTACTTAAAAATCCTAAAAATATATCATGGATAATTCTTTGGACATTTAACTAAATTTTGCATCACTTTAACAAGGATCTACATTGACGAAATAGAAAATGTTATTGCTATCACTGTGTTGCAGCAAAAATACATATGATTAAGCCGAAATATTGGCCACAGGCTGATAAAAATATGTGAGATTAATACATCACTTAAATGTTAATTTCTTTACTCTGAGTGGCATTAGCTTCTTGGAAAGAATTCTACTCCATAAAGTTAAGTTACTTTGTTGTTGAATGTTGGAGGAAAGCAGTAAGAAAAAAAATTTAACCGGTGTATTCTAGAAACACAAAAACTGTTCCAGTGCAACATTTGGACACAGTGCCAAGACATACACACAAGGAAATGTTTAACGGCATTTTTATCTCCTAACCAAACCAACAGAAAGCTAGAAGAGAAAAAGAAGATTTATATTTTGTACCCAACATTAGCCACAGGGAGATTTAAAAATATGCAAAAAAAAGTTTATTTTTACCACATTTCCATAAAAATAAGGAAACTGTAACAAATGGAACTGCCACAGAGAGCATACAGCAATATATACATCTTCATCTGCTCATACAAGAAGACCCTTAGTCTTGAATTATATTAGAAGTAAAAAGATCTCATCTTATAGTTAGACAATTCTATTAAATAAATGTTAACTATCATACTTCCTTAGTATAAGATGGACTTTTCCTCCTGGAAGATACGGCCTAACACCTGCATGCATTTTACAGTCAAAAGGTTAAGCAGGTTCTTTTATCAAATCAAATCTGTATTTATCTAACACTCCATTGCTTCTTATAGTCTATAAAATATGGTACTCACCTAAATGCAAGAATGCCGACTAGATTGACACACAGACCAGTGACTGATACAACCAACAGTCTTTGTGTATTGACATGGGGAGGATCTAATAGACGACTTACAGCTTCAGAAAAGACAAATAATGAGATGACCATCAAGAAAAGACCATTAACAAAACCAGACAAATCTTCCACTTGACTGTACCTATGAAAAGAAAACAAATGCAAAACAATATGCCAGATCTTGTACACATCTTTATATAAACACACATCATATCTGTAAGTGAAAGTTTCATGTACAAATATTGCCTAGTTTTATCCTTTCTTCTTAGTATCACGGATAAATTTCATATTTGGCCTCTGTATTGTTGAGGTCTCCAATTCCTTATTATGACAAGTAGTAAGAATTCTTGAATGAAGGACCATACTACTGTAAGGCCTACACCAATACAGGATAGTACAGACAAAAAGTAGAGAAGCAGAAATCAAGCTAGAAGCCTCAATATCCGAGTAGCCCTAGCCCAAGCAACTACTAGAACTGGTATGATTTTATTCTTTACTAAGCAAAATTAATAACTCCATTCTCTTCCTTCTTCTTCCTAACACATTTCAACTTCAAACGGGTCATCTGACACCAAGCTTCTCCACCTGTTTGTCTTCCTCAAATTCTTCCCATGGTCTTCTTTCCTCCTGTGACATCTTTCCTAATCTTTTATTCCCATCTTATTTTTATTTATAGTTTATTTAATGACAATTTCAGTATCTCAGACTATACTGTGTCGAATGAGAGGATGATAGTGAACATGAATTGACGTTACAGCCCATGCCCCACCTGCCTTAAGAGTCAACAAATCTTGCAGTTCATATATATGGGTTTTGTTTGATTCTCACTGTAAACACATATTATTTCCTTAAACATTATTAACCAGTTGATCTTTATAATAGTGAAGATTTATGTCTTCTGGGTTGCTGCGCTGTGTAGTCTGGTCGATATTTACCAACGTTTCAGAGGTCATACTGCCTCCGTCATCAGGGCAATGAATATGCCAATTGGGTGGGTGGGGTTAGGTTTATAGGAGCCAGACCGTGAATGAAGTGAAAACCTCAAATTTTATGTGAAGATTTATGTTTTCCCTGCAGTATGGACTAAATTCTTAAATATGAGCTTTAGCTTCAAAGGGTTAAATGGAAAAATGGAGAAACTACCAGTATATCAAAAGTTTCTGTCAATTACAACTTATGTCACATCAGGACTTTTCTGAGCTCCTTCTCTTCCAGTATTTGATATAACAGCAAAACCTACCTATTTTAAATCCTCACTTTCTTCTCATATTTTCAAAATCTTTGATCTCATCAAGTATTCTTCCATAACAAAACAGTCTTCAACATATTGTAGTTTTGACACAATATAAATTACACATCTTCTGTTCAACTGCAGCAAAATGTAAATTCAAAATTCACATAGCCATCAAAGAAAATAATGCAATCAGAAAATTATACATTTCTGACTTGATTTAAACAGCAAGCTTGGATCATTTAGTATAATATTGTGTTATCTTCAAGTGTGTCCTTATGTTTAAATTTCACATCACTTAATGATAATCATCACATAAACCATATTTTATAATGTATGATTAAAATATTTACAAATATCTTGATACAGTAAATACAATCTCCATGTTTTTACACTATTTTTAAAATCCACTTCTACACAATTCTGCATGCAACTGGAATAATTCTTTATTCAAAGAAAGAAGTATAACAACACAATAAACACAATACAGTACAGACTTGTTATTTATTTTCAGAAGTCTTACCCATAAGAAAAAGTTTTGGATGGCTTCCACCGAGCCATGACTGAGGCAAGAAGCCCCATTATTAACGCAGAACAATCAAAGAGCATGTGAAAACCATCAGATATCAGACCAAGGCTATTAGTCCAAATTCCATATAGAAACTCAATTACAGTAAAACCTGAAAAAAAGAGAAAATTATCGGAATGCTCGAAACCAAATCCAAAGTTCGGAGGATCTTATTATTACTATTATTAATGTGAAGATATATTATTAAATAATTAACAATTTTAAGATTTACTTCTTTGTTGTGTTATCAACCATAAATTCCATACTTGTATAATAATTACACAGATAAAAAGGAAACAGTAATAGCTAGTGCGTTCAAGAAACAATATCAGTATGTTTCTGCAGCAGCAATTGTAATGGAAGTTAAATTCTTTACATATTCAAACACATGATAAATTAAATTTCTGAATGATGTTGAA
Organism: Zootermopsis nevadensis; assembly: GCF_977971745.1. Classification (NCBI taxonomy): domain Eukaryota; kingdom Metazoa; phylum Arthropoda; class Insecta; order Blattodea; family Termopsidae; genus Zootermopsis; species Zootermopsis nevadensis. The sequence goes on along the minus strand of NW_028259139.1, from coordinate 10,991,268 downwards.
CAGGAATGAATATTTTCAACTGATTTGCAAGTTTCCATAACATGAGGTAGAATGGAAATGACACAATATGAACATAAATTTTAATAGGAATTAAATCTGAATGAAGTTATAGGAAACAAAGTAATTCACAATTGTACAAATTTCACATTAAGTTCAACAATCAAACTTACTCAGATTCAAACACAGGAAGTAGAATATGCGTCTGCTGTTATGATCAGTCAGTATCTGCTTGAGGAATGAACTGGCTTGCATTAAAATTGATTGCGATGTTTGGTGCAGTGCACTGCTGGTAAAGTTGTATAAAGGCAGACCACTAGCAGAATAGCCTATGAATGAACCTCTTGCTCCACCCTTTGTAGTTGATGTGAGGCCTAAAGAGGCTGTTAAAAGAAACGGTGAAGTACTTCATACTACCAATTTCAGTGATACAGAATACATTATCTGGGAGATACAGATGCAAAAGATGGCTTGTGTCCCCTAAGCTAAGCTGACCCCACCTAAAACATCAAACAAAATGAGGAAAATCACTGGAATAAAAGCTTTGCTAATATATCATGCTGGGGTATCCAAGCCACAGTCTATTCTTTAACCATGTTGATGTGGTATAAATTTACAGACTTCACTTAATATTCCTGCATAACCTAAAACAAGGACATTATGAAGAGTTAAATATTTAGCAAACAAGAAAAATTAATGTTAAAGATGTTTGGTTGAAAAACAATAACAATTACGATATTGGGTTCTACAACAAGACAACAATAAATGTCTTAATTCATCTTACAATACCTAATTGGTTTGGTTTAGTCTGTAACAAAATTAAATTATTGTTATGATTAACTCAGAATCAAAAACCATCTAACTTGGCCTAAATTTTATGCCAGTCATATTATCGGTTCATCATTTCGTGAGTAATACTTGGAATGTTATAGTCACATTTATGACAAAACACTAACCTCACTGCTCCAGAATTCTAAAACGTATTTCCACTAAGTTTAAACTCCAGAAATCTCTGCTTCCTTCCACATCCTTTCCAATTCATTATTCACTATCATCCTCCCATTCGACGCTATATAGTCTGAGAAACGGAAAAAGTGCCGTTAAATAAACTCCATATATCTCTTGTGTACGATTTCAAAAGAGCCGCCGCGCTGGGGCAATTGAAAGTTTTTCATATTACATTTTGTTTCCAATCGCGAGCTGGTTATTTGCAACCGAAAAACTCAACTCCGCTGCCTATTATTATTTTCTTCCGTTTAAAATGCGTAAAATAATTTCATCACCTCATCCACGAAACGAAAATACCGGTCACCATATCAATATCGCTCATCCACTATCGAATGTCCTTCTACATGGAGTCGATAACAAGGCCACAGAATTAAAATCCGAGTCGATATTAATGAAGTCAAATATTCGGTGAAAATACGCGCCGATTCAAACGTAACAGCACTGTTTAAAGTCTTTTGAGCTAATTTGGGCGTTTCACAGCAATTGGGTTCAGGTTGTTGTCTTCTGGTTTGTTACACTATGTAGTGTTCTAGACTGTTGCAGAAACATACTACCTCCATATGAAAGTTACCTACTTAGTGTCAAAACCCAGATGACCACTGCCTCAATTAAAAATGTTCTTTATGATTTTGTGTGCCTCAGTGGATTTCAAGACATAAAACATAACCAACAAGATATATCAGATATTCAATCACACTACTATTTTAAACACATAAAAACAATCAATACAAGTTAGAGAAATTAGTAGTATGAAAATTCTAATTACAACATATTCATATATATTTCTGCATATTTCACACAGTTTTAATTCCCACTGTAACATACACAATTTAAACTGAATGTATCAAATAAAAACATGAAGGTTTTTGTAAATTATATTCTTTTGTAGTGGGAGTTAAAAAATTTTAACATCCACCAGACTACACGGCGCAACAACCCAAACACAGCAATCCCCAAATGTTAACAAAATAACCTTTAGTGTCAAATAGACGGGAGACAGTTTATGCACCAGAGTTGGTATGGGTATTTGGAAAAGGAAAATGTACTTGCTTTGGTTCCTTGTTATATATTCAAGCATATTAACATACTCATCATTCAGCTTACCTAATATGAACAACCCACATGCAAGAAGACTTCCAGCTGACAACAAATGTTCCTCTACAACAGTTGTAGTTTGAACATCATCTTGATTACCACTGGTTAAGAACATTGACTGCCACAACAATGCAGCAAGCAGGGCAAATAAAAACAATGAAATTGACCCAATTCTTGCTACTCGAGGAACCTCAAGCCTATGGAAAAATTAATTTTGTGAGATTTGAGGTTCTCATGGAGGCAGGCCACAAAAAATATTAGCAACAGACATGACTGATTTTGAATCTAAAATCACATACAAGAAACATCACTATCTTACCATAAGATCATCAAGTAACACCAGTGACCATGAAAAATATTGCTAAAAACGGAACTTCTATTGCATATTTCAGTCATACACCACAGTAAAAATTTTGAGTCACAGTTGAAGTTAGAAAAACCTATACAGCCAATGAAAACAGGCTGAAGAATAAACAAAACAGATTCATAAATTGTATGCATAAACATAATTGCCAATAGTCAACATCTGTTACAGAGAAAGAAAATGTTCAACTTACCTTTGAATGCATACACTATCCACATAATAACTGACCACAAACATCAGTGTAGCAACTGTTACAAGGAGAATAATAAATGATACAACAGAGATATTTTCTTTTACCTGTACAAGGACAAAAGTTAAATTAGTAACTATATAAACAACTGAAACACAATATGTTCTATTACAGACATCATCTATTAACATGCAATAGCTATTGCATAAAACTACATAGATCACTGCCTGAATTATAATTTATTAAACATGTTTTGGAAGGAGGTACTATCTTTTGATGAGCGGTTATAGTTGTAGTGCCAAATTTATTTTGTTTTTTCATCTAACTTTACATTTCTTTTAACTTTTAACATAGGTGGCAGCAGTCAAGACCAAACCTAAAATTCTAATAATACCAAACTTGTATGCTACCTACTAGACCAACGGGGGTTTTTGTTTTTATTTCAAATATTTTCAGTATTAGTGGCAATGGTCAGAAATGAATGCAAAATTCTTCTGATGATTGGTAAATAGGTTTCATACATAAAGAGTTTCAGATTAAATCCCAACTGCTGCCACTAATATTAGAAATAAAAGCAATAAAAATGTCAGTACAATGAGAAGAAAACACAAAACAATCACAGAAGTAGAGACAGCTTCTGAAATGTCTCAGATATCAAATATACCTCAGCTAATGGAAGTATTCAGTATACAAGTATAACTCTATTATCATGGCTCAATTTGTGTCACTATTTCCAATTATATACAGTAAACTTATTTTTACAATGAATATAATACACTTTAATATCTACTCTAACCTGTGTTACAAGTAATACAACCATCCATGGAAAGAGATATATGCCTTCAATAAGTGTGACAAGTGAATGCAGCTTCTTTACACCACCAATATCCGCTGCAATACGCTTCCCAACAGCGTTAACCCCAACTTGAACAAGGAGTAACACAAACAGCAACATCACTCCAAACTAAAAACAAAGATAATACATCAGGTCTGACAGTCAAATTTGCAAACTGGCAATTCTGGTGATGTGACCTGTGTTTGATCACGTGACTATAATTCATCAGTTTTGTGTCAAACAGGTCGGATTAATTTTCATTATGAATGCAGTGGTTTATTCCTTCTCGAAGGTATCACCACCTTGTCGAAGGCAATCTGCCGGGTGAGGAGGCTTGCGTGCTCAAATGACCCTTAGGGCTATGCCGGCCTGAGCTTCGGCTCATGGTAGGGTCACCCAAGCCGGACAGGTCTAAGGAGAGGCGCTAGACTAAGAGTGATACCCTGGTCCTCCAGGTTGGGGGTTGGGTGTAGGGCTAACAACCTTTCACCTTTAAAAAAAATATGTGTTACGAAAAAATCAACCAAGCCTCGGATCAGGACGGACTCTTTGGCACGACCACGGCAATTGAAAAAGGACATGAGATTTGGTACCTGGAACATTAGGAGCCTCTATAGGGCTGGGGCACTGAAATCAGTGTGTAGGGAATTAGGGAATTATAAGTTAGACTTAGTGGCAGTGCAGGAAGTGCGATGGGAGGGGGAGGGCACGATCCCAGTGGACAATTTTACATTTTTCTATGGAAAGGGGAATGACAATCATCAGCTAGGGACGGGTTTTTTTGTTCATAGCAGAATTAGGGCAGCAGTTAAGAGAGTAGAATTTGTTAGTGACAGGTTGTCTTACGTAATTTTGGAAGGACGTTGGTGCGACATCATTGTCCTTAATGTTCATGCCCCAACTGAAGACAAAAGCGATGATATCAAGGATAGCTTTTATGAAGAATTGGAATCAGTATTTGATACATTTGGCAAGTATCACATGAAAATTCTGCTAGGAGATTTCAATGCAAAAATTGGGAGGGAGGATGTCTTCAAACCCACAATAGGCAGCGAGAGTCTCCATGCACTTAGTAATGATAATGGCGTCAGAGCAGTGACCTTCGCTACGTCAAAAGATTTAATTGTAAAAAGTACAAAATTTCCACACCGTGATGTTCATAAATACACTTGGACTTCCCCAGATGGCAGAACACACAATCAAATAGATCATGTTTTAGTAGATAAGAGAAGGCAGACAAATGTAATTGATGTGAGATCATTCAGAGGAGCAGATTGCGACACTGATCATTATCTGGTGGTAGCAAAAGTGAGGGAGCGGCTTTCAGTAAGTAGACGAACTAAACAAAATTTTGACACAGAAAGATTTGATTTGAAAAAATTAAGTGAGGGAGAGGCAAAGGAACAATATCAAGTTGAAATTTCGAATAGGTTTCAAATTTTAGAGACAAATGAGGATAATGAAAGTGTGGACATCAACAGGGAGTGGGAAAATGTCAGAAACTGCATCAAAATTTCAGCAAAAGAGAAACTAGGATACTACAGGAGAAAGCAAAATAAACCGTGGTTTGATGAAGAATGTTCAAAATTAATAAATCGAAGGAAGCAAACAAAATTTCAATGGTTGCAGAACCCAAACAAAACAAATGCGGATAATCTATGTAACGTGAGACGTGAGGCTAGTAGAACCTTTAGGACTAAGAAAAGGGAATACCTGAAGGGCAAAATTGCTGAACTTGAGACAAATAATAAGGAAAAAAACATCAGAGACCTGTACAGAGGCATTAATAACTTTAAGAAAGGATATCAACCCCAGACTAATTTGGTAAAGGATGATAGTGGCAATTTGCTTGCAGATCCAATAAAAATTGTGAATAGGTGGAAAAATTTCTTTAGCGAGCTCTTAAATGTTCATAATACTGGTGATATTAGACAGATTAAAATGCATACAGCTGAACTGTTGGTGCCAGAACCTAGCTTAGATGAAGTGGAACTAGCCATTGGGAAGTTGAAAAGTTATAAATCTCCAGGAATTGATCAGATTCCGGCCGAATTAATTAAAGCAGGTGGCAAAGGGTTGCATATGAGGATCCATAAGCTTATTCAGTTAATTTGGGATAAGGAAGAGATGCCACATCAATGGAAGGAATCCATAATTATTCCTATTTATAAGAAGGGGGACAAGACTGAGTGTGGTAATTACCGAGGAATATCGCTGCTATCAACCTCATACAAAATTCTATCCAACATTCTTTTGGCAAGATTAACCCCATATGCGAATGAAACTATTGGGGATCATCAGTGTGGGTTCAGACGAAACAGATCAACGATTGATCAGATCTTTTGCATTCGTCAGATACTAGAGAAAAAATGGGAGTTCGGTGGGACTGTACATCAGTTATTTATAGATTTCAAAAAAGCCTATGACTCTGTGAAGAGAGAAGTGCTATATAATATTCTTATTGAATTTGGTATACCAAAGAAGCTAGTGGGTCTAATAAAAATGTGCTTAAATGAAACCTGCAGCAAAATTCGAGTAGGTAAATATGTATCTGAGACATTCCTCATCAAGAACGGTCTAAAACAAGGAGATGCTTTGTCTCCCTTGCTCTTTAACTTTGCGCTAGAATACGCCATCAGGAAGGTCCAAGGTAGGCAGGAGGGTTTGCAATTGAACGGGACACATCAGCTATTGGCATATGCTGATGATGTTAATTTATTGGGGGACGATATAAATACAATAAAGAGGAACGCAGAAGTTTTACTAGAGGCTGGTAGACAAGTGGGGCTGGAAGTAAATTCAGAAAAAAACTAAGTACATGTTAGTATCTCGTCATCAGAAGACAGGCGGGCAAAATTATCTTAGGGTAGCTAATAAATCCTTTGAAAGGGTTACAAAGTTCAAATATTTGGGAACAACAATAACAAATCAAAATGATACTTGTGAGGAAGTTAGGAGGAGACTAAATTCCGGAAATGCTTGCTACTTCTCAGTCCAAAATATTTTGTCTTCCCGTCTGATTTCTAAGAACCTGAAAATTAAAGTATACAAAACAATAATCTTGCCTGTTGTTTTGTATGGGTGCGAAACATGGTCTCTCACTCAGAGGGAGGAACACAGATTGCAGGTGTTTGAGAATCGGGTGTTGAGGAGGATATTTGGGCCTAAGAGGGAAGACGATGGGGCGTGGAGAAAACTGCACAATGACGAGCTTAAAAATCTGTACTGCTCCCCCAGTATTGTGAGGGTGATTAAGTCGAGAAGAGTGAGATGGGCGGGACATGTAGCGCGCATGGATGGGACAAGAGGTGTGCACCGGGTACTGGTTGGGAAACCTGAAGGGAAGAGACCGCTGGGGAGACCTAGACGTAGATGGGAGGATAATCTCAGGCGGGATCTATGGGAGATAGGAGTTGAAGGAAACTGGATTTTGTTGGCCCAGGACAGGGTCCGGTGGAGGGCTTTGGTTAATTCGGTGATGAACCTTCGGGTTCGGTAAGCCATCTAGTTAGTTAGTTAGTTAGTGGTTTATTCCTCCAATGTTTCGTTTGACTGCCTAAGTATAAAAACAGCCTTGAATACGGAAGCAGTACATTCCTGGAAAATGTTGATACCCACCTACAAGTACAGATAGAATCACAACCATGGACATACTTCACAAATGTCAAAGTATCACATTACCTTGTGGTCTGCAAACCCTAACCAGGAGCTTATGTTCGAAAACAAATGATTATCTCCTGGATGTTGCTGTCCCTCATCATGATCAATAAATAGCAGCGACAATATGGCACCTAGAAATAACATTGTGCCACGATACACTGCTGGAACACCCACTCCTGAAATACAGTTCACCCTGTCAATTAGCAGGTTTAACCCTTTAACCCCCTGAAGCCAAAGCTGGTGTAAGTATTCCTTAAAGACCCAGTCTCTACCACAAAGAAAACACAACACTTCATTACTACAAAGATTAACTGGTTTAAGCTGTTTAAGGAATAATCAAAGCTTATTCTGAGACTCATACAAAACCTATAATAAACACACTCTGTGAGCAAAATCTGTAACAGACTGTAAAAGTAGGTGATACATGTAGGTACCAATGGACTTTAAATAATTAAACTAGTGATATCTACATGTACAACCTAACCTAACCTAACTCCACTTTTCCTACAGTTCCCAACTCCAGCCAATTCACAAACTCCTTGTACCTCTTAAACATAAATAAACTTCCACCAGGCTACATAGCGCAACATCCCAAACGACAGTCATCTTCATAATTGCCACCATGAGAACCTGAAATCTCATCTACATTACTGATTTTAGTGAATTTACCTCAAAATAGTAGTGGAAGGGAAAATCTGCTAAATGAATACATTTTCAACCAACCCTCCAAAATAAGAACCAAAGTTTTTACAGCAGTGTGACTTAAGATATGTTTTTTTGACCATTACAATTCAAGGGTTCAATCCTGAACACTGAAGATGGAAGAAACATGTTCCTCCAATACACTGGTATCTACCAATATTACATGGTGTAACGATACATAAATCTAAAAACCTCTAAACATAACAGAGTCTGGAACTCATGTTATAGAATGATTCAGTCTGGCCTATACTCATTCAGAGTTATTACCATCTTACTTGATATAGAATACCTACCAGAAAACAAAGCTCCAATACCAGTGATGATGGCAAAATCATAGTGCTGAGTGATGAGAATGGTACGGAAAGGCCCACACAAACTCAAACCATAGAACCACAATACACTCTGCACTGTCCTCAAAAGAGAGAACTGAATCACATGAAACCATTGCGCTTGAATTAAAGGATGACCGACAGACAATGGCTTTTGCACATACACAAATATGCCACCAGCTCTGGAAATTTAAGACGGAAGAAAATTAAGTATACCACACTTATTCAAGCAAGTTATATCTCTGCCTACTTATTTTAATTCTAAGTCTGGGGTGCATTAATTTCATACATAAGTTTTCAGGAGATAATTTATTAATGAAAATGGAGATTAGGATTGTTCAAAATGAATACTATAATATTATGGTCTTTCTATAAATTCATATGATAACAGTCTTTCAAAGAATCCTTTTAGTTTCTCTCAAATACTGTATGTACTAGGATTGCCACTGGATATGATCTTGAGAGATGTTGATCCATTTCGCATCATCATAACTTCATCCGTAAGATTTACTTCAATATTCACCCTCATAAATTGTCTTCCAGAATAACCAGCAGTACAGATTCACATATCTTTAAAAAAAAAATGTTGATAGCAAATTACTTATCTCCAAGCATCTGATATCAGTCAAGGTAACTGATAAATACTGGAAAATACAACACATTAGTATCTTAATATCACCTAAGTATGAAATACTGAGTAACTCAGGGGTTTATTTCAGGACCAGTAGGCCAATTTATTTAAAAGGACATTAAACTGGGGACTGGTTGAATGTCTATAGGTTTTCATTTTTACCCTAAGTAATAAATAAACTTTCAAGTGTGGCAGTAATAACCTTAAAAACCTACACACACACTGGAAAAAGAAACTCTAGGTAATGACAACTCTCAGCCAGACAGAAGGCAGTGGATTTATGGTCAATAATGCAAACCATAAGCCCAAGAATCCTTTAACATTACTGATTCCATTATGTATAACTGACAGTCATAGACACAACCTATTCTTATATAAGAGTCTTTGTAAGTACTAAATCCTGATATAAATATGCCTTGTGAGCCAACAAAGGAAATATTAATTTTGAAAAAAGAAGGTTAAGGTGAAAGCAGAAGAAACAGACATGACTACTTACCAGACCACCAACGGTGTACATACCACATATTCTGAATACAAAGTAAGTTTTTAATATGAAGCTAACCACTCTTTAAAAAGTACTGTGGAAACTTGGACAACTCAGAGCTATTTATAGGTTTAATGAATGACATCTGATTTCTGGCAGGGGACAGATTTTTTAACCATATGTACTGTGGCCCACCCAGCCTTGTATCAAGTGAGTACCCTGAGTAAAGCGGCCAGAATTATGAACTGATCATTTGCCTCCATCAACTGCTGAGCTAAAGAATGTGTGAAACTGTGCTACTGCTACCCCTATATACTTGAAATACCAAAAGTAATGATAACATACAGGGGGTATGTATATGATGCTTCACAAATTCTTAACCTTGGCACTAGATGATGTTTGGGGACAATTTTTCACAACCTGGAAAAAGCCTAAGGTATCCAGTGGATAAGGATGGTTACAAATTTAATGTTCATGTTATGCCTGTGTGCATATGACATCCATAAGCTTAATCCTTTCTCACCTGCTCTTCAACCTATAAAACACCATATTATTTCACACAAACCTTGACAAAAAGAAAATATAAAATGCATCTTTTATGGCACATGATTTAATTTTCACAAGTAACAAAGTATTTAAAAACTTTATGTAATGTAATGTAATGGAATAAATGTTTTGTTTATTATCTTCCTGAACCAAATGATTATTTCATGTGTATGGAATCCTGAATATGTATCTTTCTTAAATGCAAAATAACCCATCATTATCTGATCCAGTGCACTGAAGAAATGATGGGAGTATATTAACAGTATCAGCCACTAAGTATGTCAACAGGATGCAATATCAGTAAAATCAACAAATACTTGTTTTATGTTCCTTAACTGCAAATAAAATTCTACTTAATTTACAATCTATATACAACACTACCATAATATTTACAAAGTTCAATGTAGCATCATTAACAATTATACAACAATTTAAATTAAATGACTACTCTAAAGAGACAACAGGGCATTTGTAGCTTTTGCAATTACAGTCCCCTACAGAACAGAATAATACAATTTTCAGTACACAGAAAAGAAAGAGAATAAAACAGATGGTGGTACAAAGCACAATTTATTACAAATCTTTCAATAGTATCATCAATGACAATGCTAATTATTACTTTACATAAGGGCCATGCAAAGTCCAGTCCACGCAGTCTCAGAATCTACGTATATTAATATAATGTATGTAATAATTCCATCAAGTCTTCATGGACAATCAGACATGTCAGGTAGCAGTAAAAAAAACATGTTTTGAGAGCTGTCTTGATCATCACCCAGGATATGATAATGAGGTCGCTGATGACAAGGGCTGAGACAGCTCTCAAAATGTCAGTTTTTTACACCCACTTGATGCGGCTAATAGCCTGTGAAGACTTCACTGAATTCAGTCAATGCAAGAGCTATAGATCATACATATATACCAATATCTTGTGAGAGCCAATTTTGCAAATGTCTAAATAGCTTCGTGTTAGAGGACAGGTTCCATAAAAGTTGGGAACTGCCCAGCTGAGCACTCTATTAGTTTCACAAGAATGACTCTGATCTGGTCATAAACAAAATACTGAATGAAATTTATGTACAAGGAAATTTGAATATTTTCTGCACCTCTAGCCAACTACTAATGTAAAAAATGAAGCCCATAAAGGTGTCTGTAATCCTGACTCTCATCTTCAGTTTGCATATCCCTGTTTTATATGTATGTATGTGTGTGTGTGTGTGTGTGTGTGTGTGTATATATATACACACCCCACTTAATGGTACCTGCACCTTGTTGTGGTGGTGGGACTTGAGTACCTCAGTGATCCCAAGAGCTATGCTGGCAGTAGCATAGCTACTGGTAGGGCCTCCCTAGCCAGATTGGTTGAGGGGGAGAGGTCAGACTAAGACAGGTACCCTGGTCCTCCAGGTTGGGGGTTGGTCGCAAGGCTAACAACCTTGCACCGTAAAAAGGAATATGTTTCGAGACCTCGATCAAAGCCTCGGACAGACAGACCTAACAGAGGACTGAATGGAAGAGGAGAATTGAGGAGGCCATGGACCAAATACAGACCGGAGAGTCATAGAAGAAGATATATACACATACACACATCATAACTTGTTTCACATATTTGTCTATCAACAAAGAAAAAACGAATTTCACACACAAAAATGATGTAACCTGAAAGACAACTTATCATGTAATAAATTCACACTGTATATGCAAGAGGTCAACTGTTAAGTTACACTTACAGCATATACTAGCATCTTAATATACTTATGACACTATTTTCAATGGTAGATGGATATTTTTGATAAAATTTATAATTATATACACAGAAATAACTGCTTATTTATCATTGCTTAAATCATCGATACATCAACTGAGGTTCATGTAGACTGAGTGCCATTACTTTGACCATCTTTTGCTGCAACAAGCAATGCTTCTATCAGCGTCTGCACAGAACTGTTATCACCACCAGCATCTCCATTCTCAGTTAGCATTATGCTAATCACTTTGGAAGGCTCGATATCTGCTTCATTAACATAATGAACAGGGCTACTGTCCACTTCTATGGTACTTGGCCCTCCTCCAGACACCTCTACTACTTGTTCTTCCATCACTTCTGTAGTCCCTGGCTTGTTCAGAGTGGCCTCGGCAAAGTCCTGTGTCTCAATAACAATTGACTCCTGATCCTGCGACTCCTCTGCTTCTACAATTTCCAACATATCTTGAGAATTTACAACGTGAATTAGATTGGGGGCCAACTGTTGCTGAAAACTTGGCTGTGTATGCTGAATAGACTGTAAAGCACTGCATTCTGAATCAGACCCATCAAACTGAATCACTACTGCTTCAATTCCCCTTCCCTGATTTTGATTAACCACTTGAGTGTATTGCTCAAGGTTTCTGTTTGTTTTTGGTTGCCCCATTTTTACCAAACTAGATAAATTTAAGTTTTTAACATTGATGAATTTTATTCCTTCCTGTCTTGATACATGATTGACATATGGCAATGTAACCTCTGGACTGACTGCATCATCTGTTGCGTGTTCCTTTGACTGGATTGAATTTATGGCAGCTGCTGCCACAGCACACTCCTCGCCCGGATCATCCACTGCTAATTCGTCTTCACCAAGTAAAGTTTTGGTCAAGGTTCTCAAACGATCTTCAGTCTCCTCTTCGTCATCTATTCTTTCGATATTATTTTCATCAAGTTCCAGACCACCTGGGATTGGATGGATAAACCTTACATGATTTTCCCAGTATTCACGCTTCCCAAATTTGAAACCACACACCTCACACACATAAAACAGCTTCTTATCATGATTCATAAGATGCCACCGGAGATTCTTCTTATCCCCAAAAGCTCGCTGGCAACGACAACACTTAAATGGTTTCTGCTTATTGTGCACAATGCGTACATGGCGTTCCACATCACCCTTGCGTGTGAATCTCGCCTCACAAACTTCACAACCAAAAGGCTTCTCTCCAGTGTGAGTTCGCAGGTGCTGCCGGAATGAAGATGGCTTTAAAAGTTTGTGGCACTCATTACACTCAATCTTATCATCAGGACTTAACTGACTCAGTTTCTGAATTGCATCTTGACTAAGACAACCTTTCTTATATTTACGTTTCATTTTCAGCATAGCTGTATCTTTCACCAACCCATCATGTTCTTCCTCAAACATGGCTTCGTCGTCAATGTCGGCATGCACATTTACAGCTATTCGCAAGCCCAGCCCTTCCTCGGCATCAGACTCTGGATCAAGATGAACCCCATCCTCAGGCAAGTTCTCCTTCTCTCCTTCGGGAAGAGAACCCACTTCTTCTTCCTGCAGACCTGTCATATCGTCCCCTGCCAGCACTGTCTCCAATTTAATTCGCTTAACTATACAGTCAACATTCCCAACTTCCTCTTCACAGGCCACTGTCATAAGAGGCTCACTTTTTGAGTAAATCTCACCAACAGCTTTTGATGTTTCTGTTTCATTCAAATATTCAGCTCTGAGCTTTTTGGCTCCTTTCTCTTTTAAATCCACAAGTCTGAGAGCAGAATCTGTAAAATAATGCTCTTGACTTTGGTTTGGGTGGATTTTTCTGGGTCTGCCACGAGTTCTTTTCTCTGGAGACCCATTAATCTTCATATCTGACCCCTCACTTGGGTCTACCAATTCAGTCACTGTAACTAAATGTGTATGAACCTTGTTTTCTCTCTGTTCCTTTATTGGTTTTGTAGTAGGTGCATCCAAATGTGAACCAATTTTAGAAAAGTAGTACTCAAAATCTTCATCCAACCTTTTTTTTGCTACTTTTCTGCGAAGACCATAACCACCATTAGATCGTTTCTGTCTGGAACTCATGGTACAGTAAACCTGCCTGATCCTTAGCTCCCTTCACAACCTACAAGCAAAGAAAGAGAGCTGATTCAATATCAGTACTAGGTCAGTGATCAAAACAATTACATATATTCTAAGACATGAAGTAACTGACCATACAAAATGATGAATTTAATAGTTTTGTTAAGGTTGACATAGGTGGGTCAAAGTTCTTATTTGGAAACAGAGTTTCCTGGGAAAAATCAGACTTAAACATGAATATGACAGACCATTAATTCTGTGTTTAATTACTACTACTTGGCCAAATGTCACACAATATGAAAAAAACCATCAAACTTACATTTGGTTCATATTGCCAGAGTTGCCATCAAAGATTAAATGAATAAAAATTATAAAGAACTGTGCGAGTTATGAGGTCCTCACAATGGCGAGGATGACGATGCTCCTGTTTCGGGTTTTGATGCTGTGTATATTCATCAGTAAATACCAATGTTTCAAAAAAACATACTGTTTCCATCTTCAGGGCTGATGATGGACACAGTTTGTTTCTCAAAAAAATATTGCCATCTACATACAAATCTACGCAGTGTCAAAAGCCAGAAGAACATCACACCAGTAAAGAACTGCTTACTAAATTCACAATTTAAGAATAGTATTAAAAAAATTAAACTGACTGACATCAAAGTTTAAATTAAATGTTTTGGGAAAATAATATATGTAATTCACATTTTATTAATGTTCAAAACTATCTATAATTACACATAGCTTAAATGTACCTTGTCTTGTTAGATAAAGTGATACCTTCAACTGGATCAAAGATACTAAAACAGGCACTCATCATTTTAAACTCAATTAGCATGAATCGTCATTCCATTCTTTAAATGCACTGAGACCTTTTCAACACAGCTTCAAATAAAATTGAATCAACTCCCTTTCACAAGCTCCTTTATCCTGATTTGTACATACTGAGTAGAAGGAAAACAAACAGAAATATGAATCACATAATTAGGAAACTCAAGTATTCAGTAGTTGCATTAAACACATATGATACAAGAAAGATCAAAATTTCCTTTACTAAAAGGAAATTATATGATTATGTATCCATAATCAGCTTTCAATTTCACTGATATTCATTCACAGTGTTATCAACAGAGAAGAAAACTTTTAAACTGCTTCATAAAATAAGTTGACAGCTCATCTGTTTTTTTTACCAACATGGCTATTTACAGTGAGACAGAATGAAGAGAAAGGCAGAAAAGCAAATAGCAATTACAGTGTTATGTGCATATATTGTCCATAAGCTGAATATTAAAATAAATCCTATACAATTCCCAAGTGTCTGAGCAGATTAACACAGCAGAGAGAACACAACCAGGGTAAGCACAGTGATTGGCTTTTAAAAGGTTTTATAAATGATCTTTAAAATCTCACCACGAGCACATTCTTCCAGTTCTTTCTACATGTAGGGCATATATTATATATATATATATATTGTGTGTGTGCATGTGTGAATGACAGAGAGACTAAAAATAGAGTTCAAAAAGTGTTGGAAAATCTGGCTGTCAGACAAATCTCATTATGGTGCTTACGAAGGCAGTGAGCTCCTTTGAAACATCAGTCAATAGCCACCAAAATACAAGATGCTACATCCCAGAAACCCACCACCTCAAAGACAAATGCAATCAACTGATCTTGGACAAATTTCAACGTACATCTACCTCTGTAAAACCATACTTCCAGCATTCACATGTTAATGAATTCATATGATTATTATCCTAACACAAAACGGCAGCTAGAACAGCATATGTTTAATATGTGCAAACTGAGATAATTACTGAACATAACTTCAGTCATCATAGCAAAAAGAAGAAAGGGTCCATGTTTGAAGTTTGTTTCTCATTACTTACAAAAGTACTCAAATCCTGTTCCAGTTCAGTTTAATAACACACAACATTTGTAAACACCAATACACAGAAAACAATGCATACTTTTTTCAAAGCAACAGGTATTTTATTCCACATCTTACTGTCATCTGGCTAACATATGGATCCATGGAAAGTAATAAAGATATATCTATGTATGGAAAAATAGTTTTAAGGTGCATGAGAATATAAATATTCACAAAAAATTAATATAAACAGCATGTATAGTTCTGCTTGAGAACAAGGCACCAAAAACACGAAATAACTATTTTGTTTTGAAAATATACTTACACCAATTTGAGAAGGCAAACAAGCAGAACAACATTGGCAACTTTCAGCAGATCATATGCCAGGAAAATTCCCACACAAAGCAATGCTTTACAGCTGATAATAAGAGTAATATACCAACTCTGCTTCGATGATGGGTAAATTGCTCTTGAAGTAGATGTGTCCCTGATATATCTTACAGGAATGCCTTTCATAATCCAAAATTCTAAACGTTTCTACGTGCAAGTTCTTCGCAGGCAAATATTCTGGGAACAAAAACGACAACTTCAGTGTTTGAACTACATTTTCATATAAAAATAACGGCATTCATTTGCAACATCGTATATTTATAAGCAAAATAGCACATTGTTTTCATACAAATACACGACCACGTCAATATTAATTAAACACTGCTCATTTTCAAAATCCCATCCCACGTCACACACATAAACTGTACATTACTTATTATCATTGTACTACTCACATAAAAGGAATAAAATGTTACACAATAAATTTAAGCAATCCCCAGTCATAAACCGGATAAGACCTACAATCGCTCAAAACGCAAATTGGCCATCTTGATTCTTCTTGCTTGTGGTTACAAACAGTAAACATAGCGGGCGAGTTGTGTATTTAAGAATGATGATTGTTACTATTGTCTACCTAATGGCGCTGCACACGAAGTACTACCTCGCAAACGATAAAGCTTAAAATACTTTAATTTGTTATGACATTCACATGCTTTCATGACATAAATGACGTAAAAGCTTCGCACAATGATCAGTTATTGAGTACTTGAAAAGTCTGCTTAATGGCTTATATGGAGGTATTAATAGAATAAATCCATGACAATTTTGTTTGAACCTATTGTTTACATGTTTATTATTGTCTGCAATTGTTTACACAACGCAGAATTAAAGTCATTATTGTGTTTCCATGGAAACGTATTACTGCAATAAACGTGTTGTTGTAGTATAGAATCATCCACAGGGTTCAAGAACTTTGTGTAAAGTGGTATACGTAAAAGTATAATATAAAAGGATTTTGTATTTGTGATATTACAATGAAGAAAGCAATAATGTTTACATTATTTGCATTCATTGCAAGTCTGCAACATGTTGACTCGGGATACATCCGGAATGTCTACCGCCACCCAGAAGAAACATTGTAAGTCACGTAATTTTAAAACATTCATAGTTTTTAATTTTTAAAAATATGTTATATTCATAAATAACTAACTAGATGACTTACCGAACCCGAAGGTTCATCACCGAATTAAACCAAAGCCCTCCACTGGACCCTGTCCTGGGCCAACAAAATCCAGTCTCCTTCAACTCGTATCTCCCATAGATTATCCTCCCATCTACGTCTAGGTCTCCCAGCGGTCTCTTCCCCTCAGGCTTCCCAACCAATACTTGGTGCACACCTCTTGTCCCATCCATGCCCCCCACATACCCCGCCCATCTCATTATTCACCCTGACAATCCTGGAGTAGGAGTATAAATTTTTAAGGTCGTCATTATGTAGTTTTCTCTAGACCCCGTCGTCTTCTCTCCTAATGTTATATACGTAGTTATGTTATACATAACCACCACAGGGAGTCCATAATGATTTATTTGTAATTGTAATTTGATCACTTCTCAAATGAACAAACTATTACATACTATATTTACGTTATCCCAATCGTGGATTAGAAAGATTTGTAAGGGCTTGTAACGCAAGCTGGTTATAGATAGTCAACATGGCGAACTGCGCATGTAAGACATATGAAAATTTATGTCTTAGCATAATGAGCACCTACTGAGGAACTTAAAAATGTATGCTTTAACAAGTATTAGATGGCTTATCATGAGCTATTTACAGATTGAAAACCCAAGTTTGTTTTGAGTGCATTGTTTCCATAAAGCAACATTAAAGCCATTATTGCATTTCAATGGAAACGTTTGAGCTCGGCTGACTAGCTGTGATAGCACGGAATGCGTATTTACGTTCAAGAATTTTGTATGAAGCGGTATTAGTAATATTATAAAACAAATTTTAATACGATAATTATAACGACGCTTTATGAGTACGAGAAAAGCTGTTATATATTGACTACATTTCCTGCATGTCTGCAACAAGTTGTTCAAACATGACCCATCTGGACTGCCCATCGCAGTCCAGGAGTAATATTGTAATGATTTCATACACAGCCACCGTATTAATAGGCTAATTAGGAATAGTGGAATGAGACTGTGGTAAGAAGAATGACAATTAGTCAGTACTTACGCCCTTCACTGTTTAAGAATGACTGGGAACACACCAACAAACTATCATTAATGTTGTTCTCATGAGCAACTGATATTGTATCTAGGGCTACTCTTCCAAAACTACTTACTAAAGCACCAGGTCTTTTTTTAATACATGTTAGAAAACAGTTACTGTGACTACTATATAACATTCACATAGGTGTGCATAAATGATATTCATGAGGAAGTTAAGAGGAGACCAAATTCTGGAAATGCTTGCCTCCTGATATCTAAGAACCTGAAGATTAAAACATACAAAACAATAACTCTGCCTGTTGTTTTGTATAGGTGCGAAACATGGTCTCTCACTCTGAGGGAGGAACATAGATTGCAGGTGTTTGAGAATAGGGTGTTGAGGAGGATATTTGGGCCTAGGAGAGAAGAGGATGGGGTATGGAGAAAACTGCATAATGATGAGCTTTAAAATTTGTATTCCTCCCCCAATATTGTCAGGGTCATTAAGTCAAGAAGAATGAGATGGGTGGGTCATGTGTCATGTGGATGGGGCAAGATATGTTTATCGGGTATTGGTCGGGAAGTCTGAGGGGAAGAGACCTCTGGGGAGACATAGATAGGAGGATAATATCAGGTGGGATCTATCAGAGATAGGAGTTGAAGGAGACTGGATTTTGTTGGCCCAGGACAGGGTCCAGTGGAGGGCTTTGGTTAATTCAGTGATGAACCTTCAGGTTTTGTAAGCCATCTACTTAGTTAGGTGTGCATATGTGTGTATGTATGTATTGATGTTGTACAGTTTATGGATGACAAAACACATGGGTTCATTTTATGCATCAAAGCCTTTATGCTGAAATGCTTGTTGTCATATTATTCACCCATTACTCTTTGTTGATGTAAGAACCTAAAATATCAGAAGTATTGTTCTTTAAAAATGACAAATTGTTAAATTGTTTTATTCAAATTAAGACATTTTAGTACCATCTGTATTTTAAGGGACATGAGTAATAGTACTGTTAAGTTATATAAATGTGATGGCTAACTCAGAAAACATGACTGCAGCAAAAGGCACTTTTGTTTAGTGCAACAAAATCTATAGCCATTTTAGCAAGTTACATTTAATTTGGCTAAAGAATTCAGTGGCCCCATGATATGACTAACCTGTCTGCTTATTATGCTAATACATTATAACCACCTGACATGCCTTTTTGGTAATAACTCACATAATACAGCAAAATAAATGTCAAAAATTTGGGTAACAATGTGATCTAATCATCATTGAAGAATGATTATAGTTTTATCAAATGGGAATAATAATTAAGGAACCTGTAGGTCATAAATTATTAAAATAACCTAACCAGCCTACTGACTGCTGTCCTTGGCAAAAGGATTTTCTCCCGGATTGCAACGTACTATAACAGATATGAGTATAGGAATGCTGAAAGATTATTATCTAGTATGATTGCAAGATTAAAGGAACTAAACATTTTGTGTGTTTACTGCACTTAAGTTATGTCTGTCGGTCTTTATGAATCCATTTCACATGAAGCTGAACCAATTTTTTTCAATATAAGTGAATGTAGAGGAAATGGTAAATGAAATAAGATACAGATCTGATTAAAATCTTTGTCTTCAAGATAAAAATTATTTTTGTGCTGTTTATGTTAAGAAATATTACATAGTACTGTTACATTACTTTTCCTAGTATCTGCTTCTTTTCTTACCTCCACAACATTGATTTGTACAAGCAAATAATTAAAGTTAAGATGAACAAAGGATGAAAAAAAAAAATAAACAATGCATTTGGTGAAACTGAGCTATATGTTCTCACTTATTGGACATGTGCAAAAACATTCTGAGTCAAAGGTAAAACTGTTTTTGAATTGATCATAGTTTTGCATTACCATCATATCCTTGCTTGTCCCACCCAAAGCTGTCAATAATAATGGATGACACAAGCACTAATTAAAATCATCTGATCATGTGGTTTCTGTTCACAGAATAAATAGACCTGCTCATTACAGAGGACATTGGCCAGTGTCTGAAACTTTGAATGGTGCTAAATATGACACTCTACAGCACAGTTTTGATAATGGACAAGACAAACTCTATCCTGAAGAAAGGTATTCTGAAAGGGAAACACCATTCCCAAGAAAGATTAAAGATGATACCATTATCAACAGACATGGTCGCAACTTCAGGTCTTCTCAAAATGAAGACGAGGAAGAAAACAACAGGAAAATTGAAAGTAACATTCAGTCTCGTATTGAAGCTTTGAAAGATGCTGTGAGAAAAGAGCTCAATTCTGGAAGGGAAACACCATTCCCAAGAAATATTAAAGATGATACCATTATCAACAAACATGGTCGCAACTTCAGGTCTTCTCAAAATGAAGATGAGGAAGAAAACAACAGGAAAATTGAAAGTAACATTCAGTCTCGTATTGAAGCTTTGAAAGAAACTGTAAGAAAAGAGCTTGCCAGAGGGGAAATGACAAGAAGGAACGAAAATGGACAACATAAGAGGAAAGCAGAAGAACCCCTATCATATAAGAACGATGCATATTACAGTAAGCAAGGGCCAAGAAGTTTCCAGCTTGGACAAGATGAACTCTATTCTGAAGAAAGAGATCGTGACAGGGAAAAACAATTCCCAAGAAAGGATGAGACAGAAAATAACAGGAAAATTGAAAGTCACATTCAGTCTCTCATCGAAGTTTTGAGAGAAGCTATAAGAAAAGAGCTCTATTCTGAAGAAAGAGATTCTGAAGGGGAAACACATTTCCCAAGAAAGATTAAAGATGATACCATTATCAACAGACATGGTCGCAGCTTCAGGTCTTCACAAAATGAAGACAAGGAAGAAAACAACAGGAAAATTGAAAGTAATATCCATTCTCGTATTGAAGCTTTGAAAGAAACTGTAAGAAGAGAACTGTAAGACAATGTAAGAGAAAAGCAGAAGAACCCTTACTGCATAATAATGATGCATATGACAGTAAGCAAGGGCTAAGAAATTTCCATCATGGACAGGAAGAACTCTATTCTGAAGTGGGCCATGCTCTTGGAGAGCCTTCTTGGCAGGAGGCCCACCATCTTGACTTACCTGGGTTGAATGTGGTGCAGCTCTCTTAGTTAAACTAAGAGACTGGAGAATCTGCCATTTGCTGTAACCGGTGTCCCAGGAAGTGTTCTTTAGGAAGATTTATTAAGTAGGATTTGAGGTTCTCGTGACAGTGAGTATGAAGATGGCTGTCTTCTGGGTTGTAGCACCATCTAGTCTGATAGAAGTTTACCAATGTTTCAGAGGTCCTTACCTCCATCATCAGGGCAGCAAGGACATCTGAGACGTTGGTAAACTTCTACCAGACTAGATGGTGCTACAACCAAAAGACAGCCTTGGCCCTGTGATCCAAAGTGGAAGCAGAGGGTATGTGGACGTCTTGTCCCAAAGAGCTGTCACGTCTCCTTTTTCCAGGAATGGAATATGGCCATCTGTTCAAGCCTCTCAGCCTCCATGGTTAATTGTTCATTGGTGTGGGGATGCTGCTGAAGTGCAGTAAGAACTCATCCAGTTTCTCCTGCCCATGTTTCCAGATCACCTTCACCTTCACCATGGAGGCTGAGATGGCCACATTTCCTTCCTGAATTATGATGTTCATGGGAGACCTCATGAAAGGATATAGAGTATACAGGAAACCCTCTATCTGAATGCCACATCTCATCACCATTGCCAGGTGATGATTGTGCTGTCCACCCTGGCTCACATGGCAAAGGCTATCTGTGATTCTGACATTCTTCCATTCAAACTAAAATTCCTTCATAACACCCTCTGAGACAGTGGTTACAGCAAAATTTATGGATTTTCTGGATACTCAATCCACCTAAGCGAGCTCCACCGTCGTGCAGAGAGGATCTAACTTCAGTGGCAACAGCAGGGTACTACCCAAATACAATGTCAAGGCAGTGGGCTTCCTGCCTGCCAAAAAAGCTCTCATTTTCTTTGCCAAACATGGATATAACCTGCCCCAAAAACATCAGGTGTATGCACCATTCTCTCACTAACTGTGCAGTCAACACTCTTTGACTTTTGTATGGAGACTCCCTATTGGCTTGTACCATTTCCCCTCTTGCCTGATTGTCCCACGCCCTCATTCTTCCACCAATCAGAAAATATAACAGGCTCAAACTTGGTAGCAGTCAAATTTACAACCATTCATCACTAAGCTGCCATTATAGCTCAGTTTAAGTAAGATAAGGCATGATCTGTTGTAGAGGGCCTCGACTGGCAGACTTCTTGTAAACATTGTACATATTATGTTTGCCTGACATTGTCACTTCAGGAGCAGTATAATGCAGATTCAAACAAAATAAATTTAAATTTTGTGTTACCCTATGAGAACATTTATTTCCTGGATTCAACAAGACATTCAAATTTCAAACAAAATGTAAATAGCATAAATATAAATGCTGACAAGACCAGTGTGATTCTTTTCACTGCTCAGGAATCATCATTGAAGATCATAATCTGTTCAGGATTGTATGTTCTTCATTTAACTTCTGTGGACTACAGTGCCTTGAAAACCAGTGTCATTTGCTCAGGACAAAATACAGATTTAAATAAAGTAAACGTAATTACTGAAACGTTCCCTTCTGCCCAAGCATCATGCCATGGAGGCATGTAGGAAGCATGACGGTAATGCTTCCAGTCCATCCTCAATCTCAATGTCATTGTCCTTAACACATCAGATGAAGAGTACAATGGGACAGATGAGCAGTGCATACAAAAGTGTAGTAGGAAAACCTGACAGAAGAGACACCTTGGGAAGGCCATAAATGAAGATAATATTAAAAATGGACCCTAAGGGAACAGAGGGTGGACAGGATTCAGCTGGCTGAAAGGTCCAGTGGTGGGGTCCTGTGAACACGGTAATTAACCTTTTGTTTTTTTAGAAAGTGGAGAATTTCTTAACTATAACTATAGTTTAGTATCAGCTTTTCTAGAAAGAAACCTATAACATCAAATCTGTTAATTACTGAAACATCTAGATTTTGGTGATGGAAAAAGTCACCAGGTAATGTGATTACTGCATATTCACAAATGTGTTACTCTTTTAACAATCAGGTGACAATATTACTTACGTTCATAAGTGATTTAAAAATAAGTGACTAATACTTGAAATACACATCCAGAATATAATATATTCTGAACACTATTACTATTAACTGCGAGTCATATTTCCATATAACCACATCTGTAACACAATATTAAAATTTCAGGCACAGCGTGCTTACTCTTCAGATATGGAGGGTGTTACACTTGCATTCATTACTTCAACACAAATGTCTAACAGGATAACTAATGTGTTCAATAATCAAATGATGACAATAACCTGCACATCCCAAAATGCCGTCAACAACCATCTTCCAGTGTTCAGTAGTCAACGGTGATTAAAAATGGGTTCATCACTTTACTGCATCATCAAATGAGTGAAAATGCACCACATCTCACCCAAAAGGGGGAGGGGGGAATCAATAGCATTCCTCTCATGAAGGTCCTTGACAATGGAGAAAAAATTAATACTGATCACTACTGCACAACACTGCAGTACATGAAGGGCACTATCTGGATGAAACACCTGTCTCACTAACAGAAAATGTTCCTCCATAACTATACAGACAGCGATACAGCCAGTGTAGTGACACAGTATTTCTTAGTCAGTTTCTCTGTGATTACACATCTTGCCCATCCAACATACAGCCTTGACCTTATGAAAGTGAATATTACTTCATCAGACTACTGAAAAAGGCCTTCAAATGAAAATACTTTTGGTACAATGATGGTGAAAAGCCAAGGTGTGCCTAATCATGCAAACACCAATCCTTGATTTCCTATCGGCAGGAATGAAATAGTATGTCAATGAGACAAATGTCTCAATCTATCTGCCTATTATGTGGAAAATAAAGAGTTTGTCTATTAAAAGTGTTGTGCTGGACATCTATGTGGTAGTAGCACTTCAGAGTGAAAAACGTTCCATTTCAAACTTCAAAAATAATTTTCTGTTAAAATCTTTAAATTAAGATAAGATACAAATATGTTCCACATAAATTTACCTACCAGTCCAATACTATTCAACACCATGATTACACTCCTGAAATAGTAAGTGGTAACTTGTACACAATTTTTGTTTTGGGAGCGTTGGTGAACTTTCCTAGATACTACATATGATCTAAATGGTACAGTAGGGCCCCGCTTTTCAATTGCATGCATATGCCCTACGCGCTCAACAGCTGAGTCAGAGAACTGCGTCTGGCGGCATTTTCTCTTCGCTGATTCAGTCTGTTTAAAGCTACTACTGATATTCATTTTACTTTCATATCGTTTTCTTAGGCCTAGCGCCATTGTGCACTTACTAATGATAGCGTAAACATCTTATTAGGCTTTGATATGCATTTGCAATTGAAAAAAGGCAAATATCTGCTTTTCGGCGGGGGTCTGGTCCCTAACCTGCCGTATATGCGGTGCCCTACTGTAATCAATGTCACAACGTTTTGTCATGTTAAGCGATATAACCACAAAGCTTAATGTAGTACATATAATGTGTACTGGGGGTTTAGGAAGTTTTAATACAGACCAGACAGGCAGCAAATGGGATGTGAAAGACCTGACTGGCAGAACAAGAGAAGGCTGCTATCCAAGCGGCAGCAAACACAAAACTGAGGGAAAAACTTTTTATGGGCTGCTGATAAGGATATGAGGTGATGAAAGCACTGGAAAAGGAGGTAATAAAAACACATTTACCCTGAAAATGGCAAATGCAATGTTTGCCAAAATGGAAAATCTACAACATTCAACACCAAAATTATACACATAATTCCAGCTGCAAAAACTTCTGAATAATTACAAATAATGGATCGAACTGAAGTGTACGTCGATGAATATACACATGTTACAAATCTGGAGAAGTTAGACTAACAGGGTTAGAAATTATACTCAATATTTACCAGAAAAATCATTTAATGAAAATGGTATCGTAATGGTCTGTGTGGATGAAAGGTAAATATGTTCCATTATGAGCAGTACACTTAACAATACTGTACAAAGTTAGAACAATATCAGACTGTACAAATCATTAAGGAGGAAGATAATGTTACTGCAGTAAAATATACTGAGAAGTACTGCGCTGATTTCTACTAACTATACAGCCCAAGCAGTCACAAAGAAACAAGAACTGTTAGTAGCTAACAAAATTTGTACTCTACCATGTAATGACTATAAAAAGATCTAGTAAAAAGTATCAAATATAATGAAATTATGAAATTACTTTAAATTGTAAAGAACAAGAAATAATGTCAACGAGATGGTTTTAATGTCTCATTAACGATTTGGTGCTTACAAGGTATAAGTTCATTTTGCTGGTCATGCCACTTACTTGTGGAAAAATATTATCTATTTGTGACTAGTGCTTAGGCCCTCCAAGTTTTGGACTGAAAGAGTTGCATTAAATATAACTCTTACCAGGTTAGTGACCAAATTATTTAACTTCCAAATTACTGATACATCACAATGCAGCATCAACATATTGAAGCAATATGATACTGTATATTAAATTTAAAACTGATATGCAATAGAGTAGCCTTGTTCTTGTAAGTTTAATTCAGTATCCATTCTACAGAATTCCATAAGCATCTAAATACCAATGTTGGTTTACTGTCTCTCATCATCACACACATTACTTGATGTGGAAATTTATAACAAATTTATGTTACAAAAACAAGGTTAGTCTTGAAGCAATTTATGTTGGAACAATTTTAAACAATGATTCATAACTATTGACATAAAGAAGGCATTCAAGAAAACCACATACTGTGTTTCAGTATCTAAAACAATTAACATTCTCAAGGAAATTGAAATGTGTAAGTACAGGATATAAGGATATATGCATTGTTGTGCTAAGTTTCTGGCTGATCTATGTAACTATTTAAAAACATAAAAGAGTGGAAAGAACTCTTCAAATGTATCATTCCAGGTAATATTATTTTAAAAACGTTTGTACTCACTCACACATTGTACGAAACATAAAAAATTGTCATTATGCACAATATCTAACAATACAATCTAAATTTTATAATTCTTATCAACCAAACGAGTAGTGAACGTGACGATGACGACTGTGAAGGTTCAGACAGTGGTATTGATGCAAGCCTTCAAAGAAAATAATTCCTGTCTGGCTGTATTGTATATGGACCCTTATGGTTTGCACAAGTCCTTTTACAAAATTAGATTCAAATTTAAGACTAACAACAATGGCTTCAATAAAGCATGCTATGTGACATTTCCAATTAAATTCACAAGGTCTATAATATTTATATATATATATATAGTTCTGTAAAAATTGTACAACTAAATATTTGTTTACCTAATATGTACAATAAGAATGGGTGTCTTTTCACCTTTAATAACAACAGCTAGGAGTAACACTTTAATGTACCCACAATCATGCATGAAAAACACTCACTCTGTGTGAAAAAGAAACAATTTCTCTTTAAAGCATTTGAACCATTTACTAACACATACTTCCCACAAAGTACCATGTTGGTAAAGACTGACTGAAGAAAAAATAGTCTAATTAACAGTTGATAATGCCAGATTATCAAACATTATTGTAACAATTGAGATCTGATGTTCTTTATACAGGCTGAATGTCCAAAACACTTTTAGTATACTGTATGCCCTCTTTACATAAAGTGATGTCGACAAAACCTTAAAGTCATTAGATCAACTAGCTCCAATTTAATTAAATCAGAGTAGATTAACTGAGTATGGCATGTAGCATACATGGGAGAGATAAGAAATGCACACGTGAACAGATTTTAGTTGGTAAACCTGAAGGGAAGGGACCACCTGTGAAATGAAAATGCAGATACAAGGATAATTAATAGATCATGAAGACATGAGGTGTAATGAAACACATTCATCTGGATCAGGCTAGAAACCAGTGGTGGGCTCTTGTTAACATATTAATAAACCTTTGGGTTCCACAAAACGCAGGGAATTTACTGGCTAGTTAAGTGGCTATCAGCGTCTCAACAAGGAATCTGCTCAATGGATTAAGATCATGAAGGTAACATTATAAGACTGAAAGTCAGAAAAAAAATTACTAATTTGCTATTTGATACTGTATTTTATATTACAGTTGGTAAATAGCCTCATAACATTGGTTCAGTGTTAACATGTAATAAATATCTCACTGATAAACATTTTTTTCACAAAAAAAATTCTTCAATAAAGGCAAGATGACAAAATGATGGAACCACACTGACCACGGAAAAGATAAAGAAATAAATATATATATTGACTCAAGAAAATGTGATAGAAGGTCTCTTAGGCAGGAACAGTCTAGATGAATGTCCTAAAAACACAACAGAAAACAGACACAACATTCATTTTGAATCTCAATTCTTCCTTGGTCAGGCATTTCTTGTATTGGTCTCATAAGAATATACAAAAAATGTTCCTGAGAAAAACAATTAACAACAACTGTTATCTCTTGTGTGTGGATATTCCGCATTAGAAATATTTCAATTTGACAGTAACACACCAAATAACCTTAAGAGAGAGAGAGTACTGCTACGGTGCGTACATGTATTTTAATATGTACTTGAGTGAAGTTTTGTCAACATCATTTAAAAAAAGGGAACATGAGCAAACATAAATATTTTCAGTAAGGTTTTGCTGAAGTACACAATAAATAAGATGCTTGTAATGACATAAACGTAAGAAAGCGATAAAACAAAACAGAAATACAAATACAGAGAGCAACAGCACTGCTTTCATTAATCTATCAATTTAAGCAGATATTTGTATAACATAATTTATAAAGAAACATTAGATCAATTTAGTTCTTTTGAACCAGCCACAGTAGTCATCCTGGACAACTAATGGCACTGGAAACTGGTTGTGAGGGAAGTCTACAGACAAAACATCTGCTCCTCAAAAATAATAATAATTACTTGTCAGAGAAAAAATTATTTTATAAGTAATTCAGATTAACATGATTTATATTATCCTGCATAATATTAAAGTTTTAAAAAATTTAACACACATCTAATAAAATATGACCAAATACAACACATATAAAACTCAACTTGAAAACAACATAACAAAAATTTGAGGGGGGGGGGGGAGAAGTGGCAATGACTACTGATGCAATATGCGACTATTAATGTGAAAATCCCTGAACATCTTAAGGAGAGTCAAACCTGTAACAGCATCCCTCCAGAAAATAAAATGTTAAAGCCAATGACTCAAATAAATGTAAAACCAGATTCACACATGAATGATCCATGTAATAGCAACACATTTTAAAACTTTTAATTTTGCTACTACAGTTAAAATTAAAACTCTCTCATACCTGCAGAAATTCCAGCATATAAAAAAAGATAAAATCTTGTATTTCATATTTTTAAAATTTTCATGCTTCTGGTATGAATATGTACATATATATGTACACACACTTCTCTAATAACTTATAAAAAACATTTAGAATTCTCAGCTATATTTATAAATTTGAAAATCTTAAATGTTGCTGTTTTATTCACATTTATCGCTCACAGGCAACAGAGTCTATTTTTATGCAATATACTTTATACAATACTTTTAAAGTAGTTAAATTTGTGCGTTCTTTTGTATGTATGTGACTACAATCTATTGCACATTACTTTCAGGGCATCTATTAAGAGTTTTTGCCAATCACAAAACATATACAAAATCCCTCAAAACAGTAAATGATTTGAACTCCTCTCAAGTGTACAGAAATAAGCATTGTAGATAACCAGGAGGGGGGAGGGGGTCCTCACTTCACACCACATGTTCTATTTAGTATATATTATATATGTTTACTAATATTTACTTTCAACCCAATAACAAAGATCTTGTAATAAATACTGTGCATGCTTAAACTCTTTAGACACAAAGTATTAAGTACTGATGGATCAACCATCTTCATATATTATTAATTTCTCTTTCTTAGCAATAATAATTAACTACTTACCCCTCCCCCTCACTCTTTTATCATGGCAGTGCACTAGAATGTCAGGGGATCAGAATATTGTATTAGGTGGTGTTATATAAGACACAAAGTAATAGTGATTTTTCAACAATAAAAGTAAGAAAGTATTACCAGAATTCAATTACCATATTTAGGAAGTGACTGTACATATTACTACAATCACTCTTCATTCAAATTCCTCTAAATCCACTGACATAATCCACGATCCATCTGACAGGCACCAATTATGTCTCCTCTAAGTCAACCGTAAAAGAAATACATGAAACTTAAATATGGGACTGAGTAAGCAAAGAACTAGGATTTGCAAACTTTTCTACTCACAGCAGTAAATTTGTTAACCATATATACAATTTTGAATGTGTTATTTGCCACATTGTACAAAATATCAAAATTGTTAAGTTCCTATGCTTTACAGAGTTGGCACAATTTGTGAGATACATGGTGAATATGCTTCATGTGTGTACTCAGAACAATATCCTACATTAACTTTTAATTCAATGTAATGAAGTAAAAAAGCAATACTGCTTGGTGCAGCTGATCTAAGAGTTACAACACACTGACTTCATGGACTAGCCATGTACTATTTTCATTCACTTTAAAAACCTCAATTTGTTCATATATTTTAAGATACAGTATTACTGCATGGCTCTCAAATGTCAGTTCCAACAACAAGTTTGATAAAAAATGAAACAAACTGCAACCAGAAATCAGAATTTAAGAATACAATTAAGATTGCACTCAATCCATTTACAGTACTGCTCAAGAAACAAATTCAAGACTAAACAATGTATGTGTGACAAAATACTACAAAAACTTTATATTAAATTAGCATGTGGTCATTGAAATAAATGATATATAACTTTTTCCCCTCCCTGTGCAAATAATGAACTAATCCTTACACTACCACATACCAGAACACCAAAATTATATAAATAACAAACATTTTGAGTACCTTCAAAGAAGGTATACAGATTACATTCCTTTTTCAGTGATGATAAATTAAACCTTCAGTCTCAAAAAGATTTCCAAAATATATCCTGTTACTTTTGTGAACTCCTATGCTGCGACATTGAATTTCAGATGAATATCCACACATCATCATAAACTGCACTGACTTTAGTCTACATCAAAGAAAAATACTCTACTCCTTTAGCTGCAACATTCCACTTTAACCTCTGAGCTATAAAAACATATTCTTTTGGTTGGCATAATACTGCCATAGAGTATGTAGAGTTTTAACACTTCAGCATTTCTCAATTTTAAGCAGCTATATGTAAAAAATTATGTTATAAATATAACACTGTTTTTTGATTGGTCTGTTTGTAATTATTCATATAGCATGACAATCAAAATAATCTTAACATTATGTTCTTCTAGCAAAGTGAAAAATACTGCACAGCACAAGGGTTAAATGCAATTTTGGACCCGTGAGCTCTAAATGTGACTGCCTTGCTTGGCTATGCAATGTGCCCACTGTATAATGTTCCATTCATCTGAACAGTACCTCAACACTGACAGAGGAATCCATAAAATGTCACACTGAAATCTATGGATTTATGGTTTATTCAATGACAACTGTCAGTAGCTCAGATCATACATCATCAAATAATGAGATGATAAGTGAATTGGAAAGAATGTGGAAGGAAGCAAGTCATGGCCTAATTCAAGGTACTATCCTGGTGTTCACCAAGGACTGAGAAAAACAACAAAAGAACCTCAGTCAGGATAGCCAATCTCTTGGCTGAAATTTAAATCCAGGACCCCCAGGAGTGACAACCACTTAGGCATAATGTTCAGTAAGGTCTATGGAAGAAAATAATGTGGCATCATCATGCTACTGATACCAAGTGGCTAAAGATATGGCAGACAAAAAGCAGATAAAAGACACCATTTAAACATAACCTTAAAATCTACTATGTTACTCACAAAGCATCACAGCATTGCACCTCCTAATATCCCTTTCACTCTTCTAGTATCTAACAAGGGGAGAATTAATAACACCTGATACTTTGCCTGAATAAAAAATTGTTTCCAAAAGACAAGGAAAGAAGCAATAAAAACTACTATGGTTCAGTAACGAATTGCAAGTTAGTTTATCATTGTATAAAATACAATGCTGCCATTTTTATATTATTCAAACTTTGTAACAGGCTACATAATATAAAAATACTTAATACATTTTCTGAATGCAATGGGTGAAATAAATGCATAATGAAGAAACTGTGCCCATCCATCTATTTTCATATTTATCTCCAACACTGGCCTACAAATGTCAACAAATTTCATATAGAAGTCTACACGTACCTACACTTGAAGTTGTCACACAAATTTAATTATGATTTGCAATTAGTTCATAATAATCACCACTTTACATAAAGCAGAAATCAAACTTTAATAAGACCCTAAAAAAATTCTGATCATACAAATGCTGCATGTGACATAAAATATAAATGTTATTAAGGTCTATAATTTAAATTTGGCATATTTTCCATATGGTGCATATTTTTTCAAAAGGCAAGGAAATCAGTTTATGTCTCTCTGCATATTTAATCAACTTTGTCAATAACAGATTTGGACAGAAGCAATAAATGAACATCAAGATGAATGAGGGATGCAAACCTGTGAAGAACTGATTTTCAAAATTATGTACTCCTGACTGGAATACATCTTCCTACTCTCTATTCCTCCAAAACATAATTGAATTGTATGAGTTAAGTAACACATCAGTGATAATGAGTAATAGCAGCTGATCAAATGTATTCATTTCAAAGTACCTAGTTTCAACATGAAGCTTAAAAAATGTCCACTTTCATTCAATGTGTACACAGATTAATATTCACATTAAAATGTTTAATCTGTCATTCATGGCAAGAAAATATATGGAATCTAGTGACCAACACTGTAAAGATAATACACAAAACTCAATGACAGAGTTAGGGCAAAATGAATAGTCAGCCTGTGAATGAAAATTAAACTCAGACATCGGTATAATTATCTGTTATACCCTATCAGAATTTTTTATAACAAAGAAAACAGAGTTCAAGCATAATATAACTTAAAAAAATATGTTTTTACATATTATGTGCTAAAGAAACTACACAAAATACAAAATTTTGAGTCATCTGGACTTACATGCTTAATGTACTCCACAGTCACAGAAGGGAGATAAAAGATAACTATATAAAAACCAAGTACTGTGCAAAACTTAGCACATCTAACAATACTGCTTATAATGGGACATCAATGTCTTACAAAAGTAAATTTTCAATGTGCCTCTAAAAAGAATGGTATTTACGTGCCAAGCAGACAATGAAGTCAGAAATTATACACAAAGAAATCAGTCTACTGACATATCACTACAATTTATTTCTCTAAAAAGCAAAGATAAAATTCAAAGTCTTCCTAGGTAATAAGATGTGAGAAGTCTGAAGTTACAATGCTACATTTCAGACTGTCCTGATGGTCAGACAGTCTCTGAAATGTTTGATTGTAACTCCATACTTACATAGCTGATTACCCAATAAGACTTCATTGTATTCCATTGCATCATAAGGGAAAACTGTCCCTGTGCCTAACACAACACTGTCTCAATGTATGGTGGGCATGGACATAAAGCTCCATGCATTCTAGGAGTTTGTAAATGGTCAGCTTCATACTTTGGCCAATTTTACCCCACAGAAGGAGCTTCTGGTACCCAGTGAATAGGAAGGACACTGCCTGCAACATAGACTAGGTGAGCATGTGGTGACTAAAAGTTCTTGCTTTTGCCAGAAATTAAATTTTGGCAGTATAGCCCACTGTTAATCATTTTACTGTCCTGCTTACAAAGATCTCCATATTAATCAATTATTTGGCACTCATCTATTGTCTGTCACTGCTACCAGTTTCCCATTCATCCAATTTTATTTCTCTTCCCAATTAGAGAATCCATTCTATTATTGCATGCACACAGCAGTCACAACTTAGAACTCACACATAACTGTTAGTGTAGAATCTTTTGTGAGGTTATGTGTTTCACTTAATGTTAGTCACAAAACAGTCATGAATATATTTTAAGCAAACTGACTGCAATTTGTTTCATTTCTACAAACCTGTTACATCTAAAGTGTATGAAATAAAATATAATGGTTTATTTCAAACCACTTTCAACTCTGAGCACTTTGCAAAATCAAATGTCTGTTAAACTAAGAACATTCTCAGTGACTACTTTCTCAATGCAGAAATCACATTTATAGGGCAAAACAAGATACCACAACTCTAAGCAAATTATTGTCTCATTTTTGTTTAAATTTCAGTAGCAGAATGTATAAGTAATTCAAAACTGAAACACATTTTTCTATAACAAATACTTAAAAGACATTCCTCTAGAATAGTATCTATTCCAGTGGTTCACAGTTTACGTATCTCTCAATAATTTCATGACATTAAGGTACTTTCTGGTGACAGACTTTGATTTTCTTTACCTTCTCTTAGCTTCTGAAGCAATATGCTGTATGGTCATTATAAACTTAAAATGATGTGCCCCTACATCAAGCAAACTGATTACACGTTGGCACACTCAGAACACTCAATCTGCAACAGCAGATGTCTGTACAGTAGGAACATAAATCAGCAACCCAATCTGCATTCCTTATATTAGAATAAACTTATTTAAACACACCTTGTGATTTTAAATTGGAGAAAATATTCCTCGTGGTGTATATACACAGACAAGTTAAAACAAACTCCAACAAGTTATTTATAATTCTGTTTTTTTAACAAAAGACAGACTTCTTGGAAAAACATGTTTTACACAGAAATTACACAAAAATAAGTGCCTTTAAAATATTGTCATATGGCATTGCAGACAAATTGGTGATGGTTCAAGGAAAGGAATGTTAATATCAAAAAGTGGAGGAAATTTTTTTCTATCTCCATGCTGTAGTTTCCAAAATACATGATGAGTGGCTCTTCACCTCGAAGGGTCCATAACTCTAGGCATGGCAGCGTGTGCTTGTCTAGTGCATCCGGACTTGCAGCAACAAACACTATGAATGGCACACAATGGATGTGGTCACTCACCTTTGGACACAAGACACTCTCCTTGGCTTGGTTGGTCTGGTCATGGGGGAAACCTCAACTTTGTTCGGCACTGAGGCCGTCATGCTGCTACTACAACTTGTCTAAACGGAAATTATCTTCTGTTGCAGGGTCTGTTATAACATTCATTTCTGGGTCTGTTAACATTTGCAGACCATCAAAGTCAATGGGCACAAGACCTTCCCTCAGCATTTCATCTGATGGAAGCAGATCTGTGTCAAATGATCCTGACATAGCCGAACCCAAGTCTTTGACAAATTCTTGCCGAGAGAGATCATCCCCTGTGCTTGAAGAGAAATCTGTAATTACAAAGCAGAACATCAATGTGGATCCTGTTTCAGGGTGAAAACACCATGTAAATGTATGAGTTATGAAGTTCATATAACAGTGAAAGTACTCATTATGGTTTTCTGGGTTATGAAGCCTTGAAGGTGGTTATCAACATTCTGGTGAAATACACTGTCTCCATTATCATAACCTAAAGACCACATTAATTTGCAGCTGTAGGCATCCATTATTTCAGAGATTATATTTCCACCTGTACCTACACCTACACGGTGCCATCACCCTGAAAACGGATACACAGTAGCACTGAATCACCATGAAAACCTGAAATACTGATCCATACTAGGACTGAACTTGCATAAAAGCCTGAAATTTTGCAGAGCATAATGTTATCATTTTACATCAAAAACGCCATACTACAAATTACAAATGAAGACAACAAGAAATTGTGGTAAAAACTAAGATTCACATTATTTAATGAAAATGTATTTTCTCACGATGTCACAGTGGTTATAATTTTTAACATTTAGCAAGAATAGTAAATACAAACTCTGAGAGGCATTATAAAGACAGACTTCACTTACACATGATGTCAAGGCAGGGCAGTAGCAGGGAGTCAGACAATGCACTTGACACACAACACTTAACAGATAAAAGGTAAAATTGTCTTGGTTCTTTTAACACGTCTAAACATAGCAGTAAGGATTAGAAATGCAGACTTTATTTGTATGTTACACTGAGGCAGAGAGGACACCAGTTCTCAGAAACCCTGCTGTCATTTTACTGCTCCATGACTCTGATAAGGCTGAGAACTGTCATGTTATGACATCAACTGCAGCTGTAAGGTATTAATAAATTTACTTCATATCCATACTAGATTTAACTTTCCTCATTTATATTTACCAGCAAGTATACCTGTCAGAATTATGTCTGGAATACTGGAAGGAGTGTTTGGAGTCTGCGGTGTGGTTTGCTGCGTGCTGCTCCCACTGGGATTGATGCTCACTGGACGGTTGTACTGCAGCTGTGACGGAGACTGGCTGTAGAAGCCTTGGTCTGTTGATAACTCCTGCGTTCCAATTTGGGTCAACCCATCCTCTGGACTGCCATGACTAACTGCCTGTAAGGGATTTACGCAGTACCTAGTAAAGTTTTAGTTTTAAAAATTCTCAAAATAACAAAGCACAATCAGAAAATAATACCAGCCATTACAGACAGAAATAAAAGTTGAATCTCATCATTTAAAATCAATATGGCATGCTATACAACAGACTGTAAACAAATTATATAATTTCAGGTCTCCATGATTAAAATGTGTTGCAGTCTTCTAGGCTGCAAAACAAGTTAGGAAATGTACACACAACATAACAATTCTGGTGCATTCACTCTAATAGTGCCATCAAGTCTTTCAGTTTGTGAATGCTAATGTGTGCTCTCTTAGAAACAGGCAAGGCAGATATGCAAAGATCATGAATATAAAATCTGAACAAACTCAATCTGATGGTTCTGAATGAAATGACCAATAGTTTACATTTAAAAAAGAAACATGAATATTAGCTTCAACAAGCCCACATAGAGGAGATACCTTCTTACCTGAAGATGAATATACAGCATCTCCAAAACACAGTATATTCCAGAAATGTTTAATTTTTGTATTGATATAATTTTAGTGAACACACTACAAAAAAAAAACAGGTCTAAACAAAACATAATAATGAAAGTCTGTTCACTTTTTCAACTTCAGAATTAAAATACCATCTGAACAATACCATCATTCATTACACTCCAATCAGATAAACTACATAATATCAAAATTCTGTCATCATCATTCTGCTTTTTAAAAAAACGCGGTATAAATCATGTCACTGCAATAATTTCAAATCAGTATTTTCACCCACTACAATTTTATAACTGTGATGAACTTCACTGTTCTCTCCATAAATTTTCTAAACAAAGATGAAAAATTGTCACTGAAATTTTGATGAGATGACTCTCACAAACTTTTATCTCAATCTGCTGATAGCTCTATACAAAAAGTTTCAAGTGTGAAATTTAATTATGGTGATACTCTTTTTCGCTGACCAAAGAATATAGTGATTAACCAAACAGTATATAATCATTCAAGCTTACAAATCTACACAGAACAGCACATCTACTATCCTCACTTACTTGTGAATAGTGCGTTGCATTACTTTGCGAACCAATGTAATTGATGCTAGTAGACACAGGATTGTCCATCTGTAATAAATAACATTTCACAGTTCACAAAATTTTGCAATTGGGGTATCTATTAAATGTAATACATGAAACACGAATTTAAAGATATTAAAATATGGTGTTAATTACATGTAACAAACATATTTGCTACCACAATCAGTGTCTGAACACAGTTTCTCGTCTGTTTGCTTCAGCATCTAATAAAACTGTGCAAAGACACTTTGTTCAAAGTTTATTATGTTCATCCTCACGCCATGACATAATTTACCTTTCTCTCAGTACATTAAACTTCTAAAGATATAATAATAAAATACACGATATAAGCTTAAAATACTATCATATTAAACAGAAATCTTCACACAACTGGAGCGATGCTGTGGTGTTTTTTCATTCATGGATTGCAGCGAACATGTTGAGGAAATACTGTCATTAATTCTTAAATTCTAAAATTAACAGTGACTGAAAAGTTATGCAATTCACACTTTTGACCTAATATTCCCACAGAAATATACAAGTGTATGGGGCAATTCTGGTGTATTCCAATGTGGGGTGCAGTGGGGTAATGATCTTCATTTACCAAGTATGATGTCAGCAGCAAGTTAGCCTCTGAGTTATTTGCAAGATCAATGTGTGCTCACTGTTTTAATTTATCACTTTATTTTGTCATTAAAACTAGCTGTATCATGATGCTATCAACACAGTTAATTATAATACTTTCTCCTGCACAAAGTGTCAGTAATTTAATACTTTGCACAATTCAAAGAACATTAAATTCTGCTACATTAGAAAGGGTTAAGAATGTGTATTAAACAAATAGAAACAAGCAAGCATTTTCAGAGAGCATGATTAATAACAAATTAATATTTTAATTTTACTGGATATGGAGTACAGAAAGTCTGGAATAAAATGTGTGCCACAAAGAAACAGTCACTTGCAAGAACTTTTATAAATGTGTATGCAATGTAAACAAAATTGATCAGCGTCAAGATGAAATCCAGTGGCGAGCTCTTGCAAACACAAAAACAAATCTTCGGGAAAGAAAAGAAAAAGCAGAAATTTCTTGACCAGCTAAGTGACTAATAGTTACTTGTGAAAGACTCTGGTTTATTAAGTCAGTGCATTGCAGAGTTATGGGATATGTTGGTAACATTATTCCATTTACACAGAATTAAATACAGGCATGAAAATTTAACTCAATTCATTTATTTAATTGTTTGCCAACAGCAAGAAGCCAATAACAGGCAAACACTGATAATACATACAATAATAATAAAATAATAATGAAAAATACTGCAAATGATAATTTGATGTAAACACATCGCATAATACAAGGACAGGTGGTATGTTAATATAATGAAAGTGTAGGAAAATGTACATGTTGGGGTCCAACTTATGACAATTTCCTAAAGGGAAATGCATAATTCCAATATTTGTAACACTAAAATCCATGCTTCCTGCCACAAACACAGAGAAACAAATTAGGGCTAATTTGCACTAGAACAATTTCATCATACCAGCAACTACCATGCTGTATCTTGCCTGCAAATCTTAGTATGCTATACTTAATGCGTGATTTAATTCAGAAGGGTATGAAAGCTAAAGATGTAGGATTTGAGGTTTTCATGGCAGTGAGTCTGAAGATTGCTGTCTTCTGGTTTATTGCGCCGTGTAGTCTGGTAGATGTCCACCAACGTTTCAGAGGTCATGCTGCCTCCGTCATCAGAGCTATGAATGAGCCAATCGAGTGGTAAGGGCTAAGTTTACAGGGACCAGACAGTAAATGGAGTTGCCTCATCCTAACCAATGGGAACCGGTGTCAAATCAGAAGTGGGTGTGGGGACCAGTAGGAGTGTGTGGGCATGTCATAGGGTGTGTGAGAGATAGAGAGAAAGGAGAGAGAGAGAGAGATAGGTCCAAGAAACAATTTACAACATACTGAATACACACTACAAAGAGATATATGTATACAGTATCCTGATATATACATACACACACACAAAGATTAAATATGTGAAAATCACAAAATTATGTTACAGATAATGTTCGTGGCAATGGGTGATCCTGTAAAAAGAACATAAAACTGAAAAACTGGATCTTAATAAGTGATGCTTTACTAAGACAGACAAAATGTAGAAAAAGTACTTTAGACACAAAATAATGTTTGTACTTCAACTTTGTTGAGAACAAAATATTGTTATATATAAAAAAAGATCAAACATGTAAATCTACCAGTTATGTAAAAAAGTAAAGTAAGTAAAACAAAAATCTATTACTTAAGCTCTACTGTATTTGTCCTCAAGAAGGAATATACATAAAAACTTTTATTTACAGAAAATACACCTGCATGAAATTCATATTCATTTGTGCCAATGTAGCAGTAAAGAATACAAATCATTTGACAAGTAATATCAAAATATAACTTCCATAAGTGTAACAAAACTGCGTTATAAGATAAGGTTTTCACGGCAGTGAACATTTGGAACCAATTTTTCGGATTATGAGACTGTAGTCTTACAGGCAGTTACCTTGAAGATGGAGATGACAGGTTCCTCTGAAATACTTGTGATCACCTAAAGACTAGATGGTATCATAACCCCAGAAGCTCACAACCATCCCTACCCCCATACAAAATATTAAGGTTCATTACCATAAAAATCTTCATCAGACTTTTCATCAAATCCAGTCTGCTCCTTTACATACAGCTCCTTCAGCATAATTTTAATATTATCCTCCCATCTATGCCTTTGTCTCCCAACTGTTCTCTTCAAGTGTTTTATTAAAGTTTTCAGACTAAAGTTTTGTATGCAGTTCTCATTTTTCAATGCATGTCACGTCCTGTACAATGGATCCTCCTTTATATAATCACCCTAGTTACTATAATATAAAAGACAGGGTATGAATTATGAAACTGCTCATTACGTGATAGCTACGTGATACCACATTCATCTCTCGGTGCAAAATATGTGCAGTAGGACTGACTGTCGAACTGATGCCCCAAGCCATATTTACCCTGACAACTATGAAATACACTTGGATCCACAGAGAGTAAACGAGCTGTAATGTTAAATGTTTCATTGCACACAATTATAAAGCCTTTATATATTTACATATGTTGAAAGGGGAATGCAATATATAGCACTATTACTAGCAGTATAGTGACTAGGTTATGGGCTGGGCAACCAGGGTGCAATCTGTAAAAGTGGTGTTTTGGACTTCGTCCAACATCTATTTTTCAATATAATAACATTTTGGAATCTGGACCAGGGTTCAGTTTTCAGTAGGGAGGATTTTTCTCCTCACCACAATGTCCAGACCAGCTCTGGGATCCACCCAGCCTCCTATCCAATGGGTACTGGGTTCTTTCATCTGGGGTACAGTGGCTAGGACATGAAGCTAACCACTTTTATTCATCTAGTACAGAGATTATGAATGCTTAGAGTTATAACTCCAGTTCCTCATACATCTGCATGCTGTGGTGCTTAGTTTATCACCAGGAACAACTTTACCTCATCGTTAACAGAAAACAAAATTTCTAATGACAAACAACATACCTCACATAAAAAATGTTTTAAAAACTCAAGATTTTGACACTCAACTTATTAACTAATCAAATTAAAACTAAAATATAGTTCCAAACTACTCTCGTCTGAACTATGATGAACTAAGAGACAGTAGTAAACTGTGTGAACATTTTTATTCACCTCGGGGTTCCACATCCCCCCTTACAATTTGAACAAATCTCTCACAACTCAATGTATTAAAAATCTTGAGTTGTCTGGACCTACTGCTGAAGAGAAAAATCAAAACAATGTCCATTAAAAGACCCCTCCTTTATTAAATTTACAGACATGATAATAATATAAGCACCATCCACAATCAAATTTACAGACCTACATCTCTACTCTTAACATAAAGAAAGAACTTCAAAGTGAAAAAATACTCAGACAATTATTTCTACATATATGGAATAAACAAAACAAATACATTATTCTCTTACAAATACATACATGTATAAATCATGCAATGACTTAGCAAAAAACACTTAGAACTACAACAAAACAAAAACCATTAAATATAGTCTGGATAAGTCAAAATGCAGTAGCTAAGTAGCAAAGTCTCTGCTGTTGCAGCTTGGGTGCCTGCAGATTCTGTAAGTTCCTTTGTGCTAGCTGGAACACATGCATCTCCTTTACCAAAGGAAACTATTGAGTTGCAACTGCTTATACATGAGAGCTCTCAAGTAATTCAAGACCAATTTTCTGGCCAAAACCAAATCAACTATCATTCTCCAATCAACAGAGATTATTTAATAATGCAGCAGCATAACTTGTTTGAGTTATTATTAAAAGTGTATAATCTGTTAGTAAGGAATGTTCAGAAATTTAAATTTGAAGAGGGGAGGAGTAATGACAAAAGATTTTAAATGCTTATCGATAGTTTTATTCAAAATTTGTTACGTTCTGTTTTCAATATGAGTGCATTCTTATAGGGCAAGGACACATATTTATGGCCATGCATAGGTTTGTACCTCTCTTTCATAAGGCAAACATTTGTGGTAGGCCTTGCAACAGGCCGATCCCTCATCCAAAGAGTCCTACCAAATGTCTATAGATGAAGCCAACGAAAAGTTGGGACCTGCAGTGCTCAGGCACTTGAGAACGGGTCGTTCCCAGTATCCAGTACCACTGAATATAAGATGCTAAAGCCAAGGTGTTGCTACATCTGAGGTCACTATGACCAAGTTCAACTGTACATATTCTGATCATTTGAACTGTGATAAAACTAATCCAAAAATCTTAAAGATCAATCAAAGACATTCCTCAATGTTATGCAAATCAATGTTCAACCAGAAAAATAGCCACGAACTGTAACAGCTTGCTATATAATAAAATATGATGCACTACACTCTTCAGCATACAACAGATAAAGGATTGCTAAAATTGAGAGTTCATATTAAGACATGCATAATAAATAATGATAATGAAAATTAGTTTTTGATGGCGGACAATCACCTGCAGTTCCGCGCTCCAGCTGCAACTAGTCTCCACTAAGCTGTGAACAAGCTGGCACCAATCCTTGCATGTTGCCAAAAGGGAATTATTGGTATAAATTTCTCTTCCAATACACATCCTTCTAAAGCAGTGGTTCTCAACCTTTTTTGATTCATAGACTGGTAGTACAGCAGTGGGTTTTCAGGTCCAGTACCCACCTGCCTCACATTATACAATAGAAGTAACAGTCTACAAATCTAATTATTACTAGCACATCTACAACATGTTAATTTACAATATAAAAATTACTGTTATATCTTCAAAGCAAACAAAGGTTAACTTATGCATGAGGACAAATGAAATAATTTCTGAGACCTACAATGTCAGTTATATTTATTTGTTATTTATTTAATGTGCTGTCAGTAGTTCAGAATATAAAGCATTGAGTATTAGGATGATTACTAAATAGTACATAAGGATATCATCGCTTAG
This sequence comes from Zootermopsis nevadensis, assembly GCF_977971745.1. NCBI lineage: Eukaryota > Metazoa > Arthropoda > Insecta > Blattodea > Termopsidae > Zootermopsis > Zootermopsis nevadensis. The sequence goes on along the minus strand of NW_028259139.1, from coordinate 10,949,042 downwards.
GTTGAGGCATTATCCACGCTAACCAGTCACAAGGACAAGATCTGACAGGATATCCTGCATGCAAATGAGTGCTAACCAACAAAAGTTTTTGAATACTGTGTTCATAGTATTTAAAAACCTTTGTCGCTTAATACACACAAAGGGCCGCTACCCTTTAAGAGTGCTAACTACTTGGATGTGATGTTCAGTTTCATCTCGTATTAAAGAAGTGCGTGTGAACATATGTAAGCCCTGTATCCCTACTGTTGCCAGTTTAGGGTCACAGCATGAAAAGGTTGGTGACCACTGCTTAAAATTAAATCTACTCATTACCACTGTGACACTGCTCCATGTACGGAGTACATAAGATGGGTTATATAAAGAGCATCCTTTTTCAATAATGCAAGAAATATTATTCTTTGTTCTTTAAGTACCAGTAAAAATTCTTTCAATCAAAGCAACAAAGAATTTTTTCATAATTTAAAATACCCAAAATTCTTGCCATCTTATGTACAGGCTTTCAACACACAATGTTATTCAAGAACACCAATTTAGCCAACTTAACATGAAAATATTTCAGATTTCGTTACACTAAAATATGTGAAATTATGTGAATTATGAAAAGAACTTTTATATAAAAACTGAATTCTGGTAAGCTATTATTTCAACTCCTGAAGTTAAACATGTCAGGATGTGAACAAGCACCATTTCTTTAAACATGGCATTGACCCACCGACCCCCACCTTTAGCAGTAGAATAACAATAGCACTAAACTTACATTCATTTATCATAAACACAAACAAATTACAATATATATGAACAGCATAAGATTAATCTTTATGAATGGTGGCAGTGACACACTTTGCACCGATGGCCTTATGAGGGTGAAATGTCTGATGCCTGTCTGTCCATCTCATCACACAGGATTCTGCACACAGTTGTGTGTCTGGATGGGGATTAATGGCTCAAGATTACCTATCCAGTCACTTCCTTCTACAAATATGCATGCAGGTCTCCCTGAAGTGCCCATTATTTTTGTCCTATCACAGCCAAAATTGGTGTAGTGGCAAATTTCAGTAGAACTCCTCCACATAAAATACTACAAAAATCCATTTATCAGTTCTGAAGTTGTTACATGTGGACAGATGGACAGACAGACATATGGTGAAGCTAATAGCAGTATATTTGTGACTTTTGTGAATGGACCTAAAAAAGAAATGTTTAAAAGGTGCTGCTAAAGGTGAATGAAGGAAAGTAATAAGTAAACAAATATTCTGATAAAACTTAAAATGTAATTCTGAAGAACAAAGCAGTGAGATAATTGGCAGTAAGAGTTTCAAGAATGAGTTACGTACATAAATCTAAGGTTATGTCAGAGAATATCAATAAGAAGTCTGTTTTTGTTTGGCTATCTATCTGTCCTTCCCTCTCATCTCTTTCACTCACTCCTTTTCAGTCTTATTCCCTTCTGCTTTTTGTTTGCTATGTACAGTCAATAAGAAACCATCCAAAAATACTGTATTTCAGACCCACTTGTTATGTGTTAACCAACAGTGAAATCTGAAACAGCAGGCAATTATAAAAATAATGAAATTGAAAAAGGTACACCTATAATTCCTTTTTTCTTTAATGTGCTGTCCACAACAGTACTGGTTATTAACTTGTACTTAGTATGTTATATTCAACTAAAATATCCCCAAAATATGGAAACATCTTCAATTCTATGGTAACAAGAACAACATAACATTGTAAGTTCCAAGGGAAACTTTATTGCCTGTACAAATACTATGAAATGTGCACGTATAAAGTCCATTGTATATGAAACTCTGCTTCGGGCCATCACTCATTTCTCCTACTGAATTTAAATGAAATTACTGATCAGACTAGCACAGAACACTGTAAACTCCAAGTGACACACAGTACTCACAGTACGAGGAAAAATAAAAACTTTAATACAGAATGAATAAATATAGTCAATACTTACCACACCCTGGAAGCAAAAGGGATAAGAAATGTAAAAGTGATTTGCTCTTAGATGCGGTAAATAACACTACATACGTATCTAAAATTACTTGTATCAGTATTCTGAAATCTGAGATACTACAAAATATGGTATTTTGAACAGCTGTTTATGGTAGAATGCAAATCTTAATCGTCACTTCTTCATGCATAATAAATACTGAATTAAACCACAGTATTAATGCATATAAGATACTCGCGGGATATTTTATAACATCACACGCTGACAACCCAACCATTATAATTTATAATTTCAAGATTATTTTCAAACCTTTTCATTCTTCAGTTATAAATATTTCTGAACAAAATATCTTTACAAATTGTTAATGAATCTACATCTATTTTCACAACACCGCTGATGTATGTAATATTATACTTCTATTATCAGGTGACTTCAAGAAGAAACATCTACATATTTAATGAAATTCATCAAATTTTCATAAAGATTCACATGCCCACTAACAAGTGTGTTACAATTTCCCATGATTTTCAGGCCTGCAAGCACAATTGCCTGAAGTAATAACTAACTTAGATAAAAAATTTCTGAGTGGGTATATTAATATTATGATGCTTGCAAAGCATCTCTGATAAACAATTCTTAACACTTATGCTGCACAATATTTGTTCACCACTTTGCTAAAAGAATGTAATTTTAAAGTAAAAATCTGGTATTATTGTAAGGGTTACATTATTATATACGTGCAAAAATTTATATAAAATATTTAATATTACATTTAGAAAACATGCTTTTATGGTCTTATGACTGCTTAGCACCAAGAAATATCATGAGAAGTGTAAAAAAAACATACTCAAAAAATGAAATTCCAAGAGCATAACCACATGTAAGATTTGAGGTTTTCACAGCAGTGAGTATGAAGATTTCTGTCTTCTGGGTTGTTGCGCTGTGTAGTCTGGTCGATGTTAACCAACGTTTAAGAGGTCATACTGCCTCCGTCATCAGGGCGATGAATATTCATTATGACCTCTGAAACGTTGGTTAACATCGACCAGACTACACCATGCAACAACCCAGAAGACAGAAATCTTCATAACCACATGACATTTACATACAACTTAAAATTCTTTGAACTAAATGGCAGCACTATACAGAGGAACAAAAATGGTTTTGTTTTGCTCAGAGCAAAAGGAAAATATTATTATTTGATGTGGAACAAAGTTCAGTTTCAAAGTACATGGTAATGCATGAAAATTCAAACAAATTTTGCAGCATATTGTTTAAGAAAAATAATGTTCTTGGTATAACTACAGTGAGAATATTCAGCACTGACTCACCATACTGAACTGTTCGAAGTGTTGCTGAAGGGCGTTTGCCTGTGCCTGGCTAATGAAATAGTTGTTTTGGTCCGAGAATGGACTCGTGCTAGGTCCTATACCTGGGGAACTGGCTGGGGAAACAGGACTCTGTGGGCAGCTGTGACTTGTTTCACCAGGACTTCCACTTCGGTAAACAAGAGAGCCCTGAAATAAAACATGAGACTAAATGTACTCATACATCACTGGGTTATACATTATAATATGGTATTTTCTTCAAACAATTTTATCACCAGTTTCAATAAGATCTGGTGAAAACTTATTTCAATTCAGTGATGCCAGCATTATATGAAAATCCTTATCAATAAAACAACCAAAATATTTAATATAGAGAAATTTAATCTAAGGAAGCACATACAAACAAGTGCTTTATACTTGTTAACAAAATATTTTCACGAACAAACTGCTATAATGACTTGCCACCTGTTGAAACTCGCAAGCTACTGAGTAGTATAACATAAGTATTCACTTTTAACCATATTTATAGTACACAAGAAACTGTACTTTATTTTTATAAAAAATAATATAAAGTCAACATACCTTCAGGCAGAACAGCTTGTTAACAGAACACCTTACAATGCACATACATAACATCAGTAATGCAATAGCATGTAACATTAAGCAAGCTACTACAGTCACAAAGTCACACAAACTACTGCCTTCAGAACATGTAATTTATTATGTAACCTACATTTTACTCTTCTTACTGGCAACCACATGTCATATTTTCATACTACAACTGCCTACGTTATGTAACGTTGAATAGCAGGATGATCTATGAGTAATGAAATGGAATGATTGTCAACAAATGCCATAGTCTATTTAGAGTACTATCGTTTCCTGTGAAGGACTGAGACAAACCATGAAAAATACCATTCAGGATACCTCTGCACCAAGACTTGAACCTGGGATGCAGGTTTTACAATGTTATCATCATCGTGTCAAGTTAGGTAGCAAATTGCATTTTAATTGTCGTGATGATTATATATGTTCTCAGAGAATAAAGATTTTAAGGCTTATTCATTATCTTATAGCCAAAGATGATTTTAAATGCCAAAATGGAAGGTGACAGAAAAAGAGTACGTCCAAGGAAAAGATGGATAAATGATGTAGAGCAAGATCTCAAGAAGTTAGGGATACGTAATTGGAGGTCAAGAGCCGGGGATCATCAGCAATGGAGGACTGTTGTGAGGGAAGCCAAGGTCCATCCAGGATTGTATAGCTGGAGATCATCATTCATTATCTTATGTTTCTTTAGCAGGATTTAAAGTTCTCATGATAGTGAGTATGAAGATGGCTATCTGGATGTCTGACTGTGAGGGTGATAATCACCTTCATGATGGAGGCAGCCAAATGCCTCTGAAATGTTGATAAACTTCTACCAGACTACACGATGCTACAACCCAGAAGACAGCCATCATTATAATGTTTCTTCTTTAGACAGTCCTGCTGTTTCATATAATGCTTTAGTTACATCAAAGCTAGAGTATGACTCAGTTTTATGAAATAACCTTACATTAACCGATTATTATCAATTAAAAAGCATTAGGAGAAAATCTCCAATCTGTGTCATTGTGTGTTCTTTCAGCAATAAGCTGAAATGGATGCCAGTAAGAAGTGGAGCTCTGCAAGTTACATTCTGCTTTTCTTATTACTGACCTGTACGATTAAGCCAGGGGAAGTCTGAGGACTGGGCCTACTGAGGGGCTGTGGACTTCGATATGTACTCAAGGAATTCAAGTGATGCTGAAACATCAAACATTTCTAATCATGGAGAGAGTGATGAGGGTATTAGGTCCATTGCAAATTAAAATTTTATTCTGACTGAAGGGCAAATAAACTTCCCAAACACATTCTTCATGGAACTATAGACCATATACACATATTAGCTAACTATTTTGTCATACATAAAAACCAATTTACACACTAAAAATGCTTCAAAAATCATATGTTGATATATGATCCGCAAAATTTCTTTTTCTCATTTCTCTGCCCATTTGTTGATGGCCACTGCAAAATGGCAATAAATTACTGAACGAATGCCCTGTCTGGTATTGCTGTCATCTGGCACAAATAATTCAAACTCCTCAAAAAAATATGTAGTGACTATATATGATGGGAATTTATAATTCAAAAGGTGTTTTTATATCCCCTTGATGTCCTAGCTGCATAAATTACTTATAATGTTATGATGAGAAAGGGTTAACACTTCTTTAAATAGATGAACAAAAAATGCATAATTTTAAATTAGGTTCATACTGATGTTAAAAATCTACAGCTGGCCAAGTTACAGGGTGGCAAACACAGAATAACATCTAGAAACACAAGTGTAGTATGAGATCTTACACAATTCCTCAGATAATTATTCTTCAGGAATGGCAATAAGTATATCAGTTTAAGTTGGCTGAATATTTTGTGCTACAAACATCTGATACAACCCAGAATCTATTTAAGAACACAATCATTGCTGAAAATGTGAAATATCATCATTTTAATATAAAGTTGTCAATGTAATAAATTAAAAACAAGATATAAAATTTTTATGTATATGATTAAAGAGGCAAACTTATATAATGGATATATGGTCTATATATTCTATGCCTTCTAAAGTAAATGCTTAAACAACAACATGCATTTCAGAAATAACAACATCAAAAACAAAGTGCCAGAGACTATGCCCCACTGTATTTTGCTCTGACAAGCTTTCCCCTACTTGAATATCACCCTCTACATAAGAGGATGAACATGGGAACCAACAGAGGAAATGCATGAAGATACAGGTAGATGGAGAGGGGTGGCCCACAAAAAGTAAAACGTCTTATAAAGAAAAAGAGAATAAAAGATCATCACTGCCTAGGGGCAATGAGAAAAACCACAAACTTCAGTCAAAGACAGTCTCCAGAAACAAACGTGAAACCTGACCACAATGCATTAGTTTTCATCAGTATACAGTGATGTTCAGTCTTTGAACATAAGAAAACCATTTTAAACATATTAGTTTAAAGATTTTATGAAATTATTCAAGCTAAACAGATTACAAATTTACCCCTCCACAAACCTTCACTTCCTTTATAATAAATTTACTTTAGCTGAGTGAGATTTAAGGTTTTCACTGCAGTGAGAATGACAATGTTGCCATTCTGGGTTCTGATGGTGTGTAGACCCATAGGTAGGTTGGTAGATACCAGCCCTGAAGATGGAGACAGCGCGTTTCTCTCGAGCAATGGTACTTACCTACCTACAAGTGTACACAACATCAAAACCCAGAAGACCAATATCATTATCTGCAATGAGATAATGCTCACTAAGTTATGCTGCCTTTAACACATAAAACTGTGACCTGTGTCAGCACAGAGATCGATGGGTTACAGTAGGATAATGGGGCTAATTTGTAAGAAGTTAAATTATTTTATGCATCTGTTTTGTACAAGCTAAGCTGTCTGGATCATATAACTGCATTTTATGTCCAGCATCTTTAACTTTTGTTGGCCATATGTCACAGCTTTCAGCGGCCCAGTTGCGTATCATAACAGGATGCCACTAAACTGTTAACCCTGCAGATGAAGCCTGGCCAGTGGCCTCATATTACAGGGGTTTAAATCCTGCATTCCTGTATTGTAGAAACTAAAGTGCATGCATTGCTAAGTTCTACATATTATTTGATAACATTAATTTCACAATAACAACTACAGCAAATATTAAACACATTTGTAGTAATAACTTTACGATATCCTCAAGCGAACTATCAGATACTAATTTATAAAATTGTAAACTACTACATGACTGAAAACATAAAATAATGCATACAATGTCTATTTTAAGCAATAGCATCAACATTTAAAATTCTAAAAACTGTTTAAACACCAAATCACAGTAAAACACTATTGCAGATCCTTTCAGGAAACTCTGATTAATGAATATGATAATTAAGGTATGACATACGAGGGGCAGTCAAAAAGTTCCCGGAATTGTGGTATAGCACTGAAATGGTAGGACATATGGCAACACTTACCTAATCAGCTTCAAAGTAGGACCCTTGTGCGCGCGCACACACTTGCTCCATCGATCCTGCCATTGTTGGAAGCACCGGCGGAAGGCTTCGTTTGGAATCTTCCGGAGTTCGGCCGTCACATTCGACACATCGCTGTTTGTGCAGCAATTCCTCACCAAGAAAAGCATTGCCGTCATCACCCAACCACCATACTCTCCGGATCTCACTCTGAGTGACTTCTGGCTGTTCCCTACTCTGAAAATGGGCTTCAAGGGGACGCGCTTCGCAACCATGGAGGACATCAAATCGAATGCGACGGCCGAACTCCGGAAGATTCCAAACGAAGCCTTCCGCCAGTGCTTCCAACAATGGCAGGATCGATGGAGCAAGTGTGTGTGTGCGCAAGGGTCCTACTTTGAAGGTGATTAGGTAAGCGTTGCCATATGTCCTACCATTACAGTGCTATACCACAATTCCGGGAACTTTTTGACTGCCCCTCATACAGTATCAGTATTAAATTTTAATGGGTTACATTTTTTTTGCATAACATCAAATGATGTGATCATGTACAATGACATGGAATCAAGGGGATTTGCATTACACAATATTGTCATTCTTGTTACGATGCTAATTTTAAATTATCAGTTACACCAAAGAAAATAGTAATACAAGTCATGGTAAATATCCAGAATTTCTGATAGGCGCAAACTCACAATTATGTGTGTACTGTGCAAGTTATGTGCAAAAATGTAACAATAGTTTACTGTAAACAAGTATACAACATAAGAATTATGAATCTCAACAGCTACAGACAGAACGACCTTTAATAATTCCTCCAGAACTTCATCAGGCATGAATGCTTCTACCGTGAAAACAGTAATGACTTGTCATGCACTGCAAAAATCATGCCTACTTACAGTTTGCATGTTCTGTGAGTTTGAGATCAGACTTTGGCTGCACTGCTGCTGCTGCTGCTGCTGTTGTTGTGTTTGTTGTTGGTGTTGAGTGGTTGTTGTTGTTGTTGGCGACTGTTGTTGCTGCGTCTGTTGAACACATTGCGGAGATGTCCGATGACTCTGCATCTGTTGCTGCTGCTGCTGTTGTAGTGACTGAGGTGGGGGTTGCGGCTGCTGTTGATGCTGATGTGTTGGTTGTTGATAAACGTATTGGTTCTGTGGAAAGTTGTCAATTCCACTGTTATCCAGGGTCACACCCTATACAAAACACAAACAAAAGAACTTGCATCAAGCAATTTATTTTGGTAATTAATTCTGTTACTTATTGTTCCTAGTTGATACTTATATTCCAAGTTTTAAATATTAGATTATTTTCTTTAGCAGTCTCCATGTTATGTTAAATTAAACATAATTCACCTTTTATTGTAGAAGACATAGCTTTTAATATTTTTATAAACATGTGATGTTACCCAAAGCAAAGTAACCATGCGTAGATGAAAAATAGAACATAAAATCTGGATGTGAAACAAAACAGTGTGAAGAGAATACAGTACACAAATTGGTAAAGTGTTCTCTTAGGAGTACAGACAAATTCCAAAGGTGTTCTTCATGCCATATAATGCAGGTCATTGTTGCACTTATGTCAGTAGTTACAAAAAATGTTATTTGGTCATTGTTGCACTATGATCTGAGTTCACTGTTACACAATGTGCTCCAACAATTACTTTGTTCCCCACTGTTGCATAGCAATGTCCTTAGAACATTGATACACACTGCTACACTGATGTTATTTGATGCTCATGCTAGAGCATGGAAAACACCCAAAAATGTTGCAGATGTAGGATCATTAATGAAGAAAAGGTCCACTCCTGGCTGCCAGTCATATTTAATGTAAAGGCTTCAACAATAATGTCTTCTTGGGTGATAAGCCATGTCAATACAGGACAAAACTCAAAACTTCTGTAGACTGTCTCTGTCCATCAGTAAGTGTTGAACAAAGTGACAGACAAATCTGTTGATATACAGTGAAACCTCTATCTATCGTTCCCGGAACTATCGTTTTCCCGGATGCATCGTCCGTTTTGTTCGGTCCCGAATACATCCCATATAAAATAATGTTACATTTTCCCGCTTCTATCGTTCCTCGAACTATCGTTTTATCGCATCGATCGTTCAAAAATCTTAGTCCCGGCCAACAATTTTCCCGCAATGATCGTTTCTGAGAAATTAAAATGCTGGGTTTTGAGATAAATTAATACCGAAAGACGCACAATGTTTTTGGAATACACAGTAGCGGTAACCTGTTATGTCGCCCAACCAGCACAGATCCTTTTGGAATGAGGGGTCAGCGGTGCAGGGGTGATAGTTGGAGTGAATGGCGGTGCTCATTGTCAGAAATTTTACGATTTTAATTAGGGTGCACTCATATTTCGTTCCAGCGATGCCAAATGGCATGTGCACTGTGAATTTCTTCACAAATGCTTTTATTACAAGTACAAAGGAAAGGCTGGCGGCACTTTTCATTCTTCTGGTTCATCTCGTTTCCAGTGGTTCAGTGTCTTCTACGGCTACGTTTCGTCGTGTTCGGCAGTAACAGTACTTCCATTCTTCCTGTTATTGTTCCAGTCTATACTTTTGTTGTTGTTCCTGTAAATATTTTGTTATTCCTCTTACTCCTGTTAATTATTTTGTTATTATTCCTGTACCATGTCTCGCCCACTAAAGCAAGTCAGAACTCTTCAAGAAAGATTAAAAATCATAGAAGAAGTGGAGAAGAATCCATTTGAAAAAAGAATCGACATTGCTAAACGCCTTGGATTAGCACCATCTACTTTAAATTCAATAGTTGCAAAGAAGAAAGAAATCCGAAAACAAACTGACAAGTGCGGTAATTCATGCAAAAAAAGGAAATCCGGAAGAAAATCAACTTTCAGTGAGCTAGAAAGTGTCCTCTTCACTTGGTACCAGCAATCGCGGGCCTCAGGAATTCCTGTTGATGGCAACATCTTGCGGGAAAAAGCCAAGACGATAGCCGCAAGACTGAATATTGAAAATTTTGCAGCGTCGAATGGCTGGATTAGTAGGTTTAAAGAACGACATGGTATGGTCTACAAGAAGTTAGCCGGCGAAATTGCTGCTGTGGATGTGGAAATAACGGAGCTGTGGCTCGAGAGACTGCCAACACTGCTGGAGGGATATGAGCCGCGGGACATTTATAATGCGGATGAGACCGGACTTTTCTACAACGCCCTCCCGGATAGGACTCTGGCATTGAAAGGTGAATCTTGCCACGGGGGAATACGTGCAAAACACCGAATTACTGTTCTTCTGTGTGTTAACAGTGACGGTAGTGACAAACGGGTTCCGATTGTAGTTGGAAAATCACGAAAACCGCGTTGTTTCAAAAACATGAAAAAACTTCCGGTGAAATATCACGCCAACAAAAAGGCTTGGATGACAACAGACATCTTTACGGCGTTTTTAAGTTCTCTGGATGCCTCCATGGGCGCACAAGGCAGAAAGATTTTGCTGTTTGTTGATAATTGTGCCGCTCATCCGAAGGACACGACATTTCTACGAAATGTGAAAGTCGTGCAGTATCCAGCAAATTGCACGAGCGTCTTGCAACCGCTTGATTTGGGCATCATAAAATCTTTCAAGCAGTTGTATAGAAAGCGCCTTGTGCAAACAGCTGTATGTGCAATGGATGCTGGGAAGGATGTCAACATGAAAATTGACGTGCTACAAGCAATTCATTTCACAGTGGCAGCTTGGCGGCATGTCTCCCAACCAACTGTTCTGAATTGTTTTCACAAAGGTGGCTACGGGTGTGAACTTCGCACAGAAGCAGACTCTAACGTCAGTGTGGATGAGCATGATGGCTTTCACGAAGACTGGAATAGATTTGGCGCCGTGAAAGACGTGGTTAAATTTGGTGACTACGCGGCAGTAGACAGCGAGCTTGCTACATGCGGAGTCGACACGATTGATAAGTTGTGTGACGATCGCGAAGGGGGTGGGAGCGGTGAGGAAGACGACGAATGCGAGCCCGAAGCTGTGCCGAGTTTTGCCGAAGCACACGCTGCATTGGCAAAAGTGAAGTCGTTCTTTTATGCCCATAATATTAGCGAACGTGACGAGGAAAACATTTTGAACGTGGAAAGTACTCTGTTTGGTCTAAAACGTAAAGTTTCGACAAACCAGTTGTCCATTAAAGACTTTTTTGGTAAAAAGAAGTAACTTTGAAAGAGAAACATTGTTTTTTTTTAAAATTTTTAATGCTTTCCCGCATCTATCGTTTTCCCGCATCTATCGTTTTTATTTCCCACCCCCGCCGAAAACGATGCATCGAGGTTTCACTGTATATACATACAGAGCAAATTACATTCCCAGTATTTTCATATTCCTACCTTAGGTGTATGAGGAACATCTTATTAAATTAAGAAAATGTACACGTGACAAAATTAGACCAAATGTCACAGCAGAATAGATAGCATTTCTGCTTCATATTTGGGAGGTCTCAGGTTCAAATATCAGCTATCCTGACACTTTTGTGCTTTTCCTAAATCCCACCAGGCAAATGCTGGGATAGTACTGGTACCTTAAATCAGGCAATGACCACTCCCTTCCACATCCTTTCCAATTCATCATTCAATAATCACACTATTATTTGAAACTGCAGTCTGGGCAACTGACGGCACCATTCAACAATCCACAGGTAATAACAATGAACTTCACAAATCTTAAAATAACATACAATATAGCCAGATATTGAAAAGGCAATTTTCCATAACGACCCTCATATAGTTTCAACATGAACTTTTATAACTTTCCAGTCTTCTAACACAACTCACTTAATTTATTTCTACATACCTGAATGCTGTCAAACAGGATACTTTTTCCTATGAATGGCCAGTACCTATGCATATTACAGTGAAATGCTCTTATAACAGAACTAAGAAGACCTAAAATAATTTTTCAAACAAATAACTGCTAAAACAAAAATTAATGAAAATGTATACAATCTTGTACAATACTATGACACCTCAACACCATATCTTCCAATGTCTAGGAATGTTCACATCCTTGTGGAACACCATTAAATTGCTCCATCTGTCCTTTTGCCATCTGCATACATGTAACAACTACAGAATGGCCAAACAGATTTTCATAAAATCATATACTGGGGAATTTAATTAAAACTGTAATCACTTCAGCATTAGTTAAAATCGGATAACCCCAGCTGGATAATTCAAGGTCATTCACAAAGATCAAAGGTCCTCAAATTCCTGAAAGGGGACTCCCAACAGGGAATTTCCTGTCCATTTACAAACGACAAATTCTGACACATGTTGTAACTGTCATGCTGTATATACATTTCCAGACTTGTTATACGTCTCAAAATGTCATCTTTCAAGAAATCTAACAACTAAAAAACATGGTGTTATCCCAATTACTTCACACTTGTTGCTTTAGCAAGACAGATTTCTCCGGATATATAAAATTTAAATATCGTGGCTCTTTTAACATTGTGATATTTGAATGTATCAATGTATCTTTATTTTATTCTGGCTACTTCTTTAAGTGAGACAGTATATAAAAAAACACATCTTTTTCCCAAGTCATCATGAAGCAACACTTTCTGTTGTAGAAATAGTAGCCATGATGAATGATTTAAGTGTCCCTAATAAATACTCCCCCCAAATGATTTGGACTGGCTAACATTTTATTACCCGACACAACTTAATTCTCAACCACTCATTAAAATGAATTTATACAAAACCTACAATATCAAGCTTGCCAGGAAATAAAATATATTTTACATAGATAAAAGCCTTCATGAACAGAATATTAATTTTATTGGCATTTCACTGTATATGCTATTGCAGAGATTGGAGAGTTAATGAAGTTAACTTTTAAAGACTCATTTAAATTCTGCCAGTTAATCTTCCCAATCAATCATTCAATTTTTACATAAATCATGCATTAACTAACCTTGCAAGTATGAAGGTACCTTGAGTTCATAAGAGATGGCACTGAAAGATGATTCTGAAACAAACATGAAGAACAGAACAAAATACATAAAACTAACTACAAAAATAAAATGCAGATTAGCATGCAAAAAATAAATTAATAAAACTAAAACCATTAATATCATGAGAATAAGAGAAAACCACTTTAAAAAAATTAATGTACCATACAAATCCTAGTAAGATTAGACCACAAGAAAATCAAGCTAATTACAGTAAACCCGCTAGAATTTTATCAGATGCAAATATTTCTTTCCAAATCCATTCTAGTTCAACATTCACATAATTCTTATGTGATGTCACATAACCACTTCAGTTTAATAACTGCTGTCAAATAAATAAATATAATAAATCAGTCACTTCCTAGCACAGAATTCTTTCCTGTGTCTTCCGTGCGTTGAAAGTTCTTGATATAACGTGTACAGGATAACTAATAGGTCTCAAACAGAAGGGATAAATCAGCCCAAGCATGAAGCCGATCTCTCACCTCAATTCAGTGTGTGGTATATTTATTACCCCTACTCCCCCTAGATTTGTTCAAGTTTAAATATAGGAACAACTTTACCTTTCAAGTATGTTAAAAGTTCAGTTCTAATATAAAGTTTTAGATTTCTAAATTCTGAAGGGTTTACTGAAATAATGAAACAAAGCTTGAATTAATAAAGCCATGTTTACTACACTCACAAAATCATTAAAATGATAACATCATTACCATATGCTTATCGCAATACTGTATTCTATTAGTTCAACAGCTTTTCCATGTTATGCAAGTCACATCAGAAAGTTAAGTGATCACATGTAACTGTATTAACATTAAAAGTGCTTCAATTACAATGCATCTACAACAGAACAAGACGTACCACAATTACCTGTTTTAACAAGATGCTGCCTTTCAACTGCAGAGTACTTCATGTACCACATCTACAACAACTACAACTTATTTCTAGTACACCAATAGTTTAAAATTTGTCTCAACTTAAATCCTATGTATTCTACACTCTACTTAATATTAATATCATATTGAATATATTCTGTTATCTTAGGCAATATACTTTTACCCAGCAAACTTTAAGTGGCTGGGATCCATCATAACTAATTCAGAAACGCATCTGATTAAGAACTGGAAAAACGCAGTTCAATTCTCTGTAACGTTGTGAAGATTTTCCTCTTCAGATCATGGTCTTCTGGGATACAATGTTATCCAGTGCTGGAGGAGATGAGCTCATAGACATTTCCGAGAACCCTACACCAGTGGTCCCCAACCTTTTTGTGCCTACGAGCACATTTGAAAGTTTATGAGATCGTGGCGGGCACCAACCAATTAACAAAGCCAAATAATATGCAAAACAACACGACGTTTAATGATACAAGAAACCATGCAATCAAAAATATGTAGTTTTGCAAGTACAATTATTATTACTCAAGTGGGAAGTTAGTGTGATGTTTGGCACTGCATTTCATCGGCCAGTTTTTCAAATTTGGGAGTGTAGGATGATGTTGCTGCTCACAAACAATCGTCAAGTTGGGCGTCAGTAAGTCGAGATCTGCGCTTTGATTTTATAATGTTCATGGTTGAACGGCCTTCATTATTCAATATAACCTCTTTCTGTAACAACGCGGGCACCCAAAAAAAGGCTTGGCGGGCGCCACGTTGGGGACCACTGCCCTACAGCATCTACATTCTACCCTCAATATGGGGGTGAAATGTCCATCCAAAATGCTAGTAACCGAACATTCGTCAATGTGAAAATTTCATACCCAACAAAATATTTTCTCGTTATATACCACATACAGAACAGCTATGGGGTCCATTCAGCTATAAAAGCTGTATCAGGAAAGACTGGGCTATGAACTGAATGACCAGGGTTCTATTCTGCTTAGGGCATTGGGAGTTCTCCCTATAAAATATTCAAATCAGCTCAGCCCTTCTACACTTTACCACCTACTCACGCCCATGAATATGCATGCAGTATTCAACCCTCTGTCATCAACAATATCAACATGGCTGCCATACAAACTTGGTATGTGGAAACACTAACTTGTCATTCAATTACAGGGTCTTGACAAATATTTTGGAAGTAAGAAACTTTTATTAAATCAGCTAAAAAGACAGGAAATAAATAAAATGTCAACCATGTAAAATACTGTGGTGTGAAAATTGATAAATCATACTAACCTGATATATGAAATTCATATGATTACATGGTGTAAAACCATCTAAATATAGATAAAGTGGCATTAAACAATGATCCACATCAAGAGTGAGTGTTTTAACATGTATTATTTGTTATGAATCACATTCTATTGAGGTAAATCACTTTATACTGCCTTATTCCCCGTTGAATACAAAACATGTAAAGCTTGAAATCGTAGTGGCATTCCTTCAAACTTACTGCTGTTTGTGTGAGCTGTGTTGGGCTTTGTGGACCACCAATCACGAGGTTCTGTAGATGTTGCGGATACTGTCTCCGCCTTGTACTAGGTGAGTGGCCCGGACTGGACCCTTGAGACTCCTGAGGTGAGCCTCCAAACGTGAACCTGCCCATTTGTCGGGAAGACAGACTGGTGGGAGAAAGTGTGGATGGACTAACAGCCTGCGGACTCTGCACCAGGAAATCAACCAGCTGTATTAACAGGTTATCATTATATGAAATTATAGTTTAGATTGCTAAACACCACTAGTATGTGATATGTCCCTGTGATAAAACAATAACAAAATTAATTCCACAGAACCATAGAACAGCAATTCTCAAGCCATTTCCCACTAAAAAGGAACAATATTTGAGGTTTTAACAAGTTTCATTACAGTCTTGAATTTATTCTTTCCTGCATATGATAAATAAACTTAGTAGCTAACCAACTAACCAACCAACCAAAGATATAATTAACTAACGAACTCCACTGAGCAGAGTCCTTCTTGAGAAACTGACAGTCACCCACCTAGAAAAAGATTCTTTACTTTTTATGGATTCCATACCTTCATTACTGTGTACAAGAGTCCACCAGTGTACCCTAATATGGGATACTGGGGGATACTGGGAATGACCCGTTCTTCAAGTGCCTGAGCACTGCGGGTCCCAACTTTTCGTTGGCTTGATCTACAGACATTCGGTAGGACTCCTTGGACGAGGGATCAGCCCATCGCAAGGCCTCTACCTGTACACAGGACAGCACGACACAGAAAAACACGAACAAACATCCATGGCTTGAGTGGGATTCGAACCCACGGTTCCAGTGACCAAGCAGCACAAGGCCCACACCTCTGACCGTGCAGCCACTGCAGACCCCACTCTAATATGAGCCAAATGAAACCCATCCATATACATGCTATTTCTTTAAGAAAGATTATAGCTGAGTGGTTAGCACTCTGCTTTGTACTCAGAAAACCCTAGGTTCATATCTTGACCCAGAGACAGGCTATCCTGACTGAGGTTTTTCATACTGAGATGTACCTTAAATGAAGTCATGACAGCTTCCTTCCATATCCTTCTCAATTCATTATTCAATATTATTAATATTAATTCAATATAATTATTAATTTCTGTCGTTGCAATTTACATGCATCACTCCCAGCTGTTCATCTGTAAAAAGCGTCCTCATTCTCAAGCTGACATTCTTCATTATGCTTAGTGAACAACTGATCAAAGCAAGAAGTACTGCCAAATACAAATGATATTAAGAAACCGTAAATAAATATTTTTCATCATACAGTGTGAAACAATATTACAAAAACTGTATGTGGGCCACAGGTTGAGAACCACTGCACTAGGTAAACATACAATGCAGCATACTGTCTCTCTAGGCACACCACGTTATACACAAACACACATGCACATAATTGCATAAAGATTGTATTTTGTCCCAGTTACTTAAATTTTAACAAAACTGGACTGTGTTCTTTGCAAATTTTGAATTATTAATAAAAGATTATATCAAATATCTTACTTAGACTACTTTAGTTTCTAACCATACAAATCATGTCATCTTAATGCCATCGTTAAGTAAAGTAAATCAATATTGATGTGCCACATGAAGCATTAGCTCTATGGTAACATATGGGACTTGTATGCATGGGGTTATGGGATCAACTCCTGGTCAAATTGAAACATTCTGTTTTCTTTTACGCATCCACCATACTGTTATTTTACATTGTACAAAAAATCACTGCAACAAAATTTTGAATTTTCCAAAAAACCTATAACCATACATTGTATGACCCTTCTGCAAATGGAGCCAGTGTTGACCCCAACTTACAAATTTGTTTGGCTGCCATGATGGTATTACTGATCACAGGAATTTGAAAAGTATGATTTTAGGGTATTCCCCAATGGAGAAATGTCCATACCAAACTTAAACCAATCCATCCAGCAGTTCTCAAGTTAAATCATGCACAGGTTGGCAGGCAGAGACACATTCAGACATGACCAGACCTGCACGTGGTCATTTCATGCACACTGTGCAACCAAAAACAATATTCCACTTACTGTACTGTAAGAAGAACTGCTTGGATCCTCCTGATCCAAAGGTGTAGGCAAAGGTGGTGGAAAATGGAAACTGGTAAGGTCAGGTAGTGAGCCTGTATTGTTGCCGATGGGAATCTGAAGTGTACCGGGCTCCTGCTGCGATGGATAGATGCTGCAAGGAAGATAATACTGTACTGACATCTATCTGTTGGCCATCAACCAAATGAAAAAATTTGCAATGAAACATAATTTGTACAACAAAAAAGGTGAAATTGAACATACAGACTGGTGGAAAAGTCAGGACATACTGATCATCCCAGTCTACAAAGTTGCATCAACATGGAAGACACATACAACATTAAATTAAATTCAAACATATAAAGAAAAAACATATTCATATGCGTCTTCATTACGAACATGTCCTGACTTTTGTACCAACCTATATAAATTTAAAAAAATCCCTACACTGTGTGGCCCTAATTACTGCAGTAGCAATCAACAAAATGAATTGCACTGAAGACACAAACCACAGTCGAGAGAATAAACAGATGAAGTTACTAGAAACATACTTAATTCCTGGAACCCTTGGAACCTCACAGCATGACTTGGGTCTACCGTCGGAAGATAAATTCAACTGCTTTCTGCTAGGGTCAGTGTCACCTAACCCAATTCCTAACAACTGTCCATCAGTCACTGAAACAAATATAAAAAGCATTTGTAAGTACGAGGTTAGACTATGTCTCTGTGGAACTGTCACCACTGTCTTTCCCAGATGAGACACGAATGAATATGATGTAACAGTGCAATGACATTAACAGGGAAAAATAAGACTCAAGAAAAACCTGTCCCAATGCCACTTTGTCCATCATAAATCCCACACGGACTGCCCTGATAATGAGCTCAGACCTCCACAGTGAGAAGCCAGCAAATAACCACCTAAGATATGGCACAGACCGAAGTATGTGGTTACACATCGATGTTCACTTAGAAACATGCTTCTTGTACTGACATATAACAAAAGATTTCTAATTCTGATCTTGTTTTGGGGTAACGACACCACGTGGAAATTTTGCCAATGTTTCTGAGATTCTTATTTCCATCATATTCAAGTGACTTCTATGACTGTTTCTTTCATCTACCTTCTCAATTCATCAATTATTAACATCATATTAATGATATAATATTACTCGGACAGTTGATATGTGCTGAGATACAGTCTTCCACATTGGCAAGCTTTTTATGCAACTGCACGCAGACACAGGTGAAGTCTCTTTAAGAAGTTTATATATCTGCATGAAGCGACAAACAGGTTGTTTATTTTATTTATTTATGTTTTACTTAATGATGCTGTCAGTAGCTCAATCTTTACAGTGTAAAAACATAAGATGACTAATAAATAATGAATTACGAAGTACACAGAAGGATGTGGTAATGGCCTAAGTGATGGTGGTATTATGAAATTCACCTGAAAAGGATAAGAAACCTGTCCAGATAGCCAGTCTCCATGCCAAGATCTGAACCCACAATCTCCTAAATACAATGCAGAAGTGGTAACCACTCAGCCGCAAATTTTGGTTCGCAGGTCATAAAACAGCTCACCTCTCCTTTGTGAACCTGAGCTGTGTAAAGAAGTTTCACCTCCTATGTTCATGGCGCTCTGGTGTAGAGCTGAATCCGAGTTTGTGCGTCGCCAACTAGTGTCTGGAGGAGGCGAAAGATATGCGCCACTACTATACGGTGAGGTGTCTATCCGTTTCTCATTTGGTCTTGACCTCATTGGACCCACTCCCACACTCCGAACAACCCGTTCGCGATAAACCATAGGGCTGTCACTTCGTCCTGCTTTCATCTCTTCCAAGTTGCTCAAAGCACTCTGTAACAAAATGGAAAGCAAACTATGTGTATCATTTCAAGAAAATGCAAGACAGTATTTGCCTAAGGGAACTTAACATTTAAACAATGGATCATTTGTAATTCATCATCACAAATTAATAAGCACCAACATTATTCAATTTAAAACTAAATGTGCATTAGCGAAGGACAAAACCAATCAGAATGGTATAATACAATTTACTAAAACTTGTCCCGTATATGTACGCGCATGTAAGTTCTGTTACTACTGACACCCAATTCTAACTCCCTATTTCCAGTTCCAGCATTCATCTTACCAATACCTTCTTTTATACTGCTTGTTCCACATGACCTGTCCAACCTCTCCTAGCTTTGCCATGTTTTCACTTTCCTAACAAGGCCCATATCTATACTTTATCCTGCTTGTTTTACGCACATGTTCAAGATATCCACGTTGTATTAGCTTTCTGATTCAACTATAAACTTTATTTCCCTCCACTGTTACAACAATAAACTTTATAAACTGTCCTTCCGTATCCTTAAATATTCAGTATTCTATAATACTGCATTTAACTTATTCCTTACAAATTTTCCTTGTCGATCCTGTCTTACATCTTGATGACTTGATAAGTTTTTAGAAGTAACAACTAGCAAGCAACTTTTAGTGCATACAGGAAAAAAATACAGTATTTACAGAAAAATGACAGTGGCTGATCTTACTTAGGTCAATACATTATTTAAAAAGACTATACGAGGGGCAATAAAAAAGTTCCCGGAATTGTGGTATAGCACTGTAATGGTAGGACATATGGCAACGCTTACCTAATCAGCTTCAAACTAGGACCCTTGCGCACACACACACTTGCTCCATCGATCCTGCCATTGTTGGAAGCACCGGCGGAAGGCTTCGTTTGGAATCTTCCGGAGTTCGGCCGTCGTATTCAACACATCGCTGTTTGTGCAGCAATTCCTCACCAAGAAAAGCATTGCCGTCATCACCCAACCACCATACTCTCCGGATCTCGCTCCGAGTGACTTCTGGCTGTTCCCTACTCTGAAAATGGGCCTCAAGGGGACGCGCTTCGCAACCATGGAGGACATCAAATCGAATGCGACGGCCGAACTCCGGAAGATTCCTTCCGCCAGTGCTTCCAACAATGGCAGGATCGATGGAGCAAGTGTGTGTGTGCGCAAGGGTCCTACTTTGAAGGTGATTAGGTAAGCGTTGCCATATGTCCTACCATTACAGTGCTATACCACAATTCCGGGAACTTTTTGATTGCCCCTCGTATATGCCACGGAAAGTTTCACACTTATAAGACAAAAAAAGTATCACATAAGCACATTACATTAAATTACAAAAATAATGGCTTGCAAATACCACATAGGATTACACAAAGTACTCATACTGTTACATAACGCTTCCAAGTGTAATTACAAGACACTCGTTAATACCATTATAACAGCCTGGCAAATGTGCGGTCCAAGAGACAAGTTCTCTTGCCTGAGGGCTCTCGTCCAGCTCCATACAAAAATGCTGTGATAGCACCTTAAAGAACGGCCATTACTGATTTTCTGCATTTCATCGCTCACAATCACCATGCCATTTCAACATCCTACTGAACTTCCTTAACCACCAAAAACCATATACTTGCTGAAACTAAACAGAAAAGCTATAACACACAAGGCTTACGGACCAAGATATGAGATGTTTCACAGCTCACAGTCATAAAAAAGAGTATGCATAAGCATAATTATAACAAAACTTTGTCGTACAATACCTATACGGTCTGAGCTACTGACAGCATCATTACACACACCACAAACAAAATCCATCTTTCTTGAGAGGCTAATAGATACTCTGCTACTCAAAACTCCCTACTCTTTACAGAAACAGAAAGTTCATTACTGCGCTCACAAGATCCTGTCACTGAATCAGATAATCAACTTGACCCTACATCTTTAAGATCTATTTTAATATTATTCCCCCATCCATGTCAAGGTCTTCCAAAAGATCTCTTCCCTTCATATTTTCTGACAAAATGTATGCAGCCTATAAATTTATCGACTCATTTCAAATAAAGAAGCCATCATTCTCTTCCTGGAAACATTAGCCTCAATACCTACAGAATGGGGTCTCCCAACCTAGCTGGATATTGATGGTTCTCTCATGGAGGTTAAAGAGGCCGAAACTTGATGCTGATCACCCACCTCCATCTAATGTCAATGTCTAGAATGTGCAGAGCTTTGTCTCCATACTCCCTTGCAGTTCATACTAAGGAACAGAAAAATGTTATATTTACCTACACAAATAACTTTGTGTATAAACTTCGGCCTCTGTCTCTGCTAACCTTGTTCACCAACCCCCCAAGAGGTCCCACAATTTCTGTCTCTGCTTTCCTGTTTTTTTCCACACTCATTTTAACGACTTAGAGAAACATCGGGGAAATGAAATATCGTGAACAGTTAATCTTTTTCAGCTTTAATGCGAACACACCACAATGTTCATATACTTAAAATGCTAACGTCTGTTGAAATCTCACGTTCTTCAGACACATATTACATTTTCTCCATTTCCAATTACTTGTCCCTGTCATAATATTATCCACATGTCAAGAAGCCTGTACCCATTCAAAGTTTCATTCATATGTAATTCTAGCACAGCCTCACAAACCCATTCTCGGTACTATCTCAGGTATTCAATCTGTCTTTGTCATCTTCTCCTATTATATCACGTTGTTGGCATGGCCACCTACTGGCTACTACTACTACTACTATTGTCCACCACGTCACCTACCAGCAGAAGCCTTGTATTACCACAATCTCATGCAGTTCAACATTTCTATTGAATACAGAAACTAGAAAAGTGCATGAAAGCAGCTCTACAGCAGACCAAACCTATTTGATAAATGCATCCTTCATATGTAACCTGATCTCTGAAATGGTGAGGGCACAGACTTTTCCCATCATGTTAAAATCTTCAACTACAATACAACAAACATTCCAGTCGTCCAAATTCCCAACGATACTACACACTCCCAACGAATATTTTTCCTAACGCAACAACAGAAACTGTTAACACAAAGTCCACCTTATAATTCAATACGACGTTCTAAAATAATAAACAATTCAAACCACAGCCAACATCTGCTAGGAATACAGATGACACGTAAATAAACTCTGACGTCAAATAATGAATACAAATGAAGATATATAATGAGAAACAGACAATTCTATCTGACGAACAGTATAATTTTATAACATTAATTCCATTGCTTCCTTCATACGTTAGGTTAAAAAGTTAACAAGAAATTCCATGCAGAGGTACACGCCTTTTACAGAAAACATGTTTTGCGCTATAAGCTTAAGGAATCCGCTTAAACGGATAAGTTGTATGTTCCATCGTCTCTACAAGAACGTGTCAGGTTTACGAAGTTATGCATTTTCGTTTATAAAATGCCATAAATAAATTTATCTACAACAAATCTTCCGAAATAATCTCCACCACTATTTAAAATTGGCACATCAGTACAGTTATGCCTAAGTAGCAGGTAATGAAGTCGGGCAGGGAACTGATGATATATCACTACGCAATCTTAACTTCGACACTAGATGGAGGTGAGTGGTCATCTTCACGCTCCGGCCGCCTTATCCTCACGAAAAGAACCCCGGTACCCAACGGATATATAAGACCCAAAACCCGTCTGGGCGCTGGGACAAAGAAATAAATCCTGCCTTACGGGGAATCGAAGCCCCGTCCATCCAGCCTGTAGCACAGTCGCCACACTGACTGAAATACCACATGAAATATGAGAGAAATATTTTCCAAATGCGGCTTTCACTACTTTGCATATGCCATTGGCCTTGATGTTAATTTGTTGCAGATATGAGTGTATAGTCGTAAAACAAAGTTCACTGTCTGCTGCACACAAGCAGAAAGGATTTCCCTTGCATGTCCTTAATTATCAACGACGATATATCTGATCTGAGCGCCATGCAAAGTACGCTTCGCCACAGAACTGTCAATGTACATCACAATACTAAATTTCGACAAAATCCGTTCAGTATTTTCGAAGATGGATAAATCTCTCTCTAAACGCGTTAGCTAACTTCAAGGTTATGCAGTGCTTCCTGAGAAGCTAACAGTCGCTCAGTTACTAAAGAAATTCCCCGCCTTTTATGGAACACTACGGTTCGTCATTGTGTTCGCAACAGCCCGCCACTGGACCCTATCGTGATCGTGCTGAACACAGACCAAACATTCAAACCTCATTCCTTTAAAATAAATGCTAATATTATTCTTCCATCTGCACCTAGGTCTCCGAAGTGATCTCTTCCCGTCAGGTTTTCCAACCAAAATTCTGTATGCATATAGACCACATAGGACCACGCTAATATTTGGTGGAAAGTACACATTATGATGTTTCTCATGACAATTTTCTCCAGCCCTCTTAAACACGACTATTATTCTCAACACCCTATTAAAAACATCTCCGATGTTAACTGCTTCCCTTAAGACAAGTGGCCAAGTTTCAGTCCCATACAACACCACAGAAAAAGTACAGTGGAGTGTGGTATTCTGGAACGTACCGTCTCCACCTTCACTTACACCCTAAAGATGGAGGCGATACATTCCTCCGAAAAGTTGGTAATTACAAGATCAGGTGGTGAGGCACTAGTTATACATTCATATATTTCTAATTACGATGCATGACACGTCGAACTAGTTTCCGTACCAGTAACGTTATATGTATGTATTCATGAAGCATTCGATTTGACTCACGTTTATCATGAACGTTTCTTGTGGTAGTCCTAAGTCTCATAATACAAATGTCGAGATACAGGCAATGGACATCCAATTCAACATTTTGAAACGGCATCGTGAAAAACCTAGCGACACACAAATAAATGAATGTATTCATCACCATCTTCACAAGCATTCAAGGTCTTCAGACAACTTCCACATTCCAGTTATGACCCATTAGTTTTTTCTTTCTTTCTGTAACATGTTTGCCTTGAATGGCTCTAACTTGACTGTTTCGCACGATCCTTATCCCTTCATGTACGTTTCAAATATATACGTCGTACAAATTCCGAAATCGAGGCAAAAGTCAAAATTTCTGTCCCTATGGTAACGAGCGTGAGCTGGGCAATCAAGTAACTGGAAACGGATTGGCCTACCGGGATTCGTTTCCTGGCAGGGGTTTTACTCCGTCACTACGTCCAGACATACTTTGGGGCCCACCCAGCCTCTTCCCCAAATACTCAAAATTGGATGAAACGTGAAGTTAATCACTCACATTTAGTTCCGCTTTTGATGTCAAGGTTGCGATAAGTTACGTAAAGTAACAATTTCACTTTACTCAACATGTGAAATGTTAGGTAAATATAAAGTTACTCACAGCTCCAAGCACGGCGCCATGAAAGCGTAAAAGGGGCTCGCAGATAAAGCTACACATTAAATGCAAAATGAGTGGTCAATTAACTCTCTATAGGCGCTTTATCGCTGGGCAAAGAGACCTCATTTTCAGACTACGATCCTCTGGATTCTGACATTATGTAGTCTTGTAGGCTGACAGATTCCTCTGAAAGGTGGCAGACACCTACAAGACTGCATGTTGCCACAAGTAAAATGCCACGCTTCAAGCGTTATGAAGTACGACAGACATGTATACATAAACATTCATACTTGTGTGTCATTAGTATTACCGCATCCAGCTAACCGCCACACATAAACGTTATTGATCACAAGCAGGAATACAGCGTCAAGTAAGATTACTCCACCATCTGATTCACTGCTGATATCCAGCGGCTCGCGGACAGCTCCATAATTCTTAATTATCCCATGACAAATATTAATTCACTGGCATAATTGAAAGTCAACATCGGATACCGGTTTAAAACACAGACATATATGTCATTTTACCGCAAATATTTTGAGCAGACAAAGCAAGTAGTAGGCTTATATCAGGTTGGTAATATTTACTACTCATTCAAACGAAAAGAGAATTTATGTTGCGTAGAAAACAGACATTGCGTGACCGAATGACATACAATTTATTCTCTGCAATGCCTTAATTCCCTCAAAATTAGAAATTAATTTCTTCAGACTAAATATAACGATTGAAGATGTATAAAGTTCATTCCAAAGTCCGATATATTTGTAAGTATCTTTTATATGCATTTAAATCCGAGATTTATTACGCTGCATGATGTCTTCAGTCCATTACGATAATTATAGCCTATAAAATATTTCCTTCCTTAACCCTTTGAAGTCGAAGCTTATCTAAACGCACGCAAAAATTCAGTCCGTACCTCAAAGAAAACACAACTCTTCACCATTACAAACATCAACTGGTTAACGATGTTTTGGGAAATAATCGCGGTTTACAATGAGAATCACACCAAACCCACACACAAAAGTCGAGTTACATTTTACAAAGCAGGTGGTACACATACCACTGGGCTCTAAGAGGTAAGTAAATACATCCAATGGATTTGTGTAATTATGTAAGTAAATCGCTCCTAAATAACTAACCATAATTACATTCCGGTCGGGGTTCTTGTCCAAATACACAGAACTCGCTTTGTCTTTTAGCCAATGATTATTACGGCGACACATAGAAAGTCAAGAATGTCTAATCTTGATGACGTATGTATTATTTCCTTGTTCTCTGAAACCGAATGTGATCTGGGACTTAAATCACAAGATACGCCTTTATAACCTGGAATAATAGCCACGGTGGTCTAGCGGTTAGAACGCTGGCCTTGTAATCCTGGGGGGGGGGGGGGGGGGGGTCTCGGGTTCGATTCCCGGCGGTGCCCGAATTTATAACTTGTGTTGGGCAAGGCCGTGGTCTAGGCAACACGGAGTTTTCCTCCGGGGGCTTCCCCGGTTTCTCCGTGGCATCCCAACAATTACTCCATTCACACACAGAAGAAGGCAATGGCAAACCACTTCTGGATCATCTGCCAAGAACGTATATGAACAGGTCCCAGTCCGAGAAAAGGATGGAAGGATCCTGTTCATATGGACCTGTCGTCAGACAGAACACTAAAATAAAATAATAACAACCTGGAATAAATGTGGGGTTTGTGTTTCCGCAATAGTTAAATGAACCATAATTGGTACTTCCTCCAGGTAAACGACACTCTGAGCTTACTGAATGCAAGACTGGTCCCAGTGACATGCTACAGGGGTACTACCGAAAACAGGTTCACATATTTACGACTCCAGGTTCTCAAGACGGCAAATATGAAGTTCCACTACTCGGTGTAATATTATATAAGACATTTTCAGTTTCACATAATTACTCGACAATTTTCTTCGGCAAATTCATTCACTGATGACACATACGACACTGCTTTAGCCTGAGCTACCTTTCAACATCAGGTTTAATTTCTGCTGTTGCCATTACAACATCCCTCCACGTGTTCATCAGCAAGACAAGTCCTATTTCTTGATTTGACGTTCATCATTAAGCTGATCAATGCTCGCAGAGGAAGGTATCGGATACGGATCGTAATTATCTGGACACTTACTTCATGGGTCTGAGTCAGTAAATTCTATCTTCAGAAAATTCGTATTTACAGAAGTGTACAACTTTGATCGACGATGAGAAACGAATAAACAAAGTTACACATAATTTATCTCTTGTTACAGAATTTACGTCAATGTGGAATTAGTGCGTTTATTGTCATCCTGCCAGCAATGACGAATCCAAACTGACGCAATTAGATTATCTTATCTACAAAGTGGCGATATGTGCGAGAAATTTACAAATGTTATGTTCGATACACACTTCATTTGTTAAAGAGTTACAAGTTATCAACAGTACCATCATTTCCGCAAACTCGGGCAGATCACAGAAATGAACCAACTCTGACGTAAGGCTTCCTTCTTCAGAAGCTAATACCAGCTCACTTAGCCAACAAATTCCCGAAGCTCATTTCTGCATTCACAACAAATCACAACCTAACCCCTATCCTGAGCCACGTGTCATTGCTAATATGGGTAAAATATCGTATTGTAATCGAGAGAAGAAAATGACTTTTATTCTGAGATACTGCGCTGTATTGCCCTGATGATGGAGGCAGTAAGCATCTTTGAAACGTCAGTCAATTTCTACGAGACTACAAGGCGCAATATGCCAGTAGCCATTCATACTCGACGCAGTGAGAACCTTAAAACTCACCTACAGAATGCAATTCATGCTGACATATTACAATAACGAAAAGAATAAGACTTACCGTCACAATACCGAACCGCGTTTTTACGAGTCAAACATTTTAGAATTTAGCAGTTACACGCAATGAATTTTACTAATATTTCGGACCAGGTTTCAGTCAGGGAATGAAACTGCGCACTTCAGAACTTCCTGTATTTATGCGTAAGCGCGGAAGAGGATCTGACTGGTCTGACTGCTGGTAAGGAAGCCTACAGTCGATTTTAAGGTTAATGTAAATAGCCTTCAGGTGGAAGTAAATTTCATGTGCCATGATTACAGTATTCGCAAGACTGGTGTATCGAGGCACTTGCTACAAATACATGCTTTGCTGTTCACAGTAATCTGCAGACCTAAGTAAACAACAAGATGAGAGGTTTAATTTATCATAATAAATCACGATTTCGCTTGATATCGAAGCATTAAGAACAAACACAGAGTAACATCTTAGTTTTTTTTTATCGAATCAATCATTATCAACAAGGGGTCCACGAGTTGAGTAATTCTATATTGTTTTTATGCTGTATTACAGCAAGTTTCAAGCTAATTTTCATCAGTATTTTTTTTATTTCCACGGTGGAACAAAACTAAAAAAAAAATCCATACCTTACATCTATATTTCAGTTGGTCTACCTTCCATTTAATCAAAATGTAAGAGTTAATTTGGGGTAGGGGGTCTACGGTACTCATTCCAAAAAGTCTGAGGAAACTATTCGTGTTCATCACACTTTCCAAACTTGTTGGATGGATTCTGCCCCAAAACTACTGCCAGCAAACACATCAAGCCACCCAACAGAACGTTTTATTTCCGTTAAACAAGACACTTTCTCACAATAAACTGCGAATGATATAGTGAATTTATTTCAAGCGAAATAATTACAGTATTTAGACAGCAAGTTTACTGTCAGAGCACTGAAGAACTAATACATTACAGGTAAAATATGATTGTCTACCAAACAGTACGTCGAGACTCAAGGATAGTTTTGCTATTAAGGAAGTCGCAACTCAGAATTACGTGGCAATATGCCTCAGCGGATCTGGCATGCAGGAAATAAAGCAAGTAGAGAGACAGACTACAAAATAAATACAGCTAAAAAGAAAATCTATAAATCGCTCGCCACATATAATTATGCGACTTAAGAGTAGAGGTCTGTACGGATCTGGGCCTGGTTTAAATGACAACATTCAAATACAAAATTTCGGACTTTCTCCAGCCATTCTTTTTTCGACGCATTTATCTTACGCTCGTGAAACAGTCGGGCTCCGGAAATAAATCTTACAAAACTGTATATCCCATTGACTTGATTTTCTCGGAGATTTTTCACAGCTGTCCCCACCCGGAAATAGTTCGAGACAACACTTTACAAACTTGACATCCGATATCTTTGTACCATTCCCCAAACGCGAAATAATCTGAGATGTTTCAAAGCGTCGTTAAATAATTCACTAAATAATTACTGGCGTCTGTGTATTAAAGAAAACATGAATTAATGATACTACAATCAGGACGGATTGTAAATAGATCGGGCTTCATTCGGGCTGGAATAGAAGAAAGACGGGCTTAGGTCGGGTACGAGTAACATATCTGAACATAAACTTCGAGATCGGGTTAATTTCTAAAATACTGGCCCGTGCAAACCCCTCCTTCAGTTTCTTAAATGCAGCTAT
Source organism: Zootermopsis nevadensis (assembly GCF_977971745.1). Lineage (NCBI taxonomy): Eukaryota > Metazoa > Arthropoda > Insecta > Blattodea > Termopsidae > Zootermopsis > Zootermopsis nevadensis. The sequence continues at coordinate 10,919,528 of NW_028259139.1, read as the reverse complement.
GGTCTTGAGACATAGCAATCGGTCTGTATGACAGGATTATACCAGATGTGAATTCGATTGAGTTCATCTAGCTTAGGATAGCGACCACTCTTGTGACGAATCTTCGGATTCCACAAAAAATACCAGGAATTTAATTACTAGCTGAGCAACTACTAGCTTCCCAAGGACGATTCTGATCCACAGAGTTTGTTAAAAAGTGTTCTGCCGAAAAATTAATAAGATACAAAAGAGACAGTGTTCCTTTAGACGTATACAATGAATATCAGAATATGTTGATAGCACACCATTAAATATTTTAATTCACACTGAAGCACATTCATTAAGGAATATAAAAGTATACCTTAAGTCTTGAATATGCAAGTTATTTCTATACCAGTTAATTTTAATCTCTTAACAACGAATAGGATATGAGGGCACGTATACATATTCATGTGCCACTAAGAAAAACTTTACTTAGCGGTTGGTTGCTAGGGAGGAACTAAACATTTCCTTACACATTACGACCAGCGAATGTCCAAACATTACTGGGCGAAAACCACAATGAAGCTAAAGATACACACTGGTAGCTAAAATTCATATTCTAAAATGAATTAAAATACATAATATAGAAAAAAAAATCAAGTTTCTCAAATACTTATTCACCCACTCCATTCACGTAACATTAGACAAACATGTGCAATTTTGGACTACTACTCTGAAACAGAAAATAATTTTGGTACTGACACAACGTAATTAGATAACCTATGACCTTATCAGTTAACAGAACTGCATCAATGCATAAACAAACTTAGTTCACCGACTTTCTAACAAAAACTCCCAAATGTTGTACTCATTTAAAACACATGCTCCACATTCAATTTAGGTCATTTCTAAAATCTCTGCAGTATTCATTTACAGTCCACTTTCCTCATTATATAAAGAAAGAGATAATTACGGTCAGGTCTACACAGATCTTGTGCGCCACTAACATAGCACCTAAAATGTTCAAGATTAGGTCTGGAATTTTCAGCACATAATATAATGGTTTTATATCTTATTTCTCAAGCAAAATATCTTCCACTCATGGTAAAAAAATCCATTCATTATATATCACGTTTAATGACCTTGCCATATCCAAAAATAAATATAAAATGAAGTCAACTGAAAAAAAACAAGTAAGCAACAAGTCTATTAAATAATGCGTATAAACTATATAAACAAATTTATTTATTTATTTAGTGTTCTGTCTGACGACAGGTCCATATGAACAGGATCCTTCCATCCTTTTCTCGGACTGGGACCTGTTCATATACGTTCTTGGCAGATGATCCAGAAGTGGTTTGCCATTGCCTTCTTCTGTGTGTGAATGGAGTAATTGTTGGGATGCCACGGAGAAACCGGGGAAGCCCCCGGAGGAAAACTCCGTGTTGCCTAGACCACGGCCTTGCCCAACACAAGTTATAAATTCGGGCACCGCCGGGAATCGAACCCGAGACCCCCTCCAGGATTACAAGGCCAGCGTTCTATCCGCTAGACCACCGTGGCTGTATAAACAAATACCAACCAATAATAAAGCGTGTCCACAGGAAATCTCACCCATTAACAAACCAATCAAAGTGACTACGACGTATAGAAACACGCGGCTTGCGAAACTCGTAGAACAATTCGAAAAGTTTATTTTCTTTGTTCCAGGTCTTTTAGGCAATCAGTAGCGGCGCTGAATTCGATAATACACTAAATGACGTCTCCACAAGAGAGAGCTCAATGTGTAGTTTGGTTTTCGGAAACGAAATCGCCGATTACAGTTCAAAGAAGTTATAACCGTGTTTTTAAATAGGATCCACAACACAAGAAGACAATGAAGGCCTGGTATGAGAAGTTTCTGGCTACAGGGAGTGTCTTATGGCAGTCAGGTTCAGGCAAAAAACCGCACGTCTGGCGAAAAGGTGGAGCTTGTCATGGAAGCCTTTTTGAGAGAAGTCTGACAAAGTCGATTCGTACATCGTCACTTGAGCTCAACATCCCACGTTCAACATTTCATAAGGTGCTTCATAAACGACTTCATTTATATGCGTACAAAGTCCAAATTGTGCAAGCCTTCCAGCCAAATGACCGACCACGACAACAGTTCGCCATCGAGATGCTTGACCGTATTGATCAGAACCCTAATTACTTATGGAATGTGATGTTTTTAGACGAAGCAACCTTTCATACTTGTGGTAAAGTGAATCGCCACAACATACGCATCTAGGGATCAGAAAACCCACACAGTTTCGGGAACACGTCAGACACAGCAAGAAGGTCAATGTTTGGTGTGGGATGATAAAAGACAGAATTATCGGACCCTTTTTCTTCATTGAGCCAACTGTAACCGGAAACATTTACCTGGACATGCTTGAACAATCTGCCCTCCCTCAGTTTGTCTCAGTAACCCAATGCGATTTTATGGACTGATATCGAATATCGCTTAGATATCCTGAGAGCTACTAACGGAGCTCATGAGGAAGTGTACTAAGTAAAACTTTTTGAGTTACTCTACATAACGCCACAAATCACGCAGCTTCCCCCCCCCCAATTTAATCTGTTAATGGGGGAGAATTCATGTGGACACCCTGTATAACTCAGAAAAACAACAACAGAAGGTGCACAATAATTTCTAGGAAGGACAATCACACACTGACTCACTAATCAGACAAAAATAAACCAGAAAACACAACACAAAATTACAATTACAAACATAGTAGTAAGAAGCATCTTATGCAAAACATTAAAGAAACTAAGCACAGAAAACCAACTTTAACCAGTCACAAATATAACATCAAACTAAATTCATCAAAGTTTAACACAACACAATCACTTACTTAAAAGGCATAAATGGAACAAAAGTATGTACAAATGCACCAATGAAGCACGTAACATCACACATGTTCCATGGTCCCGATGTCCATTTACTGCGTGAGTTAATTACATTACAGAGACATTACTGAAATCTATATTTTATGTGATGTAACAGTCTTTTGAATGATGAAGTGTTTGTAAGAAAATCATTAATACTTGATTTGAGCTTTATGTACATTGAAATGATTCAAATCAAAACATTGTGTTCCGGTGCTTAACAAAGATCCTTCGCTCTCCAAAAACACAATAACTGAAATCTCTTTAGAAAGTCTGAAAATATACTGAATTTCCTCAAAATTAAAAAAGCACTTTTACTCAAAATTTAAAATTTCTGAAATCAGAGTGTATCTATAAATCAATAGCGTTTTTTTCCTGAAAACCTATTAATATATCAAGGGTGCATCTTACAATCTATGGCAGGGGTCTCCAACCTTTTTGTGCCTACGGGCACATTTGAGAGTTTATGAGATCGTGGCAGGCACCAACCAATTAACAAAGCCAAATTTTCTTTTCTCTGGACAAATAAGAAATGGACACCAAATAATACACAAAACAACACGACGTTTAATGATACAAGACACCACGCAATCAAAAATACGTAGTTTTATAATTACAATTATTATTACTCAAGTGGGAAGTTAGTGTGATGTTTGGCACTGCATTTCATCGGCCAGTTTTTCAAATATGGGAGTGTAGGATGATGTTGCTGCCCGTAAACAATCGTCAAGTTGGGCGTCAGTAAGTCGAGATCTGCGCTTTGATTATATAATGTTCGTGGTTGAACGGCCTTCATTATTCAATATAACCTCTTTCCGTAACAACACGGGCACCCAAAAAGGCCTTGGCGGGCGCCATGGCGCCCGCGGGCACCGCGTTGGGGACCACTGATCTATGGTATATTAAAATTAAGGAACTATGGTAACATGCAGATGGACAAAAATTACTACCCCTACATGTGTTCATTCAACGCTACATAGTCTGAGCTACAGAAAAAGCATTGTTAAATAAACTATAAATAATAAACATGTGTTCACTCTGTACGAAGAACACATTTGGCGGAAATCAAATCTGCTCTGTAGCAAGTAACTACGCTGACTTATCAGAGGTTCCAATAAAATTACCAGGGCTATTTGAAAAGCACAAATTGGAGAAACAAAATCACTGTATTTTACAAATAACGCAACAAGCCAGAGCACCCCCTCCCCCTGCCAACCTGTCTAGACACTTACCACTGAATCTCATACTGAGCTGGTTCAATCCCTTTGCGACATAACACATCATTTGTTTCGAGGAGAGACCGTTAATCCATGCCCAACCTCAAGCTATAAGATCAGCCTTTGTCAGTGACTGTTTATTCTCCTCTATTTGTAACATCGAGAATTGCGCCATGCTGCACATAACACAGACATGATCAAATGCTGTCATAAAAATTAATGTTATTTCCATTTTCAGTTCATGCCTGCAGGACTTCTGCTCCGAACAGTTTACTCAGACAATTCACAATAAGTCAAGGCCAACGGAATGTTTCTGCATCAAATGTATTTGCTATTAGAACACAGCGGATCAAGCAAGACCAGCATAATATAAGCTACTTTCTGTTTATTTTAAAAAGTAACTTTAAAAATAAGATTTGGGGTTTTCACAGCGGTGAGGATGAAGATTTCTGTCTTCTGGGTTGTTGCGCTGTGTAGTCTGGTCAATGTTTAACATCGACCAGACTACACAGCGCAACAACCCAGAAGACAGAAATCTTCATAACTTTAAAAGATTTATCACCTTGTTGGCACTCTGAAAACACATACATTTCACATATAGTTTATATGCTTATAATATCCCACTATATAAAATGTTCACACATTTGGCTACTACTGTTCATTAGAACACTTCCAGCCACGAAATTAATTTTCTTAAGATATTCATTCTTTAAACGTCCTGCACTAAATATTGATACGGTTGCCACTACTTCAAAATTTATATAATCACTGTGCTGGAATCAGTGACTCAGTAACAGTATCAGAAGTCCTGGACATTTGTGAAGAACTGACGACATCAGTCTCTCCAGTTTTTGCAGTATGGAAGTGTGTGGTTGGTTATCGGGGTTGAGCCCAGACTCTTAGGCAAGGCATGGATAATCCCATCATATGTCTTAATAACCGGGGCAATTATATTGAAAAATAGTACAAATATGTACCATGATTTTCATCTAATAAGATAACAAAGTCCTCTCACAAAAAAATGTACATTACTTTTTGGACTCCTTGTAATAAGTATCTCTACTAAACCTGATTTTGTGCAACAGTCTGGCCCTAATACACTTATTCTGATCACTAACACTAATGTCAGTATAATCTTTTCATAATGAAAAATTCATAAATAGTGAAGACGTACAGAATACTTTTTTAATTAAGTCTCTCGTCGTGTAGCTTTGAATAATAAAAGGTGTGCTAACTGCCTGTTTCCAAGAAACTTGCATTACTGGCTACATAAACAAACTTGTGTTTTATCCTTAAAATGTCACAAAATCCAGCTTCGTTTATTCAAGTTGTGCCGAGTTGTGGGTAGCGGTGGCAAGTTGTTTGGTGGTAGCCATAAATTCTTTTATGCATAAGCAAATTGCATAAGACAACATTAATAAATGTTTATTTCTGATTCTGAACGAAGCAGTCTAAAGAATGAAACAAAGTCAAAGAATTTTGTTACGCAGCAAAAAAATTAAGAAGCGGGTACAACCGTCGGTTTCACAAAGCACAGAAGCTGATGACAGCCAAGCTGAATATTGTGCAACAACTATTATGGGCAAATAGCAGGCAAGTAACAGCACACCATTTACCCCTACCTTCAAATCTACTGAGTTACTGCCTATGTGGTTGACATTGGGCAGAGACCCACCTCGGTAGGAGCCAAGAGATTGGTTAATGAGAAGATGTTGCTTAGGCACCTAGAACACAAAAGCACACACAACTACTGAAAAGCACAAGCCCGATGCAAAAATAGAAGGAATCCAATAAACATTAGCCAAGATGCAGTTGAACCAGCCTCCCATCTACAAAACACATCTAGGCATCCAGAATGTGAGGCATAACAGAAACACAATCCATCAGAGTAACAGAACAGGGCTTAATTTCTAGAGGTGTGAGGACTGAAACAAGCTGGATACCCCTGACCAAAAGATAATACCATGCATAAAATTTTAAACCTTACACTAATTAGGTGCAAAAGATTAATTCTAAAAGAAAGTATTCATATTCCATGCAGTTATTATTTATATATAATCATTCTGAATTGTTCCCAACAGAAATTAAGCTCTGATGAATAACAAAATATATATTAACAAGAAACCATCTAGCCAGAGATACCAATAAGAATAGCGTAACAGATAATAAAAACAAGAAAATACAACTTTGGTCTCAGAAACTACTCTGAACTATAAATTGAAATACCTTAAACATAAATGGTTAAATAATATATTTTAATTTCATTCTCCCTACTTACCATTCGACTAAACTTTAAAACAAACTGAAATCCATTTCTTACTTTTGCAAATCTTGTAAATATGTCAGAGTTTATACGCACATATAAAATATATTATATATTTAAGATTAATTTTAATGGTGGTAAAAAATGTGGATCGGAGTGTGATGGGTTATAATGTCACAAATTCTTGTAAGTAGTTCAAATGACAGAAGATAAAGGTGGTATGTTCCTCTAAAATACTGATAACCACCTACAAGATTACATCACATTATAATCCAGCAGTCAAGAATCTCCCATGGTATAACTGAATTGTAAGTTTTGATGTTTTTGTGCCTCATTACCTGGTCATTTGACCACACAATACAAGGAAACAATGACCCATTATACTGTAACACTGAATTTGATGTGCAGGTACAATGAAAGGGCAAATATCTACAAACTGATTCTGGTTTATCATCAGAAGTATGAACTAAGTATCCATTAAGTGAGCTACTGAAAGGTTTAGCTTTATTAGTTATTTAATTATACTGTGTCAGTCAAAGGAGCTATTTAGTATCAAATGATAAATTGTAAGTAGCCCATTAACAAAGTTTCGAAGTGAAGGATTTGAAGTTCTTAGGATGGCAAGTATGAAGCCAGTTATCTTCTGGGTTGTACCAACATTTCCGAGGTACTTGCTGCCTCCTGATGACATACACAACAAATACCTCTGAAACGCTGGTAATTTTTTAACAGACTAAACAGCATTACAACCCAGAAGACTGGCAATCTTCAAGGTTTTTAAGTAAACGTAAACTATTTCAAGGTACTTTAAAAAACCCAGACAGCACGCATAATTATCTAGTTGAGATACAAAGAAACTTATATATTTAATAAAGGGTAGAAGAAAACGTAATGTGAAAAGCACTCTTAAACCAAATACACTCAAAGCAACAAATAACTAAGCATTTATTCTCAACATTCTGTTAAGTATTGGAGTAATTCTTCACAAAGAGCATTGATAAATCAGTTTAACCATAAAAATACCAAGATCTTACACAACAATATCTAAAAAATAAGTAAACAGAAAGCCAACACCAGTTAAACTGGTCCCATGAATCTAAATTGTCTGCCATTTTGTATTACAAGTAAATGCCCTCTGGTTGTAAAGAAACACATTTCATTCTTCAATGATTCAAGCTCAAAACATTCGCACAAAATTTAAACAAGTTGACAGTGAACCCATACACTTATTCCTGAAGGTGAACAGGGATGTAGAAGTAAAGACATGAAAATAATTCTCACCTTGGCCAACATTTGAAAAAAACAAAAAAACAATGAAATTTCTTGTCTATATATTATTGGCTATTAGGAGAATGACAATGAAAGAATTCATCAAAGTGACAAGACACTATCCCAGCATTTGCCTGGAGAGTACTGAAGAAAATCATGAAAAGCCTGTCAGGAGAGCCAATTTCTGAATGAAGATTTGAACCCAGGTCCTCCCAAATATGAAGCGCTGACCACTTGGCTGCAACATTTGGGGGCATCCATTTTGCTCTCAACAACAGGATGATAGTGAAGATGAAAATGGCAGCTGAAAGAGAGGACTTGCTGCTTATTGTGTAATCCCAACTACTATGATGGCCTGTAATACCTCACAAAGTTCTGACCTTGTAAGAGATATGGAATGGTGAAGACAGGCTTAAAAATCTGCACTGAATCAAGCTAAAGCAAAATCTGGAACCTTTTGCACGAACAACACCTTATTCTTAGACCACTAGGTTCCTGTGTGTCTTCTGTTCATTAAAAAACATTTAATTAAATATATTTTAAGACACATAATAACCTTACCTGAAAAATATTTTCATCACAGTTTCACTTACGCTGTCACAAATTTCAAAGGAATATGTGACAAAATAATCATGTATAAACGAAAATATTCCCACATAAATATGTATCAATCAAAGGAAAGTATACCTTTAAAACATATTAACAATAATGAGGGAATTTAATTTAAAACACAACCCCAACAATAATACTTGAACCCCTTCATGCACAAAATGACAAAAGCAATGGCAGTACTCAATTCTTGCAGATGTATCCTGTTGTATATATGCTGAATTGCTTGAAACAGGTGCAGCTATAATTTCAGCTGTTTTGTCACTTGATGAAAACTTTTCATAGACATACACTTTTTGCATTCTAAAATTTTGTTACCAGTCAGTGTATTGTTTCCTTACACTACTTCCTTGTCAGGATACATATTGCTAAATGTTTTGCAAACAGCAGCAAATGATTTCAGTATAAAGTAACATTCAAGAATAATCATGTTCTGCTCATAAATATACCATGTTTGCACCATCACAGCTTTAGCAAAACTGGTATGAGCAGCAACCTAGCAACCAAAGTGACCTTAGACTCTAGTGTCACAGGAGAGATTGAGAGTCTATTACACAGAGTTGGACATGCCTCCAAACTAATTTCTTTTACCACTATATATGACTGTTGTTGGGCTACATTTTAAATGGTATACCTTGCACTTCATCCTCAACAACACTACTAATACCGTTTTGCATGCACCAATAACCAACTCCATAAAGCAAAATCCTTCTTCACGAGACTGAATCCTATCCTCTGCCATCTGAGTTCAGTCCATAACCTTTCTTTAAGATATATATTACTATCCTCCCATCTATACCTATGCCTACCAATTATGTCTCATTCAGATTTTCAGTATGCACTTCCCACCTCCACCATGTACAATACATATATCATACTTCCCCCTCCCCAAGGCTGAAGATGGAGACAGTATACTCCTCCAAAACATTTGCTGGTATCTACCTACAAGTCCACAAGATTTTAACAACCAAGATCAACACTGATATTGTAGGTTACATTTTAAATATTTATAATACAATATAATCTTTATATTAATCACATGCTTCATAGAAAATGGTTTTATTTCCATTGTGTACTACGTATATACTCCCCACAAACAGCCTGTAGTCTAACACAAATCATTCTGACACCATAAACAGGCAATTTTTGTATGAAAGTTAAAACTGAAATCAATATTTGAATGTTGATTTTCACATTTTATCAGAAAGCTAATCATTACAATGTACCAATGCTCCTGACATTCAGTCACACATGGGCAGAGAACCCCTTGTGGATGTTGTACAATATGCAACAGGAAGTACATGAAAGTATATATTTAAAAAGTTATAAGCCAGTAATTTTACTGTTGTCAATAACTTTACTCTAGCAATTAAAAAGTATATTCTCTTCTTAGATCCTAGTCCTTAAAACTTTAATAACCTAACAGATATAAATGTACTTGGATGTTCTCACAGTTCTCTCATTTGAATATGAAGTAAACCTAACATCACAGAACTAAATGTTATAAAAACATTTTTTTCTCAAAGCTAAAACTCCTAATTCTAACCAAATGCATGTTTTCATGAAATAATATACACATCAAACTTTAGATTCAACTATATCAAATACAGGGCATTGCTATATCATCAAAACTGACAGAGCTAGTAGAAAAGTTCAAAGTGGTAACTCCATCTGGTCAACATGATTTATAAATTTAATATGAATTAATCATGATTCGTATTCTTTCAAAGCAAAACATTATCTCCAACATAAGATGTTCTATAACATGTAAAAATTGCTTGAAAGGAAAGAAAACATGTATCAGTTTCTCAAATGTTATTACTTTACATTTATTTCCGGCAACTTTTCCTATCTTAATTAACTTTTTGACTTAAGGAAAATATCTTTGAGAAGTTGTATGTTTACATAGAATGTTGGTTAAATCAGTCTTACATATGACAAAAAGGATATCCTTTTATCAAATGTCACAAGGACAGTTATCGACAGGTTTCTACAAAGATGTACAAAATTGTAAACTGTGTATGTCAAGATAATAGAATTACTAAGTACTCACACACTTCAGTAACCTCGTATTACCAGTTCATTTAGACTTGAACTTGAACAGCTAAGAGTTAAATATCTGACCTTGACTGATATTTACCAACAACACAGTTAAATAAATGACGTCCTCAAGCCAAAAATCATATTAAACGTTCGCTCAACGTTTTAAATTAAATTATGTCAATCGCTCAAAATGTAAACAACAACAAACGTTACAGATCTTTCGAAATAAATTGCCTCTTTTCCATGTGTTTCGTACAGGTGTCATTTCCGTAATTCATTAAAGCTGAAACGATTAACTGTGTGTACACTTAACATCATAAAGAATGATACCTCATACTTCTCCTAGCACAATTAGGCATTCCATTTCTCACACACACATCTCATTCTACAACAAATAACACTGGAAGCAAAAACTTAGGCTAGTTTCCTTCGTGGCTTGTTTATGTTAGGGCTAGAACAATAACTGTAGGAATAAAAACAATCAATGTCGCAATTGCTTACTTTACTAGTTGCATCTGACACTTCTCGCATGATCTGTTCGAAGGCAGCTGTTTCTTCTGCTTGCTTCTGAGTGTGTAACGCAATCTTCTCACTAAATTTTCTTGGGTTCGCCATGATGGCTGCTTTAGTTTTGACTTGCAAGGCAAGGCAAATAGCCAATGAAAACCTATTGACACAGTTTCCCACGCTATCTGTTGGTACAGTTTTATGAACATGGCCAACTCTAATACATTAAAGTTGGCAGAAATGTTTAGCAAAGGTCAATGTTGCTTTCAATTTTTTAAACATGTAACATGTTACATTAACTTCTGATAGATAAATGTCACTTCAGAAACATGCTACACATGTAAATCTAAAATTTATAGTTATGTAACCGTGTTTCCACAGACCGTTACATGCGCTTATAGAGACAAAAAATAGATATTCAGCGCGACTCTCGCTGGTAAAGTCACATTTATACAATATACCAGACTGAACCAAGTACTGGTCATGCTCATGAGTTTTTTAAATATTGTATTAGTGAGGCCTGCGAGGAATTTACAATAATTTTATATTTCTTGTAAAAACACCATTTTTCGAGAATGAGTGACAAATCAAGTTGTATTGTGAGGTAAATGGAATCATGGGCATTAATATAATATCAGCTAGCAACAATGTATTGCTGGTATAAGAAATTATGGTGGATTCTCAAGGACCCGTAGTTTAAGCCGAAGAGGGCAGAATCGTAAAGCTGCCTTCTACTCTTTTTATTCTTCTGTAACTCTTACGTGCCGACGAATGGCGCCTATACTATTATACCACTACAGTAGGATGATGTGTTTGCTTCGAAGATGGCCGCTTTCATGTGTAGAAGTAAAGTGATTTGTAGCCATTGGATAAAGATAGGTCGTTTTTACTACTGTTCAATGGTCGGCATGACTTACAGATCAGTGTATAATATTTCAACCTTTCGTAACGTAACTTCCATAACAGAAGTGCGCCTAGAAAGGATGGAACAGAACTTTAAAAATGAAAGGTCTTTATCAAAGAACAAAACTAACTGTATACATAGGCACAATGTAAGTTGTTTTCACATGATAGGGAGTTGTGACGTTGGTAAAGCAACACAATCAAAGAATTACCAAACAAGAAATTCAAACATTACAGGCATAAGTCGGTGGTACTCCGATGGCAGAGAACCACCAAGGGAAAAATTACCAAGTTTGATGGACTTTCCAGAAATAGTATGGCCTAATATTTTTAAGACACTGAGGAACTGGATATTGGCTAATCTCATCATTAGGCCATATTTTGATCAAGAATTTGGTCTTCCAGATTTTGTACTTGGATCAAAACAGGTATATCAAACAATGCAGTATTTTGCATATTAATCCCATTTAATTACAGGCTGATATTACAAAAAAGCCCATTTTTGTAGAAAAGTCTAGCATTTTGAAGTTCTTAAAGTATAGGTTTGAGTTGTCCGTGGTGCATTACATATATACCAGAACATATACTTTGTGAATACTTTTCACATTTAGTCCACTGTAAGTAAATTGTGTATTTATCTTTTATCGTGAAGATACAAAGTAATTTAGTTTTCTTAGCTTAGAGGGACCAAATCATACTGAACATGTGTACAGTTTCCACTAGAGTTCAAAGTTACTTATTGCATAGCAAGGCCATACAAGTTGATACATCCTAATTTGCAGGCTGTAGAATGTGTGTCAAATTGTTTATCAAGAGGAGACTTTGCAGCTTTGGAAAACATGGTAACACAAGATACATTGCAAGTAGTGAAAAGGAATATATCCACTTTCACATTACATCAGCGACAAGAACTGGCTCTTTCAAAGGAAGATGTCTACTTCAGTTTTCCATATCAAATTGGAATCATGTTCAATGATGATGACAGTAAGTTTATTAGGGTAAGGTTGAATTAATAACCTGTATACCTATTTGTAGAATTCTGATTTTTTTAAATGGTTGACTATACATATTATCATAATACAAGTGCATGACTTACATTTAGGACAGGATCTGATTTTAGTTTTGAATGGGACTGAGATTTTTTGGTTTTCATCTTTCCATTTCTCCATGCACAATCATTCTCCAACATCACAGTCATTCCATGAAAAAACAACATACCCACTGAATGCTGAAGTCTAGGACTGTGATTAAATTTGGCATACAAATTAGTTCTGTTACCAGTCACCTTTGTCTATTTTTATTTTAAATTTCTGTTAAGTGGGTTTTGAAATATGAGGTGATAACGTGTAGAGAAAAATTGTAGAGTTCACCGTAAATCTTGTGAAATTTATTGTCTGTATGTAAAAATATACATCACAGTTGATAAAGACTCAGAGTTCTAAACAGTCACATGTCATGAATTTTGTAAATTAACTGCAGAAAAGTAGCAACGTGGATTTGTTTAAAAACCTGTCACATGTAATATTGGGAATGTGGTAATTGTAATGTTGGGAATAATACAGTTTAACTTATCTCAGAACATGTTTTTATCCAGCTTCTATGTAGAAGACAAAATAAATATGAGAGCAATAATTTATGATTAACTTTGTAAGTCATGAGTTTTAAGAGATGCATCCTGTTGCGTGTTTATCAAGAATGTATTTTTAATAAACACTGAAACTATAATTTAAAAACTGTTCAGTAGACGGACTGTTAACCTAACGTTTGTTAGGTGAGTGGCACCCCTGTAGAGCACATATTAAAATCGCTGTCTTTCTGAATGCATGCAGTAACTTGAGAACTGGAAAACAATTTTTCAGGAAATTTCATATTGAAGTGTTTTATTGAAATTTGTTAACATATTCCAAATTTGCTTAAAATTAGACATTAAGACCATCAGAGTTTGCACACCAAGTGACTGGGCTTAAAATATCCATGGTTTACTATGGTTACCTTTGTTAAAAGTCAAATTTTGGTAAAGATGTCAGAATTATTATGCCAGTTACTTCTCCATTATTATATTGCTTTTTTATTTTATTTCAGAATATCAGCAGAGATTTGTAGAAATAACAATGTGCTATCATGTTCTGCAAGGCCTGAAGGAACTAAGACAGCAAGGGATAACACCACCTTTAAATATGGGCATGTTGCCTGAGTACAAGCACAAGATTTACATTTGCAATTATCGTTTCATCAAAGAATTCACCAAAGGTGTTGAAGACCAGTGGACAGTGAACATTGTGAATCACTTCAGGCCATCAGATTTTGTCAGTTAATAAATGTCTCAAGTGTGACTAGTACAAATATAATAATGCAAAATAAAATTTGTGCTCTTGAAATTAATTATAAATACGTGCACTTTCTTCTTTTGTAGGAATTCTTTTATACAGATTTGTTATTTAGAGCCACATGTGAAACTATAATGCTTTATTTGGAATGGCAGCTCATGATAAAAACATGCTTCATAGAGTTTGTAGAGATATGACTGCAGTTTTGTATTTGAATGACATGTAAATGTAATAAACTTTGTATGTGTTCTAGAATTAATTTCCTTGTAATTTTCATGTTTATTGGCAAGAGTATTATCCCTTAAATGGGTGTATCCGGGGTTCCAAAATACAACTTAAAACAGGTAGCTCGGCAAACAGTCGTGCAGTATGTTACATATATGTATTTTTTACTTGCCACTATCTTAACTTGCCTTTGGAAACTAAGTGATTATACTTTTGATGTCCCGAGTGTATAACGGGAGACTGAATTCATGTTTGAATAACTGGGGTGTGTGAAGAAATCAATGCAGGTATGGACAGTGTGTGGTACATATGATAAAATTGTTACTTTTAAGAGACTTAATTTGTGGGCATTCACTGGATGCTACATTTTGCAGAAAGGAATGGACTGATCTACATATACTGTAGTTTATTGAAAATATATCAAAATGAAAATGAGTTCCATACAGATTTCATCTATCATATGTGCTGTGAAGGTGATGTCTTATTCTGAATTTATTTATTCACAAGAAAAGAGCCTTTTATGCCCGTGAGATACGAGGCTTAGCCATTCTGGACATGGTGGTGAAGAATGTCATGAGCTCTTGACTCCACCCACCAGTTGTGATTGGCTAGGGTCCGGCCACGAGCACTGGCCGGGCAGGTATACATGGGAGACGACCGCAACATCCAGTCACATCAGAACCCTGATGATGGGGGACAGAGATGGTCCCTAAAATGTCAGTTTCTTCTTTTAACCAACTGATGCAGCCGATCGCCCAAGAAGATTTTATTGAAACATCAGTCCCCCTCACTTGGCCCATTGAGAATCAAAACACAACTGCCTAGTTTGTAGTGTACACAAAAGAAAACATAAATGATGTGAAATTAAGGAAAACCAAGTTCTGAGACTTTTTTCATAGAGATAACAAATTTACTAGAGTTATTTATGCAAACATGTGCTCTTGAAATAATATATTTAAAGATTCAACCGGTAAAATTTCCACATATAATTTAGTATCATTTGGCTCAGTGTGTTGGACATGTCTGAATTGTGTACTGTTATCTAAATACTGAAATATACAGGGTGGGTGGGAAGTAAGTAGGCATTGAGATGGTTATAACCTCTATATTTCCGATGCAATAGTGATTATTTAATGCCTACTTACTTCCCACCCACCCTGTATGACAATTTCTTTGGTTCTTTTTAAAAAATATGCATCGTTTCATATAATACTGAGCTCATAGTACCTGATATACATAAAAATGGCTATATGACCATAAGGTATTCCTGAATGCATTGTTTTGCCACAAAACACTGACTCAGATTCTTAATAAACACTTCTGACAGTGGTTATGGATGTTTTTTATTGATAATTCTATACATACATATACACATGCATTCACATCTTTATTCCATGGATCCATAAGCTAGTCAGATGGCAATAGGATGTGGAATAAATTGTACTAATACAATATATATTATACATCAGTTTGTACTGTTATAAAATTTCACGTTATAAACAAAAGTTGCACATAATTCTTAATATGGTACAAGTATATCTACCCATTACATACAACAAATAAATTATACTACTTATTTATGTTACATGAAGACAAGATAATGAGCATTATGACTTATTTGTGAACAGAAGAAATTCATCACAAGAGTAATAGGAGTGTATAATTAAGTATCTTTTTAGAGCTACTTTAAATTGTGCCTTTTTATTTCGAAGACTCATGAGACTTGATGGTAAATTGTTGAAAATGTTGATGCCTAAATAATATGCATTCTCGTGAAAACATGAGAGATTGGCATTTGGTATGCTGAGACACCTGGGACATGATGTGGTACATGGTTGCCACACCAAATAATTGCAACACAATTATTTGGACCCAAGAAGACGTAAGGGCAAGGTGGAGAAAATTGCATAATGAGGAAATTAATAATTTATACTATGTACCAATTACAGTTTTATTATGTTGAGCAAAACAAGATGAGATGGGCAGGGTATGTAGCATATCGGGAAAGATGATAAACTGCACACAGAATTTTAATCAGAAAATCTGAACAAAGAGACCACTTGGGGACGTACATGTAGACACAGGTTGGAGGATAATTTTAAAATTAATTTTTAAGAAGTAGTATGTAAGGGTATGAACTGAATTTATCTAACTGAGGATACAGGGAAGTGGCAGGCTCTTGCGAACACAGTAACGAACCTTCAAGTTCCATGAAAGGCATGAAATTTTACAGATGAGTGAGGAATGTTATCAGTAAATACTTTTAATTGTCAACATGATCATTTAGATTGTATTCAAGGCTTTAAAACTAACAAGTTTTTTTTTGTGGTTTCTCTAATTTTTTTGAGGCAAATGCTTGCTTCAAAAAGTCATGATTCACTTCGCTCTTCTTCCTATATGGTATGTTACGGACTGCTGGGTCGACTGCAGTTAAACCACAGATGTGCCTGAGTGATCAATGGCATTTCCAAGTCAAATGTGTAACTGCTAACCTCCTTCTTTGATTCAGGATCTTTCAAAATCACAGACAACACTATTGGCATCTGAAAAAGTGCAAATATGGCTGTATCATTCATATGATGAATCAGTTATTGAAATTATGAGCAATATGTTCAGTTGGAGATACTTTAAAATGGAATTTGCATTAGTGTTATTAAGCAATACTCTTTAGTTATGCTATACATAAGACATTTTTGTTCTTGTATATGTATCTCTTAATCTAGCATTTCCCCCAACCAAGCTACATATTTAATTATTAGCTTGTAATAGAATTTCTGCATAATTTTCTATGGTATTTATATTTTTTCCTGTTAAATTAGCAGTAAAAGTCTGTGGAACAAATTGATTTAATTCTGTCTTTACTAATCAATATACAGTGTCATGAACTGAAAATGCGCCATTAAATTAAAGGAAACCTGATATCCAAAGATGTGAAAGCCACCTTTTTCAGTAAGATACTGCCACTACACATTTATTTATATGCTATGTATTTTCATAGAAAATAGACTATGCAGCATATGGACAGCAGCTGCAGATGCTGACTGTTACATGTTAATGTAATATAAAGGACATTAGAAGCATCAATAAAGAGATTTTAGTTCAGGAAATTTATTTGGAATCTTAAAAATCACACATGGAAACAAGTGACTGATTTGCATACTCTATAATATGATGAAATTTACCTTTGTCTTCTGAAGGTTGTGAATAGTTATTACTAGGACATCTCCTTCTCTGTGAAGTTCTAACTTCAATTTCTGAAAAGTAAAAGTAAGACTTAAGTTGATCACAAAAACTCTCTTCACCGCCAGAGTTACATTTCATTCTCATCGCCATGATGAAGGCAGCAAGTACTCCTGAAATGTTTGTAAACTTATACCATACTACACAATGCTACAACCCAGAAGACAGTGATTTTCACACTTGCCACCATGAGAACCTCAAATCCTACTAAGGTTTACTCACACCATACATCTTGGCACTACTTTCCTCCCTCATACAAATGTGGAACATTATTTTTCGTATATACGAGATGTGACAAATAAGTTCCGGTATTTCCATGTCACATCGAGTAGCAGGTGAGCAGTAACTAAGGAGTGGCACATTACAACATGCCTGTGGCTGTGTCTTGCATGTTGGTAAAGCATTAACATCATGCTTTGTTCAAAGTTAGGCAAAAGTGCAAGTCAAACTCTGCAGATGTTAACAGATGCTATGAAAAAGTCTAGTGTCTTTGAGTGGCATAAAAGATTTAAAGAGGGTTGGGAAGACTACAAAAGAACTGGACCTTTTGTTAAACAAGGTAGAATATTGAGCCAAGTGAGGTAAATTGTTACACATTAATAATATAAAATGTATTAAATTATTTCTAAATACAGTAAAGTATCAATGTGTTAAATATTTTAAGTGTTAAGATTTCTGTCTTCTGGATTGTTGCGCTGTGTAGACATCGACTAGTCTACACGACGCAAACAACCCAGAAGACAGAAATCTTCATACTCACCGCTGTGAAAACCTCAAATCTTACATTTTAAGTGTTGTCTCTACATATAGAAAACAGGATCTACAAAATAACATTTATGGCAGCAGTGTCTAGTCAAATACCTAACAGAACTCAAAGTAAATCTTTCACGGGTTATTTGGAAGAGAAAGTATTTAGGCCCTTACATAAAATGGTCTTTTAAATTCTCATCTTAATTAAAACAGAAACATTTTTTTAAATTATCCAATATCAAATTTAATCAAAATCAGTTTACTTATTCAAGTTGTTTCATGTGTGCACAGTGATAGAGCAATTTTAATATTGGTCTGCAGGTTGCAAATATGTCTAAAACTACTCAGACTTGACTACCAACAAAATGATCCTATGTGGCAAGAATCAAACCAGTCTTACCTCACACGCCATGCAACACACCACAGCCCACTGCGCCATATTAGTAATGTAGATGTCAAGACTATTGTGGAAACAGTCTCTGTGTGGTTGAATTTTCACCACTGACTTCCATCCTATATTATCAAATACAATAGTATCCACTGCTGGTAATGCCATGAGTTTCTGGAATCTAATTTCAGTTTCTGGGTGTCCTGTCAAATGTACAAAATAATTTGATTGTGAAAAACAGTAACAATCTCAGGAAAAAGATCGTTGTCTTCTAGGTTGTTGTGGAGTGTAGTCTTATACCTCCAATCCACTATATAATATAGACATATTTTGTCATACAAAATACGTTATTTGTATATTGCCATGGATATGACATCCACAGATGTATTTATTTTAGTTTCACATGTATGTGGTATGTACTGGAGATCTCTAATATGTCAGTAGGCAAACTGAAGTATGAATGCAGTATTAAGTTTATGTTGTCTTCTCTCTTGGTTCTATCCGGCTGTTTGGTTACTTCTGCTTTCTCAAGTATGGGTTGCAGGAAGTAATGTAGCAGCCTTATAAGACTACTGAATTCAAAAAACTCATTATGCACTGTAAGGAACAATAAAAATATCTACACCCAAGTGAAATAAAGCAAAACACATAAACATACCTGTTACAGAGTCTGTCAGACAGAAATCATCAACCACATTTGAACTTGTTAATGGCATCTGTTTATCAGCTGCATCAGCTGATTCATTTGCAATCTCTAAAAAACAAAGATGGCAGTGGTCTGCTGCATTAGGTACGGCAAAGAGTGAAATAAAAAACTAATGCTAAATTAAGTAATTTAAATTTCAATTACTTGTCCAACTACAAACATCAGAAATCACGGGTGTAATAATAGCAACCAGTCAAAGCTTGGCATTTATGTTCACTACAACTTTTATGAAAATATCTAGGTGTCAGAATTTCAATCTCATATAAAATTAAGATTTACCTTTTTGAACCATTTTCAGGATATTAAGAATGGTAATATTCTTTTCCAGATGTTTCTTTAAGTGATTCACATATATGCCATTTACTTCAGTAGATCTCTCGTATGCCCCTAAGTTACTTGTCGTGGCATACTGTTGAATTAGATTCCTCTTTGGCTCATACAAGAATGCCTTTGGCAGTTCTTCATGGATGCCTGGATTTTCATTCCTGTGAATACAACAGGTTACCAATACAGATATTTTCTCTTGAACATCTTTTATATCACATTCCTGATTTATAATTTATCAGACTGTATTTTAGTTATTTCTTTGTGGTTTAGTTAATAATGCTATCAGTAGCACACAATTAAGATTAATGAACTGGGAATGATATAGAAGGAAGCAGTCACAGCCTAATTCAAGGCACTATCCTGGTATCTGCCTATAAAAAGTAAAGTAAAGTAAAGTAAAAAGAGAGAGAGAGAAGAAGCTCGAACATCTGTTAGGATAAGTAGTTTCTGGGCCAAGATGTGCACCTGGGACCTCTTGAATAAAATGCAGACTTGTTGACCCCAATATTATGAAATCTGGTGTGCTGTTTATTGGTTTATATAATGACAGAATAAAGAGAACATAATTTATTTACATTCCATAGATCCTTCAAAGGCCTAGATCAAGGATGTAGACATAGTGATAACAGTGATTTACAGTATTGCAACAAAAATGTTTACACAAGAAATCATAACCAATATTGATTACATGTATTTACAAAAGCTGAGAATTTTTGGGTAGAGAAATTCTTCTATGGAGTACAAAGGCTGAGACAGGAAATACTCATTTATTACTGCCTTGAACCTCTTTGAGTCATGGTTCAGACTTTTTATATTGGGGAGGGGGGATTAATGAATAGCTTAAATCCAGTATAGTAAACTCCTTTTTGATATTTACCGATGTTAGTGTTTGGCACAGGAAGGTTATATATCTGGTTTGAAAATTTTCAATGTTGTCCACTACAGATGGTAATAATGAGAGCAAGAACTCACTGCCTAGCAGAATACTATAACATTTCTTAAATAATTCCCTCTATGAGACTCTTTTTTAGCATCTACCATTATTCTAATGATTTTTTTATGTAAAATACTTCTTTGCTGTGTATTTTGATGCCTTTAGTAATCCACTCATTATTTATAAGTCTGATTCATTTCCTGTAATTATGATAACTGGAGATTTATCCCATACTTTTTGTAACTAGAAGTTCTGCATCATGATCAAATAGCCCATTTATCACTGGTGCAATAGAAACATGTTCTTTCCTGGAAATGTCTATAAAAACATTGTCAATGGCAGTAATGGAGTAATTCTGAAGTTACATGAGATTATAAGATGTCAGTAGGGAGTTCAGACATTACTTGTGGCAAATTTCAGTAAGATAATTAATATTAATGTTGCCACAAATTACAAATTTTGCTGTAGGTTTATAACAATAATTTATAATGCTTTCTAACTTGTTAAAGAAGGGTTCAAAATCAACTGTGGGAGCTGTGTATACAGCTAGGGCATCTATATTGGAGTGTTTAGATTCCAATTGCACAACACAGCGTTCCAAGTCAAACTAATGATGTTACATAGCATTGAACAAGAAATAACAGGATGATGTGAACAGATAATTATTTGACCTGTGGCAGGAAATGGCTGCACCATACTTTAACATCAGCATCTGTCTAGAGAAGAGATAAATCATAAAAGATCTTGATAGCTTGTTTCTTAATAAAGTGAGATATAATTCTGACCTGCTAGGTATTTTGAGACACATATCTAGCAAAATCAGAAACAGCTTTGGTTTTACTTTCATTACATCTCGAATCACTTCTTTTTCACACAGACTGTTACAACGGCGATATTCATTAGATCCTGGTGCATCCACTGGCAGCATGAATTTATCCTGGATTTCAAAACCATGCCCCACAAAGTAGAAAAATCCTAAAAATAAAATGAACAAACATTCCAACTAGTCATACAAGTAAAATAAAAAAAATACAGATTTGTGAGTCACATAATATTCAGAAAGATGTTTACATTTAGAAGTCTGCAAAAGCACTAATATGAAAATCTGAAATTCCTCCAGGTGTAAAACTTTAATAATGGATACTCATTAACCTTCACAGTGTGAAGTAACTAACCACATTGAGCACAGTCCAGCTTGAGAATGTGACTTGCTTAGCCAGTCAAGAAATTCCCTAACTTTTCGGTTTATTTAGTCGATCCTCTTCTACTGCTTGGCGTAGAGTCCCTATCTTTTATGGAACCTAAAGGTTCCTCACCATGTTCACAAGAGCCTGTTACCAATCCCTATCCTGAGACAAATTGATCCAATCCACACCCCAAAACCTTATTTCCCTTAGATCCATTTTAATGTTATTCTCCAATCATGTCTTCTGCATCATCTCTCCCCTTCAGTTTTTCCAACTAAAACTTTGTATTAATTTCTCATCTCTTCCATGTGTGCTACATTCCTTGCCCATTACATCCTCCTTGATTTGATCATCCTAACATTTGCTGAACAGTACAAATTATGTAGCTATTCCCTATTCAAACTTCTCTGGTGTCCTTTCGCTGCATACCTTTGTAGATGAAAATATTCTTACTGCATACAGCCTGTACATGTAAATATAGGATATGTATTTAACTACTGACTAAATACTGGTTACATCAAAATCCCTGAAACAAATAATTTTCTTGACTCTCTGATTTTGGACATAGACATGCTTCCTCCAGCACAGTACAATGAAATACAAATCAATAACGAAGTTATCGGAAAGTAATAATTAAATAATACGATGATGTCTTACCGTATCCTTCTTGTGGTAACAACTGACAAAACTCATATACAGCATTTCTCATCTCATTGAGCGTCAGATTATGTAGAGCAATCACCTTAAATCCGATGTCTTTCAGAATCGAAGCGATGGTAGCCACATCATTCCTCGGTGTGTTGAGATCACTTAGGTCTGTGTATGTGTCATTACCAATGAGAAGTGCTACCTTTTCTGTTGCTGAAATAAATAATTAATTTTCCAAGTTGTTTTAGTGTATACCATATGAATAATGTCACAGCACCGGCAAAGCCTTTTGGCAACATTACCTGTAATTCTGGTCCGAGACTCATCATCGGGGTTAGGAACTATCTGTAAAAAATTAAAGTTACATATTTCACACATTACAAATCTACATACAATATTATGAAAAAATGATTGTGTGAGATCTGAGGTCCTCATGCCAGTGTTAGTTTTCTGAGTAGTAATGTGGACTTGCAGGGAGCCATGAAGATGGAGGCAATATGTTCCTCCAAAACACTGGTATCTACCTACAAGTCCACATGACATTACTACCCATAAGACCACCACTGACAAATTGTAGGCTTAGCTCAAAAATACAGTGATCTATTTGTAGAATATAAGAGAAGTCAAAAAAACTACCAAAACAAACAGTTTATTCCAAACTTTTTCTTCTTCTAACAGAATTTACATTTTATCTATCATAAATCAAGGGTTAATAGGTGCTAAAGAAAGCAAAGTTACCATTGACAGGTTTGAGTGATTTGACCAAACAGCACCACCTCTGTTCTTTACATAACATCTGTAACTGCCTTCACAGCTTGCACCAACACCACCAATCTGAAATCAATACAACAAAAAATCACATGCATTTGAACGGCGAGGAAAGGGCTTGCTGTGCTGCACATAGGTATCGATCACATGAAACAGATCTGCACTCTGATATAGTCCACCAAGTTAAGGGCTTAATAAATAAATATTCATTAAACTTTTCTAGTCTCTCCTACACTGTAAGACAAAAGACAGTCTGCACTATGAGTTTTGATGTTATAAAAATCAAAAATGCACTTTGGCTTCACCTTTATAATATTAGCTACAAGGAATTTTTTTGGCTCTAGCTATATTAAAGCCTGATTTTGGCAGGGAATGTATTAAATGGTTGCATACTCATGAGAATGAATAATAATGACACCCTTATGAATGTGTTTAAAAGTCCAACCTAAAATCAACTCTGCTGCTGGCTTTACAGTAGTGAAAAGTTAAAAGTAATTATTTATGAATACATTACACGTGATTCTCATTATATGCTCTTCTGTAACCACACCTTTTGCATATCCATGATTTTACTTCAGTACATGTGGAGTATCAACACACTATCTGTTGCCACATTTGAAGCTGTCACACAGGAAGAATAAGTTACACCAACTCAACCCATTTTGACTCTGGAGACTACAAATTAAGGCCTCTCATGGTGTTTCACTCAGAACATCCATAAGCATGTTAGTCTCCCATTACACGTTTTCAATATTCACAGTGATGAAACCCAAAATATAACAAAAGCCACCTATATTAAGAGATCAGCCTTACAGTTAATGTATTGGTTTCTTCTCCAGGAAGCTGAAAATTCTCTTTGAACCACTCATACTGAGGCTCTGGATATCCAGTAGCAAAGCACGAGAGCGTTATGACATCACCTTCTCTAAATACAACACAAGGCACTGGGTGTTCATGTATAGTGGGAGGTACTGGGAGTAGCTCAACGTTAACAGTGTGGGAGTACACCTGGCACACCTCTTCGCCATCAACGTCCTGACTTACACAGCAGTAGTATTCACCCTCATGCTGCACGCTAGACAATAAAGAAGCAATTTATTACTATGAAATGAAATACTGTTTTGATGAAATTTGAGTTTAGGTGCTCACAGTGGCAAGAAAAAGATGGCTGTCTTCTGGGTTGTTGTGCCATGTAGTATGGTAGAAGTTATAGCCCTGAAGTCGATATATTTCTACCTGACTACATGATGAAACGACCCAAAAGACAGTGATCTGATAAATTTGTTTAATGAGTTATTTTATGGCACACTATACATTGCTAGGATTAACATAACACTGACTGCGAAATTACACAATAATTATGAATGATGAATAAAGATGAATGTGGTTTATACAACATTTTTAAGACAAATTCCTTATCTGGTCTTTCTGGGAGAATGAAGCATGACTTTGCAGGAATAGACTCTTATCCAGAAACAAAAAGGTTAATGTAGATATACTGGCCATATGTGAAGGCACCATGATTAAATTTATCTACAGTGACTAAGGAAGAAACAGAACATATTGGTCAGGTCAGATGTTCTCATCAAGATTTGAACCCATTACTTCCAAAATGTGGGTCACACCACATTACAAGCGTGCCTACTTGCTTGGATGTGTTGTTTTATAATCTTATATCCTGTATGTTTTGTCTGAAAAAATTAAAATTTAACAGGTATAACCTAGAGGTTATTTAAGCCTTCAAGCTTAGGAGCAGTCCTGACTAGCTGAAGTGATCCAAAGCTTCATTCTAAGTTCCCATTCTAGGAAACTTGAAACTAAATCTGTTCTGAAACTGGAAACAGAACTAACAAATTACGGGGCACATCAAATAATACATTGGAATAGAGAGAATTATATATTATATTGCAATTTTACCTGAAATCCCTTATGAGAAGAATGCTAGATGTCTGGGCCTTTAGTTCTTCATTGCCTTGAAACCATACATATTTGGGGGGAGGAAGCCCAAATGCTCGACACTCTAATCGTAAGTCTGTACCTTCAGGAATGTAAATGGTGTCTTCATCATCACTTGGCTGTTGTGTAATAACCACACGTTCTATAAATATAAACAAAGACTGTGGACTGACTGCACGTTGTTTATAAAGCAACAGACTTCCTTCAATCTTCAAGTAACATGGTACTTAATGAAAATAAGATACATTTTCAGCAGCATATTATAAAAATCTGGTAAATAATTCACAAATTGAATACCTGACAGATGGATTGATTCATAAATTATTTAACAACGCTGTTTTAAATGAGCTGACACCGATTTCAGGCAATCACAATGAACAGAAGGAGAAAAGTCATGTAAAGCCCAAGCCAGACTTATATGATAATTTGGTTGAAATCAGAACTGGGTGTAAGTATGGAGTGTTATTACTACAACCTACTCAATATAACAAAAAGGAATTATGTAATATATCCTCATCTAACTTTGACAGGTTATATATAATGGAGATTTAATGTTTAAAACTTTCATTTAATTTTATTTTCCATACGCTGAAACACTTTTGTATTCTCTTCAATGTAAGAAACAGTGGTGAAATGGCCTGCATTTTGATGAACACTTTTACCAATGATTGATGCCCATTGGGTTAATGTATGCTGTAACCAATTCTAGCACCAAGTTATAAGAATAAATGTGGACATCACTTTGAAATAATAAACATCTGTTTGAATGTTAGATCATATTTCATCATGAGCAAATTATTTTGTAAAATTCTAGTGAAACTTACCTGGTTCTCTCAGTAATGCCAATGCATCATACAGTTGACAATTCAGCAATATTTCACAAAGAACTCCAACAGTACAAAACCGATTTCCGATCTCATGTAGAAGCATCTCTGATGGTGAGGATTTACTCTGGAACATTCTTATGTCACATGCACTGCAACAGAAATAAAAAACTAGTTAAAATTCATACATAACAGCTGATTCCCCCTTCCATCATGATGACTGATTGTTAAGTTATTTAACTACACTGTTTCAACTGCAGAGACTTTATGAGATAAAAAAATTGGGACAAATCAGTAAGAGTTTGGAAGGAGTCAGATGCAGCCTATCTGAAGGTTCTATCCTAATGTTCACCTGCAAAAAATGAAATATTATGTAACTCCACAGGAGTGAGTTTTTGATAAGCTTGGAATCACTCACCTACTCAAGAAATTCCCCACATTTTATGGAACCTGAAGGTTCGTTTCAGTGTTTACACGAGCTCACAACTGGTAGATATCCTGAGCCTGACGAATCCAGTGCATAATCACAAATATGATTTCCCAGTGGTTAAATTTCCAATAAACATTCTACCTCCCTTATATGACACTTACCTAAATATACCATAACATTTATTAAAACCTTCAGCAAGCAACTTCCAGGAGTCATTGGTATCAAGTAACACTCTCAAACGTCTAGCTATTTCAAATTCAAGATTTGTTACTACAACATCGGGATGAGGTGCCTTTGACATCGCCAATATAAAATTCAATTGACTGTTTGTTTGCTATGTCAATGAAATTATACTTAAAACATTATAAATACATTACTATCCTATGACACTTCATTCATCATGGAACCAGCAACACGGAAAGTTCGCACATGTTTAATCACAAGGAAATAGTATGTGATTGGTCGAAATTTGATGGCAGACTCGTAACTAGTTTATCAATAGAATGACCGAACAATTATGAAATCGAATACTGAGAGATGCCAAGGATGGCGATGTGTATAATTAATGATCGACCTATTTTGAGAGAACTTTTACTCCAAATTTCGATATCAGAGTGCCAGTAGATATAAATATTGCAGATTTTTGTCACGAAAGTTAGACGAATCAAAGAAACAAACATGCAACTGGGATTACAATCCCTGCTTGCAAAAAACGTAGTTTTAAACAATAATTTTATATGACCGAAAGATGCTGTATAAAAACTATTCCAAAACAAACAATAAGAGTGGTTTACTTATTACCCAACAGATGTCGCGGAATGTGCAATTTGGCGGTTTATGGTGACTGCAGTGTGAATATTTTGTTTTTTGTGAAAAGTGCCTCTGTGTGTTTGATTTGAGGTTAAGGTAAAACAGCGGCAACTATGAAACGTCGGGCAGACTATAAGGCGCAGCAACCCAGAAGCCAGTTGTTTCTTAAGTAATGGTTATTCGTGATTCTCTATACATTAAATAATTGGAGCCAGTAAACTTCAATTTACCATACATTTGTGTTGTGGAATGTCTTCAGCAGCAGATGTTGGTTTATATTACCATGAATCTGTCTCGTTGTATTAAGTAATGGCATTCTAACTACTGCAAATGTAGTCTAGTCTGTGAAATCAAAATTGTAATTGGTAAAAGTAAGGAATTTCTTCACCCAATTAAAAAACACGGCACGTCGTTTTTTTATATATATAACGTGCAGAAGTAGGTCCTTTTGATACATCAGAAGGTAAACGTTATCGTGAAACCACGTTCGTACAGAAACATGAAGCTAATTATTTACTTTATTATTTATTCCATGCCTTGATCACATTTTTATGAAGGTCAGGATATTGAAGAAGAAGAGGACGAAGAAGAATAAGGAGGAGGAGAGAGGAAAACAAGAAGGAGGAAGAATATGAAGAAAATGTGGGAGAAAACTAGAAATTGAAGAAGGTGAAGGAAGGGAAGAGGAAAAGTCGAAGGAGGCGGAAAAGGGCAATAAGACGAAGAAATAGAATAAGGTAAGATAAGAAATAAAATTATTCTTCCTTATGTCATCAGTGTTGTTCAGAAAACAATTTCACGAAATCTGAATTCTTTCTAATGAATTGGGTCTGGAAGGGAGAGCATTCTTTACGTAAGTTACACCTGTTACGATGTACTCCACATTTTCAAGTTCCATTTGTGGGGCAATCGATGAGATAACGAAATATGTTATTCATAGGCAGACGCAATTTCAGGCCCACAGATTCTTCTCCAGAACTCAAGTAGGAAGCTACGTACGTCTTTTCGCTCCCTATTTCAATTATGGACGTCAGTAATCATGATGAACAAGAGCTGACCGATTTCCGTGAATCAGTAATTCTATGTTTTGCCCACAGAGTGTGTTTATCAGTTTCGTATGTTTCTAAAAATAATCAGAGATTATTTCCTTGAACATCATTAACCAGGTGATCTCTTGTTGTTTTCTTTGCGCTATGGACTGAGCTTTAACTGTTTAGATGAGCTTTGGGTTCGTATGAAGAAAGGCTAGGACGTTCAAATTTTTCTAATGGGTTTATATATATATATACATATATATATATATATATATATATATATATATATTGTTTTTGTTTTTTGGGATAGTTTGAAGAGCAAAGAGTAATACATTGCAATTGAGTTCAATGTAGACTGATCACCCGAAGAACATTATAACTTTTCCTGAAACAGACGAATTGCCATTTATCTCTCTTCTGCTTTCCTTGCCCCTTGAGCATTAGAGTATATGTGCAGCAATATCCTTCTGTCTCTTCTAGTTGCCGACAGGGCGGCGCTGTGGTCGAATAACAATTTTAGAACTTGTCTTTCCTGAACATGGTTCGCGCATTAGTGTGATTGGTTTCAGCTAACCAAGGGGGAGGTGGCGGGAAAACAGAAACTGGACAGCCAGGTCTGCGTCTTATAATAATTGTCTTTACTCCAGACTAGAATTAGGCTTTCTCTCCCTTTCATGTCTGACTGAAACTGATATTGAGAATATGTCTGGTTAGAAACTACAAAAACGACAATGAATATGGCTTCTTCTGAGTGTTGCACAGTGTAGTCTCGTTGATATTGAACGACGTTTCAGAAATCAATATTCCAGGAGACAGTCATTTTCAAGAATGAAAGAATCTTTAAAAATACGTGTAATATATTGATAATTGTTTATTGTAGGCTATTAGAAACTACCAAATAACAATGGAATAACTGATGGTTTGGAAACATATCTTAAATGTAAGCTCTAAAAATTACGATTCGCATGGCATCCAGAGGAGTTTTAAATTCTGAAAAATAATGTACGATAATCAAGTTTTAAGTATTTTAACTGTTTGTTTGTGCCATCTGTTGAGAGGATTTGAAAAAGCTAAACGCATTATTTAAGACGGTAGAGATTGAACAGCTAATTTGAAATTCAAGAAATTGTTTAATAATATAGATATAATTAGAGTTTATAAGGTAGTATATTTGCGTCATATTGTGAATTAGGTTAATATTTTAATATTTTCCGTCAAATCACAATTTTTAATAAGATAATAAAATATAAAATATTTAAAATATCATTTCACGTTCCGCATCGAATGATCGATTTACAAATTGGAACGTTTTTTACGACATGTTTCGGTTATATTTAACCGTCCTCAGGTATAAATTAGATTGGTAAATTTAAAACTCGAAATACAATTCTTTACAATGTTATGCAGTTTATTGAAGATGTTCTTATCAGATTACTCTTATATATTAGAACGAAGGTATTGTTTTTTATATGGCGTGGTTCATCTGATGTTCAATATTAGTCTGTAAAGCAATGATTTAAAGAAAATATTAATAAATATGGAGTAATATAGAAAACAAAATGATGGAAGTAAATAAATAGTAGAATGTATAAGTAAAATAAAGTAAATTACTTTAAAAACATACCGGTGATGAGTTGATAGAGACATGAAGTGTCTAGCGGAAGACATCTAGAAGTATTACTGTGTCGGGTCGAGGTTTAATACTGAATTGCGGTTGCTCGTGGAGTGCGTAGGTGAAAGGAGGTTGTTATGGTTGGGGTCAAGGATCTGGAGGGCATTGAAGATGGGGTTATTAAGAAAAATATTGTTGTCGTTTAGGGAAAGGTTTTGTTTATATGTTTGTTGTATGTAATATTTCTCTATTGTATCTCTATGTCTTTTGTTACGTTCCAATTTGTAAATCGATCTTTCGATACGGAACGTGAAATGATATTTTAAATATTTTATATTTTATTATCTTATTAAAAATTATGATTTGACGGAAAATATTAAATAATAATTAGAGTTATACAAAGTTGCTAAGAAGCCTCACTACGAAACAGTTATGATGACAGATTCTGTATGTGACTGTAGGCTTAATATTTTAAATATACTATGGTTTTGTAAAACTGTATGTATGTTTGAACCTATGTATATTTATCCCACATTGCAACTACACACATTACAAGCTCTTGTTTTACGTCATCCCAGACTCTTCTAGTACTTGTTCGTATTCCCAGGCTATATTTAAGATAATAACACTGAGGGGGGGGGGGCAAGTTATTCGTTTTACCAAAACATTTCTTTACAAAAAGGAGAAGTTTGCCTGTAAAAGAGAGAGTTTTTAACGGCAAGATATGTATTCAATCAGTGTTTGGAAGTGTGATTAATAGAGTGTTATCTTATATCCTTGGATGACGTAGATCAGCGTGATCCAATTGGCTGCCCGCGAGCCGGATCCGGCCGGCGACCACTTGTAATCCGGCCCGCGAAAGTATTTGTTATTTTTTACTAGTTAGTACAACCAATTTATTAAAAATAATTGTTGCAGGAGCAAATTTAAAATAATATACAACTCTGTAGTTGACTAGAACCTCGGTTATTTAGCTCGTAGCCTAATCACTAAACTGATTGACCACCCCCTGTGTCTGTTATTCGTTCTGTAAAGTCGTAATTCGACGCTTTCTTATGCCGTCAGTCTTTACCCATATTCGAAATACGTTCATGTGAGTCGTCGCAAACAGCATCAACGTATCCGAGTCCGTGTTGCAGACATCGAAACACTTTCTCCTGTGTTTCTAAATCACGTAAACTGAACGATAGTCCCCCAACTCCAAATGGTCAAAAAGTTGCTCCCTTTCATTCCACTCCCCTGACGCCACCACACCTCAACTTTTGAAACTAATTTGCTGCCCGTGTCTCTCAGTAACAGATTTGGAAATAAGTGTGCTATTGAATACAGAGAACCATATTATCTTCAAGTGCCTCCATGGAAAAGTCTCGCAGAAGGAGAATTGAAACTTGAACTGACTGCGTGAGGGGTGACCAAACTGAGATGATTTACAGCAGCGGTCTAGAATTAAGAAATCGATTCGCCTGTAATAAAGTTAAAAGTTAAAATCGGCGTATTTCAGTCAGTAAAGTGACTGGATGACCAAGTTTCGATTCCCGGGAGAGGTATAATACAAATGTTTCTTTTTGTCATCATGTCGAGAAAGATTCTTTGTCCCATCTCGGCCTCGTGAGGGTTCTTCCTGAGACAAAAAGGCTGGAGGGTGAAGTTGACCGCTTGAAAACTGGGGTCGGTATTTCGAATGAAGCTCGAGCATAAATAGGGTTCTATGTCTATTATGACGTATATATTCTTCTGTTCAGGTAGAGGCCTTTCGATGGATCGATTTATGGTCAAAGGCGTTCTACCAAATTAAATTAAATCCGTGGCGTAACAGCTCCAGAGAGCCAAAGCCGACTAGCTTGACTGCTGGCCTCACATTCACATGCCAAAGCAGAGGTGAACGATCATCCAACCAGATATAGGCTGACGTGTGGTCAGCACGACGAACCCCCAGCCACTGCTACCAAATATCTACAAAATTAATTTTGAAGGTGAAAGCAAAGTTTGCCTAGGCCTTTGCTCAATTAAGCACCAAGTCGTGAAGACGTTTGAGTGGAGTTATAACTCCACACATTCTTAGCCCCGGCGCTGTATGAAAGTCAGCTTCAGGCTTAGGGTCCCTTTGTGTTGGAGGCTGTGTGGGCCCCAGAACCAGTAAGGGCAATGTCAGAAAGAAACCCCCCCCCCGTCCCTTCTGGGAATGAACCCCCAGCCAATCGCTTTCCTGACTGATCTCTCCCGGCTCATAACATTAGAGTTCCCTAGTTAATTAATTGAAAATTTTATAATGGAATATTCTCCACATCAGTTGAAATAATTTATTGCACCATTATTCAATATTCTGAAAGTAGACAGTGACAAAAAATGCAGTGGATATGTAGCCACAACTCGATCGCCTGGGACTCGTTGATAAAAACGGTTGTACAACGTGAAGAAGAGACCTTGTGCTCCCCTCAGAGGACATGTAATGTTGTTGCACTAGAACCCGAGCGATGGCGAATGTTGGGTCGGTAGCGCGAGCTGTAATTGCAAGAGATGCGTGTCACGCAGTTGGGTCCCCCCCCCCCCCACCACCACTGCCCCTTTACAATATACATGTATAACCCTTCCCCAGCACAGATTCAATCAAATCATCGCACCGGGAGATAAACTGGTTAGTGTACCGGCATCTGACACCCCCCTCCCTCGATCATTCGCATAGGATTGTGTATGTAAAACCCACCCCATTACCTCCATCCCCACTCCAGTCACATTACAACATCACCCCATATACTCGACCATACCACACAGACGGACACCAATTTTATCATTACTGCACCAGGTTCTCGACTGGGTGCAAATAAGTTTGTTCAAACACAAAGATAATTTAAAATATGTTTTTAATAAACTACATGGAACAGAGACCTTCTTGAACAGCTATAATCGTCCATCTAACTAATAAATTCTTAACTTGTTGCTTGCAAAACCAGGAGGTTTATAACTGTGTTTACAGACCGTGTCGTAAACCAGAAAAATGTATTTTGCAGATACGCAATGTGGTTTCTAGTTCAGAATCAATTTTTGTAATCTTATTGATTTATAAAACACATTTAATGGTCATATCGGAACATCTTATGTTGTCCGTTTCTATTTCTGAATATTTTTATATCGGCCTGTTTATAATCTTATTTATTGTAAACGTGGGACTAAAATACATACTATTTTTATTCTGTACATGCTTTGGAAAGTGAATTAACTGTTCCACGTCTTATGACGTAGACTTTTAAACGAACTATATTTCGGCATAAATATAGGTGCACCAAACGATATTTATTCCGAAATTTCGTTGAGAAGAATTTCTTTCTTGCCTAATTTATTGCCAGGAACCTAATATTACTTGAGGAGCCGGTTAAGGTTAGGGACTGACTCAGAATGGATGACCGGGATTCGATCCCCGACGAGGGCAGTGTATTTTCCTCTAGCCTCTGCGTCCACATCGGCTCTGAGGCCCACCCAGCCCACTATCCAATGGGTACCGGAGTCCTTTCCCGGGGTTAAAGCACGGCCGGGGCGTGACGCTGACCACTCACCCCCATCTGGTGCCGAGGTCAAGAAAGAGTATGAGCTATATTACATCTCCTCCCAAGCGCCTACATGGCGTGTATCGGGACAGATCTACTTTACTTTTTACTTATTACTCGTTGTCGTCTCTGAAATTAAATTTCGAGGGAGAGATGTGTAATTTGTAAACCCGGAAAACCTCTATTAAACTCACGAAGCCTGAGTTTCGATTATTATACCACGATTTTCGACAGGCTATGTCGACCTGAAATTTGATTGCGCAGGGGTAAGTGATTAGTGTATGCTTATTTTCGGACAATCAAGGCGGGTATATATGGAGTTTGCTCTAAATGTGTAAATTAACGCACAATGGGTAGGATTTACGTACCGTTTGCATGTTTCGTCTATGTAATTACTCGGTGGTAGGAACCTGGATGCCTCAGTCAATACAATGACCAGACTACAGGGTAGATAAACAGGGTTCGATTCCCGACAGGAATCAGGTATTCTTCACTTGGGGTAATTAAGTATAGGAAGGTTGAGATCGGGATGTAGCACACACTAGAGAAATGCAAACAGAATTTTATTTTGAAACCGAAAAAGACAATATTTATATAATTATACCTTATAAGATAGAAAATGAAACATTAGGGTATTATTTTAATATACAACAGTACACTGGTAATTACACAGTTCAAGATTTGTAAATGTATTTTGTACAGTGTGCCCCGCTTAAAGTAGAGCCCGCTAGGTCAGAATGCCGTAGCAGAAATGTTTTAGTCACGACGCAGAACATAACCGCCGCATGTCAGGAGGCGGGTCCCGAGTTACGTGGGACACCCAGTAGTAAAATTCTTGGCTTTGTGTTAAGCGTCCTAGACGACATGACTTCTAATACCGATGGGCTTTTCCTGTTCGCCATAGTTTTACTCACATGGGCTCTGGGATTCGCCCGGTCTTGTCCATCGAATGCTAACGACTGGTTCCCCGGGGTAATAGTGGCTGGAGCTTGAACCTAAACACATCCATTGTCATATCCAGTCCAGTATGTAAGATCTACCTACACTCTTTTAATAGATCTAAGTCTTTATAACGCCGTGTTTAGGCACAAGCAGAACTGAACAAAACTATTTTAACTCACGGTTTTATTAATTTTACGGACTATAAGGATACAAAGACCTGAAGAATTCGTGATACTCAGTAATGACGGAAAAGTCGCGTTCTCATTAGGTCTACTGACTGTTCAGAAATAACGCATTCACTGTTTTGCCTTGGTACATATTGGCCACATTAGAAATTTATTTAATGATGTATGAGTCTGTAGGCTATATTAAACAATTAGGAGCCCCATTTCTGTGGATTCCTGAACGTGGATCTGCTACACACACGGGTTGTCTGACATTTAAATTTATTATACATCAGTTTATCCCCTGAAAAACCCCGAAGACTAAACCATACAAAACAATAAATCTCTCTATTGTTTTATACGTTTGCGAGACATTGTGTCTGACCTTAACAGAATATCATAGATTGACGGTGTTTGAAAACAAAGTATTAAGGAGAATATTTGGATGTAAAAAGAGAAAAGAACGAGAATGTGGAAAAACTTACAGAAAGAAGTTCATGGTTTGTAACCTTCACCCAGTTTTATTAGACGGTTTAAGTTAAGGTAGATGAGACTGGAAAATACATGAAGCATATGTGAGGAAAGAGATCACTTGGTAGACTTAGTAGTAGATGGGAAGATATTATTAAAGCTATCCTGTAAAACTAGTCTTAGTCCTAAGTTGATTTTTTATTTTATAAAGATACTTATGGTTTATCACAATATTCGTTATGTATGTTATGTCATTGAATGCCACGGCGTGTTCTTATCCTTTACATCATATCATAAATAACACCAACATGGCGGCTAAGCGAACTTCTTTGTTGGAAGCAGTACTATTGATGTTTAATATAGGACCCTGAAGCTTTGTATAGTGATACATATGGCCTATTGAAAAATTTATAACTAGACTAAAATATTTTTAAGAATAAAACAATATGAAATTATAGAAGGCTGGAAAAAGTTATGATATTGAGGAGATTCGTAATTTGTGTATTTATCAAAGTATTAGTCTCTTAGTAGGATCAACTCAACGAGAATGACGTAGGTGGGGCATGTAGAACTGACGGGAATTACAAGAAATACATGCGGAATTTTATTTGGAAAGCGTGAATTAAGAGACTACCAGAAAATAGAATTGAAAAAGGAGGATAATATTAAAATGGATCTTAAAAAATGGTGATGTAGCGCTGTGTATTGAATTCATGTGACTCGGAATAGAGACCAGCGGCGGGCTCTTGTGTATACGGTAATGAACTACCGGGTTCCATAAAAGGCGGATAATATATTTACCAGCTGAGCAACTGGTAGCTTAATAAGGACTCTGTGGTATGGAGTTAGTTAAAACTATGTGTTCATATTTAATAAGTGTATGTGGTACTGAATATTTTATTTTCATCTGTGAAAGTGGTATTTTGGACTTTGTCCATCGTCAGTATTTCAATAAAATTACAACTTTTAAGGAAGTTGGACCTTCTACCGTCTTCGGGTGAAAAGGGAAGGACAGAAACCCTAGATGTTGGGCCCTCTGGTTGAGCTGGCCGCAGTAAGAGATATCGCTTTTGCAGATTATACCGTACCATAATGCGACTTTATTTGATTTTCAGTTTATCACATTAGGCTTCTTTTAAAAGTATGCAAACTGTTTTTTTTTTTACGAAGACCAGCGATATCCACGTGCGTATTTGACCTGAGCAAACAACTGCTTGACGTGAATAACAACTCATGTACTATGCATGGGAACAAAGACAAAAAAACGTATAACTATATCCATTTGAAACATTGCAGATAAATTCGTCAGTGTAGCATATACGGAGAATGAACTGCCTGCTACGTGTAGGCTATATAGGCACCTATGGGGGTTGGGTGGGGAGGGCTTTATAACGTTTCATGGGATTATCGAATTATTCCATGTACTATGCGTGTTATATCGATCTAGGGACCTCGCTAGTGTCTAGGTTAATTCGGGGATAGGATGCACAGCTGGGACCAACTGGGATGTGGCAGGGGGGAATCATGGCTGTTTGACCCACCACCGTAGCACCCCCTACTTCTGGGTGTCAGTGGCGTATGCTTCCCTCAATAAACTAAAGGTTTCTGCAATGCGTCATTTCATACACAGAAACAATTGTGTGGGGGATGAGAAATTTAAGAGAAAGTGAAATCTCTCTCAGGCCTACTGCTCTCTGAGAAGAAGGTGCGCATGTGAGGATAGTACTGGATGTGTAAATGTGGACTGAATTAGTCTGAATCAAGACAGGGTCCAGTGGCGGGCTGAACCATTGGTTTTCATAAATGACAGAATTTGTTTACTAGCTGCGCAACTGCCAGCTTCTCAAGAAAGATTGTTTCGTGGTGTTACAACGTAAGACAAACTGTCTGCCTCTTATAATTCTAACATAAACAAGGCATTTGTACGAAAAGTGACAAATGCGTACACAATTGTTTGACGCATGGCTCAAGGAGAGTAGTCTACTTTGAAGGTAGCTGTTTCTAGATTGAGTCCGGGAACTGTTTGACGTATGGCTCAAGAAGATTAGGCTACTTTGACAGTAGCTATTTCTAGGTTGATTCCAGGAACAGTTTGACGTATAGCTCAAGGAGAGTAGGCTACTCTGAAGGTAGCTATTTCTAGGTTGATTCCGGGATTTGTTTGACATATGGCTTAAGAATAGTATGCTACTTTGACGGTAGCTGTTTCTAGGTTGATTCCAGGAACAGTTTGACGTATAGCTCAAGGAGAGTAGGCTACTTTGACAGTAGCTATTTCTAGGTTGATTCTGGGAATTGTTTGACATATGGCTTAAGAATAGTATGCTACTTTGACGGTAGCTGTTTCTAGGTTTAGTCCGGGACGTTTACTGGCCTATGTATTATGTTACTACGCACAGATGAAACTACAGTGCAACATAATTCATGGTAGTGAACTCCTCATACGTAACAAGCCCCTTTTGCCATGCACTTAAGGTGAGATACAAATCGCGCGCGAGGGTGTGTATTTGTGTTGAGGGGGGAAGGGGTAGTTTTGTGATTAAACCTCACCACCCGTCAGACAGAGAGACCAAATTGGTTCCATTATGTGCCCAGCACAGCCAGACTATGTTCGTGTTGCTTTATCCTCCGGCCGCCTCTGATTGGACTTGTATCAATATCCACGGTGCATGAGTCCGTTCTCATGCACCGATAATGTCATTGTGCCTTTCGCTTGCCCAAATTTGTATGTTCAGAGGACAGGTGCTAACAGAATTCACACCATTGCGGTCGGATTATTTTATATACTAAGGATGACCAAAATGTGGGTAGTCTTTGATGGTATTGTCACTTTGCAATTTTCCATCAGATCACGGAGCATTCTTCAGTATTTTCTCACGTCTCTCAATTCTGGAAGTCGCTTCTCGACATCCTCTTTTGTTATTTTTCTGCCTTTTTTCATTTTTTCGTCCTATTTTCTCGTCTCATTATGGTAACTTTGGCGATAAATTGTAGGCCTATGTATAACGACGATTTTTAGCACTTGGTACTCATGTTTAGAATTGTGCAGTCCTGAGGAATGTATTTCTAACAGATTTTTGATATTATTCACTGTTTCCAAATTAATAATTGATAATCATCATTACATTCTATGCTATGTGCCTTTTACGCATGTAATTCATATATCGTGTGTGTATATATATATATATATATATATATATATATATATATATATATATATATATGTCCTGACTGTCACATACTCCTGGATTTAAACATAAGGAATAAAATAACATCTTACAAATCTTGTCAGTATGTGACTTAGTCCATTATTCTACTTTCTGCCGCTGTGGTTCCTTACAGAAATTCGTTTAAATGTTCTCATGGTATTTCCTTCCCTTGGAGTTAGATACCAAGTTGCACACACGTATAAAACAAAATTTTATTGGTTATGTTTTTGTGTATATTAATAAATACTATGTTCTTTATTGCAAGCTTCTCCTCGAATATAATTTTTATTCTTTACTGTCGTTCCCAAATATATGAACTACCATATGCTACATTTTAGAGTCATTTTTATCTGTCTTTATATTATGATTTTGTACTGCAGTCTGGTGACGAGACTGCGTACGTTATAATTACTTTCTTTACTCTGTATGTATAAATTTTTGTTTATATAAATTTCCTTCCAGCTTATAGTAAGAAATTAAAATTTGTGTTTTTCTTTATTAAATTTGTTTTGCCTGGTGAAAATAATTAACAAGTTTACATGCAATAAATATTGAAATGTCATATATGAAGACAGGCAGTCGAGGATAACATGATATTATAAACATACGTGGCTAAAAGTACGAGGGTCGCTCATTAAGTAATGCCCCACATTTTTTTTCTCAGCCAATAATGAAGATAGAAAAGTGTACTTTTACATGCTTGAGATTTGATGTTTCCCGCGTTCGTGTACGGAGTTTCAAATGATTCCAACCGATAGCGGAGCTGTAGTGAACTGTTAAAATGGCGTCTGTGAACGACTCTCGTTACAAGCAACGAGCTGTAATTGAATTCCTTGTTGCTGAAAAAGAAACGGTGGTGAACATTCATAAACGTTTGTGTGCTGTGTATGGAAGCTGTGCAGTCGATAGGAGCACCGTTGGTCGCTGGGCTAAGAGAGTTAAAGCTTCAGGAAGTGAAGAAACCGAGCTCCGTGATCTGCCGCGCTCTGGGCGTCCTGCCACAGCCACCACTCCAGACATGTTGAACCGCGCGGATGCCATTATTCGTGAGGATCGGCGCATCACAACTCGACAATTGGCCCAACAGCTTTCAGTCAGCAATGGAAGTGTGATTGCAATTATCCAGGCTCTCGCATATTCGAAGGTGTGCGCAAGATGGGTTCCACGAAGTCTCACAGCAGACCACAGGATTCAAAGGAAAACGATTTCTTCTGAATTGTTGGAGCGTTTTGATGCTGAGGGAGAGGTCTTTCTGTCCCGGATCATTACAGGTGACGAAACCTGGATACACCACTTTGAGCCAGAGACAAAAAGGCAGTCAATGGAGTGGCATCATCCTCAATCACCGAGAAAGAAGAAATTCAAGACAACTCCCTCCGCCGGAAAAGTCATGATGACTGTCTTTTGGGACAGTGATGGGGTCATTCTTGTGGATGTGATGCCAAGAGGTGCGACCATCAATTCAGACGCGTACATCAGGACCCTGAAAACCCTCAAGAAGCGTTTTCGACGAGTTCGGCCTCACAAGCATCCAGCAGAAATTTTGCTCCTGCACGACAATGCACGCCCTCACACAAGTCTGAGAACCCGGGAAGAAATCACCAAATTGGGTTGGACGGTGCTACCCCATCCACCCTACAGTCCAGATCTGGCACCCTCCGACTTCCATCTCTTTGGGCCACTTAAAGATGCTATCCGCGGAACAAGATTTGAAGATGACGAGAGCGTGATTCAAGCAGTGAGGACATGGCTACGTGCACAGGACAAGAGCTGGTACCGGCAAGGCATGCATGCACTTGTTCCACGCTGGCGTAAAACCGTACAAGTTGATGGGGACTATGTGGAAAAATAGTATGTGTAAAGGAAACATTGATTTATATTGTCACTAAATTTGAGCCATCTTGAATAAATATGTTCTGAGGAAAAAAATGTGGGGCATTACTTAATGAGCGACCCTCGTAGAAAGGGTTTTGATAACTGTACAGACATTTTAAGTAAACCAAAGTTTTATTTGTTAATATAATAGAAAATTGACGTTAGTATGAAGTGTGGAACACGAATCGAAATTTAATCACCCCTGATACAATCCATTTAAAATTGACAACAGGAAACTGGTCTCAGTTTGTCTCTTTCTGTCTCGTGTTGGGCCGTGTAGGGGAGCTTGTGTCCGTGTGTGTCCTCTGGTTGCTACAACGGCCGAGGGTTCTCCTGTGCCGCCTGGAATATATGCATGGCAAATCAAAGCTACACTTCCGCAAATTACATTAACAACTAAAATATGGCGTTTAGCGCTCTATGTTAGTATTTATATGTGTCAGACCATATTCGCATGTGTCTATTAGGACGCATTTTCTACTCGTCTGGGTTGTCGTTCCTGACGACAAAGCACACACCCGCGCAATTGGTGTTTATGTCTGTTTGTGGAAAAGGATATCCAATGCTATTAGTAACCAATGAGTACACAAAGGTTCTCCCACGTGCGGATTGAAATAACTGAAGCGAAAAAAGTATTTTAGGCCTGCGTCATCAAATATGGGCTGCATGTATTAATATAAGCGGAAAATTACAAAACAGATTTCAACATAAAAGCGCTCGTGTTTCGGAAATATGTCTGCGATAACACAAGCCCACATTTTGTTTTTGTTTTACGCATGGTTTCCTGTGGTTGTCACTGTGAACTATTCTTTCCAAAATAAGTTTTCTTTTTAATCACCTTAGCCTCAAAAATATCAACATGGCGGACTTGATAAATTATGACGTGGTAACGACAGTTGTGTCACTAAATATACAACATAAAACCCACAGGTATAGTTTGTGGGCATCTCATCGCTGCATGTTTAAATTCAGACTTACAGACTAGTGATTCAAATGGCACATATAGTTGGTTACTACTGGGATAGAAAGGGTTAAGGATTTTTTTTGTTGAACCTGAAATAATAGCGCGAAATCTACATTTTTGTTTCCATTTGGTATCCACCACTAATGGATAATTAAAGCTAGGCTGTGAAATTTTGTATGCAGATGAATCTGAAATATATAGAACTATAAATTATCTATGCATGATTTGTATGATTTAAATTACAGACGCGTTGAGGGGATGAATTTTATATGGGAATTTTAATTTATAGTCCGAAACTTACTATGGAAATTAATACAAAGAAATTATTCACTAAATTCTATAATAATTAATTTTCAGTTTATTGCAGCATTGCTATAATGAAGGGTCTAAGATTAAGCCATTTGATACGAAAGTAGGCGCCATGAGAACTTTCCAGTAGGCTACCTCATATTGAAAAATGCTTTATTTTAATCCATTATTCACAGAGCTAGCATAAGTAAATGTATTTATAAAATAAATTAAATGTGGAAACTTCTTCAGGGCGACAGAAGCCAGACTTCTGCCAAACTTAAGACTCCACTACTACAGGTGCAACAGCCTCGTTCAAAATTTCTTTGCTACCAGGGTCGCCACGATCAGAGCCTGATTTTAATTTTTCTGTTTCGCACTGACGTTGCTTGCGTAGTCAGGCGTGACGGACATTGGCTTTTATGTTAGGAGTAGGTTTGGAAAGTGTCGACCGTGGTTTATTTAAGGGCAATATCTCAGTTTTCAAATTGAGAAACTGAAAAAAATATAATAACGGCCTGAGTCAGTATGTTACAGCTGGATGCAAACTGTATATCTCCGGAACACAAATCTGAAGCGTTACCGCTGTGATAACTTGCTCGGATTGACCGTATTTCGAAGTGCTTTATACTAATCTGTGGAGAAATTTCGCTAACACAGTATACCCAACAGCAAGTTCGAATACAATGATGTTATAACAATGTTGTTGCTTATGGTTTTAGTATAGACGTTTTCTTTGACTGTCCCACAATTGAATTACTCGTTTGTATAGAAGCCTAATTTATAAAGGGAACCCCCCCTTCTCACCCCTCTTCCATAATTCGATGAACATTCGGCTGCAGCCGACTTCTCCCGCAGTGAGAGTTTCATTTGTTTCTTTTAAGAGTCGCGCGCGTCTGTATGGCGACTCTCAACTCCCTCTTCTTTTTACGGATTCTACTTTTTCCCTCTCTGCCGCCCACTTGGACCATTTTTCAAATTTGTACTGCAGGAAAGTAAAATTACAATGAAAAATAACGTTACATCTTTGTAAGGAAATATGCATCCAAAATCTGCGACAAATTTCGTGTTGTTTGGTGTTACGTGTAACATTTTCCTTGATCGTCAAATTAGTTTAAAATGATTCGTTAATTTTTGTTGTTCCTTTGTTAAATTTCGAATATTGCTCTCTTCTGTTTTGTTCTGCCGTTTAGTTATGTAGGTGGTTACCAGGTTTCAACCCTGAAGATGGAAGCTATACGTCCCTCCGAAACCTTAGTACCAACCTATAAGACCACACGGAATCACAGTCAAGCCTCAGGGCTGATAGAATTATTGTTATTTGTCATTAAATTAAGGTTCTGTATCACCCCACGATAATAAATCTCTCTTGCGATACATCGCTTTATGCATTCGACCTGTATGGTGCCATAGCAATCAAGACGTTGACATACGAAGAAAGCGGAAGGGACAAAACAGTTACACGACGTTATGTTATCGTGATGTTATCACTGAATCATTCAAGAAATATTCACATCGAACTCATGGCTGTAAAACCTACTCTGATTGGTTAGCGCTGCTGCTGTGTTTTCGGGAGGTTCCGGTTTAAAATCTCGGTCCTGATACCGGCTATCCTGCATTAATATTTTCGTGGTTTTTCTCAGTCGTTTTAAGCAAATACCAGGACGATTACCTACCTTCCTGCCACGTCCTGTTCTGTTCATTATTCACTTATTATCTTCTCATTTGATACTCGTCACCTCTGATGTGTTTACCGAAGATTAAATTAGCCACACATAAATCTCGTGACACCACAAACCGACAATGGGTCATGAGCCTCAGGTTGGAAATCACTGC
Organism: Zootermopsis nevadensis; assembly: GCF_977971745.1. NCBI lineage: Eukaryota > Metazoa > Arthropoda > Insecta > Blattodea > Termopsidae > Zootermopsis > Zootermopsis nevadensis. Next base: position 10,876,386 of record NW_028259139.1, on the reverse strand, counting down.
TCCAAATTCATGTATAGACTATTTTGGTCTAAGCTTGTAAAAATGGTTAAGCTTCCATGATTAAATTATATAGGGCTTGGTATAAGCTGTAGTAATGATTTCTTGCTTGAGTGTAAAGGGAAATACCTGTTCAAAATTAGAGATACGGTAATAAAATTAACATTTTATTACGTGCGCGTCAGGAATAAGTACGAGATCCGCAGATGAATGTAATTCCGTTAATTAACCTTTAATATCCATTGGTAACAATTTTAACTTATCACCTGGCTTAACTATAGGCTAACTTAAATTTATTTTTTTGTGTTTATGTGCTTCGCATGAATAAACAACGGTTATTTCCTTAACCAGCGTTAACGAATGGCGAAGAGTTGTATTTTATTTCCGGTACCGACTGGATTCATAAATAAGATTTAGACCAGCTTTAACTTCAAAGATTTAATGACCGCACATAATGCCTGTCTCTCGTTAGCAAACACATTCAACACCACTAGTACCGAGCCAGTCATTGGACACGATCCTTAACCCATCTTGAGAATCTACAATCCTATAGTCCATTTTCTTAATATTGTACTTCCATTGCTTTCTTCGTCTTCCAAGTAATCGTTTTTCAGAAGATTTTAAGAAATATAGAACATGTAAGATTTGAGGTTTTCACAGCGGTGAGTATGAAGATTTCTGTCTTCTGGGTTGTTGCGCTGTGTAGTCTGGTAGATGTTTACCAACGTTTCATCGCCCTGATGACGGAGGCAGTATGACCTCTGAAACGTTGGTTAACATCGACCAGACTACACAGCGCAACAACCCAGAAGACAGAAATCTTCATATACAGAACAGTTAGCGATACCTGCATGATAAATTCTTCAGTATAAGAGTTTGGCACGTTAACTAAGTCTGCAGACCTCCGATTCGTCCGTCTTTATGCAGCCTCTCGGCATCTGTATCCTCCCGCACGACCTCTGCGACACTATTGCCTGCCTCCAGCCAGCGCACTGTGCTCTTCTTTTGTTCGCCTCCAATTCAATTACCGCAGCATTAGGTTATGATGGAAGAGAAGAGACGAACTGAGAGGATGGGACACACAAGCTGTCACCGCCACTATTTGTCACCACTAGCTGCCTTCAGCGGCAAATCGTAACCCTGTTACTGCTTACTTACGCGACGTTTTTTACAGCAACGACACATTTCAATGGTTGCCTTCAGTTTTAAATAGGCGTGAACGGCGCTAATATAGGCCTATGAGGAATTTTAATTATCGGCTGAGCGAAACAAATGTAGGAGGTTCTATGGACTTTATTCTCGGCATGATACGAAAGTAAAGTTCAATGGAGTAAGCCTATTTTACAAATGATGTGCCACCTGTCTTGTGTCCGGCCGGGGCGTGATACTGAACACTCACCCCCATCTAGTGCAGAGGCTGAAAATGAACAGAGTTAGTGCTAGCTATATCTTTGATGCTTGATAAGAAGAGTTGAAGTGAAACGTAGTTTGTGTTTATTCAATCCTGTGAAACATGAAGTTTATCTACATAAGTAATTTCTTACGTCAAAGAAAACACATCGTAACACATTACAAATCAATCGGTTAAAACTGTTTAAATAAATAATTCTTGTTTATTCTGTGAATTGTATAAATCTGTGAGAAAAATGCAGAGTCAATTAACGTGAAAGCTGATGGTAAATATAGTTACCACTGTGCCTATGAACGTCATAAAGACATTGTAGACGTTGGTACTACTAGAGAGAGGCGATGTTTACTTTTCGTTTACTTTACACTGGGATAAATATTCCCCAGGACTTATCGGCGAAGATAAAAATAACTTTTTCTGCCGGGAATCGATAAGGATCTTCAGGTCCGAAGTCAGACCTTTTCATGACCGAGATCGCTCTGTAACTGCTTTATGGTTGTTGTAAGTCACTGAGAGATGTCATAGGTTTGATGGTACGGTAGACATTCGAATAAAGAGACTGTAATATTTTGAACGTGTGCTGTCTGCCACGCCTCACTAAGCCCCCCAGAGAATAGCACTCCTAGCAGGGTGCCACACACGAAAACCTCCAGGCCCTGGAGTTTGTGATAGCAATGTGACTGTTAACAGGGGATGAACTTGGGATGAGAAACACATTTTCATGTCTCCCACAGGAGAAAAATTCTGGGTCCACGGTGTAGACCTATTACAGACCTGTTAAACGCGTGGCACAAGAGGCTATGTCACGTGGCTTTGTTGACTTCGAAATAGAAGGAAAATAGACCATTCTGAGGCCGCAGTGTCGAAAGACTGGAAACGGCTGTGGGTATTCTTGAAAGTAAAATGAATCTTCAATAATTTCCATGTTATGAACGACGTATTGAATATAAATACTCGCACTTCTAATCAGGATTATTGTTGTGTTTGAGTAGATAAAGATTATAAAAGTATCCTTCCATTTAAACCTGACTATGGTTAACAATTTTAGCTTTCCAAAAATAAAAATTACTTTTTGCCATGAAAATTATTGACAAAACAAGGTTTTTAAAATAGAACTCAGCATGGAAATTAATAAGGAGATAAATAGCATAAATCAATTTTGGGAATCATTGGTTTAGAAAAAATAATCAGCCATTAACTATTTCAGTGTTGTGAAAAATCTAGCGAGCCTAGAAATACTGTCAACTTTATCGAATAATTCTTTAATTTTCTTTTTCGATTTCGTACGTACATGTCACGGATTGAGAGGCCATTTCTGAAAATAATAAATCGATTCGAAATCTCGAAGGAACAAGCCTGGCCGTCATATTAAATGCTACCAAAATGGAACCGTCATATTCACGTAACGTAGGAGTATGTTCGAATTATTTTTATTGTATAATATTGCATATGAAATTAAGTATACATAAGCATACTCAAAATGATTAATTTGGCATGTCTGTAAAAAATAGATATAGTTTTCTTAAAGCATCTTTGAAAATCTGAATCACACAGCCTATTTTAATCATTTAACAGTTGAATTAGGCTTGAAGTATACTTTTAGAAAGGCGTAAGCCTGTGTCGAATTTTTGACACGTGCTAAACCTAAGTTGAATTTATTATATTATCTCTGTGACGGTATGAATTCAGAAGTGCCCAGACATCAAGATGTAAACCAAGTGGTTAGTATAAAGGAGTTATGGAGGCGTAGCTCCATGCATTTTAAGTCTCGAGACTAAATATAGTTGAAAGGTGAATCTTTATCCCTGGGAAAGAGCAACCAATTCTCTTTGGATATATCCAGGTCTAAGACAGGGTAAGCCTCTGGTAATATAGAAGTAGACTCGAAAAACATTGCTACACCTGTCAAGAACTGTGCCTAGTCGCTTGCCAGTTACGTCACTGACTTATTTCGACTCGTCTATGTAGGTGCAATAGATAACTCATTGTTAAACAGAAATAAACCTAAACTGGTAGGCCCTACACTAAATAAAATATATTTTTTTCAATTTCCTCAGCACTTCAGAGTAAACGCCAAGAAATTGAAAATATATGGGTTCTTCTTCTTTAACGTCTCGTGTTTTTCTGCGCATCGTGAGGCTTATGCCCCGTTAATGGAAATGAATCGGGTACTTAATTACTTAACTAATTAATTAATTACGAAAGGAACACAGAAGAGATTTTATGTTGTTCTTTTTTCGATGTGTCATCCGGGCGAAGACGGCGACCGTGAATGTTCCGCCCCTGTTTCATAGTCCAGCAGTGAGACTGTCTGTCTGGTCTATGATACCAACACACACACAGCAGTTGCTGATTACTCTTGACAAGAAACTGAGTTGTTTCTTCCTTTCCCGACAGGGGGTCTGCAGGTTGTTCTGACACACTGCCGCTCTCGTCCGTTCGTACTCCTCAATGGTGGTCTGCGATGTCTCTAGGGGGTCTATCAAATAAACTACAATATAGACTGCCCTGTCACTCCGGATGCTGCAGCTACATTACAGACTGATCTAGAACACAAAACATCTAAAAGCAAGACCGTAAGGAAGTCATAATCCAATCCCGTCAATCAATTAGGCCTAAAGGTAACTGTCTTCTGGGTTGTACCAACGTTTCAGAGATTTAAGCCCTGATGATGGGGGTAGCAAGCACGTTTGAAACGTCAGTAAACTTCTGCGGGACTACATGGCGTTATAACTCAGAAGACAGTCATCTTTGTACTCGCCGCTGTGAGAATCTCAGATCTTAATTATCTCAATTAGGCCTTTCGACACCACGCGTCCTCGTTGATCACAATTCTTTCTTCGTGTTCGAAACGTGTGGGGTTATATACCCACCAACTTTTAGTGTATCCTTACAGAGGTGTTTCGAGGTTTTTCTCAGATACTCAAGTCAAATGCTAGGGCATTATGCATGTCTTTCCATAGACTATCAAGCCGACCCTTCAAAATTCTTAGTCACAGTGATGAGAAATCGCCCTTTAATTGAATTAAGAAACTGCAAAACAACATCTAATATCGGAGATGTAATGTCTGCATAAGTGTTTCTCCGTGGATCTAGAAACCGACGTTTCAGAGGTGCTGTCTTTCTCCATCATTTTCGAGCCTACACGGAGCAAAATCCCAAAAAGAAAGTTATAATCAAACTCGTCGCTGTGAGAATGTGAAATCTCACCAAAATCTGACCTTTACCATGCTGAGTTGCTTTTTTTTTTAAAACGTTGCCTCGGGTTACGTGTTTATTAGCGCAGTTTTGTACTGTAACCTACGACGTTGATAACTTCGCTGGTGCTGTCCACACGAAGTAACGCCATCTTACAACGTATTGGTACATCTGAGCTTGTAATTATAGGGCGTAATGCGCGGAAAATGAAGGGTGTAGGGAGGGAAGTAGGTTCTTCAGATTAGACCGCGGTTCATGTGACGTCAGTGCATGCTCACATCTGGTGCCCGTTTATACCACGGCAGCTCAGATTTCTCAATCGGCAGACGGGTCACAAAGGAGTTCCAGTTTTATCAGACAGTTTAACGTCGTGTGGGGAGACGGGGAAAGGGCCCTTAAAGATTTCCTCAGTATCTCGGTCAGTTGCAACGCCTACATGCTCGATAATTAATTTTCAATGTTTGTTCCATGTACTCTCGTATTTCGTATTGACGACAGTTCTTAGTTTAATAGTGTTATGATTTTAAAGCTGTCATTTAGTACAGCTGTGACATAAATATGCCTGCATAGAAATTAAAATGAAACTTTGGTGTACACTGTATGAAGGCAGGAAAACCTGTCTCTTCTTTTTAACTACGCATAATGCCATGTAGATGTATGGAGAAGTGGAGGTGTGTCTCCACGTAGTTTTTATTTAGGCACTAGATTAAGACGTGTTGTTAGCTTAATGCTCCAGCCATACAACCATAACTACACTCTGTGGGCAAAATGTAGGATAATTATTTGTTATGCAGGTGGTACATATAGTTACCATTGGGTTTTAAAGGGTTAATTTCCTTAGTTATTGTGTACGTTGTAGGGTTGTTCTGTTTTCTTTAAAATTCTGTACAAGGTTTGAAGTAAAATAGGACTCCCGTGTCCTGTGACAGACTGCTTCGATCGCATCCGATGAAACCCAACAGAGGCTGTGGTGTTCCATCCATCACACTGTGTGACGTGGATCTGACGGTTGTATCCGGACATGATCGGACCGTGGGACGTAGAGCGTCATTGTCACGTTCCTGGGTGATATGTTGGCCACGCCCGAACGTCCAACTGAGCAAAAGGCCACACAAAGAAGCTACAAATATTATTACATTATTAAAATGACCACTGTCAGACAGCTGGCTCTACGAGCAGTATGGCGTGGGGGCTGGGTTCAGTTTCCATCCGGTATTTCCAAGGATTGGTTGATGATTGATTAATGGGTTTAAAGTCAACTCCACTGCACTGGTCACTTCGCGTCTCACAATACAATGAACAAATTTAAACCTTAAGTTACGCACTAGTCTATGTTCAACGTTCTGAAGCTTTTCGTCAAAATAATGTTTAAGAAGTCGGCTCTTACCTCGAATAAGATGTATCTCTTTACTGTTACAAAGATTAGATGGTTAATGCTGTTTAAGGAAATAATCATTTTCTATTCTGAGAATCATACAAATCGCATGAATATTTTGTGTCGGCAAAATGTAAATTTACTGGAACAGGTGGGACATGCAAAGTTTATTTTTTCTCTAGACTTTTATAGACCTAATACCTACGTGACTTAGTTCTTCTTAATTTAGATCTATTGTACCTTCTCTCCTTTGAAAGTCTACATCCAATCGCAAAGACGCAAGAGAATTTATATTAAACAAGATCAAGTTAACCGATTAAAAGTAAACGTACTGCAGAAACATCAGTGTTACTGATGTCTGAAAATAAATGTTTATTTTAAATTACAAAACTTGATGATATTCCTTCATAACTTTCTCAAATTAATTAAAATTTTTCTAACCTTTAGTTTTGTCTAAAAGCGGCTGTATTTTCTGTTTGATAAACGCAGAATTATGATCCTACAACTTACAAGAAGTTACGGGCCTGTGTTTACGTAAAACAGTAAATTTATATATTACTTTACATGGTTGTGAAACGTGGTATTTTGTTCAAATTAATTTTTTTTTAAATAAGTTCAGAAAAATATTTTTCTTAAAGGAAACTAAGAAAGTGGTAAATCATAAAACTAGTATCATGATTTGTATGCTTAATACCACTAGCAAATTTAGAAGTTCGAACTTCGTACGATGTATCTGGGACGACACGAAATGCAACCCGCTGTTTTCTGACAAAACTTAGGTAGAAAATGTGATGTGGGATAACATTAAGACAGGTGTAGCTGGAACCCACTGAAATACGGGAAAGAGCCCTATGCCCGTCGTAAGCCTACTCTTTAAAGCAGCATTTCTGCCCCTTAAACCGTGTGACTTCCTTGTTGCTAACCTACATTGAAACATAATTGGAAAACGCAGAAACTGTTGGAAGAAATATGTTCGGGAATTCGAACCTCGGCCTACGGGCTGTTGCCTAAACATATTTTTCGTGATCGCTTTCAGTGAGGCCATTTCGAGACGAATATCGGATGCGACAGGTTCATTTCAAAACCTTACAATTCGTAAAGAAAGAAAGATAAATAGTGAAATAAATAAATAAATAACTAAGTCTGAATAAGCAGAGGAAATTTAGTTGAAGAATGAGGGAAAATAAGAGAGAAATAAAAAGATGGAGCGAGGTACACGAAAGAAATACAGAAGAAGGGAGCAGAAGAGAATGAACGATGCTTATATTTCTTGACGGGAAGAGAACTCCAGCAGCGTCGGATGGTCAGACAGAGAGAAAGACAGTAGATTCACCCGGGCTAAGCTAGAGTCACAGTCTCCCTCCACCATCTCGTGATGTCCTTGCTTTATTTTCATCTCCGTCTTGAGCTGGTTCTCTACTCCAACTCGGATCGAAGTCACATTTACTTTGCTGTTCGGGAGGCTAGAAGCTTTTTGAATGAGAATTAAGCTTCTTATCCTCCACACACCCCCTGCCTTGCTAAAATGCAGCGACCACTGCTTCCCTTCATGACCCCGCAACCCCTTACATCCCTTACAATTCCCGCCTCCTGATACACACTGCTTTTTCGGTGAGCCAATGAGATCACGACATCACGCTTCAGCCGACAGCAGCCGACGACCAATAGGATTAAGGCATGTAGGCACTTGCCAGCAGCGTCAACCAATCAATGGTGAATATCACGATGATATTATTTGTGATAGGAGGATCGTAGGGTGGATCTCCTCTTTGCCGACAGAGCTCTTCGACTCGTGGGCCGTATGGTTAAAATGAGAGCAGGGGGTGGGTGGGAAATCACGCCTCAAACATAACAAAGACGAAGCAAGCCGCTTCCGAATACTTATAATTCTTTTCGTCTGATCATCCGATTAAATTATGATCGTCTTCCACGTGTCTTGAGCAGTGACAAACTTCTGTCACAATCAGTAAAGTTTTTTTGTAGGCGGAGGGGCGGTAATGATTGACGGGTCACGTATACTATATACTCTGCTTGTCTCCCACCACTGGTGTCATGAGTAAGAGCAATTACTGTAATGCCTTCCTCCCCTCCCGCGCGTCACTCTTCACCCTGTGCGCTCCTTCAGTTTTGATCGCATGTGTACGACTGCGCTTGTCGAGATGGTGATGCTGGTAGGTGCATCAACAGCTACGCCAAGAGCCATCGTAGCGAGATTAAGCCACGTCACAGACGTCCCGCGGTTGCTATGCTAAACGTACACGAACTGCGTACTTAAATGTGGGAACAAAATTTGTAGGCTGTTTATTGGAATAACTAAACTGTAGAATAGGATTGTAATAAGCCGTGTGTTATTACTGAGAGCACCGCAGAGCCACCATCGGATGGAACCGGCAAGTTCTTCCCCGCCGGCAACCACAGCGGTAGGATCGGCTCAGCCGTCACTCGAATCGGAAAACGTCACTCGCGGTAAGTATTTTAGAGCCACTGTTTCTTATGAGGGTCACAACGGGACTGTGATTGTGAGTTTGATTCTGTCAATGGCTTGGTAATTGTTTGTGTGTTGGAAAAATAAAATGTTTGTGTTAATTTGAAAGTGATTTATGAATACATACACGCCTGTAGTCTACGTAAACACTTAAACCTTTGTTTATTTGCGATATTCATTTGACAGTGAACCGTTTTAAAGTTAACCTGTATGTAAATTCTAATTTGTATGGACTGTGATTATAAATCGGTTGCCGCATAACGCTTATTGAAATTATTACAAGCTGTTTTACTGCTTTTGTAAAAGTGTCGGGCTATTATTGAACGTTGTAGACACAGTGTGTAGTACAGGTTTTTAGATGTAATAATTTAAAAAAAACAATTTAAATCTGAATTAAATCGGTGTTTCTCAACCCTCGTTCCAAGTATATTTTTCATGTATTATATCACCTTGTAAGTATATCGTCTAATTAATACATTAATGCTACTTAAATTAAATATTTAATGTCAAGTGAATACTTTACAAAAATATAAATAATCATCGTGAATTGGTTTCCTCAAAATTGTTAATAAATTATCTTAATGTTTCACTTCAGAACAGACTTATTTACAATCTAAGTGCTAAGTAATTTCTTCCTAATCGAATAGGACCGGATGATTCTCATTTCATCTTATTATCATAATTTGTTGGTTTTGGGTAGGCTACAGGATAGAAGCCCAGGAAGTATTCGGTTTGGTTGGTTTTGTTTTGATATGATGTTTGTAGGGCTCTGACGTTTATAAACATAGGCCAAGGTCAAGTTTGTTTCTCTAGGCTGTGGACTGTTTCATATGTTTTAATTTGGTTCATTATGTCACACAATACGACACTGTCCGTTGTAGTCTTTTGAGTTGTGACGTCGTGAAGTCTACTCTGATGATAGAGGCGATGGGTTTCTTCGCAACTTTGGTATTTATCACACGGCGTCACAAATCACGCTGAACTATCGAAACCTCAAATCTCATCTGTTTTACAGTTTGCTACTTATCATTCATGTAAATATTGTTATTGGTAAGATTGTTGTTATTAATATATTAGTTAAAGTAAACAATTCTGCCAATTCGGTAGGGAATTTACATTTTTATTTTGACGGACAAGACCAGACCATGGATGCTTATCTAGACTCTAAGCATTTTAAACATCAGTGCCAATTTAATACCTGTTTCTTTGTGGCTAAGTGTGTTACGCTTGTAATATACGTTCGCTTAATATCAACATTAACTCTTTTAAGGTTTATCATTTACATTTAATAACTTGATAGGTCTGTCACCATGCAACACCGTTACTTAATGGACAATTTTACGGCATACGGGCAATAATACCGATAACAGAGCATTACAGTATGCTTTTGTGTTTAATGAGTCAGCATGTGTACTGTGAAGTCATGTTTTAATAGATTGAAGGTTAAAATATTTCAGGAAAACACAGGTAGATTGTAGCATATTTATTAAAAAGCATAACAAAATACATCGTGATAGATTCGCCGCAAGGATTTAAGCCCTGAATATAGCCTACAAATAAACCCATGAATCTGCTCTGGGAACGTTTTATTTATTTTAACGTCTCCAGAGGGTTGATCATTTTATGATTTGTAAGGCTGAATACGTAATGAGCGCGTTTCTTTAAAAATAATTTTGCACACACACGAGAGATACAGTGGAATGTTCATACAAACATGAGGGAATTTTCTTTTTAAGAAAAAATAGTAAGAAACTTAATGTTGTAATATCAGTAAGCCTAAATCATTTAAAATTTATTTTCCGTGCCATAGGGTCGTATTAAAAATAACTTTTATGATTATAATTTTCCGCTGAAATATTAAGGAGAGTGTTACATAAAATATATTTCTTTTGTTCATAATTTAGGCTAGTTAGGAAACGTAGATACTGAGCCTGTTTCGTGTTTAAGGTACAGAAATATGTGCAAACAGCGTGGTTAATAGGCTAACTTACGTGAATCTAGTTAAGTGTGTTTAATTGTGTTTAATGAGATGCAGTTTCTGTTGACTGTTTTAAAAAAAATACTTTCCTTTATCAAACCCAATTAGACATTTCTTATTATGATGTATTTACCTCTGTATCAAGTTCAAATAAGTACTGGTAACAACTTAATTCAACTCTTACTTAAAGAAGATATTAATAATACATAATTTCGCCCTATAGGCCTGTGTGCTTAATGATGAATTCTAGGTAAACTGTGCTAAATATTAGTTCGATCACTTATCAAACCTTTAGAGAATTATGTTTCTTTCCAGGCATTCAAAAATAGACTTATACTCTGCAGTGATTTATTGTCATTTTATAGGGCTAATGTACAGAGATTTATTTCACCCGACGAGGAGTTAATATAGTGCTAATTATTAACAGGCTAACCGCAATGATATTGAATATATAAACAGTACATGGTTTTATTCCTTCATCAATCACACCACGAATATACGTACGTATGAGCGTGTAACTCATTCCTCTTTTAGCTTTGGCATTAGGCTATTTAAGCTGTTTAGTTTTATCCATTTAGAGGTTAATAGTACTATTTCGAAACTATATGATAATATTTTTTGCCTTCTGGCATGGAAAATGCACTATTTATTACCAATCCACATTTAGACCTATTAAATTTAGTACCAAACCACAGAGACATGTGGGATTTTAGCATGTTTTGTAAACATGTGAACAGTAGTTGTAGTTATGTTGTATTTATTTGGTTCTTGATTTATTTAACGACACTTTGACAACTATATGTGCAAGATACAAGATTATAATGTTATCTGTGTGTCTCCCTTTCAACTTTTGAACCAGATTCTCGATAATCACTGTAAAGTGTTATGCCGATGCAAGCCACCCCCAACTTGACACATTCTAAAGAGCCGAAATTCTGAGATGGGGGCGAAACTAACGCAAAATATGCAATTCATTTTGAGGTGATTAATGCGAAATTTTTCTGTAGCTTTCAGTTTGACAGCGATAGACCTAATTGATGAAATACTGGAAAGGCATTTGAAATTTTATATTTAAACAGGTCATTAACACAGCCTACCTTCAAATTATGTATAAAATACTGACTGTAACTTAACGATTACATGTACATGGCGACATCGCGAAATTTTAAAGTTATATTTAACAAACTTAACATAGGCTTAGACTGGATCATATACTTTGGGGTAACTAATAAGTTTAAGTTCTTCCCGAAGTATAAATAATAATAACAATATTCTAATTAACATTCTGGGACATAATTAGAATAGCACGCAACAATAAAGAAAATGTGACTTAAGCATACGATTCCAAATATTTAAGACAGTCTTCTTTTCTAGAGAGCCGTTTATAAAAACTTTTTACGTTAATAATTGCGTCTGGTTTTCCTTATGAGAGTTATGCTTCACTGCACAAATGAAGGTACCAACTGCAAACCTCCCAGTTTCCTCGTTTCACGTTATATCGATGCTTAAAAAAATGTGCAATTAAACAAACATCAAATTTCTACGTGTCTGTTTTACTATTGTACATTATTTTTAGATTTCAGTATATGGCTTCAACCCTACAAAATTCCTCCAACGTCACATTTTAAGCCTAAAATTCTAGTGACCACAAAACAGAAGCTTTTGAATCTATTCGTGTAATAACAGTCTTCCTTCCTTCCCCCTCCCCCCAGAGCCCATTTCATGCTCAGTGTCATTTATGAGTTTCATCATAATCCACAGTTAGGATATGCAGAAAAGCCTATAAATTAGTGGCGAGCACAGTTGTGATTGCAGCTGGACAGACAGTGTTTTGGCAATTCGTCACAAACTGCAAGCGTATACATAAATCCCAAATGTATTATATCTGCATGATATGTATGTTATATATATAAATGCATGCAGGGTCCAGTACTAATTCTCATCACATGACCTAACCTCATCATTTGCTCGTTACTGGGAGTTTTCTGCGTTACTCTAGGGATCACATTTAGCGCTCTCTTCCCTTCGTAGTCATTTACCCTCCTCTGCCCCCAGAGTTTGTGAAACGTTCAGTTACATTTGCAGACCCGGAAACCCTGGATAACGAAGGAGTTAAAGTCTCAAATTAAACATGGCGGAGTAAGCACGGTTATGATAGAAAGATGAGTCACGTGTTATGAGAAGTATAAATCTGAACTTACGTTTCACTGAAGTAGAATCAGTCGGTACAGTTGAAAATTCGGCAGCGATGATTTTCCATCTTGTTGATGTTACTTAAATTATTTTAAAATTCTGATATTTTTATAGAGAAATTACTGAGGAGAACATTTGAACCTAAGGTTGGAAGAAATAGGCGGCAGGAATAAATTACGTACTGTACTCCACAAAATATTCCTATCAGGGTCACCAAATTAGAAAAAAATATGACTGTCGGAGAGCTGAAAGGAAGACGTTACTTGGAAGACCTAGAAATAGAGAGGGGGTAACATTAAACTCAATTCATGTGGCTCAGAGTAGAGAATAGTGGCGGACTATTGTGAACGGTAATGAACTCGAAACCCTGAAATGGAGTCAGTATGTTCCTCTGGAATGTTGGTATTTAAGTTTATCTACACGTCCACATGGCGTTACAATCCAGAAGACCGTAATTAACATTTTGGTTCCGTAAAAGTTTAAAAAAAATTTTGATTAAAACTATTGTTGTTTTATGAGTTGTAGCTCTGTGTAGTCTGATGGACGTTTTCCAGCGTTTCAGAGGTACTTGCTGCCTCTATCATCAGGGCGCTTGCCGCCGCCAGAACCTGAAATATCACAAATTCATCTGTTTGATTCGTTCAGTGACTGTTACCTTCTTAAGACGGACTCTGCTCTGAGGAGTTGGTCACGTTTTGGGTTGCAGGATACTTGGACCCATGTAAAGTGATGTCGACTGAACACAACTACTCCCGTCTGAGCGGTGTTTCCTGGTCTCAGGTGCGTTGTTTGATACCGCGGTTAAAATTCTGGCATTTAATCGGCGATTGAATAATGTACCGAGTTTTCTCATGGGTAAGGAATACGATACAGCGGTTGGTTGCTACACGAGGCAAGTCTTTCAAACGGGGAAACAGTGAAATGTTGATGTAACAAGGGACAAGTCTGCTACCGAATATTAAAACACCCTTATTAATTTTTCTTCGCCTTTCAAACATTAGTTCATGGCATGTCCCAATTCAAAAATACGGCACTACTTCCGAAATTATTAATCCGAATCGTCGTTTGGTAGGACTCCTTGGATGGGAGATCAGCTATATACACAGGACTACAAAACACATACATAAGATAATAAATGTGTGCGTCAGATATAATTCGAATCCACGTGAAAATGTTAATGCCTATCTACAGTTCGTTAACTTTTTAAGCGGCGATTTGTATCTGCGATAAACTGAGACGGAGATCAATGACACAGAACACATTCGGTGCAAACAAGAACAGAGGTTTGTAGTCTTGTTGCACCACAAGCTGACGACACTCGAGTGGGATGTACTCCGATGTGTGTCACCAGTCCGACACGTGTCTTCAGTCCCCGGCACCCCCGACAGGGCACGGAGTCAACACCCCGGGCTTTACTCTACTTACATATGAACGGATGCTTGCTTCCTTGCTTGCCTTAGGGGTGGACAACAACTAACTGCAATTGTTCATATATTTAAACAGAGACGGTGAAGTATTTTGAAACGTGCTTGTTTTGTCAAAGGAGTGTACAGTTTTGGGTCACTGCAATTTGAAGACCGTAGGTTCTAGTTCTTCTGTGGCCACATGTGTATTTGTGTCTTCTTTTCTTTGTGTTGTCTTGTGAGGGTAGATGGGTTTATAACGGGTGACGTACTAAAATGAATTTGGCAGTAGTGCGAAGAATTTTAAAGGGGTGAATAGATGAATAAGAAAGTGGAACTGACGAAGGAAATGGAGTGGAGAAAGAAAAGAACAAATAGAAGAAATAGAAATTGAGGAGGACTGAAGAGGCAAAAATGAGGGGAAAGACGTAGGAGAAGAATATGGAATAGGAACAGAAGTTGAAGAGAAGCATAATAAGGAAGTCTGATCTAAACCGTGTTTATTGGTGACGATGTGGATGCTTAGATCTTAATGTTTATGATCATACTTCATTTGTTTCATCATAAGCTAATTCTTTTGGACGTTATCCGCTGTTTCTCACAAGCTGGAACTCAGTTAACACTGTTCAACTTCGTCCAAGGACCAAGAAATGGATATATTTCTTGAGAAGCTAACAGTACGCTGAGCTAGTCTAGAAATCCCTACCATTTATGAAACCAAAAGTTTCATAATTATCTTCACAACAGCTCGCCACTGGCCCCTATCCTGAACCAGATGAAACCAATCAACTTTCTTCAATCTTATTTTCCTAAGATAAATTTCAGTATTATACTCCCATCTATGCCCAGATCTTGCGAGTGGTCTCTTTCCTTCAGGCTTTCCAACTAACATTTTTACGAATTTATTATCCCCCAAGTGCATCACGTGTCCCACCCAACCACACCCCCTTACTTCATCATTCTAATAATATTTTGTGGAGTGTAGAAACTGTTAAGCTTTGTTATGTAGTTTCAAGCCATCATTTCTCTCACTTTCTCTTTCTTAGATTCAAACATATTTATGTACATTTGATAATTGTATTTCGGAATATTTCTGAAATGAAACGCTAACACACTAAATAGAATGATGAGTAACATTCATACGCCTGCAATTAATAAGCGATCAACTTAATTGTTTTTCATTAAAATGTTATTTGTGGTCATTTTACTCTTAATTACCTTTATTTATAAATCATGTGACCCTCTAAATTTTTCACCAATATTCTGCTTGATATTACCTCCCAGTGTTATTTAGCTTCTAAAATATGTAACCTCAGACAATGCACTCTGAATGCTTTAGCCTTTTAAAAACAACTTGCAATTTTGCGGTAATTGCCGGAGTGTACTTCGGAGCGAGCCTATACGTCACGTCTCACACTGGTTTTGGAGTTCGCTCCCTATTGCACGCAACGTAGACAAAAATACACCATGAAACAACCTGAAAATAAGGTACGTTCAGCTAATCAAGAAATTCCCCGCCTTTTATAGAGCAAAACTGCTCATTGCCATGTTCAAAAGAGCCCGCCATTGGTCCTTATACGGATCCAGATGAATCCAATTTACGTATTGCAATTCTATTTCTCCAAGATACATTTTATTATTATCTTTACGTATGCCCGTGGGTCTTCTGAATGATTTCTTCTCTTCAAGCTTTCTAATAAAAATTCTGTATGCATTTATAAACTCTGCAATGCTCGCTGCATGTCCTGCCCGTCTCATCTTCCTTGATTTGACCGTCCTAACGATATTTGGTGAAGATCGGAATTATAGAACTCTGGGGATTTACATTTACCAAATTCTTCGGACGTGTTCTGGTTGAAGATTGCAGTTTTGTGGAACAGAAATTTCTTCTTCTTGTAAAATGATAAGGTAAACCATTTATTATCAGCCCATCACTGTAAAATCTGAAATCATCTACCAACTCCAGTTAATTATGTTATAAAAATTGCTACCTTCTGCCATCGTCCTGATGAGGGAAACAGCAAGTACCTCTGAAACGTGAGGAAATCTTGTACCATACTACACGACGCAACCACTCAGAAGATATTCGTCTTTTATTCGCCTCTGTGAGAACCTGAATTGTAACTTGTGTTGAATCGATCACTTTACGTACACTTACTTACCTATAAGCATATTATTATTCGTCTCCAGTCTTAGATTTGGTCATATTATTTATTCTGATTAAGGATTAATTCCAAAAAAGTTTCTCTTTTGAATATTCGGTGCGATTCCTTGGATAGTGGATCGTCCTGGACTGCAAAGGACAGCGGGACTTTGTTAAAACGCGGGCATACCCCAGTGTAAAGACGGATGCTAAGATACGCGATCCGAATATCTGAAAAGTCAATGAGTTCCGAATATTATTTTATGTTACCTTTGATTTGGAATTGATGACAACCGGTTTAGGAACACGTTGTTCACCCCTGGTGCTTAGGTTATTCATAGTGGAGCAAACCCTGTATTGTAAGGGAGGCGGGAACGAATTGGAATAACATTTGTCAGCCAACACGAGGTGTAATCAAAGGCCAGGATAAGCGAGGATTTGCTTAATAGAAAAATTTCATCAGAATTCTAATAAATATTTATGATTCCTTCTGTACAGAGAAAGAGGGAAGTCAAAGTTTTGCGTTTTGAATCCATCGCTTTTGCTGGCACACAAGTGTGTGTGCGTGTCGGCCCGAGGGGGGGGACTAATGTTTTGACCTGATTTGCAATGGTAAATTCACGCTTCGCTATTTAAAAGCATTGAGTCTTAGGGACAAGTAATGTTACAATGTTCCTATGCTCCTGCAGAAATTTAAAATGAACTCATAATTGTGATTGCGAGGTAATGTTTATAAGTGGGCTATATATTATTTGCAAAATTACTTTACGGATTTCGGTAATATTTGATATTGGAGGGGGGGGGTGACAACGTTCAGTTCAGCTCTGGAGCCCACCTAAACTCTTATCATCAGGGATAAAGCGGTCGGAGCGTGAAGCTGATCATTCACTTGTATAGTGCGTGGAGCTATGCCTCAAATTCCACATACGTCTGCATAGTGCGGAGTTTAGTTAAGTATCAGAAATATTAAATTTTGTGTACGTTGTTCAGTATGGCGTCTTCTTTGTATAAATATCGAAACATGTTTTATCTATAAATAAATTGTAGACCTTACATAGGTTATTGTAGGTGCGTCATATTGTGATTTTATTTAAAATAGTATTAAAATATATTAAAATTGTCCGTCAATCACAATAAAGTAATATAAGATAATTAAATGGTTAAAATATTATCCTTTGTTCCGTATCGAGTACTCGATTTACATATGGAACATTCTCGACATGTTTCGGCTTTCATAGAGCCGTCATCAGGTGTATGTTATAAACTCTTAATTCAATTACTAATTTTTAATTTTCGTGTCATTTCTTCATTTTTCACATTGTGTCAACATTTGTTGTTGTATTATATATCATTGATACAATCGTATTGTCGGAGTGATGTTAATGCTGCGTATATTGGTCTGTGAATTAAAGGATTCAAAACCATTAATGAAATTGAATATAGAAAACAAAATAAATAAATGAAAGTAAACGTATAAACTTACCAGAGAAGTAATATCGAAGTTGTAAGAGGAGAGATCAGAAGTACATCGTATCGGAGCGAGGTTGGTTATTGACTGCGGTGTTAGTGGGTGAAAGGCGGTTTGTCAGGGTTGGGGTCAAGGTACTGGAGTGCATTAAAAATGGGGTTGTTAAGCAAAATGTTATTGTCATTAAGGCATATGTTTTGTTTATAAGTTTGATATATGTGATATTTTTCTATTGTATCTCTGTGTCTTTTGTTTTTTTACTATTTTTAATATGTGCATTGTTTCATCAATTGTGTTGTAAGCATGTCCTGTATTGAGAATGTGTTTAGAGTATGCAGAACTATCTTAAAACACAATAAGAATTGCGTCACATGAAAGTAGGGAATTTATCAGTTGAGGAAATATGAAGTTTTGAACGACGTTGAGCGCCACGTTTTTGGAACCCCTGTGAACCACCCTCTGGTGTCCACTGACCCATCACTAACAAGTAGAAGTGAGTACCATTCTTGTCGCAGCCGATGATCACTGCTGACAGCCAGAGCTAACCTGATTGCACTAGTGGCGTGTAACCTTGTTAATGGACGTGGTGTGACGTCCGTCCATTGTCGTGTCGTGATGTCAGGACCCCGTTACTGTACGTGTTTCCTCTTGTGGAAGGAAACAGTCAATAAAAAGGAGCTTCAGCACACATCATTTGGCACAATCCGCTCTACACAGGCCCAAGCGAAAACAGGTTGAGACGAAGGAGAGAAGATAAAGCTATTCCTCGGTTGATTTCATTTAGCTTTATTTAACGACGCGAGGAATGCGTATAAACTTTCGATCAGGAAACTTGAAGGAAAAGGACAACTTGGAAGAACGACTGTACTCCATGGAGTTGTTTAACTTAAGTAGTCCTGTTGTATTTGCTAGTGTATAAAAATAAATAAGACTAAATTTTCACTATATTTACTTTAAAAAAATTTCAGTGTCAAAGATTCATAGTGAATTTTGGGGTAATATTTAGTGGAAAATTATGTCTTATAAATTTTTATTAAGTAGATTAATTGAAACAAAATAGTTTTGAAGACAGGCTACTGTAAAATAGTTGTGAATACATGCAACAATATCAAACTAGTATTTTTCGTTCCTGAGAAAAATTACGATTATTGCAAAACATCTACTTACGAAAATTGTGAATATTAGCTTCGACGTTAGTATTTTCTATAAAGGACTTTGGCGTTTCGAATACGCTGCAGGTAATTTCATAAGTTTATTGTAAATATTAATGCTATAGCATTTCTGAGGGAGATAATATTAATAATTTCCAGACTATGTTTTACGTGTAAATGAGCCAGTAGTAGATATGGACTAATGAACCCAGGGTTTGTATATCATAATTATAAAGGCGCACAGCACCTCCTCCCTGAGGTGTACCTACTTTTACGTCTGTATATTTTGCTAAACTATCTTCCTTTCCTTTTATGGCTTCGGCTCCAGGTTGTGGTAGTACATTAGTTATGTAACCCGCCTGCCACATGCGTGTGTTTTGCTCCCTTAAGCCCTATGGTTGTTTAGTTCTGCGGGAGGTGTGGGGGGTGTGAAGGGTGAGGTTGCACAGAAGTAACGTTAGCACTGAAAAGCGCACGTAAGGAAAATTTAGCAGCATCCACTGTGTTTGTTCGCATTTTTATCCTCCGTGTTAGGATGAGGAACTGCCTTACGGAGGCTAGAGGTGTTTTTTAGACGGTGAGGGGATTTTAGGGGTGTTAGGGGTGGTGGAAATGGGGTGGGTGGCAGGAATGGTAGGTTTAAAGGGATTGCTTGTAGTATACACTCAGCATAAAAAAGTGGTGTAAGATGGGGGATGAGAATTTGAGAGAGGTGTATATGCATACGTGTGTGTGTTTTAAGACGGAGAAGAGGTGCAAAATGGAGAGTGAAGTTTGTAGCTAGACAGACGATGGCGCTAGCAGCAAGCAGAAACAAGAAGCGACTCTGCAGATATATATGAAAGGAGCAATTTGCGAGATTTCATTAGCATATCTATTACCACGTAACGGCGTTCGCCCTTGCTCCGTCCCTCGCTTACTACGAAAACCAAAAGGGAAAGACAGAGAAAGAGGGTGTGTAGTGCCGGAAGAGGGTAGGTTCTACAGGAAGAGGGCGACCCCTTTCCGGCTTGATTAAATGGTAGCTCTGGGACCCCATTGGGGATAATTAATTTTCGATTGCCCTCCAATCTTGGCACATGCACCACAAATAAAGCGAAGTATGGGGGCGGGGGTGAGGAGACAGGGAAGGCAAAGGAAGATGTGGAAGGTTAGTCCCAGCCGCTCCCAGCTTCCAGCTTCAACAGTGATGGACCATTCGAGGCAGTTACGGCAGGCGTCCCTTCTAACGTGAGTCCTAACTCTATTGACACTCCCGCCCCCCGATAAAGCTGGAATGTTACTCGTGAAATGGCGTTACATCGGGAAGAGAGACAGAGATGGTACAAGCAGCCATTTTCTGAGGAGGGAAGCAGAGGTTTAACCTATGCAACTAACCAGACAGGGGGGACGGATCTGGGGATGCTTTATGCATGCCATTATGTTAGAAGCCGAGTCTTAGTGAATCCCTTCTGCGTGTTTTGTGTCTGGTAACCGTGGATATCCTTTTCGTATTACGGTTCTTGCTGATGGAGGTTTATTTTGAACACCAGATGGCACGATGAAACGTAATCTTGACGCTGGTAGTTTTAAATAAAGGTTATGTTGTACCTATTATTATGCTAAACGTATTAATAAATAACCAGTATGTCACGTATGGAAATTATTATATATGCATATAACTGCTGCAGAGTGTTGGAGTTAATGATTTCTTTATAAATGGGTAACATTTGCAGTGGTAATCGCAAGAGAAGAAATATGGGTGTCATGCTTAGGGTATACAAATCTTCTGTACGATTTTTCGTCCGTCATTGATCGAGTTTGTGGTGATTTTCAATGTATAGGTCGCAAATGTTTTGATACGGAATTACTATATTGATAAATATTTTTCTGTACCGAATATAAATCATTAGTAAACAGGATGAGAGATGATTTGGCTCATGGCAGGGACCAGTGGTGGGTTTTTCTGAACACGATAAACAACTTTTCGGTTGCAAAACATTCTTACATCCGAGCTGGAGCTGCAAGACATTCTTACGTCCGAGCTGGAACTTCCTACGTTCCACGCAGGTGGATCTAGGAATAAATATACATCAGCGCTAGTATAGTGCCTTTGTCTCGAAGGCGTGTCTGCCTCCATGTCCCTTATACGCCTGGAACACAAGGGTAGTTACACCACGGGACTGCCATTTGAGCGAGAATTTTTGTGTCCGATTGTTTCAGAGGCTGTGCCATCTCCGTTGTCACAACGAGAGTGTTATTCACCGGCGTCCTCGAGTCCTCATCCCTTGGCGCTCTGCCTGGGTCCCCCGTGTACTCCGTCGGCACATCGGACGCCCCCGCCGGCGCCTCCTTCCTTCCTGCTGGGGCCCGGTCACGGTCACGTGTCTTGTCCGTCGTCGCCGCCATCCGCCGTCAAGAACAAAGCGTCGCTGGGCCTGACGTGCGTCGTGTGCGGGGACACGAGCTCGGGCAAGCACTACGGCATCCTCGCATGCAACGGCTGCAGCGGTTTCTTTAAGCGTAGCGTCCGGAGAAAACTTTACTACAGGTAGGGAAATTTTGTCAGCAACTGGAGGTTGGTGGTATTTGAGGTTTTCGCTATGATGAGCGCCAAGATGGCTTTCTCCTGGGGTAGAGCACGTATTTTTGGTAAATACTGCGTGGAATCAACTACCGTAGTGACTCTGACTAAACAAAGCAAATGACTGACTCATTCACTAGGAATTCGCTTAAGTAGTCGAAAAATTACCTGCCTTTTGTAAAGCTCGAAATTTCACAATAGCCTGCCATCAGTTCCTAACCCGAGCCTTATAAATGTAGTCCATATTTTTTCATTCCATTTTTTTAAGATCCAATTTAATATTAACCTTTCGTCCGCGTCTAGATCTTCAGATTTTTCTAATTTTTAACATGCGTTCTACTTTCTCTTCCCATCTTATTTTCCTTGATTTGGTGACCCAAATAAATTTGACGAACAGTACAAATTAAAAAAAATACTTGGATATACCGATAACTAAATCTGTTTTTGTTACAGAATATCGTTATGTTTGATTGCCGGGAATATAGAATATATTTGTAAATCAATCCGTGTTAATTATCTTAACAGCTACCAGTCGCGGTGATTTAAAAGCTTTCTGCTGTCTGTAATTGTGGACTATATCGGTAAGTTGACTCGCAACCCTCCCGCCCTCACATCCTGGTTATCGCTTCAAGTGGTGTATCATGTCTGCGCGTGGTGAAACCCAAATCAATTAGTTTTGCCTCCTCTCCCCCCTTCCCGCCCCTCGTCCTACTCACCATAACTGTTAGACTTGAACTTGTAAAGGGAACCTATTGGGTTATCAGCTGGATTTAATCGAGACAAAATCCTTTGGAGTGGGGAAGGGACATGGAGGATCTTTCATAATCCGGTTTGCTTGGCTCAATAACTGATGCTGTCATGAATCATTCACCCGTCTGGACCAGATCCCTACAAAAGCATCCAATCCCAGCAAGCACTCGACCAAAACCAATCCTGCCCGCAGATGAATTCCGCCAACTTGGGATTTGAGAAAAATCCCCAAGGGGATTTCGGTTCATTTCACCCCCTCTAGAAACTATAACAAGCTATAGGTACTGCTGTTATGTCCTAACACTGCGAGATGGCCTCAATTTTGTATGGAAGGGTCAAGTAGATAGTTCATAAGACATGCGTCACTCGCCCAATCTTTCATTAAA
Source organism: Zootermopsis nevadensis (assembly GCF_977971745.1). NCBI lineage: Eukaryota > Metazoa > Arthropoda > Insecta > Blattodea > Termopsidae > Zootermopsis > Zootermopsis nevadensis. Next base: position 10,853,888 of record NW_028259139.1, on the reverse strand, counting down.
TTACTCGCCCAATTGCTCATTCGCTCAACCAATCACTTAATCGCTCGCCACTCATTCACTAACTCAACCGCTCATTCATTCTCAAAATCACCCATTGAATCCCAATTCATTCACCCACTCGCTATCCCAATCTATCGATGAATCGCTCATTTATTTCAGTAATTTCTTCAGTAGCTCGCTTATTCGCTTGTTTTCTCGTTCGTCCTGTGTCCTGTGTCCTGTTCGCTCACTCGCTGAATCATTGACTCGCACTTGCACAGAATATTTCAGGATCAGATGAGTGAAACCTGAATGTTCGTGTAGTTAGCTTCTCTGTTTCTGTTGTCCTCAGATGTCAGGCTGGCACGGGCCGTTGCATAGTCGACAAAGCGCATCGAAATCAGTGTCAGGCCTGCCGACTCAAGAAGTGCTTGCAGATGGGCATGAATAAAGACGGTAAGATTATCTCAGATTGCTATTTTAACATTTTCCATGCTACGAACGAATTATATCGTTTTGAAATCGGTTTTGTTTTGTGTGTGGAAAGAAACTTGTCGTGCAGTATGTTGACATTTTAAACTGACAATTTAAAGTATCTCTAAAATAAAGGTATACGTTACCAGAGAAAGGTAGAAACAAATTTGTTTATTATAGGATTTGAGACTTTCGCGGCGAGTACAACCAATAAAATCTTCTCGGACAATCAGCCGCGTCAACTGGTTACCGTAGTAAACCGACGTTTCGGGAACAAACTCTGTCCCCATATTCAGGGTTATGATGTCCGGTCACATTAGAACCCTGAAGATGGGGACAGAGTTTGTTCACGAAACGTCGGTTTACTACGGTAACCAGTTGACGCGGCTGATTGCCCGAGAAGATTTTATTAAATGTGTTTATTCCTCAAATCTCAGCATGTAAGTATTTAATACTCAGATTATTTACAGTGAACTTAGTGTTCCGTTTGCTAGATTAAGATATGGAAAAATTTTCTGTGTCATGAAATTGAAGAAAGGTGTGGGGGCAAGTTACCGCTTAATCTTAAGGAACTTTGCTGTTTAGTATTTAACACGTCTGCTTCATATTCAGGAGCATTACTTTACATTACTTTAGGTTTACTTCTCGGTTCATAGATTCTCCATACTACCTGATGGTTTTCGTGACCCTGTCGGGCTTTTTTCAAGGAAATACTGATTCGCCGTCTCGTTGACGTCTTTCCGAATTTTTAATTAATAACTATCCTAACATTCGCAACGATGTAAGCTGCAAGTTAATAAACCAGAAACAATGTACTTATTATTAACCATGGCACCAGTTAAAGTTGAACCAGTTTCACGCTCCGGCTGATTTTCTCTATCAGACAGATTTAAAGTTATTTCTTGTAAGGGTATTAATGGCTCTGTATCGACTCTGAAAATTGTGACGTACAGAAAGATCGCTGTCAATTCCCAGAATCGAACCATGCCCATCCTTTCCAGGTTAACATTTACGTAATGGGAGAGGAGATTTTACTTCTGTCAACTTCGAGTTTTTATAATCGATTTATTTAAAAACTTAGTTCGAAAGAGGAATGGGATTTATTTCGTACGCTATTTATGATCCTTAACAACTTCCTGGCTGACTACGACTCGGGTTCGAATCCAAACTGACATTTTCTTTTTGCCATTGCTTTAACATCATATCCAAATGATACCTTCGTTTTTTCCCCTTGAAGGTTAAGGCGAACAAATCTGTAGCCCTTTAAAGCTCAATGGTAACTATTTGCACCACATAATGTAACAGTCATTAACTCTGCCATGAAGGGTTTTGTGTGATTCTTCGTATTATTTCATTAGACGATATTAAAAAATTGGCTTTCGTAATGGGGGACGCGTTATATTTTCTTTGGGGTAAGAACTGGGTTTATGAATATTATTCAGGTGAACTTGAAAGATAAGGACTACCATTAGGGTTCTCGTATTTAAATTCCGGCTACAAGTCGATATGCTTCTGGAAGGTCCTGCGACCGTTCAACTTGATCAAGGTTATCTGTACTTTTCCTCCGTAATAGAACAAATTCTGAGTTGGTACCCAAACTCCACGCCTCTTATGCAAGCCTCCTAATATTAACATAAAATTTATCACTACAGTAAGTCTGTCTATGTCACCAAATACCGCCCTCCCAAATTTAATGTCAAAATTTAAAATCGTATATGAATTTCGCAGTAAGACCGCATTTAACGTCTATATTTACTCCATTTTTGATTACTATACCTTCTCAACTTTCGAAAGCGTTACCTTTTTAACCTCATTCACACAAGGACGAGCGGGCACTGCTTGGGAACCTTCATAGTCTAAAATGTATCTGTGTTTTCCAGGTTAAACACAGCGTCTCCCAGTACTCCTCCTCTCTTCTCGTTCATTCAGCTTCGTACTTCGTAGGTTTAAGTAGCATTAGAAAATAAGAATGAATGGGGATTTAGTGTCATATAGCCTACACCTTTATGACGTCATATTTATCGCAACACTAATACCAATGCTTGAATGGTTTACTCTCTTGTAACTTAAACAAAATGCTTAACCCGTTATATGAAAAGTTACTTATCTTTTTGTGTTTTGTGCAAGTCTTTGCTAATTCTAATATGCTTATTTAGTCTGCTCACTAAAGCAGACAACATGCAAAATGTTAGCTGTCAAGAGCACACGTTTAAAAATAAGAATGTAATAATGATCTTGCTAAATTTAGTATTTAAACATTGCTACGTTTCTATGCAGTACAATTGAACGTAAATTTTAATATTATCTTCTCAAGAGTGCCTACAACTTCAAAGCAGTTTCGCTTCATGCCATTAGTAACCAAAGTTTTATATTCATTTCTTATTTCCCTCATGCATGCTACACGTCTCGCACAGTTTATCAGTCTTGATTGATTTTAACACTATTCTTATTTGGTGGAGACTGCCTGGAAGCTTATCGTTCTATAATTTCCAACAGGCTTTTCAACATTTTCTTTCTTGAGTCCAAATTTCTTTCTCAGACTGTTGTTCCAATACGCTTTTAATCTGTAGACTTAGTGTACACAAAGTTTATGAAACGTAGTCAAATAAGACCGATAAAAGATAAACCCATATTGAAAACGCAGTAAAACAGCATGATGAGGTGTCTGTGTGTCTGTGTGTCCCCATGTCCCGGCCGGTCGCTGCAGATGTCCGCGACACTGACCACCGCTTGTTCGCTGCGGTCACCCTGTTCCGCTCCGACCAGTCCACAGGTAACAACTGCAGTTCCACTGTCAGACAGTGGCGTCTGCATTGCCACGGAAACCTTAAAATCATTAACAGTACTGTGCAATGGGATGTGTTTAATTCCGGTGGAATTTTGAGCTTGAAAGAATTTTAAATTAAATAAAATACCATAACATAAAAATTCTAGTTATGCAGGCCTGTATATTATAACATTTACTTCTGAGGTCGAGTAGAAAGGGTTTAATTTCGGAGGTGTTTAAAAAAACAAAAAGATTTTATTATAAAAATAATCTACAGGTTTTTATTTTTGTCAGTTTAACTTGAAAGAATTCTCCAACCCAAATATTTGTGTATGTTCAATACAGACCCTACTTTTGTGAAATAACGCATAAAGAATTTAGTTTTGGATCTATTATAAGAATAAACTAAACTTTACTAGTTGGATAAAACATTGTTTAATAGTAGTAGTGTAATAATTATTAAAATGGCTTTACAGGAATAAATAGCTAAAACTGTCGGTGTTTTTGAAGTGGGTTCTGAAAGATACAAATTTTTCTGAGGAACAATCTGCTCATTTATGTTTAATGTTTGCTCAGAAATTAACTATACGGCTGAAAACAAATTTAAATGTATTATTTCCAATTATTATAATTCCATTTTTTTAAAATCCCTCTCCCTCACTTTCATGGTTCGAAAGTTTTATAAGGGTTTAAACCCTCAACCTCTCCTATAAACAAGGCTTTATTCCACAAATTTCTGTAAGATATAGCTATTTTTAAAAAATCCTACAAATATCCTTCTAAGTTTTACAAGATCCTGAATTTGAGTATTTGTTTTAAATTGTTCATAATACTGCTTTTACTACCGGAGTTCCATTATTCGCAGAGCAGAAATTCTACTTCCATACCGGCTCTGGGGCCCATCCAGTCTCCCATCCCAGGTCTTAAATTGGCCGGAGCGTGAGGATGGTCACTCCCTTCTAACTTAGTGCCGAGGACTGCCATCCCGGTACCTTATAGCTAAATGACGCAGAAGAATGTACGATTTGAGGTTTTAACAGCGGTGAGTCTGGAGATGGCTGTCTTCTCTTTCAGAGGTCTTTGCTGCCTCCATCATCAGGGGAATTATCGCCCTAATATTGGAGGCATCAAGGACCTTCGAACGCTGACAAACTTCTACCAGACTACACGGCGCGACAACCCAGAAGACAGCCATCTTTGTGTTTCTAGGTCGTATGAGAGATCAAAAAAGTAAGGATTGTTTCAGAAGTAATTTAAATTCTCAGCTATCAATTACAATTCCGTTAACGTCCGCGTAAACAGCATTTCACATTCGCTTTTCCTCAGAGCCATAGACTTTATAGCACCAGTGCGAAAACGCCTCCGTGATTAATGTGTTTTGAAGCCACGACGTAAGCTTGAGACCAAAAATGTTGTTCGCGTGTAGAGTCGAAAGCTACTGGCGCGAAGTTTGGCTTCGATTTCAAGCTTCGATTTCTTTTTATTTGTACAGAGTTTTGGTACTTTAGGCTGCGAATCCAGAAAGGACGTTAAGCCGTGTGTAATTTACGATGTCGGATGAGAAGTGGGAAGATTGTTTCGAGTACAGGGAAACTTCCACAAGTGAGTAATCCTCATGTTGTGTGTTGGGACGACACTCGTGGAGGGAACCGTAAAACATGGCTGATAGGGCTTCAGTCAAAAACTTCTTCTTCTCTGTTCCTTTCCACTGTCAAATCTGAAAATTGTTTCCTTCTGTGACAGATCTGTCGAAAATAATGCCAGCGAATAAGTATGAATGTTGTTTTACTGTAAAGTAAACGGATATTAGATATTTCGGGGTAACTTAAATATCTACCGAGAAAATCAATATAAAATTTTCTCTAATAATCGTATAAATATAACAGAAAAATTGTCAATCAGGAATTAATTACTTGTTTATTTAGCGTAATGTTTGTGTTCATATTATTTTGTACCATAGTTTGGTTTCTGGGATGTTTAAGAAAAGAAACATTAATGTCAAGAAAGTGAAGAGATAAAGTCCGTTAATAGACAAAATATGTGTAAAATCGTTTATTTATAACGAATAAAATGTAAAGTTGTCCCTGTGTCTAAGCACCGAACCATGAAGGTATACGGACCACTAGGTGGAAATGAGGAATTGTCAAAATATTCATCATCAATGTCTACCAGAATACATAGTGTTATATCCCAGAAGACAGTCGTGTTTAAATAAATATTTTGGAAATGTGTGGATTACATGATCTGCCTCAGGACAGCGAATAGTGATGGGGCTTTTGTAAAGTCTAAAATAAAACTCGAGGTTCCGTTAGAGGTCGGGAATTTATTGACCAGTTGAGTAACTGTTAGCTCATGAAAAATAATTCTACTTCATGTAATTGGTTGGTTCTTATCCGAATCTTTAATTTTAAGTATACACAATGTTTCATATAAGTCACATATTAAGTAGGCTGCCCAAATTGTAATAACTATTTGGTTTTGAAAATTTTTCTTAATATCTGCTTGATCTAAATACCAAATAAAGCTAATTGCGAAATCAAAGTTTGTAATTACATTATTACAACATATGCTAAAAGCATCCCCCAACCTGCTGCAGATATAACTCAACCCGTTTCGACATATTCAGAGAAAATTTGCTAAGAGTGGCGTCTACAAGTCGAAAAATGTTTCATTTATTTGGTACAGCAGCATCAGAAAAATCCACCTAATATTCCAGTAATACAGCGGAACAAATATAGATTACTGTAAATTTTATTTTAGTAATAGCTGAAAGTTAAAGCAGGCAAACTCAATCATTCTGGATGGCATTAATGCCAATATGATTACAGATTAGTTATTAATAATCATCGAGTGTAAGGGATTAGTTTTAAATGTGTAACCCACGTCAGGTTGCTGTTAAATTTTGACAAATTCAATATAACGACGTACAAAAATATATTTAAAATTAATTTTCGATATAGTATTATGTTTCTCCGTCATTATTTATCTGTAATACAAGTACAGATTTAAATTAAGCTCTTAATATTCTTAATTTTAACATCAAATCATAATGAGAAGTATTATTATACAAATATCAGCCTTGTGTTCTATCTAAATAAGAATCATTTTAGTCATTAATATGTAATGACCCTCTACCTTCACCATTTTAACCTTGACTTTGCGCGAACATGAGAGTCACCAAACTGTTAAACAGTGTTTAATAACTACTAAGTACTATGCTTAATTCTGAGAAATAAATATCCTAAAATTACAAAATTGTGAATTCTGTTTTTAATTTCTTTATCTTTTACGTTATTTGCGTATTTTATTTTTTGTTCTTCTTGTGCTGTTGGCGTTTAGATTTTGTCTATATTTGCCCTTGTTTAGCTGAATAAATTAAATTATTCAATTATTAATTTTTTGTAGTTTCTATAAAGATGATCTCAGTAGGTCAGATTATGTAACGTCGAATGCTCATGCATTGAAGATTGTTGTCTTCTGGGTTGATTCATCGCCCTGATGACGGAGGCAGTATGACCTCTGAAATGTTGGTTAACATCTACCAGACTACACAACGCAACAACCCAGAAGACAGAAATATTCATACTCACCGCTGTGAAAACCTCAAATCATACAGGCATTGATTTTGAGTGATGAATTGGAAAGGATATCAAAGGAAGCGGTCGTGGCCTAATTCAAATTAGTATTATCACATTTGCCTGGGGACCGAGATTTTGACCCAGTAACGGGAACAGGTTATGTGCTCTGCATTATACACAGTGTGCACAGAGTGTTAATTTCTCAAGAACTTCTGTAGAAAAAGTTACATGTCTATATACGCCCATGTAGATTCTATATTAAATTAGTATGTTTTATGTGGTATTAGTTAGGTACTTTGAAATAATTTTATAGAGAAAATTTTCACTGAGTAGTTAGCAATTTTGCTTATTGTTTGGGAGGTTTTGGATTTGATTTCCGGTTTTGAGGTTCCATCTCTTGAACAGCTTTATACATTGAGATTTACCTTTGAAACAGAAGCTCGTCTAAATAATATTTAAGAATTCAGTCCGTACCGCGAAGAAAACACAACACTTCACCATTACATAGATCAAGTGGTTAACTCTGTTTAAGTAAATAATCGCTATTTACAGCGAGAATCATACGAAACACATAACTTCACTTTTGTAGGCATAACGCAGAGTTACTGGTTGTTAAAGAAGGTGCCACTACATTTTAAACAGTTTAAAAATCAGCTAATTAAGATTAAAAGTGAGAGAAAACCGTTAAGTCTGTTTGTAAATAAACACTTTAGTTAGCCACCTCAATTAAAATACGAAAATGGTGTGGTCAGACGGGCGTACAGTCTTTCATGAAAGGAAAAATAAACAAATATTACATTTTTAATCTGTTATTTGTTCATGTACGATATGAATCTTTTTGTCGGACTGAGCTGACACTTGCCACAGGGCAGTTCATTTGCACAAATCAAACAGAAATCCACGGATGACGTGCTCAATATTCTCTTGTGCCAGTTTTTTAAAAAACATTTTTTTCAGGATACGTGACTTGTTTAATATCTAAACGGAGAAATTGTGCAATAACTAACTATCACGTATAACTCATAAAATTGAACACTGTATATTTCTAAATTACTTTTATATGCACATTTACCAATAACTGTAAAATACAGAGGCGGTTATTGTAAATTGAAACGAAGCACGCTGGCCTCTGATTACAAAATAACGAAAGAATAATTGAGAAGAGGGGGGTACTGCGCCAGTACAAATCTCCGTTGCCAAAATCTCGTCACGCTAATAACTTGTAACGAATCATTCGGTTTTTATTTTTATTTTGCAGATTCAGAATTGATGTTGTGCAGACGGCCTTAGAAATTAGTAATATTTCAAAATGATTGCTAAATTCGTTTGCCATTTTGCTTCTTCTGTTAGGTCAGAATATCAATAGAATGTGTAAAATTCAGCTTGGTTTTTAAAATAGGGTATAATATTTAAGAGATCAATTAATAAAAACTAAAATTTATTGTACAAAACTTACAAATTATAGATGCTTTATGAGAGTTGAAGTTTACTGCTGGGAAAATGTCGATCTTGGTCTTGTGAGTTGTTACACTGTGTGAATTTGTAGACAGACATCGTTACAACCCAGAGATTAACATCGAAATGTCGCTGGTGGCAGGGTAATGGTGCAGAAGTCCCAAAATTTTAGATGCAGAATGATTCCTACTTTGAAGCCTAAATTTCGTATTAACCTATAATTCAGCAAAAGTTCGCTTTATGCTTAAGTTAATCTATAATTTATATTATTATATATACATTTTTTAAAAAAAATAAAGAAACTTTTTGAAAATAATTTTTGGTTTCCTGAACTTTTATGACTAATACTTCTTTACTTAGGCACCTACAATATAGCCTATGTTCTGTGTGTAAATGACTTTGACCTTACTATTAAGCATGATGAAGGAATAAAAACAGCCAATTTATTGACTAGACGAATACACCTAGCTATGTGCAAAACAAGTAGGAGCAAAAGAAGGCTTGTCTTCAGGTGACGTTATGTTCACTTTAGTTAACGAAGATCATTGAACTGTTTCAAAATTATTAGGCGTGTTGATACAGTATGCCTAGTCATCTTTACAAACGGACGATGTTCCAGACTAAAGTAAAACAGAAGTCATTCAAAGTAATTTTAATGGAGCATTTTACAGCTGCTTTTTTCGTATATGCATGAGTGACTTGGTGTTGTGTGTGTGTGTTCGCATCTCTTTCTGTACAAAGATGTTAAGTTCTCTGCTTAAAGAAGTTTAAAGCCCTTATTAAGATATTTTGAACCTTTGAAATAAGTTTACCTTACAAATAAGTTGTTAGAGATCTCTATATGGCTGACAGGGCTTATTTGCTCAGGTGAAATTTACCAGAAATCCATAAGACACAGGAGAAAAGGGTTTCTCTAAGCGTAAAATCGTTCTTTACTTCATATTAAGTTGTATACAAAATAAGAAAATGAATCTGAATTTTGATAAAAATTTGAAGAAGAAAAAGAATTTTACGAAAAATTGTTGAGACGTTTCAGACTTAACTTAGATCGAAAAAATTCAACAGATATTTTACATAAAACCAAGAATATTTTTTGATCTCATCTCAGTAACGTACTTGCCAAGAACAGTTTATAAATGAATTTTTTTTAGCTTACTTGCATAAATATAACAACATTAATTTTGAGACCAAATAAAACAGTGTAAGAAGAGAACCTTTTCCCCTTGCCAAGAATTGAACCCAGATAGTCTAGCGCGTAGTCAGTTTCTACTAAATTTTACGCGAAACCAAATTTGCATCTTTTCAGCAGAAGACTGAAACAAATTCTTGATTGATTCTGGACTGCGTTGAAATTAGACTCCTTTCATTTTGCTAATTAGTGTTCTGTAGGACTGTGATGTATAATAATGTATTAAACAAGTTACATAAACGTAATATTCTCTTGGTGCGTATAATAATAGTGAACAGCATCGTGAAATAACCTAAGTTTATGCAGTGTTTTAAAGTAATGGAATAAGCAGCCACAATAACCAAACAGAATCAAAGCAGTTTCACAGTGAAATGTTCACGTAGTGGAAGATTTGGTAACGCCATTCAAATTTAGCCAATTTGGCTGTAAGATGAAGTTAGTTTCCTCCAGACCCAAGACTGTAGTCACCATTTTTGAGGTTGGAGAATTGTGTTCAGAAGACGTAAGGACAAAACAGAGCGCGTTGAGGACCACATCGGGGTAGGAGGTTGAACAAGGCCGTTAGCCTACCTTTCTCTTCCTTCTGTCAAGTTGCTCACAAGATGAGGAAAAGTTTGATCAAGACTTGAATCTGAAGACTTATCTCTAACTGAGGCAGATGGCGTGATAAGCTGCCACGAAGTATTTGCATCGAACCTGTAAATGAATGTAATGCGAGACGGAAATCCGCCTAAAGACACGAGGGTGGAGAAAATTCTGCTTGTTTGTCGATCCTAGAGGAGAATGGTTTTCACAACAGGTTGAAGGGTGGAAGAAAGAGAAAGCTGATGTTACCTCGATGCCCAAAAGGGATTCGTGGCCCTAGGGACGTCATGTTCGTGCCATGTTACAAAGTTACCGTCATGCAAATCTGCGACACCAGCTAGCAACAGATTCTGCATGTATCTGCCGTTAATTATGAACTACCCCTGTCATCCTCACACCCTCACAGACACGAATAAAGTTATTGGCCTCGTTACTGGAGTCGGTCGACTTGTGGAGAACCCAACCGTACCGCGACGCTCATTTGCATTTTGCTGCGTCTTAACAGCGACCATCCTCATGCGTACGCCCTCCATACGCAGCCAACTTGAAGTACACTCGTGGAAACAAAAACTTCATTACTTCACGCGATTGGTAAAATGATACCTGTGTCTAAGCACCACAACATGAAGCCGTAGGTGGAGCATGTCTGTAAAATGCCTGGTTACGGACCGAAAAAAGACGTTTCGAATTTATGGTACTGGCATCAATTCCAGATTGGTTCTGTTGGCATTTCAACTTCTTCCTATTATTCTCTGTTGTCCGGCGAAGGAGCTGGAGTACATTAAAATACGGTACAACCGCTTCCTTTCGCATAAAGTTTAGTTTATCAGACAAAATGTCTTTTCATTCTACACTAATTATTCTGATACTTATGTTAGTAATATAGCTGAAGAAGCGACGTGAAATAACTAATAATCAAGCATTCATAATGGTGAGTAGGGGAAAGGATATAAATGTGTGTCAATTTCAGAGCCTACTTGTCTCTCACGCGTGCTACATGCCTCGTCCATCTCACCTCTACCTTTAGTAGTATATATTATTACACGTTAAAATAAATAAATCAGTGTCACTTCTAGGAACATAAATATTCAATTATAAAAAGTGAGTAGTTAATTTAATCATTTAAAGCCGCAGATTGTATAAATAATATTTTAAAAATTCAGTCCGTACCGCAAAGAAAACACAACACTTCACCATTGCAAAGATAAACTGTTTAACGCTAATTAAAGAAATAATCCCCGTTTACAATGAGAATCATACGAAACCTATAAATACAAAATACAGCGTTATTGATTTTAAAGCAGGTGGTACACATAGTTACCACTGGGCTTTAAAGGGCTAAGATCATGAAAGAAAGTTCGACATCATGACGCCTGTAGGAGCTCGTTATATGTGTTACTCAATTTCTTTGTTGTTAAATCGTATTCAAATTATGTAGTCAGTCAATCCTGAAGCAACCACACATCTCGTGAACCCTTCCTCGGATTCCCTTTGTTACATGCCCGAAAGGACTCAAGTTAAAGGATAAAATAATGATGGGGAAAGATAACTGTTTCGGCGAACCGTGAGGACAATAAAGGCCTGATGATGATGAGATGTTTGGAGGGGTACAGAAGACGCCCTTCTGACGCTGCTGCAGAATTTTTCGTCATATTTCTCCCTTTCCACTTCTAACTCCCTTCCCTTTGAAACAGGGGTCGTCAGTGACAATAATCTGCATTGTAACGCCGTGTGGATTTGTGGTAGATATGGACATTTTGGAATAACTTAGTGTCTCCATCTTTAGCCCTGAAGATGGAGGCTTTATGTTCCTCCAAAATCTTAGTATCTAATTACAGTCCACCTGGCGTTACAACCGAGAAGTTTATTATTGTCATCTTCACCGCCTTGAGAACCTCAGATTTTATGCAAATTTGCGTTCGTAACAGAGGCTCGGTTCTAAATTGTATAATTATTTTATTAATTTAGCTGAATTTGTCTATAATGTTAGACCAGCTGGCAGACATTTTAAGTCAATTGGATAAGTAGTTTAATCGCAAATTTGTCGTTTATTTTTTACGTACAAAATAATCATGTAAGTATAATAGCGAAGGAAATGCATTCGATTGCTCAACTAAGTCTGTGTTTCTCGATCTTTTCCACGTGATATATCGAAACTGATAGCAATTATTTGCTTTTACATTACGAGGTAGACTGAATATGTAATATTTTTTGGATACAGACTAAATGTTATCCTAATTAACCCTCCTTAAACGCTTGATCGAATGTATAATATAATTCCGTATCCCATGCCACACCAAATCACTTTTTTATTGCTAAGTTATGTGTAATGTTCATACAACAGGGTGTTCACGAAAGCTCTGAATAGCAACTTACAATAAGCACCCTCTGTTATGTCGTGCAAGATGCAGTTATCACAACTCGTGCTGTCAGACCAAACGCCGAGCATTATTTTACGCAAGTTTACCAACATCAAAACAAGAAAGACGTTCAGAAATTAAAAATGTCGTTTCGTGAACACACTGTGTTTTTAATTATTTGTTTTCTTTTGATTTTCTTTTGTATGTTTTTAAAACAACAGTGACTGGAACGAATAATTCATTTCTAGAAGATCAGAAACTGAGGCCGAACAGGGGTGAACAGTAATGTGGCTACGCTAACCTGTTCGGAGAGCCTTTAATGGCTCTACGGTTGTGCATCCTTGAATCAAATCGGCGGTAGGACGACGGTCGCCACAATATGCAGAGGATCATTAACTGACGCAAACAAATTATTAGACCAACCGCACGTTAGGGACGGCCTGAAGCATCGAGCGATGTTCCGATGTGTGGAAACTGATGGAGCATTGCGGTCACGCGTATTCAAATGAGTGATCGTCCTCCCCAGCCTCATAACCGTAGCGGTGAATCCATCATTAAAACCGCGAATGTTACAATCATCAAGTACGTGACGGATTCAGGACGCACAGCGATAAAAACTATTTGGGACACGAACTCAAAAGCATTGCTTTCGATATTGTTCTCGTTATATGAAAGATGGAACAACAGAATTTTATAAATGCTTTACTCTAAGAACATAAAACGCATAATGCTAACAAGATGATAGTTACCCAGCTGCTCAGTAAATTCCTTGATTTTATAAAGCCCCAAAGAAAGAATACTGGCACTATTTTATTTTACTATCCACAAAACGAATGAATTCCATTCTTTAGGATATTTCTTTAGATGTTTATAGTTCCTGATCAGTTACACTACTAAATGAACTGAACTATATATCTCGTGCGTAACGTGGAAAATGTTGAAGTACTTTCATCTTATTCTTTTTTGAATACTCTGTACTGCAGTCAGGATGACTAGCTCTCTAAATTAAATTCAGCGAAGAATTAAGTTACGCGATATTTTCATGTCATCTACCCATTCTAAGACCGTATTATAGCTAAGTAAGTCAAACATCGGCTTTGTAGGATGGAGGCCCAGTTTCAGTCCTAGGGCAGTCAGTGTGATACTGCGTTATTTTTTTTAAATAACACAGTCGTCGTCATTAGTCCATACTCATCTGTTAAAGCTCCTAATATGTGCGACAGGCCTGACCAGCCAGCATATCATTACAGTCTCAGATCTTAGTGGGTCTTGAGTTCTAACCTGTAGTCGTCTAGTAAAAGAAGTTAGCTTGGAGGTATACGCCCTGGATACTACATTTAATAATCGGACCAGAAACTGAACGCTGTGTTTAAAGAGGTAGAACACCCATTTGCCATCTTCCGCTGCAATTATAGCCATTGTGGTTCTGACGTCACGTGAAATGGATTCGTTCGACTGGCTAGTCTGTGTGCAGACATTAGGCCTAATGGGGGATAAATACATTTTGCCTACCTGTCAGGGACAGAACTGTTCTGAATTGTACAGCAGAAACACTTCTCTCGGTTTTCGTCGTCAGTAGCGGATTGGTTGAGAAATCGTCCCATGGTATTTCAGTCAGGGTAACTGATAATAAAATTATGCATGAAATACTTAGACATTTTGCTCTGAATCAATTTTACAGTAAATATTCTAATACCAATGGGGAAACATTTACATTTTCTTTCTGAGCTGATTCATTTTCATAGTTTTATTTACAGTGAGTCAAATTAATTAGCCCTTGAAGCCTAGTGTAAATAATTCTGCACACGGTATATTTATTTTTTTGTCATTCTCAGAATAAGCAGATTGTACATACAGGTAAAAATTTTGCTTTAAAGAGATAAAATATATTTTTAAATGTTGGGATAAACTGATGTGGTAATTATCTGCTTGACATATAATAGTTATAAGTATTGGATAATAGGATAATAGCTCTATTAGAGGCGGTTTTATCAGAGTTGTGTACCGATAAAACATGTTAGACAGACAGTCTTCAGTATATAAAACTCAACTCAATAAATTATTTATTCGTTGAAATGTGGCATATGAATTTTTTTCTCTTACCTACTGTCACATGTTTCGTAACATAACAGATGAATCATAACCAGATGTATTGATCAGCGTCATGACCATGAAAGAGTCAAATGAAGCATAATTTGAATCTTTTGTACTGTATTCGATATAAACTTGCCGTTGCATGATATATCATGATTATAACGTGTTACATTCTTCAGTACCCATTAGACTGTGATCGAATGAAACTTTGCCCATTTACCAGCCCGTCTCCCCAGTCCAACCCTGATGTAAGTCCACTTCTTTCTCCCCTATAAGCTGGCAGTATCTGCTGAGGTAACTCGGCATTTGGTAGTGACGTCCCGAGAGACATGTTCGTCAAACCTCCCGCGGAGTCCATTTTATGTAATTACTGAACTCGGTGCGGTAAAACAGTATTTATAATGCTCGACGGACGGACAGTCAAACCAGCAGAACGTCTATTTGTTCACGCTCTTCAGCTACAGGATCAAAATAATTGAATACTAATGGTTAATGCTCTAACTTCGGTGTAGGCCTAGTGTACTCCATAAGAAGTTCAAAATTCAGGCATATTTGACCTGATTCACAATTGTCGATGTTAGGCTGTTTTTAATTAGGATAGGTTTAATATTACACAATAATAATTAAATTCTTTGTTATTGTTTGTGCTGTATCAGCAGCCAGAAGGCCAATTGTAGATACAGCACAGACGACGAGCACACAAACACATTAATAAATATAAAAAGGTAGGAATAAAAATTACGTGAGTGCATGGTACATTAATACACAAAGGTAAATTTCTGCTGAATACATAAGTATTTTAGTAATAATAATTTAATTAAATTAAGTAAGTTGGATTATTGTAGAATGCAATTGAGGGAAGCAATTGTTGTTTCAAATATGATGACTAGATGAGCGACAGGTAGCTTCTCAAGAAATAAATCTTCAGTGGGATTAGCTAACGATTTGGAACCGTCACCGTGTATCTAAGACAGACTTATGAAATACTTAATACTTTCAAAATTGCTGCGTAAGAAACAGCTTATAAGTGATCTGACACAGCCAGCCGAAGTTACTAAGAATACATAATGAAATAATAATTTTATTGATTTAGTAACTTTGTACATTAAACTTAATTAATAAAGTTAGTCACTTTCATAAAAAATATGGCTAAAACTTTAATATCAAATGAACTTTATCGCAGAC
This sequence comes from Zootermopsis nevadensis, assembly GCF_977971745.1. Taxonomy (NCBI): domain Eukaryota; kingdom Metazoa; phylum Arthropoda; class Insecta; order Blattodea; family Termopsidae; genus Zootermopsis; species Zootermopsis nevadensis. The sequence continues at coordinate 10,838,222 of NW_028259139.1, read as the reverse complement.
TCAGGCTATCTTTTGTCTTGAGCAGTTTTGAAGTCTACTTTACAAAGTAAGATTTTGAACCCAAAGTGTTTACTTCTGTTTTCAGAACATAATCTGTGAGCACATTGCAGCTTTTGCAACTTTAAGAGGGTTGAAGTAATTAATGTCGTCTTATATACAAAGTTTAAATTGTGGGTACGTGTGTTCGCTTATAGTTTGAGAAAGGATAAACCGATTTGAACCAAACTTGGCAAGTTTATTCCTTGAGGCCAGAAAGAGAATTACTACTTTAGATTTCGCGTCATTTTTGACGGGAAAATTTCTATTTATATATAACAAAATGTTGGTCTAGTGAATTGCAGACTACGATAATAGGATATGGCAATTTTAAGACAATTTGCCGAATATACACTGACAAAATAGACAAAGTAACGGATCGAACTCGGGACTTTTTGAGTAGTTTGACACGTTTTTATAGTAGGTGTTCAATTATACATTAATTTTGTTCTTAGTATATAAGACTTACCTTTGTTATGTTTTATAACATTTTCATGTTTTCATTGCAGGTTATTACACAGTTCGTCGCTATGTATTTATGACCTTATAATATGGGTTTCGTATTATCGACACAGATTTGAATTATATAATCTTACTTCTACAAAAACACTCATATCTGAAAACGTATTTAACTGTTTACGTTTATATAAAAACTGTCTATTGTAAATAATATTTTCAGTGTGATGATGACATTATTTGAAATATTTATTTAATATATGTATGGTTTATCATAAGAAAGTAAAATAGGGTTCTCTGTCTGCTTTCCAAACCACCATTGGCTTCTTTCGGTTCCAAACGCTGTAACTAATATTGAAAATAAAAATGACTGAAAATAATTATCTGTCAATGTAATGACATATACTTATCAAATTACCAATCAATCAACCAATCAATCACTTATTAAGTTGAGTTCTCTATACAAACGTATGTCCACCTAACACCAGTTTTTTTCGGTCTACAACTCTATTGTAACTACCTCTAGCAGAGCTTTTGTTCTCTTGTTATATAAATATTCATTATTATAAATATACATCTACTCCCCCTTCCCTAATTTCAATATAATATTACTGACTTTAATATCCGCTTTACGTATAATGTTCCAGGCTACATATATTTTCTTATATTTCTTATTTTTGAACATAAGTACAATTTATTATCCTCTCTTAAGCTGCCTTTTCAATAATAAAAACGATCTTTTATTAAAAAAAATTTCCCTCCGCGTTCTCTTTCGCGAACATTTCAGTGATATATTTAAAGCTTAAAATTACCGGAGATGGTAGCAGGTTGATTCTCGAGCCATGTGCAGGGTTCGACGTAATGACCCTGGGGTTCAGTTTGATGTGACGATGCCTTTTGTGTTTGGTGTGTCGCAGCTGTTCAGAACGAGCGCCAACCCCGGAACACAGCCACGATCAGACCCGAAGCGCTACTCGAAATGGACCAGGAAAGGGCGTTACGAGAAGCCGCAGTAGCTGTTGGTGTTTTTGGGTACGTATTTTTCGCCTTTACTTAAAAAAATAATCGTATAAAAAAGTTTATTTTCCGTAAATTGGTATTCTACGATGATTTATATCGAACTGCTCCGAAACATGTAAGTGACGAAGTTGCAAAAGCTTACGTTTTCCGACAAAATACAGAGTGTTCAATATATAGGATGATTCAAAAGGTTAGGGTCAAACTGAAGGAGCGTATAGAGAGACTCAGAGAGAACAACTTTTGAGTAGGAATCCATGTCCTCCGAAGTTATCCTGAGTCAGTCGAGGTCATTGAAAGTAGGGAAGTCTGATAACATACCGCTGAAATAGTTTAGTTTATAAGATTGCTAATGTAGTCCTTGTACATTAATAAAAAACAAAATTAAGCTAGTACGAGAATAGCAAAGTACGATTATTTCAGCGGTATGTTATCAGACTTCCCTACCTGTGAAATCAAGGAGATTGTGATGGGTTGGGCATGTCGATAGAATTGGGCAAGGAATTCGTACAGATGCTTAGTGGCGAACCGCTTAGAAAACGGCCAACTTTTAAACCAAGACGGAAATGGGACAATAACATTAAGATGGTTTTAAAGAGAAATTGAGTTGGCTCAAAATAGCGCCCAGTGGCGGGCTTTGTTATTAGCAGCGTTGAACCTTCAAGTTTCTTCAACAGAGATTTAGTTAATTTTTGTAGTTTATATAAAATTTTGAATACAATTTGAGAAATTTGCTAATTCTAAAAGAAGTCATAATCGTGTATTTCACATCCAACAGTACCAACAGAACATAATTATCTAACTAGCTTCTTCATAAGCCATAAGATTAACCTGGATACAATTGTGAGAACGAAACTAAATTGCAATTTGAATTTTTTGGACGCAATATGGGATAGTAACATTGATTTAAGCAGATAAATCACCTCCAAATGAAGGGCCATCATTTCACATTCCACCTCTTCAGCAAGTCATAGCCCACCAATAATAGCAACTACCTAAATAATCCTTTTACCAGAACATGGAACTTTATACCACATAAACCAACAACACCAATCCCTACACGGATGGGTTTTTGCTAAACAACAGACAACCAATAATAACAGCGAATCAAACAATAATAAAGCTATTGGATATACACGCCTCTGCAAAGGTTATTTTGCTCGTTAAAAGAAATAACTTAACAATGCATTCTCGTTTTGCATTACGTCATGATTCTACATTAATTTAAATGATAACGCTTCACATAACATGTTGTAAATACCATTTATTTTAATGGTTTATCTTTTAATTTACAGCGGAATTAACAATTTCGAAGACATGTTATACTCTGTGATATTATTATAGACCTAACCCAAAACTGTACAATTCAATTAATTATAGTGTATAAATTTTGGATTAATCTAATGCAATTCAAACGTAGTGTCATATTTAACTGTGATTGATTATTGGGAACAGACCAATGAGTCGTCATTAGCGATTTAAATGGTTGGAATTTTGGACATCAAACCGTGACGTAAAACTACATAATTCAGCATTATAATGGATTAATAAACTGTATTAAAATCCACGCACGTACCCTGTGATATCACATACAACAAAGCATATCTAGTAGGACTGCAGCCATTCATCATTATTTAGGACTGACAGATTTTCAATTTTAAAATGTAGGCAACAGACCTCTGTGCGGCGTGGGCAGAACTACAGTACCTGAAAATACAAAATCTCTAAAACAAAACACACAAATGGACATTATTCTGAACCACTTAAGTCTATTCATTTTCCCATAATTTACAGATTCATAACTTCTCTAGCTTTAAACTGATTGTTCCAACCAAAATTACGAATGTGTTTCTTGTTTCCTACAAACAAGCTACATGAAGATTACTCTTTGCATGCTACGCATTAGATATCTCATATAAAATATTGCCTCTTTCATTTTGAATTTATTTCGTGTTTATCAAGAACAATGTTTTCCGCCGACTCTTAATAGGAAAAAGTTAATTTTTATGGCTATTTAACGATAAAAATTATTCATCGTTTGAATACATTTTTATTTCGTGTTTTAAATGTCACGGGTTCAAATTTAGTCCCAAAACCGGTTGTTCTAAAATTTATCTTGGATTTACTCAGTCCCTCCAGGCACAAAACTTTGTCTATTTTTTTTTAATTAATTATTCATTAACCGTCCTGGAATTTAACTTCTGGTTATATATAATCTGATACGTTGAACGTATCGTTGAATATGCCTACACAAAAAATAATTTAAAATTGTAATTGAAATTGGTTAGAAAAAGATCTATTTAGCCTAAGTATAATTTTGCATGCAAAGAATGAGAGGATTTTAGTTGTCATTATTATTATTATATTTAAAATTATAACTGTAGACCAATTCGAGAATCGATCCCAGGACTTCGAAGATTCAAATCAGGACTACTGATAGCAAAACTCTCGCTTTTAATGTCATTTCCTTGTGCTGGAATCAGCAGATGATCTTTGCTGTGTCGTCGCTGAACTACATTGGACTGCAGAGTGTAACTGGTGTGTAACGATGTTTTCTCACCCGACTGAGAGCCATCTTTGACACATAACACGTGTGTCAACAGACCCGCAATGCTGTTAGGTCGTGCGTTCACATATTCATACGCGCCAGTTGTTATTTGAAGCTCATGTTTTCCACCTGACGTGCCAAGTCTCTCTTTGTACCCAAGGGAACTCTTGAAGCTGTTCTACGCAGCTGGATCAAAGTTTTCCTCTCTCCATACATATTTATACGGTGTTGCTTCTGTTCTGACCAACTGAATCAATAATTGACGCCATCACCTGAATCTGCCATAAATTAACGGGATAAACATTTTCATTCTCTATAAGTGTTTAATTTTGTGGAAACAAAAGCATACAGCGTCCCACAATTCTTACCAGAAGGTCATTGGTATCTCTGCGGTTATTTTAGGTTACGATGGAGATCGAAAATCTGACGACTCACATTAGAGGCGTTCTTTGCACAGAGCGTTTAAAATAAATACATGATAGGGAGGTCCCTTTTTTCAAACCGTTTGCTTTATCTTCAAAACTACTGAACCGATTTCGATAAAATTTGGTTTTGTGTGTCTATATTGAAATTTTTGAACAAATTTAAATTTTATTGTTTTGAATCTGTGTTCATCATGTTAATATAGTTTTGTAGCATTGCGTTCACTATTAACAGAGCTTGCTGAATTAAAAACAGAATCAGATGAAAAATACTAACGTAACGCTTAGCGGAATTTTATTACGTTTTAATTTAATCTCTCTTCAGCTTTTGAATTCCGTTTCTGTCCACATAATAGCGCACATTCCTCACTTCATAACAGAAAATATACCTGTGGTATACTGCGCATCTCCCATAATAACTCTTGAACTGACTGACGGATTTTCATTAAAATATTTATCATGTTAGTATAAATCACTCTACAGTTCCGCTTTCCCCTTTCCTATCAGTTTGTTTAAGAGCCGGGGTAGCTTAGTCAGTTCAATTCGTAGTCAGTCATTGACTACGGGTTGGACGACCGCGGTTAGATCCCTGGCAGGGGCAGAGAATTTTTCCTCTAGCCTCTACGTTCAGACCGGCTCTGGGGCCCACACAGCCTCCTATCCAATGGGTACTGGGGTCGTTTCCACTCGCTTTCATCTAGCGCCGAAGTTAAGAATGAACAGGCGCTATACTTTCTCCCCCCCCCAAGCGCCTATATGGCGTGTAGCGGGACGGCTCTTATCAGTTTGTTTAATTTACACATTTTACCAAATATTATTGACATAAATCAAGGAGGATTAGATAGGAGGGAAATTTAGCTCGCATAGGTAAATGAGAAATGCATATCAAGTTTTAGGTTGAAGACCCGAAAGGAAACGTCAACTTGTGAAACTTAGGCATAGATAGGTTGGCATCTATTAAAACAGGTGTTATAGATATAGGGTTTCAGGTCGCGGACTGAATTAATCTGGTTTAGGATAGCATCACAAACGAGTTCCATTACAATCGGAGAATCTCTTGGGCAATCATTCAATCTATTCTGCGAAGTTATCGGTGCCTTGCATATATTGTTATAACTGTTGTTGCTGTTAATACAGTTTGTTCTTTCTAGGTATTTCACTAACTAACTAACAAACTAACTGCATGAAGCAGATTTCTTCTTGAGAAGCTAATAGAGTACTTTCAGCAAGTATGGAACCATCGTGTTCACAACATCCAACCACTGGACCCTTGCCTGAGCCACCTTAATCCAGTCCACGCCGTTGATTACTATTTCTTTAATAACCACTTTAATACTATCCTTCCATCTACGCCCAGGTCTTCCCAGTGGTCTACTCCTGCCAGGTTTCCCAACGAAAATTTTGTGTGCATTTCTAACGTCCTCCATGCGTGCTATATTCCCTGCTCATCTCTTTCTCCTTTGTTTTATTATCTTAGTAATATCTAGTTCATAGTAAAAATCAAGAAGGTCCTTATCATGTAATTTACTTTAACCTGTTGGCACTTTATTCTCCTTAGGTATCCTCAGGGCCCTGTCCTCAAACACCCTCTATCGGTGTACTACGTAAGCAAACTCGCCAATCTGTGCTTTGTATGCCATGAGTACTACGTAATCAAATATGGACCAAAAATACAACTTTTCCTTTCATAAAGACTTTTCACAGAGGTATTAACTAAAAATAGCGAATGTCTGCTTCTGTGAGGACCAAAGTTCAAACTGCACCCAAAGCGATGGGCATGTGATTTGATCGGACTGCTGTGTTCTCTCACGTGAAACATGGCAGCCGTTCTGACGTCAATGCGGTTCCACGACGCTTTATCTGTTCCCTTCTTTTTTTAGATTTTTCTAGTAAAGAATTTGTAATAGAAGCATAAACTGACATAGCAGGACACGTTTGTGTCCAAATAGTGACTGTAACAAACTATTTATTTCACTTCGTCTATAAATGGGCCTTTCTGTAAAACTTGCTTATAACGTAGATTTAAAAAAAGTTTTGAACATTTTTTTGTATCATCAGAACTTCGGTTTCATGCAGATAGACCTACTTTTTATACTGCACAGTACAGGACCCATAAAACGCGAGTAGAAAAATCAAGGACGAGAGAAGGAATATTTGATGTTTTTCGTAAAAAAAACCCATACCGCTATAAATTTTAATTTTTCCACAGATAGGAAATAATAAGTCTTTAAATGGCGTTGGTATGAAGGTCTTTGTCAACTCAACACAGACGTGTGAGATAGGTTGTCAATCCCTGAAGATGGAGAGAGTATGTTTCTCCGAAACTTCTGTGTCTACTTATTGATCTAAACGTCACATAAACCCAGAACAACAACATCCATAGTTCGCGACTGTAATCTTGAGACTTGTGGGGTGAGGAAGTGGGGTGAAGGAGGAAGGAGGAAAGATAGCGTCTGCCTTTAAAGCTATGGACTTCTTGCATTCCTTGCAAGTCTCAAGATTACAGTCGCGTACTGTACATTGAAGTGTTTGTCGTTGGGATGTGGGGAAAAGATAAGAGTAAAATATAATTCGCGGATTGTTTTTGTTCGTTGCTGCGTGAATGATGGGTCGTTTGTTTCACTCCTACAGTATCGACACGTGTAAGATGCCAACAGCTGCTGATGATAGTGACTCACCTCTCCACTGTAGGTCAGCTGTAGTCAGTTGTTTCTCGACAATTGTGTGTGGAGTTGTCCTTGTGGAAGAAATTTCTCTTGGAAATAATTTTTGTCTGATTGGTGAAATGAAGCGACATTTGTTGACCTCTGACCACGTAGACTTATTTATATACTAGACAGATGTTGGACGATGATCTTTAAAATCACTATTACAGTTCAGACGATATATTAAAACATAAGTATTTCTCTTTAACTTTTATTTATTGACTTTTACCTACTTATTTTGTTATTAATCTTCTAATTACAGAAATATCGAATTGGAATCTAATGCGTGTACTTTCTACAAATTTCACCGGAATTCATAATCATACGTTGTAAATATTATTTTCTTTTTTCTCTACTTATTCAGTTGTTACAGGCAAACATAATATAAAATTTAATTGCCACATAATGTTTGAAATTTTCATTCGCTTGTTAGTTTAAAAAGCTAGAAATGATTAAGAATACGACGTTTGTAAAGCTGGCTCTGTTTATTTCTTCAGGTGAAACTAAACAAGCTAGTCATTTGGGTCAATTGGAAAGAACTAATCTCAATCCGTGTCCTGTTATGGTTTCATCCGTTGGCGGAAACCTTCCGAAACGTCTTATGTTTTAAATTTAAGTTAATAGACGAAGGGAAATATCCAAGAATATGCATAAATTTTATAACAAACCGTCACAAAAATCCATTAGTCATAACAAAAATTTTATTAAATAAAATATAACTTTTTATTTTTATCGTCTGTCTTTAAGCCCAAACAAGTTTTCTAGCTTTTAAATAACATTACTATATATAGCATTTGATGATAATATTGATGTAATTAGCATGCGTGTTCCACAAGTAATGTGCTTGTCTGGTATCAGTTACATGAAGCGTGTGAGAAGGTCTGTAAAGCCTCTAATAAACTCTGCAGTCGACTGTGCTGACAGTTTGTCACGGCTGTTGTAAATTCCCCCTACTGACAACTCCTCGCATCTCATTAGCATTACAACGAACTTTGCGCTAGGATCTGCAACTTGGAGGCTATGCTGTATACTTATGTTCAACAGATGGGCTATCACTAAACGACAGACGCGCAATTATATCCGTGATCTCTTGAGGGAAGTGCTTGATATTTTGTATTTCAAGTCTACCGAAGTGTTAACCTCATTTCTGTTGTCAATCGCCCATTAACGAAACTGCAATGCCCACTTAGAATACAATCTGATCGGGTTCACAGGTGCAGCAAATACAAAAACAGGAAGAAATGGGATAACTTTCAGTGTAGCGAATAGGTTATGGGACTGGTGATCGGGTTTACATTCCTGACAGGGCAGGTTCTTTTTTTCTGGGGTCCACCAAGCCTCCTACCCAGTGGGTACTGGTATTCGACGTATGATGGCTGCTGGAGACAGCAAGTACCTCCGAAACGTCGGTAAATTTATGCTAGATTACACGACGCTCCAACCCAGAATACAGTCATTTTACTACCGGGGTTCTTCTCTCGTGTGTAAAGTGGCCAGAGCATGAGGCAACCGCTACTGGAGCTTTATCTCCACTCACACATACGTCTGCATGCCTTGATACTTAATCAGGGTCAACTTTAACTTTACTTTCCAACACACGTAAAGGCATGATACCGAAAGCAATCGACTGTGTTAGAAAATACGAAGAAACAAATCTTGGTCTTTTTCTGTGACCCTCTGAAGCCGATAAAAGAGAGACAGGAAGAACAGCAGAAGAAAATTCAGGGGGGAGGTTCCCAGGCAATGCCCGCTCTCCTTCTGATAAGGATAAGACGGAGTGATAAGTAATGAGAGTTTTATAAGAGAGTCGGAAATTAATTTTCTTGTTGATGAATGTTGAAATTATAATTTTAAATGTTAAATTTCCAAGTACTTACGTATTCATTATTCATAATCATTCACCTATCTCAAGAATGTAGACTTGCAACACTTTGACGGATATTATTGGAAATAATATTCAGTTACATGTGTCTCAGGCTTGATACTGTCAAGACAGTGAAGATGCCTATCGTGTTTTCTTGTGTTAAGTTGCCAACGTTTCAGAAGAAAATACTGCATCCTTCTTCAGGGTAGTATGTTCCTCCGAAACGTCAATAACCACCTACAAGACCACATGGCGTCATGTCCCATTAGACATTTTTGGACTTGGAAGCACTTGCAAGAAAAATATAATTGTTCATTGTGTCCTGTTTCTAGCCCTCCAGTTACTCTAGCGATGGGTCTCTCGCCAAGGTATCACACTGGCATGCTGACGTCACCCATAGAACTGCCACCTAAACAGGAAGCGGAAGATGGTAAGTATTATTTATTCTTATCACACACGGCGAGTTTTGCCTGGGAAATTCAAAAACTCTACCGATCAAAATTCATCTAAAACATTTAACAAGTGCGAAAGACATGCCATACTAAAATTTCAGTTCATCTTTCTTTAATGTGCTATTTTAAATTACATCATTATACTTTATTTTTTATGTATTGATGAAATATTTAAAATGTAATTATTCTTTACGACATTAAACAGAATTGTCATTAGTAATTTAAATAAGACTGGAAGATAAAATTATTATCGAAGTACACAGTTTCCACATACGTTATTTTAACCTCTGCATTCTGAATGTGTCTAGCTGTGTGTGTTTATAGATACGTCGAGAAAACATTTCCACAAAGTCAGTTAACAATCTAGTCTTATGGTAACTGCTCTGATTATAATCATAAAATATTATTTTTTTTTAAGTTTTATATTGATTGTATTGTGCATATAAGAGTGGATAGTGAATTCAGTTTAATATTATTTCCTGTGAGCTGAGTTGTATAATACGTTGTAATTCATGAGTTGGCGTTCGTGACTCGTGCGCAGATGGTCATACGATCGAATTCCACTCGGTTCAGATATTTTTATTATTGTTCGCCATTTAATATATGTCGCATAACGTTAATTAACATTCTAGAGTAAACCTATTTTTAAACTTTGTAAGAACATGTTATATACAGATTCTATCCTCAAAATTTCGCCGTGTTTGTAATTGTTGACGTAAATAGAGTTTGTACTTAATGAGTTTATGTTTATAATTTATCTTCATGAAGAATTTTACAGTGTTTCATTAGTTATCGTAGTTAAACTGACGGCTAAATAAAATGTTCGCACTGCTCCATATTATTTTATATTCTGCATAAAATAACTTAAAGTTACATATTTTTAATTAATTATGGTAGTATTACACATATTTTCAGTATGAACCATATTGAAGTATGATCAAGGACATTTGTTGACCTCAGCAAGGTTTAATTTAGTTGTCTCGTCGATAGCTCGCAGTTTATATCAAAAGCCTCGACGTTGTCAGGGTATTCGATGAGGACGCACTACGTCATACGATCCAGCTTGTGTTTTGCTAAATTTAGTTCTTACAAAGAAGCAACGTTAATAAAGAGAATTACAACTTTATTATAAGTTCTTTACATTGGCGTGAAATAACCGAATAAGTGGAAGATAGTTTTCACCGCCTGTCTGTCCGTTCTTCTGCATACCTAATTTTTAAAACTACTGAATGAATTTAGATTAAATATGGTACTGAGAGGTCTGCTCTAAATTTCTGCGACGAATTTTATATTCGTTCGTTTCTGTCAACTTTTGATTAATGCTCTAACTGAAAGCGGAACAGGTGTTTAAATGTACTGATTCTCTTAACGACGCACTTAGGCCTATAAAAATTACTAATTATATTAAAATGTATATGTCATTAAGATTTCATCTGAAAATTTTTACATTTGGTGAATATTTAGCGAAATACAAAAAAATCATCATTTTTTACTCCCTGATAACATATTTGAAATCAAGGCCATTCATACAGAGCAAGAAACTTATGATCCAAGTCGAGTACACCACTTTTGCTATTTAAAATAACAAACAGATTAACTCGCAGGCAATTAGCCGTGCGGACTAATGTACTGGGTTCGAGTCCCACATGAATGTGTGTCCCCCTTTCCATGATGTGCAGTCCTGTGTAGGTAGAGGCCTTACGACAAACCGATTCTCCTTCCAAGGAGGCGTACAAACTGTCGAAAGTATTTATAAAATTTTAAGATTTCAGATTCTCACTGTTTCGAGTATGAAGATGATTGTCTCATGGGAAATTGGTAGAAATTGACCGATGTTTTAGAGGTATTTACTGCCTTCGTGATAAAAATTGTCTAGAATGGTCAAGATTCTTATTGAGCTGTAACGCTTATGCTGTAGTTTTCGTGGCAGAAGAACTCAGAGATAAATAAAATGGAAGTAGTGCTTGTACACGAGTTGTCATGATCGCGGGCGGGATTTCTTCTGCGGATTAGTTTCCCCATCTCTCTCTGGCTTTCAATATTGCTTCTACTTCTGAAGCGGGACCAAATCCGCTTGTGACGTCGGCAGCTTTTATAGGTGAAGCAGGGCGTAGTTCGATTTGATGGTAAAAGGCAGCCCGCGGCATTCGAGATTGAGATATCGAATTGATGTTGTTGTTGTTGTTGTTGCTTGCCTCACACTGCCTAATTCCAAAAAATTACCGAAGTCGTGTTTATGATTTATATTTCTTGCTTTTATTCTCCGATGTTTTATAATTGCGTACGGTCAAATGTTGCTGTGTTGTTGTTAGTATGATTGATCGACTCAGAGCTCATTTAATGATTGTTTCATCATCTCTAATTTATTTACCATAGTCGTCCACGGTTCTTAACCAAGCACCACGCTATGTATGTATGGAGAAGTCGATGGATAGCTCCATGCATTTTTGACCTCGGCACTAGCAGGAAGTGAATGGTCAGCTTCGTGCCCTAGGTAATTCACCCCAAAAGAAGCAACCCCGTTACCCCACTGGACACATGGTTGGGTGGGCCCCAGAGGTAGTTTGGACGTGCTGGTGAAGAGGCAAATCCTTCCCTGCCTGGAATCAAACCCAGGTCTACCTTAGTCATTATAGAAGACTCCTATGTAAGTTTATAAAGGGTCTGAGTACAATCACAAACACCCTCAGTCAGTCTACTGTCTCGGGGCCATATTTATATTAATATTTGTATATGTAACGACGTTGTTTCATCTGCAGCTGTTACAAATGTAATTTCGAATGAGAGGGGAAAGAAAATGCAAATATTGGAAACATTCGGCTGGAGAGACTGAGTAAAACCACAAATAACCTCAGAATAACTGATTGCTTGGTGAGTTTTTAACTGGTTACCTTCCTAACACATATAGAGATTGTGACCTCTACACGAAACTGCGTGGTACCAAGACTCGAACCCACGACGTGCAATCAAGTCGCGCTGACCAGCAGACTATTTCCCCCTCCCCCCATACGGAGAACTCGTTATGAAGTCCCGGGGGCCGCGGTGAGGGGCTGCGATGCTGGCGTCAGCTCATACGGGTCTCCTGTAGCCCGGTCGTTGATGTGACGTTGAGCTGAGCTGCCACCCGACCGATCGGTTCAACCTGGAGTCACATCGATTACTCGATTCGCGTTCCTTCACACGCAACACAGCAACAAAGAGTGTGTCGCTTCTAATTAACTTCTCTTTCTGACTTGACTTCAGTGGAAAGCTTTAATTTTAACTCTGTAAAATCATGTTTTATAAGCTGTACGTACACGAATCTAGTCAGTTTAAATTATTCGAGAGTTAATACCAAAACAAAGTTAACCGTTTGCAGCCGAAGCTCGTCTACGTAATATTTAAGAATCCATTCCGTACCGCGAAGAAAACACAACATTTCACCGTTACGAAGATCAGTTTCTTAATGATGTTTTAGGAAATGATATCTACTGAGAATCGTACAAAATACACAGTTACTGATTGTTAAAATAGGTGGTACATATGGTTACCACTGGGTTTTAAATGGTTAAAATAATGTTCGCAAGTATTTGCTTATTTTTACAGACATTTTAGCTTACTTGTCTTGTTTAATAAAGAAAATATACGTTCTACCCGTATGGCTTTATCAAATCCTTATTACTTAATACGTGTGTGCTCGTCCCTTTAAACGAATTTAATTTAAAAGACTGTATTAATATCATGCCATTAGCATTTGCAGATTTGTAGCATATGCAATTCAAACGTAACAGTAATGCAAACTTTCAATGTGGGAGAAATGCTGGATCCATTTAGGTGCAATGTAGAAACCTGACATTTTATTTGGGTTATCCTATAAGAATTTTTTATGCGGTATAAAATTTATTCCTTAAAAATTTGTGTAGTTTTCTGTTTAATAGCTGTAACTAGACACTCCTATATTCTTATCCATGGCTAATTATCACAATTCTTAATTTAAATATCGACAAGCATGAAAGCGAACTTTTCTAAATTCTATACACGGAGGAATGTTCATACCCATGCTCTTATATTGATTCTAATGTTGAAATTAAAATAAGAAGAAATGAAATGGCAGAAATGCATTTCTTCAGAACGGCTAAAGGATACAGAATTACAAGAAATAAATGTAATGATTATATTAGAGAAATATGGAGACTGACAAGTAACAAGAGAGGCATATGAGCTATTAAAAGAGATGGCTGGACCATTTGGAAAGAATATCTGAAAACGTAATCCAGGAGCTGCCTTTGACTCGAACGGAAAGAAAAGTCAGGGACGGCTTTAAAAAGATGGATGAAGCAGTTTTATTCCATGTAATCAGAACAGGTAAAGAACTTGATAATGATGATTATGACGATGATAGTGATGATTAATGTATGCACGTATGAAGAGTAGAAAGTGAAATCAATTTTCTTCCCTTGTAGTGTAACAGTTATTTCATTTGCCCCTTTTACTATGGTCCAAACATCTTCATCTTGTGTTCTTAGTTCATTTAATAGCGCCTTTTCAACTACGTAGGTTATATAGTGTTGAGGAATAGATTTGAAAAACGTGGAACGAAGCTGTCATGGGCTACTTTAACTGAGAAATCTACGAAAACTTTCAAGCAGAATATTCTACCTTTGAAGTCAGTATCGAACCCTGGACCTTTTTAGTACGAAGCAAGTTTGATAACCACTGCACATTAATTTCTTTCCCCATGATGCGGGGTTTTTATTTAGGTAACAGCGTTTGGTTAAACAGCGCACTATAGTATTCAGATACAAAAGCTCTTCTGACAGTTGAGCATCTCCGCTTTTGTGATTAATATAAACACAAGAAAGAACGGGGAAAGAGGGGAAAAATACGCCAGATTAAAATGACTAATTGGTATCAACTCCCGATGGAACTAAAATTAATTAAGAAAGTGATTTCATTTCACGGTTTGGAAGCCCCTGTCAGGACATAGTAACGTTGAGAGCGAAGTTAACGTTCGGCTCTGAATAAAGTAACTAAGCCTTCTCATACTTGTTCTCAAGTTTTAGAAGCGGAGAGAGAAAAGAAATTAATGTCTAGGTATTTAAACTTTACTCTATCACTTCCTTCTTTAGGCCTGCGCTTTGCTAAAGCTGTTCCCTTTCTTCGTTTAAAGTACTTAGTACTTTACGTAGGCCTTGCGATAAAGGTTAAGTTCTCATCGACCCAAGTACCGCGCCCTAACCCTTTGAAACCGAAGCTTATCAAAATTATACTTAAGAATTCAGTCCATACAGCAAAGAAAACACATCACTTCACCATTTCAACGATCTTCTGGTTAACGATGTTTAAGGAAATGATCGCTGTTTACAGTAAGAATCACACGAAATCCATAAATACAAAATACAGTATTATTTATTGTTAAATCAGGTGGGACACAATTACTTTAAAAGGTTAAAGTGTAGGCCAGTAAGTGGATTGGAAGTGAAGTTTCACGCATACTCAAACCCGATGCTAGGTGGTGATTAGTGATGATTCGCCCTCAGAGAATTTTGTCCCATAATGACAGAGACCCTGATACTTGTTAGATAAGACGTCTGTCTGGGCCACAGAATTAATCTGGTTCGCGGTTACAAATAGAACTGATTTCTATCCCTGCCGTGAACCGTTTCACTGCGATTTTGCATGAGTACAAATTCTACATTTCGCTGATTCGCCGAAATATTCGACTATTTAACGTCTGCTATTTGTGTGTGCTATCTTAAAACGTAAAGATTAAAATATAAAGAAATATAATTTTACCTGTTGTTTTATATGGATGTGAATCTCAGTCTCTTATGTTACTAGAAAATGAAACATTGTCTACGATGCACGAGGTTCTCACGTCGGTGAAGTTGTCGATGTTGGTCTTCTGGGTTGTAAAATCGTTTGGACTTTTAGGAATACAAAAATATTTTTTAGGGCTGAATTAAATAAACGCAACGTTGGTGTTAAATGATAGAATTTACAACGGATATGTAACGTGGACACTGCTTTACGCCTGAAGATGGAGGTAATTTTTCCTTCGAAACATTTATATCAGCTTACAAACTTACACGACGTTACAACCTACTAGACCAACATAACACAGATTGAGGGTACTGAGGAGAATGTTTGTGTTCGAACGGGATAAAGTGACAGAAGGCTGGACAAAACGGCCAAATGATTATCGCCATAATTTGTATTCTTTCCAAATATTATTAGGATGATCAAATTAAGGAGGATAAGATGGACGTGACATGTAGCGCGCATGGGGTAGATAAGAAATGTTTACCGAGTTTTGGTTTGAAAGCCTGAAGGAAAAAGACCACTTGGAAGACCCAGGCAAAGATTGGAGGATAATATTAAAATGCGTATTAGGGATATAACGTTGTTGTGTGTGAATTTGATTGATCTGGTTCAGGATAGAGATTGGTTTAGGTTTCTTATGAACCTTCGGGTGTTTAGAGTGTTGGAAACTTCTTAACTATCTGAGCGTCCTCTCATCTCCTCAAGTTACGTACGAACATACACACACCGCCATCGCGTCTGAATTCTTCTAGACGCCCGATTCGGTTCCGGGTCGAGATCCCGTATTTCAGTACAGTGGTCTTTGAACATTTTTCCTCCAGAGGACAGCATCGACGTTACCAACGAGGAGACCCTCCCCCCGGCACCCCGACCCCTCACCTGCTCTGCACCAACTCCGACGGTGTCATCGCTGGCATCTCAACAGCGGCCTGCTGAACCTACAGCCATTTATCAGCCGATCCAAGAGACGGTGTACGAGACATCGGCCCGACTTCTGTTCATGGCCGTCAAATGGGCGAAGAATCTGCCTTCCTTCGCTAGGCTTCCTTTTCGTGATCAGGTATCACACATTATGATCTATGCATTTATTATTATAAGTCGCTTTAATCTAAATAGTATCTTAAGCAAAGATGATTCTGAATTGTGTGTTGGGATATCTGTAAAACGAAGCTGTCACTTGGTACAAAATCTGTTTCATCTTCCTGTTAGCAATTATAAAGGTTAAAATCTTTTAAAGTATTAATTTTTTCTGAGTAAGATTTAGGGTTCCCATGGCGGTGGTTATGAAGATGCCACTCACGACGACTGATTTTGTTGAAGGTAATTAGTGAATAATAGTTTGTGAATCCGCTGATAATAATTAATTTAATTTTAACAAATGTCCATGAAGTTTAGTTAACTGTCCTTGAGGCCGGCGGGTTTATTAGCAAGGTTTAATGTGGCCTCAAGTTTGCAAAATGTTGAGAACCTCTGGTACAGAAACAGAAAACAGTAAATGCACTTCGCTTATTCAAAACCGCCCAGCGCTTTTAAAATTCTGCCGATGCATAAAACAGGTTTTATGTAGACTGTTAAGGGCAATATTACGTTGGCCTTTTCAGGTAATCCTACTGGAGGAAGCGTGGGCCGAACTGTTCTTGCTGAACGCCGTTCAGTGGTGCATGCCGCTAGAGACGAGTCCCCTGTTCTCCGTTTCTGAACACGCTGCTGGTGTGCCGAACGGCAAAGACAGCCAAGTGGCCTCAGACGTTCGCATTCTGAACGACACTCTACTGCGGTTTAAGGCTGTCGGAGTTGATCCGGCGGAGTTCGCCTGCCTTAAAGCAATTGTCCTTTTTCGATCTGGTGAGTTTCCACGCCTGCAGGACGCTTTGAATGTCTTACATAAGATACATGTAGGATTTTGTAGAATAATCTTCTTCAGATTGAACATTTAAAGACCATACATGACGTGAACTGGACTGAACTGGCTAAGGAAAGATTGACTATGAGAACATGATAAGAGCGAACAAAATGTAGGGGGCTAAGGAGGGAAAACCTCTTCAAATCTACCATTTTTGAGACAAACAATGAAATGAGAGCCAAGTATTGAAATTAACGCATGCTTATCTAGAACAGGGTCCTTGGGGGATCTGATAGTCGCTTGGCAACAAAAGTATGTCTGCATTTTATGGAACCCCAAAGTTTATTACAATGTTCACAATAACCCACCACCGGTCCATGACCTAAGCTAAATAAATCCAATACACATCCTCCAACCCTTTTATTTAAGACCCATCTTAATATTATATTTGCATATGTTCCCAGATCTTTCAAATTGTATTTTCAATTTAGTCTTTCAATCCAAATATTTTACGCATTTATCATCTGTCCCATGCCTGCTACATGCATCGTCCATTGTAATTAATTAGGTCGTGTTTGAAATAAATTGTGAGGGTGTGAATTAGGTTTAAGCCGAAAATGGATGGTTTAGGTATTAGCCATGTTAACGCTTTCTGTTCTATTAGTTAGGACGCCTAATTACTTTATTTAGCGAAAGTAACACAGAAAGTGCTTTTCCGGTTTGTGTTGCAGAGACACGAGGTCTGAAAGACCCTGCGCAGGTGGAGAACCTGCAGGATCAGGCTCAGGTGATGTTGGGTCAACACACTAGGGGTCAGTACCCAGGACAGGCCGCGCGCTTTGGCAGGTTGCTGTTAATGTTACCACTTCTTCGGCAAGTCTCCACAGGTCGCATCGAGCAGATTTTCTTCCAACGGACCATTGGCAACACGCCCATGGAGAAGGTCCTTTGTGACATGTACAAGAACTGAACTGATCTCGTGATGTTGAACTGTGGTGGGGGAGACCACATTGAAACAGGATAAGGTCTGCTTGTACTGATTACGGTGATACTAAGTCTCTTCCGAAAGAAGAAATGTCAGTGTTTGGTTGTAAAGTGTTGAAGGACAATTTTATATTTAGCAGAGGTGAACTAATTAACAAAGGATTGGATACAGTTACAGAATTACAAACATTATACCTTTTACTCTAAATCGGATATTGCTGGGGTGTTTAATGAATAAGTTAGACGGAAAATGTAGCATGCGAGGAGCTGCGAAATGTATTTTACATTTTTATCAGAATACTCAATACGTATATCAGACGTATCTGGACACCGTAGCGTAAATGAGAATATAAAATTGATCTTAGAGAAGTAGTTAAGCCGTGGTTAAACAGTGTGGAAAATGGCGTGCTTCGGACTGGCAGACCAGGGTTCCTTTCCTGATAGGGACAGGAACCTTCCTGTTTGTCGTCACGCCCAGATCGGCTCTGGGGTATACCCAACCACGTATTCAACGAGTACAGAGGTTAAGGTGGCTTCAGTGTGAAGCTAAATACTCAGTTTCTTGTTCAGATGTCTGGAATGCATGGAGATTTACTTGCATTCCGCGTGATGCTGAAGTGTGAAGGAAATTCTACCCTACATCGTGAAGAAATGTTCTTTGTACGTGTGGGCTGGATTGGACTAATTCAGAATAAGATTCAGTGGCGAGCTCTTATAATTATAGAACTCTATAGCATGGATGTCCTTAAGGAATGCCGTTCTGAGAGACGCAATAGACCCGCCTATTTTAAGTTGGTGTATCTCTTCTGCTGGTTGAAGCAAGGGACACTCAAATGAGGGTGAAACTCCTCCGTGTTATTTAACCAGCGTTCCAAATCTCAATTTCGTAACTAAAATATTTGTTTCAGATGCTTTTTTTTGTTGGATTGATTCTGTGCGAGACGGCGTATTGATTCCATTTCGGAAATGCCCACGACCACGCTGTATGTAATTTTTTAAAATAATATCACATAATGTTTCCAACTGAGTCAAACATAAGACCTAAAAAGATATGCTAAGTAAATATTTTAATAATTGTACTTCACAAAACATAAGTAGACATTTGCTCTAGCATTAATCTCAAAATTCGGCAGTTACTGTAACAGAAAACGTCTTCAGCAATTACAGATAAATCAGTCTTTCGACGTTTCTATATTGTGCAGAGATGTTTAATATTAAGTGAAAGTTAACAGCCTAAACAGATAATGGCTTCTATCTGTAATTGTCACAATTCCAACAACTTCCGGTTAACAATCCAGCAAATAACTAATTTTTAGAATATTTGTTACGTAGGATTTAAGGTTTTCACTGCGATGTGATTTCAGATAGTGGTCGTCTGTGTTAATCTGCTTCCATTTTAGGGTTGAAGATCTAGGCAACATGTTTCTCCACGATCCGTAACCGAGGTTGGATGACCGCATATTCAAAATACACCTCGGAGAAAACACAATTAAGTTGCTGTCCATTGGTATTTTAAAGGTCTGTGGGAATATTTGAATAATAATATTGAATTTATGTTGGGAATTGTCTATTGTCTAGAAGAACATAGGGTCACATACGACGTTTCGGGAGTTCGTTTTAAAATTTTGTGGAATACTCATCATAATCAGATGACAACCGTACAGCGAAATAAGAATATTCTAATGTCTGTGTATTTTATTTCACCTGTTACCATTGATTTAGAAAATAAAACATCGGAAAATAAATGTCGTTAGACTCTACACTGACAGCCAGTTATCTGAAGACGTCAGTAGAGCTAATGTCGTGTAGATATGAAGTACATTTCATGAAATTAACAATGCGATGTATTTCTTATCGAAATTTTGTTTTTATTAAAAGTTTATATAAGAGCGAAAGCTGAAATTTTACAAATATTTTGATTCATATTTGTAAATATTACAATTTACATAGTGATTAAAATTTCATCATGCAAGATGCCGGGGCAAATGTCTGCTTTTTATTTTCGTTGTAAATAACTTATGGATATAAATGTGTTCTTTCTGGTATAACAACGATGTGAATAAGACGAATAAAGTCATGACTGTGTTATCATGTAAATATTAGGGTGCATGCGCACGTATTTTGAGTCCAGAAAAAATAAACACGAAACACATTATGCAATTTATAGATTTTGAGCGTAATAAGATTAAATAAGTCTAGTCTCCTTTTTTGCTATAATATGTTTAATTGTGTAAATGTACACTGGTAATGTATTAAAGATGTGTGTAATCAAATTTTTAAAGTTGTTGAGTTCATTGTCAGGCTCGTACTTCGTTCACAATGAATAAAAAACATTCTGTGAAGAACGGAAAGTTTGATTTATAATGAACCGACGGTTACAGTGTCAGAGTTTGTAATTCTTAGAGCCACTTATCACAGCTTTTACACCAATAATGATGTAGCCTATGTGTAAGTTTATTCTACAGTATTCGTGAACAAAGTATAAACAGAAATCATATAACCCAAACAAAATATCATTACAATACTCCGCACACCGTTGTCAAACAATTTTAGAATGATGTTTAAACTAAATTGAGCTAAAATCAGCTAAAGTAAAGCTTTGTCCATGAATATATTAAGTAAATAAGGAAGAAAGCACAAATGACTTGTTAGCTTAGTAAAGAAATTAAGTCTGAAACAATGGAAGAGGTGTTAAAAACATCATAGCATATGAAAAGCCGTCGCTTCCAAAACGTCTATTTCATTATTTTCCTTCGTCTCGTTGTCTCGTTCAAGAACAACGAAATTTACTGTGTTGGTATTCGCCTTTAAATTGCACTTTGATTTGGGTGTTAAAAAAATACGCAAGGTTTTACGTGTTGTAGGTTTACTTGTAGAAAGAATAACTTTTATACATTTGTTAAGGGTGTACAAAAATAAAATAATTCAAGATTGCAACTAAACTTGATGACACTTATAACCGTTTAGAGCCCAGCAGTAACTGTTACAATCATCTGCTTTAAAATTAAACAATTGCGTTTCGCCTACGGAGTGTATTCATGCGTCTTGTATGATTCTCAGAATAAACAGTGATTATTTCTTTAAACAACATTAATCAGCCTAATGTTGCGTAGTGTTTTTTTACAGTTAATTGAATTTGTTCGTTGATGAACTTTGTGCTTCAAAGGGTTACATCCGATTTCTTCTTGTATGCCATACATACCTTCCCAAAGTCCATATAAGGAATGCAAAATGTTTATATTTCTCCGTCTTTCAGCAATTTTCGTGCGCATCTCTTCGATAGATTTCTATTAGATTTGGTATTTGATGTCACTTTTTATTTTGGAGGCCCCGGATTCAAATTTCGTTTCAGAAATCATCAGACAATCGGACAATGTCTTAAAATGAGACACGACCACTTCCTTTCACGTGTTTCCATTTCGATAGTGACAATCACACTACATTCCAACGATATGTACTCTATGCAGTTGAAAAATCGTCATTTAATAACCTACTCCGTAAATTAGATTATTTGTAGACGATCCTTTAGAATCATAAAGACGTAACAAAATTAAGAGATTTTTGTGCCTTGTCAATGTCATGTTTGAGAAGCTAATATTTGGTTATCAAAAAAAAAAAAAAAAAATACCACCTGTCATGGAACCAGACGTTTTACTGCTTTTATGAGTCCGCAACTGATCTTATCCTGAGACATTTAATCCTCTCTTATTTACAACATTTTAATATTATCCTCCCGCCTAAGCTTAGGTCTCCCAAGTGGTGTCTTCCCGTTAAGTTATTCTCATAATATTTCGTGTTTTACAACAGTTTTAAAAATATTGATGCTGTCGGATATTTCTTATGAATTTCTGTAATTGCATATTCGACGCTAGTAAGATTTTTACGTATTCCTACTATTTCGTTCTTGTTACGAATTCACTAACGCGGTTCATACACTACATTCAGTATCTACCCAGTTTACGTGAGCATTTATTTAAAAAGGGGGAGGGTGCGAGATATTCAGCCCCCCTCCAAAAAAAAAGCCCCAGTGATGGAGTTTTGGTGTAGAGCAAAAGGACTTTTAAGGGTTGGGAAAGTGGAAAGTATCAATCATGGCGTCTGAGCTTGCGCGTTAGAGTCCATCTCGAGAAAGAGGAACTTGGTGGTCGAGGGCGGGGGACGTCACTGCTGGTACAATGGTTCCCCTGGGAGATCGTGAAGCTAGGCTACTTTCCTGATGGAGCTATCTATCTGTTGCACTCTTCCTTTGCTTTTCTCACTCTCGTGTTAGAGCGATGGCCCTCCTCTCCTGCCTGTGCACATTGATTTATTTCCCCAAACCTCACACCGTCTTCCATCACTTCTGATGGTATCCGTTGATCAAAATCCTTCACAGGATTTATCTCTCTAGAATTAAAAATCTCTATAGGTATGTATAAAATGCTAAGGTACTTATCACATATTTAACCTTCAGAAGTGGAAACTCGTCTAAATATTTATTAATTCAGTCCGTACCTCTAAGAAAACACAACACAGCTCTGAAACGTTGGTCATTATCTACGAGATTGCACGACACAACATCCCAAAAGAATTTTTTTTTTTTGGGGGGGGGGGGGGAGAGATATAACTCTCCCACCAGAATTGTTAGAATGTTACCTGTTTCTGTATTCAGTTTGTTCTGTGCAATATTTTCAATTTTGAAATAAACGCAGCTGTCAGTGGCAGATTCATTTACTACGAACTGTCTGTATTTGGAATGTCACCATTTACGCCGCTGTGTAGGGCTTCTAAACCCTTACTTAAGATAAGTTGTAGGATTCCGCTCCAGGATGAGACAATCGCAAATCTTATGCCAGCACAGAGAAACACGAATAAATTCGCCTATATAACCCCCCCCCCCCCCCCACTAAGTTGGACCCGAATTTTTATCCCAATGTTTGTTTGATCTAAGATCTCAAGACAACTGGACTCGCCTTCATTTATCAATCCCTAAATTAATTCTGCATTTAAGATACTTTTTACTTTAAAGTATGTGCATGTGAGTTTTGTTCAATGATTGTGGTCTTTTGGTTTGTGACACCATGCAGTCTTATAGGTGGGAACCCTGAAATGGTGGTGATTCATTAAACCAAAACGTGACACGACTCGCTGTAACTAGTATATGGCTTCACAACCCAGAAGACTAAAGGCAACAAAATTTTATTTAGTTTTCTACATTGGTCACATAAAATAGGGCAGTCACATGCAAACAAACTTCGAGGAAATTCGTATGTTCACTCCATTTATGAATAAATACAAATTGTTCTCCTTACTGGATTAAATTGCTCTTGCAAAGCCTTTGAAGACAGCAAAGAAACTGAAAATTGCTGTCATCTGGGTTATGTTAGTCTGGTAGATTTGAAGCATAGTAGAGCTTGTGAGCCCTCTGGTGGACGTGATGAGAACTTACGAGAAAGATTTGTTCACAGATGAAACCGTAGACAAATCGTAAACTGTGACAATCGATTTACGACGTATTAATGACCCGTGATACAGTTCGTTTTGGATCGGGCGGTGTTATGTCGCCTTTGTAAGTGGTTGTTGTCATGTGTTCAACGTAATAAATGGAGCAAAGAACCGTCAGTTTGGTGAAAATATCACCAACACTCGCCATAACAGATTGCCATATTGCAATTATTTCACAGAAACTTTGCCATTTGTGTTTAATATCTAGTGACAAATATGCAAATGTGTATTCTATTTCAAGTAAAACAGAAAATGGACCATGTCTAACACTCATCTGGAAGAGCTCTTGGAAAGTTGACAGGTAACTAAATAGCTATAATCCTTGGGCTCACCCGCCTTAGAAGAGTTCTTTTCTGAGGGTAAAATAGACACATAAAAGTATTCCAATAACAAAGTGCCACTTCCCAGAAATCCACATATGTAAATATTGCTGTTTTATCAATAAACATCTTTACTGATTAAACCTCACATAACGTTGTAACACCATGTGGACTTCTATGTAGGTAGTTACCAGTGTTTCGGAGGAACATACAGCCTCCGTCTTCCACATGGTGTCAACCCAGAAGACTAATGTCAACATCTGCAGTGTCATGAGAGCCCCAGGTCACATGAATACAATTTGTTTCGTGGGAGAGAATTTATGTTTTCTTCTTTCTCAGTTGCAAATTTTCAGAAGATGGACAACAGTTATTTGTCATATTGGAAACCAAATCTTTTCAAATTTACAATATACATGATACCACGCTGGACTTTCTAGCTGAGGAAGACACCATACTGTTATCAGCTTTGCTAGAAAGCACTGGAATTGGTAAGAAATTATTAGATAAACTGAATATATTTTCAATATATTGAATTTGAAGTGAAATTGAAGAGTATTTGTATCGTTTTGTAAATGTGAGTGACTTTTATTTTTAGTTAGACTGAAAATGTAATGTAGAATCTTTGCTCATACAATTTATTGCCCATATTATTGACAAACAAACAAGATACTGAGCCAGTAAAGCACATACTGCAATCACAGAATAGAACCTCATATTTTTTGTTGATAACAGTGAAAGGGATATTGATGAAGATGCTAATTTTAAGGGAATTTTATATTAAAGTATGTGAGATTTATAACAAAATTAATTAATCTTTTGCAGATATAACAGAGTCTACTGAACTGAAAACAGTGGTATTTTCTAAATCACAACTAACAGTTCTGGTTGAAAATAAGTGGCTTGTAAGTTTCTGGATTCAGTACCCCACGCCGCTTTCCGTCACAAGCATTATCGAGGTCTCATCATGCAAAGCAGTTGGAAGTTCTAGTGAATATGTTTATTCTCTGACAGCTGGAGGAAATGTCAGTATCCTTTGATTTTGAAAGGTTGAATGATTGTTATGCACTTTCATGCTGAAGTGTGGAGTGTTTTTGATATTGAGTTTGACATGATATTATATTGTGTTCTATTTACCTTTAATAAATTAGTTCTTCTGCTTTTGATAGAAAACTTTAATTGATTAAATGCGGTAGTTAGGTTATGTATTGTCAAGGTGATTGAATACAGAAGCATGAGATTAGTAAAACATTTTCCAGGCATGGTGGAGACAATAAATCTAACAAAATTTTGGTTGTGAAACCAAAAATGAAAAAGTTATTTGAATGAACTACGAATAGACAGGAGGAATGGGGGTAAAGTGTGGTCTGGATTAAATTAACTCTGGATGGGGTATAGTGGTGGATTTCTGTGAAGATAGTCCAGACCCTCTTAAGTTTCAGAATGGGATTTCTTGATCACGTAAGTAAATATGAGCATTTAACTCTTTTATGAGTACAAATGTAATGGAATGTTCAGCATCCAAGTTGCTGCATGTAGTGTGAACATGTTCATATGTTTTCTACTTTCTGTGTCCTGTAAATTTCATACATACAGCAGTTCTTTGATTTTCTAAGGACTATACCTGATATCTATATTACATGAAGTTATCAGTGTGGCTCTCTCTTTTTTAAGTTTTTGAAAGTGACATGATAGGATTTTTTTATTGAGAAGAAAGAAATTCACTCTGGTTATGTTTTAGGCTTTTTAAACACCTTTCCTAAAATATTCTGTTCAATCGTGTTTTTAACATGTCATTAAATGAAAGAATGGAACTTCTTTAACTTTCTAACAGCAGCATATTCTGTCAGGAGTGGGAGGCAGATTGGAGTAGTAAATCTGTACTCTCTGTTACCACATGGTCAAGGCTCCGAGGTCCTTGAAACATTTTCTGCCATGACAGTGTCTACAAACGGAGACTTCATTGCAGTGTCTGATATAACCGGCAAAGTTTTTATCGCTAGGGTTCAGGAATATTTCAGCACTGATCTTCAAGAGGAAAGGTGAAATATGCGTGTTTTAAAACATAAATTTTAGCAGAGCCCATGTATAATCTTTAGATTAGAATATTTGCCTTGTTAATCTTACTCTTATCAAATTTTGGACTAGCAATATGTTCTGATGCTAAGTTGTTTGATCTTCCACTGCCTGTTTGATAATTTATATTTTTTATTCTCAAAACAAATTTTATTAGCAACTGACTGACCTAATTTGCTGTAACCTCTGACCAATCACACGTCATGATGCTTGAAAGATCACAATATTAAAATTCCACGTGTTGGTTTCTCTGAAATGTTGGTAGTCATTTTTAAATACATTTTGAAGTATTCATGTGTCACTTCAGTTGTATGATTTACCATAGACATTTGTTTTAATGTTTGATTCATGTAATGTTATGTCATGAGTAATGAGGAAACAATTTGAGAACCGAATTGTAAAGTTCTAGGTGGAACTGTGGAGACAGCGTTATCTCGGCAAGTTCTGGAACATCTCGTACTTCTGTTAGAACAATCAGTAGCCTGCTACGAATCCAACCATCAAGTTCAGTGTATGTGTATATCTTTAATTATTTTCAAGAATGTAATAGCAAATATGTAATGTTCATGCCGTCACAAGAAAACATCCTTTGAATTGATAAATTGAGACTCTGATGCTGTCTAGCAGCTAAAATTGTAATTGATGTGTTAGAAAACCTTTCAGCTTCAGTTAGATTCTCAGAAATACAAGTTTTCTTGTCAGGGTGGAAATTGTCTGTGCTCTTAACTTAAGGGTGCTAACAAAATGTATAACATTTTAGCTGTATGTCAGGGGAAATTGTGTTATTATCTTACATGAAACTTCAAAAAAAGTCTCATAACTATTTGGGTACTTCTGAAATAAAGTAAGTTTTGAAATGTGTGGTTCTTACGGCAGTGAAGATTTTGATGGTGGTCTTCTGGATTTTGACACTGTGTGGACCTGTAGATGGGTACCAGTGTTCCAGAGGTATATACTTATGCGTATATCTTCAAGCCTGAAGTGTTACCAACTTACAGGTCCGTGTGGTGTCGCAATCTGGAAGACAGCCATCAACTTTTAATGTCATGTACAATGTGTGCTCTTTATCAGTAATGTTGCATTACATTTATTTTTTGACAGGGGAGACAGTTCTTCCATATATATGTTTGAATTAACAGAGAAGGATAAAGTTCATTCCTACAAAATGACGTGGGATACCTATTTGCATTCACTGAAGCAAAATGAGTGTACAGAAAGTGTAACAGGTATGGTAATACTTTTTCATGTGTCACATTTACATCCAAGGAAACTTTATATTCTAGTGATGAAAATATGGATTTACGTCTTGAATTTAAGATCATCTTTGTCCAGTTCATATCATTACAAGGCAGATTTATATATAAAAAAATGAATAAGGAATATGGTTGGAGCTCATGTATTTGTATAAATCTGTTTCATTTGCACTGTACATATGCTGATTAACACTAGCTCTGTTATTTATGAAAAATCTGAAAGTTCAGCTGCATGGTAGTAGGTCAGAAAAAATTACTGTCTTGGTGTTGGTAACAGCCTACAAGACCATGTGACAAAATAA
This sequence comes from Zootermopsis nevadensis, assembly GCF_977971745.1. Classification (NCBI taxonomy): domain Eukaryota; kingdom Metazoa; phylum Arthropoda; class Insecta; order Blattodea; family Termopsidae; genus Zootermopsis; species Zootermopsis nevadensis. The sequence continues at coordinate 10,810,661 of NW_028259139.1, read as the reverse complement.
GAAAGAAGACTACAAATTTCACCATTGTAAGAATTTCATATCTCAAATGACTAAAGAAGCCATATCTGAGGTAGGGCACCTATGCAGATTCGAAGACATTAACGAGTTTTGCTTTTCTCAGAGATGAAGAAAGGGAAAGATACACAGAAAAGTATTGGCACATCCAAAATCTACATTTACAACATTTGTTTCCTGAAATATGTTGCATTCCTTCAAGTAATGTGCAAATCATTGTTTTGGAATCACTGATGTATTCTGATTTTTATGTTCATATTTCCAGATGTTGCACGTATAGAAGTAATAGTACTAAAATATAGCATGACCACTTAAACCATTATTATTGTGATCAGGTGTGTAAATTCAGAGCAGAAGTCATACGTTTGAGAGATCTTTCCCATCTCCATCATTAGGGAATGATGTGACTGATCACATGAGAGGATTGTAACACTTTTAGTCACTGTGAAAGCTTTGATTCTTACTTACTGTCATCCTTTCAGGGAGAAATAGAGGACACAAATCACAAAACATTAGAAGAGTTAATGAATCTGGATTACTTTGTGTGTCTGAGCCACCAGTTGGATTCGGTGTACAGGAGCTGCATATGACAGCTGCAGGATTGGCAGTTTGGTACACAGCAAGTGGATCATCTTTCGGTGGGGTGTATCGTCTTTATGATGTGGCATCAGGAGCCTTTCTTGCTGAACAGGTTGTACCCACTGACACAGTCGTGATTCCAGGTGGCTGCTTAGGGTTAATGGATGCCTTCCTCTCTCCCAGCTGTTTATGGTTGTTTCTAGGTAACCTGTCCAGAGATGTACTTATGAACAAGGTAACTATTTATTTTTCTCTTTACTGTACCTAATTTGTTTGTTTGTAGGTATTAACAAAACAATATTATTAAAGACTTTTTAAGCATATTCTTCTTCTTGAGATAGTTTGCATTCTTTGCATGAGATCCACCTGTATTTCCAATTATGTTTATTTTTATACTCCACATTGCAAATTTATCTCAGTTCTTTCCAGCTATTTAATTGATATGTGTTCATTATATATTTTTTTATTTGACAAATCATTTGTGTCCTTGATTTAGCTATTACACTGTGTGGAAACAGAGTCAGTTGGCCGATTACTGCGAGGAGGGGAATGGGGTGATTTGATTGTTCCCCTTCCTGCATTAGCTGATGGTCTTAGGCAGCACCAGATGGACGTGGTTCGATTGGCACTGAGTTTGCATTCTCAAGGTTTGGTTTAACCCACTGTTTCATGACGTTTCTTACAATATTTTAATCTTCACTGATATTTTTATATTTTTACAATTTCATTAATGTTCAAAGTATGTACAGGACAACATATGTGTCAGTATAAATTATTTTGTCTTTGGTTGCATGTGTTTGGTGTAAGATGGAAATGGGTGAACCATGTGGCCATCGCTAACTAACTGTATGGAGCAGAGGCATTTTTGAGGAGCTTATAGTCTCTCAGCTAGTCAGTCAATTATCTAATTTATCACAGTCACTATGCACCTTGTGCATCTCTTAAAATTAAAACTTAGATACTTGCAATCACATCAGTTTCTTATGAATTTTACATGGCTCACAATATGTTTTATTTTTTCAGCTTTCAGGACCTCATTTGTAATTAATCCAGGTGATAGTGATGCCGTTTGGCAGACAAAAGTCCAAAACATCAGTTTGAATATGGATAAGCTCTTTGCTACTGTGTTTGATTCATTGCTTGAAAACAAGAACAAGCTGTCATTCTCTGAACAGGTTGTTTTACTTTATTTAAATCACGCAAATGACTTACTTCAGTTTTTGCACGAATATTTTGGCACAGAGTCTGCACTACATTCTGTTGCGTTACATGATACATTTGAAAAGAAGAAAAGTGTGTTGGTGAAGCAAATAATGTTGCATGTTGTGGAACTTCGGAGGTACTTGCGGAAACATTCCAGAGATAATGCTGTTGCAAGTGGCACGTATCAGCCGCTGGGCTGTCTTGGTGATGTCTTGAAGAAAGAATGGAGCAAATGGCAAGATATGGAAGACTGTGATGTCATTTGTGAAGCAGTGGCAAGCAATAACATCCCTCTTCTTCAGACGTTTCTATCTACGTGTCGTGGCTGGAGCTCTAGTAACTTGTTTCAGAGAATTAAACAGGAAGTGTATGTCTGGGTACAGCAACTTCTGAAGCAAGACATTGAGAAAGCAAAGCAGATTTTAGTTAATCTTGTAAGTAATTCTTAGGATGACTAAATTATGAAGTCAGATTTGTTTCTCATATGAGGGAAAACATGAAATGCATACTCTCTCTCTCTATTTTTTTTAATTATATTGGGCAGTTGCCATCTGGCCAGCCTAGGCATGGGTCAGAATATAATATTACAATTAATTTAGGGTCCAGGGGTGGACTAATTTGCAGAGTGTCTGATGACTTTATGTCAGTACTTAAAGATTCTGTTTCTGAGGTCTTTCCTGTGCAGAAGTGAACATGGATCTGATTCTTATTCTATGTTATATTTCTTCCATTGATTTCTATTCTGATCTGTTGGGAGAATAGCAATTGTTTCGGGCAGTTCGTTATTAAAAACTCGTGATTGTATTTTGTGTATTTATTATTTTGAGGTTAAATTACAAAAGTAGTGATATGGGTAGTGTTACTCTGTTTTATAAAAGTACATATTAACTTTGTTTGTACATTCTTTGAGTTGGTAATATTTTTCCAGAAGAAAGTTGCTGAAATGATGTGCATGAGATGGGTCAGGTCTGGTGACTATTTGAAGGGAAAGAGGAGGTCATATAAAGGAGAAATTCTTAAATAAAATAAATGATTTTAATTAAGATTTACTTTTATAGTTTAAATGCGTCATGTTTGTGTTTTATAATTAAAATATATAATATAATTCAGGTCTATACACAAACTTTACTTACAGATGTTAAAATTTAAAATTTGCGCTATTCATCGTTACTACGATGTTACAATACTGCGCCTTCATTACTACATGTTTCGATGCGTAGCATCATCTTCAGGTTTTTCCTTTAAAACTACTTTATATTTCAATGCAAGTTTTTCATTTATTCATTTATGTTTTGTTTTCCATTATTATATATATATTATATAATGGAAAACAAAACATAAGATGCATAAAATAAGAAGATCAACAGAACACATACTATAATAATTTACAAAACAGATGAATAAATGAAAAACTTGCATTGAAATATAAAGTAGTTTTAAAGGAAAAACCTGAAGATGATGCTACCCATCGAAACATGTAGTAATGAAGGCGCAGTATTGTAACATCGTAGTAACGATGAATAGCGCAAATTTTAAATTTTAACATCTGTAAGTAAAGTTTGTGTATAGACCTGAATTATATTATATATTTTAAGATTTACTTATTCAGATTTACAGGAGTGGGGGTTTGTGGGCAGATGAAAATTTAGAGACACTGATCAGTAGGATAATTTTAAGAACTCAGTAGTTTATATGGTCCAATAAAACCTCTTCATCACTGTGTCTGATCACTTGAGAGGACATTGAAAAATAATTATAGTTTGTTGAATATGTAATTAAATTAACATGGTCTTTTGTTACAACAGGGCTGTGAACCATACAAAGAACTAAGAGATATCTGTTTGAAATCATTTGATAAGGAACTGCGTGATAATTTGGCTGTGTACCTTGCTGGCAGAGATCTGTTTACCTCAGATGAGTTAGAAGCTTGGGATATGTTAAAGTTAATGGAAGAAATACTTCATTCTAAATGTATTCCTAATATCAGGTGAGTTATTACTTGAGCTAATCAACAGTGTCTTTTTTTGCAACTTTTTAATGCTGCAGCTTGCATCAGACTGTCAATTTTCAGTTTCTGCCATATAATTTCTGTGACTTATTGAGTTATTGACAGTTCATAAAATTGAACAGTGTTGTTTCACAAGTATTTATTAACAAGCTTTAATTTTTGTTCTCTTATTATATAAATGTGTTTTTTCAAGTTTCATTTATGGCATCCTTCCCGTCCTGGGGTTGGCTAGAACCAAACATCGGTGACTGCGTGCTGCTCTACACAATTTTATAATTCAGAAGATGCAGTCCTCTTATTCATTGCTGTGAAAATTGAAGACCCATATTTTATAGGAAATGGTGGCTTATAATATCTCCATGAAATAAAAATGTTGTCATGCTGTGTGAGACCATGGTAATACAAATTGTCTGTTGGTAGATGGCTGTTCCAGTAACAGTGCCTTATTCTGCAAATAGGTGACTGCTAACAGCATTTATAGTATCTAATTCTACTGTAGATGGCTCTGAGATGATGTCAGGGGCAAGCTTCTATTACTATAAATACAGTAGAGAAAAGGTGACAAAAATAGTGAGAATATTAGTAATGGCACCTGGAACAAAATTATTAGACTTTTTTAGAATTATGGTGTGTAGCAAATATGAATGAAACGTGGTTTGAATGGGTATGGGCTTTTTGATGTGTGGATAATTGAATGAAGATGACTGTCTTCTGGGTCATAGCACTATGTGGTCTGGTAGAAGAGTACCTATGTCAGGCAAGACAGAACCCACTGGTCCAGTTAAATTTCTGTCTTGACTGACTAGTTCCTATATCTCAAAACCGATTTTTACGCATTGTTAACTCATCACCCTGGTGATGGAGGCAGCAAGGACTACTGAAATGTTGGTAAACCGTGCTACAATCTGGAAGGCAGCCATGAGAACCTCATTGTTTTGTTGTGTCTTATTGTAGGACTACTGCCACCGGGTAAAAACCCATTTGCAGTCAATAATAAATAATAATAAAAAATCGTACTTAATATGAATGAAGCTCAGACAACACTTCAGCAGACTTGTCTTCTTTCACAGTTTTCCTGTCAGAGCAGTACCTTCACGTCAGAGACATATTCAACCATATGATATGCCAGAGATATCTGAGAACTCTGATAATTTATCTATTAGCACAATCACACAACAATCGAGAGACTGGAGAGTTACGGTATTAGTGGAACTGTACTTTAATACCTTAGGTGAGTTAGTTCACTTGGCTACATAGTTCATTTTTTAACTCCGTTAGTTACAGGGAATTGAATGGTAGGAGGTTATGAAGAATGAATTGGATAGGATGTGGAAAGAAGTGGTTATTGTCCAGTTTAAGGTAATATCCCAGTATTTGCATGGAGAAATTGTGCCCATGAAGATACTCAGGATAACCAATCTTTGGTTCAAGATTCAAATGCACCTCAGGACCGTGAAACAGCAGTGATGATTATTGTATGTTGGGTGTAGAAGATTGGCTTTTCAGTTTGAGCTGCATTGTCTGTTGAAGTCCTTCTATGTCATCGAACATTGTAGCTGTTGTGGTCTGTGGAAACCTTTCACTTTTTCATTAATTGTTCAAAGAAAGGTTTACATCTCTTTCTGTACCATGTACAGAACTTTTTCCGTCAAATATAAATTCCATATTTTTAGTGAGATGAGCAGAGATAAGTGTTTAAGAATGTATTTTGTTATAGTGTCAAGTGTACATGAAAATAATGTGTAGTGTATAACCACTGCCTAAAATTAATTTATTTCCAATCCATTTTCAATTTGCATCCTGGTCCATAATTATTGTTAGTGGCACATAGATCCGTACAATATTGATACCGATAATCTTTATTTGGTATTCACAAGATATTGATTTTTTTATGTTTAACAGATGACAGACTGAAAACATTTATTGAACCAAACATAGCCTGGAAATATTTGCTTTCTAATAACAGAGAAGATATTCTGATAACTTGGATCAACACTTACTACAGTAGATTTGAAGGATGTATAGACATAATTACCAGAATCAGTGACCGGTCATGCACAAAGAAGCAACCAAATGCTGAAGGCACCGAAGAAATGCAGATACAAAAGTTATTTTCAGAGTGGGATGTAACACAGTCTATGATAGACAGTATTCATGTTGTGTGTTCTATGACAAGAACCAAAGAAGTGGTATTGGACCACTTAAGTAGGTGAGAGTTTTATTTTTATTTTATTTTAACTTAATTTTTGTATGATTTTCTATAAAACAAACTATAGGCATATGAAATCATGTTTACATGTCTGTCAATCTATTTATCCGAATAATATTTGGACCAGTGAATTATTTTTCACAAAACTTGGTATATTATTATATCACATGGCTTTTTTCTTTGGAATTAGTTTTAGAATGTAAGGTAACATTGTGACGGCCTTAAGAACTCATTATTTAGCTTTCAAATGAACCACTGGAAGGAATCATGTTAAATTTTATATGATTTGAAGCTTTTGCAGTGATGTAACTCAATAAAATCTTCTCGGGTGATCAGCTGCATTAAATGGTTAAAAGACAAAACCAATGTTTCAGGGACAATCTCTGTCCCCGTCATCAGGGTTCTGGCAAACGTTAACATTTTAGAGAGTTTGTCTTCGCTTTATGTGTGAAATTATATTATGAAATTTTGTTTGAACTAATATTACGTATTTTACAGGTTTGGAGTGTTCAGCAGCAGTGAGAGAGCAAATCCATGCACTATTCTTACAAGATTCTGCAGAACAAAATCCCTTAATGATATTGAACAAATTTTAAATCAGCCGTTGTCCAGTGTATCATACTGCAATTTTGAAGATTTGTTTATCAGTTTTTGCATTAAACACAAACTGTTTAATGTAATTTTTCCTTGTTTCCAAAACTCTGATTTTTCAAGTGATAGGATTGATTCCCTCTGCTCTTTGTCACTAAGTAAGCAAGAAGAAAAGGACTTGTTGAGGTTATGGTTGACTATGAAACAGCTGGATGGCAATTTATCTGATGAATCCATTGTGCACCAAGCAGTGTTAAGTGCGACTCATTTTTTGAGTAAAGGTAATACTGATTCATACCTTCAAGAACATCCTCTTGTGACTTTGGCAACAATTGTTTATGGAAACAATATGATAAAGGATGTGGTCGAAAAGAAAATTTCAGCGGATCTTCCAATCGACAGTGATTCCGTTCATTCTGTCCTAAGACATTTTCCTGTCTTGAAAGTGGCTCTATCGTCACAACAGAGTGATTATAATACCCGACCAGATGTGACGGTGTATCAGCTGCTCCAGGGCTGCTCACCATTTGACATTTCAAAGCTGTTTGGTTGGCAGAGCACACACATGTATGTATCATGAAGACGGGAATTTATATTTTGTATCTTTGTCTTTATAAAGCATGTATACAAACAAAACTGTTTACACTTTGAAGGACACTAATGCCTTTTACAGTATGCAAGGTTTTAAGATCTTTGTCTTTACTAACCTTTTGAAATGCAAATTTTGTATACTCCCATAATGAAAGGCGTGTGAACAGTCAAGTTTTTAACTGTGACAAAGCTTGTCATTAGAGCTTTATGTTTAACAAATTCAGTACATTTTACATCTTTGCAGCCAGTTTTTCTAAGATACGTTTTTAATATTATAATATTCATGCCTAGGCTTCATGTAGAGTGATGTAATGCAGTGTGAGACAATGTTTCATACAGAAAAACAAGACAGATGATCTACAAATTGTTCTCACTTAATTTATGATATTTTGAGACTTGTGTGTTTCAAGACACATTTTTGATTTTAAGGTATGTGTTAATGAACTGTTAAATTAACTTACAATTTTTCCCTTTTTCTAACATGAATGCTTAACAGAATTATTGAATGTGATTTCAGAATAAAGGATGAAGAATTTCCTCACTTTTCTTCTGAAAAACTGTCTGCAAAATATGGACACAATGTAACTTTAAGTTACATGTATTACTTGAAACAAGGGCGGCCTAGCATTGCAGTAAATGTGTTTATTGTAGATCAGCTGAGATTACATAGAAAGATATCCAGAAAAATGTGAGTATCAGTGTTTAATGATATTGTCTGTGTTGTTGAAATTCCATTTTGAACAGTTTTATTAAATCTGCTGTCATTTACCAGGAAGAAACAGGCATGTAACTTTGCCCATGGCTTGGCATTAAAACGTTTTGCAAATCAAAGCATTACTTGTGCCTGCATATCATTTATTGAAATGCTGGGCGTAGATTCAGGAAATGTGAGGATTCACGTGGCTGCAGCAAACAAGATCCTGAATTACCTAAACTCTTCTGTCTCTCACAGTACTGGCAAGGAACAGCTTCATGAAGAACAAGTTGGTAAGCTTGAATTGTTTTGGGTTGTTATAATGGGCATGTAGTAGAAACATATTCAAGAACAGGAACAGGAGTTGCATTAGGCTAGGTCACATTAATTGCCATAAGGATTGAGTCATGAAGCAATTGATGTCTTCCTTTTATAATTTTCTTCACTTCACCATTCCAGTGTTGTGATATTTATTGAGTTTCTTCACAGTCATCGTTTATTCAACATTTTCATGTTTGTTGCTGGCTGGTGGATTGTAAATAAATAGTGTGATGATGTAGATTCTATTTATCTGGTTCAGGATGGGGTTCACGGGTGGGCTGTTGTGAACATGCCTTCTGATTCCATAGAAGAAATGGAATTTCTTTAGCAGCTGCTAAAGGAGGACTCTGCTTTTTACAAATAATCATAGAAGGCTCCAGAAATATCCTTGCCACTTGTAATGGGTTTACGAACACTGTTGGTTTTTTTCATTTTTATTCCCATTTGAATGTTTATTAAAATGTATTTTTTAAGTGGCTAATAGATTTTATGTAGTTTTTCTGGAGCCTTGTTGTGAAAAAGGCCCTCTTTTTGCCGATGCATAACGTGTGTCCATTCCATTGTAATCTTAGTTTTACTAACTTGTAGTGTTTCTTCTGCTTTCAACAACATCAACAAAATATTGTTCATAAGCAAGAGAATAGACAACTAAAATTAAAATTGCAGGTTTGTGTGTATTTATGCTTTTCAGAGTGGGAGCATGGTTTATAAAACGTCATGGTTACAGAAACATTTAATGATGTTATTATCATCTTTCAACAGTTTTCATCTCTTTTAAATAACTAAAATAAATTTTCAAATTCAGAACATCTTTACTTACAGAATGACATAAATGTTGTTATAGATTTTATTTGGTTATTATAGTTTTCTGCTCTAGGTATGTTGATGCATGGGCTGGTAGTTTCAAAGGAGCAGATAGCGACAGAAATTCTGCTTCTATTAGAAACTGCACTTCTTCATAGTCACTCTTCTGATGATTCCACTGTGAAACAATTTCTGCATTGGGATTTGGCTGTCAAGTTTGCCAAGTTACACCAGGCAAAGTTACCAGAACAGTTTTTAAGGCATTGCGCAAGAGCAGATTTGTGGCTTCCATTTGTTTTGTTCATCCAAATTCACCAGTATCCTGTTGATCAGGTTAGTTCAGTTGTTGGTTTTCATAGTAGAGATTCAGTAGTATTTATCTAAAATCATAGGAAGAACCTAATTAACTGATGGAAACAAAACGCCAAACACTGCTAATACCAGAGTTAATCATTGGACACATCTCTGGGCCACTTACATTTTCATAACCTCCTTAATATCAAATGTAATGCTTGTAACATGTTACGAGTAGATTGAAGTTCATACTTTTTATGGTGTTAAATGATAGGTTTGTCTCCATTATTATTTCAGGGTAGCCTAAAACAACTGAGTGGTAATTTGGTTGCAATCTTTGACATTTTCTAGGTACTGTTACTTGTCAAAGAATTTCATTCGAGTCATCTTCAGGAACATCTGTCACATGCATTGAGTCACAAAATGGCTGTGAAACAGGAACATGTGGGAACTAAGGACAGAAGTAAACTGATGGCAAGGGATTCACGAAAAGTTCTGTATTCAACAATAGGATTTCAGAAAGGAGAGGCAGGCAGTGTAAGTTCTGTTTGTTATAAATTCTACAATATGTCTGTCAGTAAACTGACTCACTGCAGGCTTGACAAAGGTAAGAAACCTATAAACTTCTGGATTAAATATATGGGTGTTTCTGAAGAGAATCTGTTATAAAGGAATTAAAAGTTGTTAATTTAGCCATAAGAAATTGACATTGAATGTAAGTAGCATGTGACCTGCTTTATTGTTGTAATGATGAATTGAGACTATACTATGCCTCTGGAACTGTGGCCGCTAACAGGCCCATTGTCCATCTGCAGATGATACATGAGTGAATATAGAGTACCAGTGAAACGATGCTGACAGGAAAACCAAGGACCCAGAGAGAAACACCACCACAAATCCCACATTGACTAACCTGGTCATGAACCTTTTGCCCTTCGCTGTGAGCAGCTGGTGACTGCCTGAGCTATGTCTTGGCCCACCACATATTGTGTTTATGCCATACATTTTATCATTGTAGGAATCATTGAGCGAGTCTCCAACCCAAGGAACAGAGGGTGCAATGCATGTCAGCAGTAGTTCAAGTGAAGACTCATACCAGTCTAGTCTGCACGCTGTTACCATTTCAGAATTGACAAGCTATGAGGACAGTAATGATGTGTTTTGCACTCTCCTGAGTTGCCACAGAAGTCAGGATCCACCACGAGCTTTATTAACTGCTTGCCATACTCTTCGGAATCCACTGTTTGCTATTTTTGCGACGTGTTATGAGGTAAGGGAAAAGTCACCTTTACAGGTTACAGCCCTTTTCTTATTTTTAAAATTTCCAATATGGCGTTGTATTTCTGTAGCTTCACCTTAAAAGTTAAATAGGGTCTTCATAACAAGTTCTCAGTATGCTGTTTTTGAGCTATGAACCTTTTGCGTGTCTAATAATTTATGACTGCTTCCTTTAGTGCCCTTCCTATTTATTCATAGTCGTCATGTCATCTGCACTTAGCTATTGATCCGATGGTCCGGTGGCCGTAGCTGGTCTGTGGCGAGCCGTGGTTGCGTCATCCGTACCTGTGAACTCCAGAATAATATACTGCTAATAATTATAATTTTACAAATGTTACAGCCTTCATCAGTTTTGGCTTGCTTCTGTACATGGCTCATAACTTCCTTAGGCAGTTGTATATCAGCAAATTTAAAATCAAAACTTTGCTCTGCATTGCAACAAAATGTTTGGCCTGTGCAACAAGTGGAGTCACTCCTTAAGGAAATTGTTTCCACAGGTTACATAACGACACTTGCAAGAGGTTTCAGCATCTTTTTGCCTGTAAGTAAACAAAGTATATTTGTTGTTCATTAAGTATTTTAATGACTGACAAAGTTAGTGGCTCAGGATCGGACTTTTATAATTGACAAACGTGAGATTTAATGTTCTCATAGCAGTGACGATGATGTTCTCCAGGGTTGTGACACTGTATGGACTTGTAGGTAGATCTACCTATGAGTCTGCATGGTATCATGGCCCAGGACAACAGCGTTGTCATCTTGTTGATAGATCTTCGGGGGGAAATTCCCTGCTTTTATGGAATTTTAAGATATTGTAGCTAACTACATGATATAGGCTGCAATAACTCAAGTTAGTGTAGCAACTGGTTGCAGACTGGACCACTGCGGTTTGGTTTGTGGCCCAGGCAGGGACTTTTCTTGTCACTACATCTGAAGTTGCTCTGATTACCATCCATTTTCCTATTAATGGATATGAGGGTCTCTTTCATGTGGGGTAAAGTGGCTATAGCGTGAGACTTACCCTTCACATCCGTCTTGTTCTGAGATTAATATATGGAGCTGTAACTCCACTCCCACAACATCGTCATGGTGTTGTGCGAAAGCAAGGGCAATTTTATCTTTACCTTTTATATTTAATTACTTCTGTTAAAGAGTCATTAAATAATCTAAGCATTATCAGGACTTTACATGTCTTTCTCTTACTTCACCTTTCTTACACTTGTGATGAGCTCACATATGCATTAGCTTCCTGGGTAATAAATGTATCGCAAATTGCGTGACTTTTAACTTCTATAATACGCAGAGTAACAACAGTTACGTGTGTTTTCAGGAGAACCCATTATGTGCTTTTACTGAATTTTTAATGGAATGTGTTGCAAAGAAGAATTTTAAGGGGAGCACTGAGAGTATGAAAGCGTTCAAAGCTGGTTGGTGCAACATGAAGATAAATGTAAGTCTCTCTGCATTGTACAAGATTTACAACCACGTTTTTCCAAAATTAATTTATTTCTTTGGGGGTGGAGGGAAAAACAGGGTTCAGTATTGTAGTTAGACAAACCTGTATTTGGATTTCTTGATTTTACATTGGATTTTCTTTTCTATACCTCAGTCTGTTTTTAGTTTTGATAAGATATAAGAAGGTAACTGGAGCGTGTATTAGGTGTGATTGCTGCATTGGCAATGGAGCATACCCATTTCTGAGTTCAATGGTGAAGAGTAAAGTTACAAGTATCAGTGTTTTATTAGTCTTGTGTCATCTTGGAATTTATACTTTTAGGTAACAGTGGCTGATTAACTAGACTAATACTGCTTTAGGGATTTTACTTTAATACAGGGATAGAGAATGATTTGACAGTGATGTATAATACCAAAATTTGTTTTTTGTTGCTATGCACATAGACTATATAGCGTGGATCAGTCTGTGGTCCGGCACATCATCTCATGATGACTATTTGCTATTTCCAGCCATCCATTATGGCATGTGAAGATTTGGAGGCTACGTTCATCAACAGTGGACACTGGGTTGCATCTATTGCAGTCAGTATGGCGTGCATTGCGTTAGGAAAATGCTTCAGTTCATCGCATCACCAACTGTTATTTATTAACACACTTTGCAAGACTTCGTTTACAGAAAATTTACCAGGTAAGTTATTTGTTTCCTGTGCTTGAATAAATATTTTATTTGTTCTTATGCATATTGCATGAAATGAAGACATTTGGAAGAGGTTGTGTCCATCCGTTTGTCTGTCCATCTACATGTTTCATATTGAATATATATCATTTAAATTATCTTGTAACAGACTCATTAGTATTATAGCACATACGTTACTTATTACATGTGACCAGTGAGTGCTTGTGACTTCAAACTCCTGGCTCAGTTGGCGGAGTGTCTGGAAGGTACTGGAGTACTTGCAGATTGGGCTGCCCTGTGTCATGACAAGGGTTGCACTGAATACCAAGCGGAATTGAAGCACTGCGTAGACCAGCTGGTGGAAAATGGCAGATACCAGCAGGGTCTTGATTTTGTGTCTCTTGTTGGACTACCTAAAGATTCTGTAATGATTGCTCAGGTTAGTGTGTCATGCATGCCAAGTCATTGTTTGTTGTATAAAAAGGATATGTTTGTTGGAAGTCATTTGTCAGGTGAATGTTAAATTAAAATGGATTTTCATTAATTTCAATGAAGTAGAGATAATTTCACCAAAGACAGTACAATGATAAACAAAGGTAAATATATGCTACGCGTTCAGTACTATATAGTCTAACCTACTGACATGACATCATCATTAAATAAATCACTAATAAATAAATATAGTACATATATACATATCTATTTATTCATTTATTATAATAAGCTGATATTAATTTGATGAAAGATTCTCGGGCTACAAGCTGCATCAGGTAGCTGAATGTTGAACAGACCATATCTTCTGCCAATGTTTTGAGAACAATTTCAAATGCACACCACTAATAAAAACAAATATGCAGTATATAATAAAAAGAACAACAAAAAGTGTAAGATTTCAATGATGCAGTCATGTTTTTCTCATAATTGAACAATAATTTATTCAATGGGTAAGGTCTGTTGACTAAGGTTTTGAGATTTTTCTTGGCATGTGTTTGGTCTAGCATATTTCCATCATAGAAGAAATTTTGTTACCTATAATATTAATTTTTTAAAATGTGTTTATATAAAAATTAATTCCATAAAGGAGAATTTGATGTTCAACTTGTATAAATAAAACCATAATATATTTATACAATAATTTTATTCACCGTCTTTACACAAGCTTATAAGCTTGTGTAAAGACGGTGAATAAAATTATTGTATTGAAGAACACAAGCATGACGCAATTAAGATATAAGTCATAATATATTTACCTGTTCTGTGAAATTCTGACTTTGGTGGAAGACCTAGACATAGATGTTTTAAATTTTTGTTTTTTAGAAATATGACTGTGTGGACAGTCACATAGTTACAGCTGCTATGTGCTTGGTGTGTTACAGTGGTCGCATGAATTTAAAAATCTTCATGTGTTGAAGAACCAATCAGAAAGTGAATGTACAGCGTTTTGGTACAGATGTCATGAAGCATTTTGTGGTAATGGAGTCAGTCCTAAACATGCTGCTGATTTCTTCAAGGAACACTCAAAGAAGGTGTCATCAAATAAAGAGAGGTGCTTGATATAATTGGGTATAATATTTAATTATAGCACAGTAAGAACAGAAAAGAAGGAGCAATATTTTTATGCTCAAATAATATTTTATTAGGTTCTTAAAAATTATTCTTTGTGTTGAATTACGTAATATATTTGTCTCAAGTTCTGTAACTTCTGCATGATACATTTTTTCAGTGATTATTTCCAGTTTTTTCTTTAGTGTTTTGTAAGGACTGTTATTGGTGAAGTCTGCAGTTTTGCCATTATGTCTGCAGTCCTTAATAGCTACCTTTTGTTTAAAAAAAATTATAGCATTTATAGTGATCTGAATGTCTGAATACATTTTTAAGGTATCATGTTTTGAAAATGGCTTTAACATGGCTGAAAAGGATCCAGGAATGTGAAGACTCTGACAATGATGATTCATCAGTTACAAATTTTGAAGAAGACCATGTGGAAATGGAAATGTGGAAATGTTTATTACAAGTGGATACAGAACTGGAGGTAACAGCAAATACAAAGAGTTTTATGAAGGAAGTTCCTCAGCCTCACACTCTGAGTTACAGTAAAAATAATTGTTCTTTACAGGAGACTGTGCTGCAGAATCTCACTACTAGTAATACTACATCTAAATTGCTCTGTAGTTTGAAAAAAGATCTCCAGAAAGTTTCCAGAATACCTCGTGAAACACTGGCTGAAGAGCAAGAAATTGCTCGCCTTGATATGTTGATTGGTAGGTTGCTGGATCAAGCAGATATAAGTACTGCAAGCAGAATGGAAGCTTTGTTCAACCATCGTAATCAGGTATCATGTTACACTACAGATGTGTCTGACACCATGTTGTATATTTAATATTCATGATCTGCCTGTACTCCCATGTTTAGGACATTGTTATTATATTGTCATGTTGTTACTGTTTTTATTTTTGATAAGTGGCAGCAATTGGGATAGAACCAGGAACCCATAAATTAACTAAACTTGTATGCTAACCTTCACAGTCATTCTAGTGGTCTGTTGTACAAAAAATATAAACAAAATATCTCTCAGTATAATGACAATCAGTAATCTGAAGACTGAAGCAGAGGAAACTCACAGACATTGTGTGTAATTAAAAAACCTTAGACGAGGGGTATGCAACTGGCAGCTTATGAACTGCATGCTGCTCTTTAAGTATGTGACCTGTTGGTGATTTAAATCCTTTGTGGAGCCATTTTTGAGTGTTTAACATGAGTATAAAACACTTAAATATCTTGGTAACTGTTATTTGCATTACATTTTTAGGTTGCCTTCAATTCTACTGTGATATCTTGTATAGTTATTTATTTCCATGTAAATATTTTGCTTTTCCACACTTCACATCAGTCGCCATTACACATATGAGGAAACCACATGCTTACAGTAAAACAGAGATTTGTTTTATGGGAGAATATCACTTGTAAGTACATAAATTGATCCATCAAAGCTTTCTTCATTATCTGCGAAATTTTGAATGCATTTGAATGACATCTCTAGGAGATAAGAGCAAGTATATTTATGTCAGTGAAGGTGTTTGGCACTGGCAGTGTGATATAACTAAAACATTGTTTGACATGTTTGCCAGTGAATGTAAGAGAGCAATAGAGGGCAACTGATAACCAATCATAGAACAGGATTGTATGATGAAAATTTCTTTGATTTAGGATTTACAACTCCTGTGGACATGTATGAGTCTGGCTGAGGGAGAGATCACTCCATACCAAATGAGTGCAGAACACAGGATGTTACTGTCAGAACCAGCAAGTACATCCAGCAGCACCTACAAACGAAGAACTTTGAAATCAGTAAGGCTAACGTCTGTGTCATCAAGTGGAAGTAAGTGAATCTGTTTGATCTAGATTTAGATGTTGGTTGCTGAGTAATATTTTATAATCTGTAAAATTTGTATTTTGGACTTTGTCCATTGTCTGTATTTCAATAAAATTAAAACAATATGGAAGCTGGATCTTCTGTTTTCAGGTAAAACATTTGGACAGAAACCCTAGCTGTTTGGGCCCCTGATTTTGCTAGACTCAGACCTGAGGTCTGAGGTTATTCATATTTCACTTTTACAGTATGAAGTTATGATATAGTTAATTTATGTAATACTTCTTGTTGACTTTTAATGACTGTTGTTTCTTCTCAGTTAATAGTCCTGGGTCATCACACAGTCTATTGAACCAAAGCATCAGCTCAGACTATGTAGATGATAATGTCCGAGATAAGCAAGACACGCTGTCAGTTCTGGAAAAACTTGTTGAACATCTGCAACATGGGAGAAAGTTAGGCAGTCGACTTGTCTGTTGCTTCCGTGTCGCCATGAACTTGGACATGCCTTATCAGGTATTATTTGAGATATTTTCTTTTATTTATTCATGTTAATAAGTCCTACATTTTCAGTTGATCATGTTTATTGACTCGTAACAGACCGACCTCAGGGCCCACCCAGCCTCCTATCCAATGTGTACCAGCAGCTCATTCGATGTAGGGGTAGTAATGTTGAGATGTTCACTCACCTCTATCTAGTGCCTAGGTTAAGAATGTATGGAGCTGTGCCTTCACTCCTCATATATCTTCATAATGTAGTGCTTAATTAAGCACAGGACAACTGACCCTTACCATTATCATCCATTCTGTAGTTACGCATTTTATCTGAACCTTACATGAATTTATATAAATGTAAGATTTGAGGTTTTCACAGCAGTGAGTACGAAGATTTCTGTCTTCTGGATTGTTGCACTGTGTAGTCTGGCAGATGTTAACCAACGTTTCAGAGGTCATACTGCCTGATGGAGGCGGAATGACCTCTGAAACGTTGGTTAACATCGACCAGACTACACAGCGCAACAACCCAGAAGACAGAAATCTTCAATGTATAAAACTACTTAACAGACTTCTGTAAAATATGGTATTAAGTTTATTCTGTGTCATATGTGTGGTGAACTTGAATTTGAGACGACAGGTTTTTGTCTGTAATGAACGAATGAACATTATGGTTAGTAAGGTAAGCAGGAAACATAAAGCATTTACTGTGTAGATTCTCTTTTGTTTAGTGGCTTGAATTAAATGTTTTAGGAAATCTTGAAGTTGGAAGATCCTTTGAGGTTATTACACACTTCCCTTGCCAATGACTGTTGCAATAAGTTTGTTGTGGCTAGTGACCTTATGTTGGCAGCTCAGATGAACAGTGAAGAAGTGTCAAGATTTCTTTGTCAAGAAATTGTTGCAGCTGTCAGTAATCATGTACAAGGTACGGTATTTTAAGAAATTTTCCATGAAGACTTTGAGATCTTGGGTGACGGGTTTGATAATTGCTGTCTTCTGGGATTTTGCACCATCTAGTCTGGTCTTTATTCTTATCGTACATGTGTAATACTGTTTTTTTATGAATGTGTGTTGCATAGGTGAGAGTAACGTGTTCTCTGGAGTCACACTGTGGGACTGTGATCTGGATCTAAACTGTCATCTTGTTTTGGAGCTTTGTGATGACTTGTCTGGACTTGGTACAAATCTGTTGTGTGAGGCAACTCAAATTGGTGCCTCACAGCTGGAGGCAAATAAGGAAGGTAAGATCTGAAGATTGCTGTATTCTGGATTGTAGTGGTATGTAGTCTAGTAGAAGTTTACCACCATTTCAGAGGTCCTTACTGCCACCATCATCAGGGTGATGAGTAGGTTGTATGCATGGAATTGGTTTGAGATATAGGAAACAGACACTCTTGATATAGTGGGACAGCTTTACTTTAATAACATGGTTGGTTACTTACTGTTATTGTTACTGTTGCAACTTTGCAGTATGTTGGCATTACTTTTTGTGAATTTTGCAGTTGTGGAGATACTGATCCGTGCCCATGATTGCTACACAACAGCTTTGAATATGGAAGGAATTGTAGCTGTTCTGCATCGAGCACACATACTCACCAATAATCTACTGCAGAGGCAGGACTGGGCTCTAATGGTGACAACATTGGCATTAACCATATTTTATTTTCATGTTGAAGCACTGACATAGAACCAGCTCACCTGCTTACTGTATTTGTTTTATCCCTTATACAGGTTCGTTTGTTGACTGGAATTGGAAGATATACAGAAATGAACTACATTTTTCAAATGTTGAAAGATAATGAACAGTTTGAATTTCTTCTTGGAAAAGGATTAGATAAGGTAAGCCATTATGAAACTAACCGGCTAACAACCTTGCACCGTAAAAAGGAAGATGTTTCGAAACCTCAATCAAAGCCTCGGACAGACGGACCCAACAGAGGACCGAATGGAAGAGGAGAATTGAGGAGGCCATGGACCGAATACGGACTGGAGAGCCATAGAAGAAGAAGATTATGAAAGTAACCTCTACTCAGTAAATCAGTACCATTTATTACAACAGTAAATTTACTGTTTGTGCAGTGGTTCTGTTTGCTTTCATGGTATGGAGTTTGGGTGTAGGGACAGTTTTATCTCTTTAAATAATATGTGTGTTGCTGCTAATAATGTGGATTTTAGGTTCCAAATCTGAAGCTGGCCGTGCTAGATTTTCTGAAGCAGCACTGCCCCGAGGACCGAGAGCTATTCCGGCTCGTTTCTCTTCACTTTTCGTTGTTCAGTGAAGTTGCAGATCTGTGGGAAAGTGAGGGATGTGCTAGAGTACACACTTTGCTGGCAGTGATGGGACAGCAAACGGCAACTGCTCCTGTGTTGCTTACCAATACAGAGGACACGAAACTCTGCCTTAATACGGCAATGGTCAACTTTATGCATGCATCTGAATACTTCCTGCAGGTAAGACATTGTTTGTGGAAGTCTCTGCATTTCACCCAATTGATAACTTCTTATTAGGTGTTTCTCCTTGTGGTAGGTATTGGTACATCATATCAGCACCTGTTTTTCATAAATCACAGAAAAAAATGAAAAGTGTGTCATGAAACTTCCTCAAAGGCATATTAACTTTTTATAAGATTTATTTCTGTTGTTAACTTTCTTAAAAGGTTGTGTTGTTTTCAAGAAGGTTTATTTTTGTTCAGAGAGCTTAAAAATTTTGCTCCCTCACCTTATGTACTCTGTTCATTTGGGGTGGGAGGTGGCAGGCAGAGGAACTGAGCTGCGCAGATATTGATGAGCCAAATGGCTCAGATGCAGAAATTCTTAATCAGTATATTTATAAACAAAAGCCTAAATTACATTTTGATGTGTGCATTCTGTCTATTTGATAAAAGTAATTTTGTCATAACTTATATAGGCCACATTACAAATGTAAATTCATGTATATGTGACAATATATATTGTACGGCGTTCTTAGTTACTGTTGTTTCCGTATTAACAGTTTCATACCAACTTTCACAAAACCAGAGGTATTTATATTTGTACATAATATTGTTATAAACTGCCTTTCAACAAAGAAACTCCTGTATCAGAGAATGTAGTCACAGTTGAAAGTAAGAAAAATGTGTTTTTTATGCTAATTCCTCATAAAGAGCACAATTTGAATACATATTTTTCTCCTATGGTGGCACCTGAACTACAATATTAGGTATAAATGTGAAGATAACATTAAAATGGATCTTAAAGGAATAGGGTGTAAGTGATTAAAGTTTAGAAGTTTACCACCATTTCGGAAGTGTTTGCTGCCTCCATTGTCAGAGCAGCGCTGCAGGCACATGGATACAACTTGGAACTACAGCCCAGAATGCAGCCATCTTCATACTCACTAACTACTGTGAGAACCTCAAATCTTACTTAATTTGTAAATTTGTGTTTCTTCTTTAGAATAAGAGGCAGTGTTTCACAGCTAAGGCTAATGTGTATATTATCTTTGACGTAAGTGTTTTGTATGTTCTGGTTACAGACTAACAAACTGACTAGGGCCATGACTGCAGCACATCACGCAGAATTGGTTGCTTTACAATTATCTCTTATCAATTCTCTACCTCTTGGTCAGGGGGCAGACTGTCTTCTAGAACTGGATTCTGCCCAAGTTGCGTATATGGTCACACACAAATTGAGGTGTGTTGTACAGTGTGTAATTACTAAGGGGAAGGAAGTAATGAGTCGGGAGAAAACCATATGATGAGGAGCTTGATAATTTGTCTCTTTAATAATTATTATAGGTGTGATCAAATTAAGGAGGATGAGATGGTTAGAGCGTACAGCATGCATGGAAATGTTGAGAAATGCATACAAGATTTTAATAATAAAATCTGAAGGGAAGAAATCATTTTGGAGACGTAGGCACAAATGGGAGGATAGCATTTAAATGGATCTTAAAGGAATAGGGTGTGAGTAGATTAAACTGGCTCAGGAAAGAGACCAGTGGTGGTGTGTTGTGAAGAAAGGATGAAACTTATGAGTAGAATTATTAGCTTCTGAATAATGATTTTGCTTCTTTGAGTTAGTATTTAATTGTAATCTGGAATATTCTTGCCAAACAAATTAAAATTATTAGCATTTTAAGCATCTTTGTGTTGATAAGTACGCTGACAGTTTGTATTATTTCTTTATAGTTTTCCGCAGGCCTGTATTATGACTCGGGCATACAGCCATCCCGTCGACTGGGGGGCCACCCTTTACCAGCACTGCATTGTTCAGGGAGACGCAGCGTATCTAACAGACTTCATGTTTAACATGCCTCTTACTTCAGCGTTAGTAGAAGATGTGGCTAGAAGGTCAGTCTTTATGCCATTGGTGGCAACTTCTGTCCAAGTGAGTTGGGGGGGGGGGGGGAGAGAGAGAGAAGACACATTGCAAGATTTTTATCAGAGTAAAATCTGCCGAATGTGTTTTTACATATTTTGTTGGGATATGAAAAACAGTTTTTAGAAAGTCCTCACGAGTCAGGTTTATTAATTCTTTTTTTTTGGAATTTGTAAGTGCATAAGGAATAAGTTTATTAATATATTCTGATAAAATCAAACCTTATCCTTTAATTACAATATCTTATCACTGTTAGGAGGAGCAGCACGTTGAACGCCACAAAGGACGCAGCACAGTTGCTAGTTTTTTTATGTTATATTTCTCAATTAGATTTCAGTTGGAAGCAAATGTTACCCAGGAGATGGCTCAGCAGATGAAGAAATTTGTGTTGGGAATATCAGACGTCGAAATTAAATATCGCGTGGCTAGCCAGTTGGGCTTCCGAGATGTTATTGAGAGCCTGCTGACTGGTCCAGCGCTACCGTACCTGAAAGATACTGTCTGGCGGAGTGGATTCAACAAACACCGCAACTACCTTCAATGAAAACTTCACACTGTATGTTTAAAAGATGATATATATATCAGACCAACCGTGGCGCCTGTCCACCATTATCTGATGGGTACCAGGTGTTTTTTCCATAGGAGTAAAATTCTGGTGCAGGAAGTTGACCATTTAACTGCATCTAATGCTCAGATTAGAAGTGCGTGGGTTCTTAAGTTCACTCCCTTATACTTTGTCGTGGTGGCGAGCTTGGTTATAATGAAGTCAAATTTATAAACTTACGCTGAATGTCACATCTGAGTGGTTATAACTCTTGCTTCTTGTTTGGGAGATATTTGGATGCCAATCATTCTAAGGTTTTTCATGGTCTTCACGATTCTGTCGAGGCAAATGTCAGTAAACTTCTGTCAGACCACACGGCGCATGAACCCAGAAGACGGCCATCTTCAGACTCACTGCCGTGAAAACTTCAAATTCTTCATATTAATTGTTGGTAACAACCTACAATACCATATGGCATCATGGCCCAGAAGACCTTGCGTCGTTAATTAAGCCAAGACTTGTTTCCATATATATTTTGTTGTATGGAGTACATTTGTAACCAGAGCCAGAAAATTATTGTGCAAAATATAAATATTACGTACCTTACGTGTGTTGGTGATTTCACCAGGCTCTTATAATGACCTTGAGTGCCTCCCTACAAGTTAATTTTGAATCATCAGATGTATGGAGAGTGAAAACATGTTTTTCACTTGTCTTATTTTTGTAATAATTTTACTGTTATGAACCAGGATAGCTCAGTCAGTATAGTGACTAGCTACGGGATGGACGACCGGGGTTCGATCCCCGATGGGGCAGAGGATTTTTCCTCAAGCCTCTGCGTCCAGACCGGCTCTGGGGCCCACCCAGCCTCCTGTCCAATGGGTATGGGGGTCCTTTCCCAGGGGTAAAGCACGGCCAGGGTGTGATGCTGACCACTCACCCCATCTAGTGCCGAGGTCAAGAAAGACCCCAAGAGCTTGTATGGCACGTAGCCGGACAAACTTTACTTTTTAATTTTACTGTTAATGAAGATGTACATGTTACTCGTCTGTACATTAGCTAATATTCACCAATTTATTATCAGAATACCGTCATAATCTAATTATTTGAGTTCACATTTTTTTCGTTAGATTCGTATGGTGCCCACTATAAATTATAAGCTCTGCACAGTTGCCCATCACCCAGAAAGGGTTTGTGATCCCTGCGGTAGAGGAGAAATGCTTATAGATTCAAAAATAGTGGATATGTTGGATACACAGAATTGATTGATCAGCACACTTACTTTATTCAAATGTTTTCTTTAATTTTTCTTATACTTAGAAGACATTAATTAAATGACATTTTTTAGGCTTTTTCATGGTTCACAACTAATTTTGGTTTTAGAGTGATGATATGATGTGGTGGATTGGTTTGCTGGTGTTTCAGAAAATGTATGACGTATTTCACATTGTGATTGGTGGGGCTAATAGGAAAGCTCGTACACTTGCATTATAAAATTCACCATTTTTTTTCTTCTGGAAGGATTTTATGAGACACGTGAAAGAAAACCACAACATAGTGTTGTTACCAAAGAATGAGAAAAAGATCTCGTGAATTATAATTTCATCAGAAAAATTACATGCTTTCTAGTTTATAAATTAATAACACGTGGAATATTGTCTGATGTTTCATAGCCTCGGTAGACAGTACAGTGTGTATATTGCCGCTTGGGATGGATATTACGGAACCTCTGCTATGTCATACATGTTTCTGTTTCTCCAGTTGCCATACTGGATCGTACTAACACGCTGTGTAGAGATGGGGAAATTAGGTTGCAAGGTGTCATGCGTGCCGATATTCTGATCCCTTCTCATGTGTAGTTGTGACAGAAGCATATGTTCAGCTGCACGAGAACGAATCTTGTAGTACAGGCGGAATGTAAAGAAGTACAGAAGTTCGACTCCTCCGATAAGACTGAAGCCAATGAACAGACTGAGCAGGCCACCCAGAGATGCTGGGAAAAGTTAAACCGTCATTGTCATTTTGATAATACCGGAAAAACTTAGGAAAGGCGTCTAGGTAAAAGTCTAGGAGGTGCGACTCAACATAATCACAGTTGATACTTATTCATCTGGTCAAGAAATTCTGTTTTGGAACCCCAAATGTTCAGTTCAAATCTACACGTAGCTCCCCTCGAGATTTGCGCAGTAGCACATTCTGTTGTAGTATCATTTTCAGTAGATTTTGTTTTAAACCTTACTTATTTCTTCACGATCTTGTGATTCATTACAAAAGAGTAACTCAAAATTTACTACAGTTATTTAAATTATTTTATATTGAATTTTTAATTAGTCATATTTATTATTTTGTAATTTATATTAGATGTACCACAGGTCACAAAAAAATATTTTTTGCAACAAAGGTAAGCCACTGAAACAACAGGAAATTTATTTTTCGAACATAACGTAATCAGGTTTACCAGAAATATAAAAGTATATATTGCAATACCACACTATATAGTGACAAAAATGATGTGCATACATATTTTGTAACTCACCAAGTAGTCCCTTCCAGCTGTAAATTACATCTCTTCGGTAACGTGTTACCAAAAAATTGCTAAAATACACGTTGAAGACGCTGTTATTTTCTGTTTTTATGCCACTGCCACTGGAACATAGAAACGAACTATGTATAACATCTGCAGCATACATTAGGATAAGGGTTAAATTGTAGGATTTATGCCTCTCGTGCACGTGACATAGAACATTATTCACCTTTCAATTTCATAAGAATAATGGTGTAATATAGTTTTGGTAATCTCACGCATATTACAAAATTCTGTTCGTACAGTCTGGACCAGTGGTCCCCAACGCGGCGCCATGGCATCCGCCAAGGCCTTTTTGGGTGCCTGTGTTGTTACGGAAAGAGGTTATGCTGAATAATGAAGGCCGTTCAACCGTGAACATTACAAAATCAAAGCGCAGATCTCGACTTACTGACGCCCAACTTGACGATTGTTTACGGGCAGCAACATCATCCTACACTCCCAAATTTGAAAAACTGACCGATGAAATGCAGCGCCAAACATCACACTAACTTCTCACTTGAGTAATAATAATTGTACTTATAAAACTACGTATTTTTGATTGCGTGGTTTCTTGTATCATTAAACATTGTGTTGTTTTGCGTATTATTTGGTGTCCATAACTTATTTGTCCAGAGAAAAGAAAATTTGGCTTTGTTAGTTGGTTGGTGCCCGCCACGATCTCATAAACTCTCAAATGTGCCTGTAGGCACAAAAAGGTTGGGGACCACTGGTCTGAACCTTCTTATTATTTATTGGCTGCTTATGTTCTTCACCTCTATTCAGCATCCCTTGCTACATAAAGAAGACGGAATATATAATAATGCCACATATTTCAATATTTTGTGTGTTGCAAGTATGTGATCACTATTACATTTTAACTTTCATCATTTGAGATATGGGATTTAATTTTTGTTTAAACCAGGTTAATCTGCCCCTGGATAATCAGGAGGTTACTTTAGTTCTGAGATCAGGTGGTGGACTTTTGAAGATTATGATGCCAGCGTAGTAACTGCCTTTTCGATAACATTTATCAGTTGTAAGAGAACAACGATTCAGTTATTGAGTAATTTATAGGGCATATCTGTCTTGCAATTTTACCAAGATGGTAGTCAGACTCTTCAATGAATCTCTTGAATGGATGATGTTAGTTTATTGATGTAAAAAATGTTCTTATGTTATTAGTCACAAAACAGTGATTTACTTCTCCGATGTTTTCCATTTTGTTCTTTTACAAAATAGGAGTTTTGATGATTTATCAAAACTTGGCGTCTAATACCAGTACTAGGATAATAACTTAAAACAAACTAAAACTTTTAATTTCTACATCCTTCCTAATACCTCATTCACAATCATGTCATGTATTCTAGACTAATGACCGATTCTGTTGAAAAAACATCGTTAAATAACCAATAACCAACCTGTTTTACCTACTATGGTTAAAGCTGGAATAATATAAAAATTAGTGTCTTCTGGGATGTTGCACCATGTAGTCTAGTGTAGAAACAGACCAATGTTTCAGAAGTGGTTACTGCCCTCCATCATCAGGACCTTTGAAACATCAGTCAGTTTGTACCTGACTATAAAGTGCAACATCCCAGAAGGCGGTCATCTTCATACTTATTGCCATGAGAACCTGAAGTCTCACAACATGAATTGTAACCAAAATTAGCTGTTACTTACTATATCCAGTCCTTATTGTTGACTGTAACAGCTGCAAGTACGCTTTCTGAAGATTCTATGGGGTAGTAATAATTCAGACAGTCGGGGAGGCAGTTGCAAGGATAAGAGAAAGGTTCATTTTCTTTCCTGAAATCTTTCTGCCCTGGATTCATTATCTCCAGTTTGCCTAAAATATTAAAATTACGTGTAAGATTTAATTTCATTAAATACAATTTAGTGACGCATCTGGATGCCGGCTTAATCCTTTGAAGCATAAAGTTCATCAAAATAATGTTTGAAAATTTAAGTTCCTACCTTAAAGAAAACATGGTGCATCCCTGTTAAGAAGGTAAATTGGCAAGTGCTGTTTATAGAAAGAATAATTTATTGTGATACTCGTACACGAAAGAAATAAACGCGCTGTTGCTAGAATGCAAAAGTATTGAATATTTAAATATGTGACGTATAAGTGACGACTGTACTTCAAAAAGTTAAATGTGTGGACTGGCCATCAATTTCTAGAGCTGTTTGATTCATGATGGGTTGCTCTCCTGTGCAGATATAAATTTCATGCTGACAACAACAAAACTCTTTTCTTCAGTTTGCCAAATTTTATCTTAGCAAAAAATGCAAAATATATTAGGAAAATAATACACGTAGTTTAGTTTCATGATTAAATATGCATTTTTGTTATGTTTGTACAAAGATTGAAGCTTAGAAGGTTGTTTTAGAATATATTTTGTTATGTAATACATAATTTGTAAACAAAATTAAATGTAACGTTTTAAGATCTTAATACTGAAAATTCTAAAATTGACACATTTGATGTGCAGTTGATATCCTCTGGTTGTTACTTATGATTTCAGGCCATTATTCCCACCATGTTCATAAATTTCTGAGATTACTTCCATGGTTTTAGACTTCATGAATTCATAAGACTGAATCTCCTTGTAGTGTATAAAGTGTAGCAAGTTGATAATCAGTATACTCGTCAAAGAGGCGATAGGTAATATCGAAGTATGACTTACGTTTGTTCTTAGCCAAGCAAGGGATGTCAGTTAAATTACATATCCTGTAATCACCTGAAAACACGAGCATAAAATTAATATTGTTCTTCCTGCTCTGATGGAACGAACTGTTTTCATCATTGTAATTGCAATAAATTATTTGAATTTATTTCACATCTTCACAGCCTTGGCACAAGCCATTAGTTTATGAAGATTTCTGTCTTTTGGGTTGTTGGGCTGTGTAGACTGATCGATGTTAACCAACGTTTCAGAGGTCATACTGCCTCTGTCATCAGGGCGATGGCTTTCGCTCTGATGACCTGGAAGACAGCCATCTTTGGACTCGCTGCCATAAAAACCCTAAATTCTACTGAACGATTTTTGCTTTGTGGGTTTATTTTTCATTCTGCATTTAAAAGTGTAATGCTATTAACAGCGAGAAATGTCTCATGTTATGATTTATGCCTGTTTCAAGCTGCGACTGCATGCCGTGTCACCTGTGACACTTTGGTTTTTGAGACTACGCCCCTGCCACTGATCATAATTATATTTTGATTGAGTACCTCTGGGTTTATTAAATTTACAGAGCTCACGTCATGCATTAATGTTTCAAATAATGTATGAGAAATTTGATAAACTGTTTCAGAAATTTATATTCGGAAGAGTAACAAGTCCCCATTCTATGCAGAATAATACTACAGTATGTTGTTATGTAATTAGTGGTACCGTTGTTAGGATAATAAAATGGAGTACATCCACATATTTGAATGGTGTAATTCTCACGACACTCGGTGATACAGTTGTTGTAGGAATATTGCTTCATCTTGCGCATGTCCACCTCATCTGGGAAAACACATCCTCTCAAGCCACGGTTCTTTATGGGAATGTTGCGCACTTCTGGTGTTGAATATGTGACCCATGGTGGAATGGAGAAAAATACATCTGATCTCAAGGAGACCATCTTCTTCACTGTATTTACATCTGGATAATCATATGGGTCATGAACCAGTACCTAGTGATAGGAAATACAGAAGCTTATTCAAATGTAAAATTTTAGGTTTTGCCAATACAGTTATTGAAAGTGGTTATAAATCCTAAATCTAAACCTCGGCAGGAATTGAACATAGGTCGTGCAACCTATATTATTTACATTTACTGAAATGGGGGTCTAAAACTTTATTTGAAACTAAAATTAATGACATGTTTGTTCCTTTACATAATTTTTTTTTTCAGCATACATAAACTTTCAAAGAAAATAAAATAACAAACAAATGTTTATTTTGATTAAATTTCTTACCTTTACTCCATATGATGCAAGATTTGTGGCATAATACTCTTCAGGCTTGGTGCGTATCAGGACTGTAAGGCCCATTCGATAGCCACTCGTCGTTGTCTTTTGGGGTATAACGCGCTCATGTTCAAATTTGAACCTGTCAGAAGTAAATTTATATAGGAATCAGTCATATTTATTTACAGCAGTGGATACTTTTGAATGGAACGTACACAATCCAAAATATAATTGAAAGAGCATCGATACATTTAGGTGTAAGATAGAACAAATGAATGCCAGGTTGAATATTAATCTTTTTAGTGGTCTTTGAAAAACTGATTTTGCATTTCACGTCTGGTTTCCATATGCAACAAAAAAGATTGATCTCAAGATTTGTGATTGATAAATCTGATCACTAACTATGTCAATGATTAGTGCAAATAAAAGTAGAAAGATGTAGAACTACACATATTTTATGAGTATGTTCTTTGCTGAACTGCTCAAATAAGAGCAGTCAAATGTGCTAGGAGGTGAGATTTCAGGTTCTCATGGTAGCATGTATGAAGATTACAGTCTTCTGGGTTGTTGCACCATGAATGATAATTTGTGACATATGTGGGAGAAAATGACAAGGTATGCATGAGCATTCGCATGTAATATCCTACCCGGGTTCCAACCAATACCTCCCTCATAAGAATCAGACATCACCACTGCACTAACCTGGCCTGCCAGAGACGTGAATTAAATTATTTAATTTTCCTGATAAACTATGCAACCTATACCAATACACTGACAACAGGGCTTGCAATTACATAACCTGTTTACTGTTTATAATTATGTGGCATTATAATACCATCTTGAAATTATTTGTTGTTACGTTTCACTCTTGGAATTCCTCAAATCTTCCTGTCCGTTCAGAGTACCTTTCTTCAAAATTACTGCCTATAAACTAATTTATTTGTTCCTATGCCTGTTTCTAAATTTCTCATACACTGACGGTCAGCGTTAAATCAACATCTTGCTGTTACTTTCAAAACACGGCTTTGTAACAAAAGTTAGGTGGGGGCGACAACATCTGTGAAATCTTTAAACAAGAAAGTAGGGTTAAGTTGAAGGAAGTACTCCCAAATCGTGAAGTAGCCATATTGGTAATAATCCGTGATAGGATATGCGTCATCATACTAATCATGCCACCTGACTAAAGTCAAATAAAGTATTAAAATTAAAATTTACCGGGGGAAAACAAGTGATACGCTTTGGTTGTATATATAACGTGGTCGATGTTGTGTAGTGAAATGGTACTGACAAGGTTTCATCAGCAATTTTTAAATACCGAGATTATCATATGTAAAAGTGTGGTAGGAACGTTACATTTCTGAATTATCTGTGTCTTCTCTCAAAGAACTGTGACATCATTATAAGATTCCAGAATTTTGAAAATGATTGTGAAATCATGATGTGGCAAAAGGATGTTTCGTCATCTCAGAACACTACAGGAGACAAGGTAATGTTGGCATGCTATCAAAGCTATTAAACATGGGCTCTAAGGTTTGTTATAAAATATAAAGTTAATCTGGGCTTAGCACAATATTGGGAAGACGTTTGTAGGAGTGAATATCTAGCTTCACGCACTATTATCCGCGGTACGAAGTCAAGGTTATCGGCTAGCCGGCCACTTTACTTCTGCGTAAAGAGAATGCTGGGTGAATCCAGAGCCGGCGAAAGTAAATATTCCTGCCTAAGCTGAGAATCAAACCACTGTCGTCCAGCCCGTAGTCTGTAATTAGACTGATTTATCTCATCTGAAAGACTGTTTTATTTGTGCAACAGAGAAAATACATTTTTGTAGAACATAGGTACCGGTATTCGAGATTGAAATATACAAAATTATAATTTTGTTTTGTTTGGCATGGGTGTAAAACTTAGTCCTTCACCCTAAAAGAACATTATTGAGGATGTTTATAAACAAAGTACTGTGGAGAATGTGTGGATCTAAAAGAAAAGAATAAACTGGAAAATGGAGGGCGTTGATCAACTTGGCTGTACCGAACAGGATAATATTAATTTAATCAAATGAGGGAAGGTGAAATGAGCTGGACATGTAGCGAGCATGAAAGAAATGATAAATTAAATGTTTACTGCAAAACTTGAGGGGAAGAGACCACTTGGTAGGCTTAGATGAAAATCAGATGATAATATTAAAAAAAATCTTACATAAATGAAATGTAAGGGTGTTGATCGGAGACGTTTGACTTGGAACAGGATTAAATGGTGGGTTTTTGTGAACACGGTAGCTAATGAACATTCTAATTTAAAAACATGTTGAGGTTGGTTAAGCATGCTTTTATGCATCAGTAATAGTGACAGAAGAAATTATGATCCATTTTACAAGCGCTGCTACAATTAGACATCTTTTAAAATTAATTATAAAGGCGATAAAGGTACGAAATGATTACGGGAAAGGAAGGAACGGTGTAAGGGGTGAGGTAACAAAGAAATGGCTAGTATTAAAAATATATTAAAATTGGCCGTCAATCACAATAAAAGATAATTAAAAGATTAAAATATCATTTTTCGTTCCTTATCGAGTACTCGATTTACATGTGGAACATTTACGACATGTTTCGGCTATCAATCGTGCCATCATCAGATGTTATGTTATAAACTTTTTAACAGAATTACTGAATTTTACTGATTTTTTAATGATTTTTAGTTTTCATTTTTCTTATCATTTTCTCATCCTTCATATTGTATCTTCATCCGTTGTTGTGTCACATGTCACTAATATGATTGTATGTCGTAGTGATGCCAATGTTGTGTATATTGGACTGTGAAGTAAAGGTTTCAATACTATTAATGAAAATTGAATATAGAAAACAAAATAGATGAAAGTAATCATGTAAACTTACCCGAGAAGTAATATCGTAGCAGTATTAGGAGAGATTGGAGCTATACTGACTGTATCGGATCGTGGCTGGTTACCGACTGCGGTGCTAGTGGGTGAAAGGTGGTTTGTCAGGGTTGGGGTCAAGGTACTGGAGTGCATTAAAAATGGGGTTGTTAAGTAAAATATTATTATCATTAAGGCATATGTTATTATGGATGTTTTGACGGCGGAAATCTGTGTTTTTACAATTCTGTTGGGATTTATCCATTGTCAGCGTTCTTTTTAAACCATGACTTTTCGGAACTTAGTTTCGATTCTGAATAGATGCCCGGTTTGGGGGGAAAAAACCTAGTCTGTTGGGCTCCTTGGTCGCGCTGGTCCAAGACTGAAGTTAATTTAAGTCTTGAAACAGAACGTAAGCCTGTACATACTTGAGAATTTCTTCTTTGATGCCGATATAATTGAAAGAGCAACAGTAGCCTTCATAGCTCTTGTGTAGTCTGAACAATGTAGAGCATGATTCCTGAACACGACCCTTCCATCCACATCGCATCAGAAAGTCCTCACATTCGGGCGCAACCTAAGATAAAAGCGAGAATCAGAGAAGCTATTCTTTCTCTAGAATATTGCTCTGTAAATGACAAACAATTTTGAAGAGGAACAATATGCGAAACGTGTTCAAAGGTCATCAAACATTAAACAAAGGCGTATGGAGACAGCTCCACACATTAATAACTTAGGCACTATTGTAATTCTTTGCTGACATTTTCAATTAATTTTCGTGTAGAATGGAAGTTATATTGGATCGATTCATACCAAAATGAAATTCTTTCGGAAACTTTTATTTTATAAATTTTTCGGTAATACCAAATTTAATAGAAATCCGCTGGAAAGTTTCGTATATGATACATACGGACGGACAGATCATGTTTTCCTACTACACGTTTATTTATTTTTTGTTGTTGCAGTTTTTGCAAATGTCGTGAAGGGAAATAAAACTAGCATTTTCCACAATCTTGTAAGTAATCATTATTAAGCCACTTGTGTAACTGGATGATAGGAATCAGTACAAAATATATTAAGCTCCAAACAAGCATTAGCCAAAGACATTAATTAATCACATTATGTGACCTCGATTTTAAAATAGCATAAATTTAATTTATATTTCCATATCTTTGTGTCAGGTGTCCCTGTGACTAAGCACCATCCCATTGTTAGTAGAGATACTACAACTTACTCGCCTCATTACGGTCTCCACCGTGACGTTGTTGTAATCCAGGACTGACTGAAGTTGTAAAAATTTAGTCTGATTTTGTTCACTAGGCTCTAGCAGTTCCAATAGGAATTTCATGTCACTGAACACCATTTCCTTTGTTACTCCTGGCGGTAGATTTCTGTAACACGAATTTACACGTCACACCTTTGTTGTGTTGAGGTAGCTAAGAATAATTAATTGAACGGGAAAATTTTCTTAATGCCGCGTATAATAAGTCATTCAAGTTCGTATTAAAACAATATACCTATTATAAATCTGTTCAGAACTTTAAAATACACGACATATGTTATAATACTGTTTCGAAATATACAAAGTTGGTTTTTAAGTATAATTTATCAGGGATAGATTCAAACGAGAATTTATTGCGTTAAGATAAAAAGACTCTAGTAAAATATATGTGAATGTTGTTTTAAAATATGACAGTACGATTATTAACGTATCTTCTTCATGTCTCCTTGACCAGTTCCGGCCTCACAGAATGAGAAACCGTGGCTTGTAATCAACACAGCCACTGAAGCAGACTTTTTTTGTTGTTGTTGAATTTACATAAATACGTACAGTTCTTTGATTAAATCAATGGCTTGCGATCTCTGTACTTTGTTGAACCCGCAGACGGTGACGGCAGGAAACGGTACGCTCCACAGTGGGTGGTGCGCTGTGTCCACGCTCGTTATTGTATATTTGGACAGGTGGAAATTCCATTCGATTCCCATTATCAGAACTGCAGAAACTACGGCAGTGAGCACCAACACACTCCAAAACATCCTGTCCGAACAACACTTGCATTAAACGATGCAAATAGACGAGATTCGGCTTCAAATTATTGGGGAAAAAAAATTAGGAACGGGAAACAAGGAATTTGACACTTAATGACACACAGTAATAACGGACGAATGAAAATGTAAAACCACAAGAAACAGAAAATGTAATGATGGAAGAGAAGAATATGAAGATGTACTGGGATACTGGGAACGACCCGTTCTTCAAGTGCCAGAGCACTGCGGGTCCCAACTTTTCGTTGGCTCTGATCTATAGACATTCGGTAGGACTCCTTGGACGAGGGATCGGCCCGTCGCAAGGCCTCTACCTGTACACAGGACAGCACAACACAGAAAAACGCGGACAAACATCCATAGCTTGAGTGGGATTCGAACCCACGGTCCCAGCGACCAAGAGGCCACTGCGGACCCCATATGAAGAAGGAGAAGACTAAAGAAGAGGGAAAGATGAAAGATTAGTAGGAGATAGATGAATGGATGAAGAGTGAGAAGAAGACATTGATATTCTTGTTAGTTTCGACTGTGACTCACCTTTCAACGGGCGTCGCCTTAGGTTGAGCTATGTACTTGTAGCCGTGTTGCGAAGTGTA
This sequence comes from Zootermopsis nevadensis, assembly GCF_977971745.1. NCBI lineage: Eukaryota > Metazoa > Arthropoda > Insecta > Blattodea > Termopsidae > Zootermopsis > Zootermopsis nevadensis. The sequence goes on along the minus strand of NW_028259139.1, from coordinate 10,777,138 downwards.
CAGGAAGAATTCTCTTACATAGTCGAAGTAGAATCTGTGTGCAAACCACTTACTTCTTACTTTCTTCAAAGCAATCCTGGCGTTTCGTGTTCGTAACCTGTTTTTCACGAATACAGGCATCGCCTTAGGCGTGTCAGTTATTTCTCTGATAAGTTGCCATTCTGAAATAATTAATATCATTATGAGATTTGAGGTTTCACTGTGATGAAGATGTCGATGTTTACCTTCTGGGCTGAAGATGGAGGCAGTATGTTCCTCTGAAACTTTTGTATCTGTGTATGTCTACGAGGAGTTTCAAATTAGAAGACTTTTCCGTCGATAACAATTTCCATTTTCCGGACATGGGCCAACGATACAGTGACACTAGCTTTGGTCCAGCCTAGTCGGTACCACGAACCGACTCCACGCAGTTCCTTGCCGTCTGTTGTGATTGATTGCCTGAGTGAATGACCTGTCTCGTGGTAATCAATGCCCTGTCGGTCGCCTTGTACGCCAACAGCTCGAAGTTCCCCCACCCGCTTCGCTAGCTTGTCGCCAACTACGCACTTTGACGTGAGCAATGATCATAGTGGAGGTACTAAGAGCAATTATCTATAGCGTTAATCTTCCTGGTTTGCCTCAGTCCCGTCAGGTATTTTTATATGTGAGGATTGGGATTGTTTACGGAAATACAACAAAATATTTTCTGGCTATGTGAATTGTGTTGCGATTAGCGTGGTAACAAGGGGTTTCTGTCTGCAACAAGTGAACATCCACAACAGTGGGTTATGAAAAGTCGGAAAGGACACATTTAAGAAACTTTTTACAAGACACATTTCACTCATAGGCCTATTTTTCTTAAACGTTTCAATATTGTTAGTTTAAATTAAACTTACTTCCGTGTCTCTCTGCCATTCATCTCTGAAATATGAAAGTACATGCATTCCAGACTTCAGTGTTGTCCTGTTTTTGTTACATACAGTTTACACTTTAACGTGTCGTTACTGAATTTCACACGCTTTCAACTTTCAGGTTTTACAAACCGTTAATTACATTCTTCAGCTAAGATATGCAGGTTTCAACTTTCCTCACATAACATACGGTAGTTCATATATAGACTCCAAACTTTAATATCTTTATAAATTTTAAAGTAATACATGTAAAATGCAGGATACAGTTAACTAACATCCTGGCGTCGTATAGGCCTGTGTTAAGATATTTTATTGTTACAGAAATACATTCTTGACGTCAATAAGAAGGACCGTCCGTGGGTAGATATTAGACTATTTTATTCCAAATTATATGGCCTAACTTAGTTCATTAACCCTTTCAAACACGAAGTTTTTTCTGAATAATATTTAAAAATTCAGCCCGTACCTAAAAGAAAACACAATATATTTCCATTGCAAAGATAAGTTGGTTGGCGCTCTCAGGGAATTAATCGCTGTTTCTGAGAATCATACAAAACCCATAAATACAAATTGCAATTATGTATTGTTACAGCATATGGTGCATATAGTTACCACGGAGCTTTAAAATGTTAAGATCCACTTTAATATACCTCAATTTCCCGTCTCTTGTGTGCTGTATCTTTCGCCTAACTAACATTTTTCTTTTCATTACCAAAATGGCACTAAATGAGCATATAAATCATATAGTTTGTTTTAATTTGATACCATAAAATGCCTACTTACTTGATCCCTCTTATATTTTCCTGATCATTTTGCATTCAGACATTTATAACTTACGTTTTTCCCTCAAACTGAAGGACTACGCTCAATACAGATATATATAAATCGTTTATTTTAAATTACATTAATTTGATTCAAGTGAAGAGACATGGATTTTACCGAAAAGTAAACAACATGTAACGAATTATTGATAGCCGTATGTCCTTGTACTATGCAAGGACAAGCACATTTGGGACAGACATATTTCGTAATCTGAGAGTGGTTTATTTTTAAGTTCGTCGTTTCTTTGAAATTTAATCTAACTGTAGGTTGATTATATTCTAGTTATAGACATCGTGATTTTAAAATAAATCTGAATGACTGTAGCTAACCTGTAACGAAGGTCTGTTATAAATCGAATGCTCAAATACACCTTCAAAAGACCTGTATATTATAAAAGATTCATACAAGAACAAGAAGGTACGTGCAATTTGAGAGAATCGACCTTGTAAACAGTTACATTTATTTCATTCTTCGTATAAATGCATGAATTTTTCCTTTACTCTCACTTGGTACTTATCGGTGCGAATTAGTGCCTACATGTAGACGTGTTCGTAGAACTTGTGTTAGAAATGAGAAAGAAACACAGAATTTGGATCAAGATACACGGAGGAAAGAGAACACTAAGGACACCTATGAGTAGATGGGAGGTTAATATTCTTGTCTGGTTCGGAATATGATCCAAGGCCTCCGAGGAACATTCAGATTTCGTAATAGACATGGAGTTTCTTCACCAGCTGAGCTACTGTAAGCTTCTCAATGAGGACTGTGCCCCATAGAGTTAGTTAATATTCATGATCTTGTACTATTCCAAAACTTAAATGCTTCGACATCGTGATCTGCCGCTAAACATCTAAATACGTAATTTACTATGTAAGATTTGAGGTTTTCATAGCGGTGAGTATGAAGATTTCTGTCTTCTGGGTTGTTGCGCTAATCGCCCTGATGACGGAGGCAGTATGACCTCTGAAACGTTGGTTAACATCGACCAGTCTACACAGCGCAACAACCCAGAAGACAGAAATCTTCACGTAATTTACTGTTTTCTTCGTTTCAATATTTCACAAAATAGTTTACTTACAGTATTATTGGTGAAACTTTGCCTGCTCGCTGAGTGCTTTTTCCATCTTATGACACATGCTAGTTCCGTCTCATATGCGGCGTTGCTTTTCTGCTGTTTGATATGTTAATGAGCGTCGAAACGAGGCGTGTGGCGGTTATAAAGGCATATAAATCAACAGCCTGCTTCCTTGCCCAGGGTAAAACTTGTCACGTGACGGGATGTGGACAGGTTCCTCAATACACATGGTCTTACTCACCGCCCCCGGATATCGATTGTACATAATTCAAAATGTCGGTAACCCAATTAGTAATAACGACGTTATACATAGCACCGAGTTACTTTCTTTATTTAACGACGGAAATGCTCAATAATATTTAAGAATTCAGACCGTACCGCAAAGAAAACAACTCTTTATCGTTACAAAGATCAGTTGGTTAAAACTGTTTAAGGAAATAATTGCTGTTTACACTAAAAATCATACGAAACCTATTAAAAATGTTTGTTAAAGCAGTTGGTACATATAATTACCACCACGCATTAAAGGGTAAAACTTGTGGTATCTTAGTTTCCGTGTATCCCCCGTCTAACACGAAAATTGGTATGAACATTGTGCCACTGGAAGTCATAATATCACTGTAATTTATAATTTCCTACCGGCAGTAAAATTTACATAGAAGCCATGCGAATATTTGAAGCTGAAGCGAGTCCCAGCATATGGGATACTGTGATTCGGTAAGGCAATCGAAATAGTAAGATTTTTTTGTTTAATGTAAAATAAAAATATGGCTGTCGCGCAAATTTTATATTTAGCTAGCGGTTTGATGGCGTTAAGTTATGAATATTTATAGAATCCTTTCGAATCCTTATCTGTTCATCATTTATATTTATCTTCTCGTCTATGTTGGCGTTATGTAAACAAACCTAAGAATGATACAGACACACACGCGTACGCACATAAACAGCTCGTTCAGAATAAAAATAAATCTAAAAATTGTCCCTGTCTTAAGTCTTACGCCACGAAGACATGTGTTGAAGTTAATGTAAAGCTCTTCTAATTCTTAGCGTTTGTAGTAGACAGAATGGGTAGTTAGCTTTAAGCTTCATCCGCGTTACCACGGAGGAAGTAAGCCCAAGTACCCACACGATGTACCCCAGAGCCGGTAAGAACGTGTCTGCCTGCCTCAGATCGAAACTCGGTCGTGCATTTCCCAGCTGCTCGTTTTACAGATTCGTCTATGGCATAGTTCGTTATACTCCATTATGGAGAACGCGTTTCCCCATCCATTGGTATTAGTGTTATGACGTGTGTATGTGTGAAACTAATTTGTTGTTCAACTGAAGTTGTGTTCTCCCTCAGTTTTCATTTTAAAAGAATTAGACATTAAAGTGTTTGTTTAAGGAATAAAAAATGCATTTGTTGAATCTGCATATCTCTTAAATAAACACAAAACTAAACAGCTAAAAACAAGTGAAAGTTAGACTGGAATTGAGATTATACATGTTTTGAAAATGTTTTATTTGCTATTGTTGGTTTCGGTCATTGATGTGTTGAGCTTTGTTTTATGTACAAATTTGTTGTTTATAGACAAGGATTACTTTTTAAAATTGTAATTCCATAGGCCTACTCCAATATAAAATTGTATAAATTAATTTAAATTAAATTGGTTTAATTTGTTTTAGACATTTGATGACCATTTGAGTTTCTTGCCTAAAGCTGCCTGGACTGTATAATGATTCAGTAGGAGCTAGCATGAAATACGCTTGAGAGATGTCATTGTAGGCTCCAAATCCGTTAAATAAATTTGGAAATACGACATTCGAACGGTCAGAAAGGACACACTCTACCTCTCCATTACACGTTCATTCTATTTGATTTGTGAAAAGAACATGTAAAAACTGTATGGACTATAGGCAGAGTAAGATTTTACGTCATGGTATGGCGATAACCAAAAAGCACACTTTACAAATGACCGTTGTATATTTGTAATGTCGCTTGTAATTCCGGAAGTGTCGGACGTGTTAATTCGATTGTTGACTCGCAGATTATCGACTGTGTATGATGTCTGGCAGTAAAAACTTCTCTATTTATGTAAATATTTCTTCAGGTACATTTCATTGGTCCAGTTTGTAGTCCCATATTGTGATCTATACGTATTCGTATATTGAGTTAAAAGGATGAAAAGTTTTGTAAATAATAATCTAAAGTACAGTTCAATGCGTTGCATGCAAAAGCACACAAAATTGAAAAATAAATTGAATTATATCTTATGTGTCATCTCCAAAAGTGCTTGAGTATTTGGTATTGGTGTTCTGTGTTGAAATATCTTGAGCGAACTTAAGTTTGGCGCATATCAGTGAAGTAAATATTAAGTCAGGTTGCTTTCGATACTCGAAACTCAGATGAACTTTATCGACTTTCTTAAAAACGGTTTATAGTACAAAAGGTCGATATAATACCAAAATATGAAGGTTGTCATAAATTACAGCTTTGTGTTAAACATTTATTGACAAGTTGATTTTAAATTAAATATAAGGAAATACATTTTATGATTCTCGGTAGTTTTAATAAATAACTTTGTAACAAGGCTGCAGAAAATGCTTAGTTTAATATCTAAATAGCGAGTCATTTTGAAAATAAAATAAAATTATTGGAAACAAAATAAATATGTGTTCAATAAAGTAAATTTGAAGCTGTTTGTGGTTCTTAAGTTGGAAGCACGTCATGAAGACGTATGGATTAGTGGAGGTATAGCTCCATGCATTCTTAACCTCTGCATTATATAGAAGTGAGTGGTCGGGGACTGAGAACCCGGTGAATACGCATTGTACAGGAGGCTGTGTGTGCCCCAGAACGGGTGTGGACGAGGTGGCGAATATTCCTGCCGGGAATCGAACTACAGTCGTCCAACTCTCGGCTCATATCATTATCCATCTGGCAGGATTAAATGCTGTGATGAATTATCCTTTGACCCTTTGAATTCCCAAGCTGAAGGGAGAGAGAGAGAAAGATAAAAAGGATAACAGAAGAGTAGAATTTGCAAAGAGGAAATTGGTGGGGGGAGAAGTGAGAGACACTTTGATTTAGGGGGGAAGAAAGAGCATCTTATAGTTAGAAGGTTCCCAGGCAATGCCCGCTCGTCCTTCTGTTAAGGATAAAGTAAGAGTGAAGACGTTAGGGCGATAATTGGCAAAAACGACGGAATTTTGAATTGTGTTTTAGAAAATGCCGAGGCTATTAATTTGGAAGTTTAGGACATATTTTAGAGGTTTCTACTGGGATCATATTGACCTAATTGCCTGATTCGGGAGTTCTCACTTAACTGACTTTTAACGTAAAATTTATTTGCTAGCTTCCTGACGTGGTTTCGGAACGTCTCCATGTCAGTTTGCTCATGTAAAATTTCGATTGACGATACCCTTGGGAGTTTCGTGATAATTCTTAGTAACTTGTTCTAAAAAACTTGGAGCTTGCTAACGTGTGTTTTAGCCTCGTATCCCCATGCAGCGGCTGCGTACGTTATTATTAGGCGTAGGAGTGTTTTATAGATGGTAAGTGCGAGGTCAAAGTTGATGGAGTAATACTTGTTAAGGATTGGGTAACAAGTCCTCCTCCATCAACATTAGCTCATGTACCTAAATAACATTTAAGAATTCAGTCCGTACCGCGAATAAAACACCACACGTCACCATTACAGAGATCAATTGGTTAACGCCGTTTAAGGAAATAATCGTTGTTTACGGTGGGAATTAACGAAGCCGATAAATATACTCTGTGTGCAAACTAACTAACTAACTAACTAGATGGCTTACCGAACCCGAAGGTTCATCACCGAATTAACCAAAGCCCTCCACCGGACCCTGTCCTGGGCCAACAAAATCCAGTTTCCTTCAACTCCTATCTCCCATAGATCCCGCCTGAGATTATCCTCCCATCTACGTCTAGGTCTCCCCAGCGGTCTCTTCCCTTCAGGTTTCCCAACCAGTACCCGGTGCACACCTCTTGTCCCATCCATGCGCGCTACATGTCCCGCCCATCTCACTCTTCTCGACTTAATCACCCTCACAATACTGGGGGAGCAGTACAGATTTTTAAGCTCGTCATTGTGCAGTTTTCTCCACGCCCCATCGTCTTCCCTCTTAGGCCCAAATATCCTCCTCAACACCCGATTCTCAAACACCTGCAATCTGTGTTCCTCCCTCTGAGTGAGAGACCATGTTTCGCACCCATACAAAACAACAGGCAAGATTATTGTTTTGTATACTTTAATTTTCAGGTTCTTAGAAATCAGACGGGAAGATAAAATATTTTGGACTGAGAAGTAGCAAGCATTTCCGGAATTTAGTCTCCTCCTAACTTCCTCACAAGTATCATTTTGATTTGTTATTGTTGTTCCCAAATATTTGAACTTTGTAACCCTTTCAAAGGATTTATTAGCTACCCTAAGATAATTTTGCCCGCCTGTCTTCTGATGACGAGATACTAACATGTACTTAGTTTTTTCTGAATTTACTTCCAGCCCCACTTGTCTACCAGCCTCTAGTAAAACTTCTGCGTTCCTCTTTATTGTATTTATATCGTCCCCCAATAAATTAACATCATCAGCATATGCCAATAGCTGATGTGTCCCGTTCAATTGCAAACCCTCCTGCCTACCTTGGACCTTCCTGATGGCGTATTCTAGCGCAAAGTTAAAGAGCAAGGGAGACAAAGCATCTCCTTGTTTTAGACCGTTCTTGATGAGGAATGTCTCAGATACATATTTACCTACTCGAATTTTGCTGCAGGTTTCATTTAAGCACATTTTTATTAGACCCACTAGCTTCTTTGGTATACCAAATTCAATAAGAATATTATATAGCACTTCTCTCTTCACAGAGTCATAGGCTTTTTTGAAATCTATAAATAACTGATGTACAGTCCCACCGAACTCCCATTTTTTCTCTAGTATCTGACGAATGCAAAAGATCTGATCAATCGTTGATCTGTTTCGTCTGAACCCACACTGATGATCCCCAATAGTTTCATTCGCATATGGGGTTAATCTTGCCAAAAGAATGTTGGATAGAATTTTGTATGAGGTTGATAGCAGCGATATTCCTCGGTAATTACCACACTCAGTCTTGTCCCCCTTCTTATAAATAGGAATAATTATGGATTCCTTCCATTGATGTGGCATCTCTTCCTTATCCCAAATTAACTGAATAAGCTTATGGATCCTCATATGCAACCCTTTGCCACCTGCTTTAATTAATTCGGCCGGAATCTGATCAATTCCTGGAGATTTATAACTTTTCAACTTCCCAATGGCTAGTTCCACTTCATCTAAGCTAGGTTCTGGCACCAACAGTTCAGCTGTATGCATTTTAATCTGTCTAATATCACCAGTATTATGAACATTTAAGAGCTCGCTAAAGAAATTTTTCCACCTATTCACAATTTTTATTGGATCTGCAAGCAAATTGCCACTATCATCCTTTACCAAATTAGTCTGGGGTTGATATCCTTTCTTAAAGTTATTAATGCCTCTGTACAGGTCTCTGATGTTTTTTTCCTTATTATTTGTCTCAAGTTCAGCAATTTTGCCCTTCAGGTATTCCCTTTTCTTAGTCCTAAAGGTTCTACTAGCCTCACGTCTCACGTTACATAGATTATCCGCATTTGTTTTGTTTGGGTTCTGCAACCATTGAAATTTTGTTTGCTTCCTTCGATCTATTAATTTTGAACATTCTTCATCAAACCACGGTTTATTTTGCTTTCTCCTGTAGTATCCTAGTTTCTCTTTTGCTGAAATTTTGATGCAGTTTCTGACATTTTCCCACTCCCTGTTGATGTCCACACTTTCATTATCCTCATTTGTCTCTAAAATTTGAAACCTATTCGAAATTTCAACTTGATATTGTTCCTTTGCCTCTCCCTCACTTAATTTTTTCAAATCAAATCTTTCTGTGTCAAAATTTTGTTTAGTTCGTCTACTTACTGAAAGCCGCTCCCTCACTTTTGCTACCACCAGATAATGATCAGTGTCGCAATCTGCTCCTCTGAATGATCTCACATCAATTACATTTGTCTGCCTTCTCTTATCTACTAAAACATGATCTATTTGATTGTGTGTTCTGCCATCTGGGGAAGTCCAAGTGTATTTATGAACATCACGGTGTGGAAATTTTGTACTTTTTACAATTAAATCTTTTGACGTAGCGAAGGTCACTGCTCTGACGCCATTATCATTACTAAGTGCATGGAGACTCTCGCTGCCTATTGTGGGTTTGAAGACATCCTCCCTCCCAATTTTTGCATTGAAATCTCCTAGCAGAATTTTCATGTGATACTTGCCAAATGTATCAAATACTGATTCCAATTCTTCATAAAAGCTATCCTTGATATCATCGCTTTTGTCTTCAGTTGGGGCATGAACATTAAGGACAATGATGTCGCACCAACGTCCTTCCAAAATTACGTAAGACAACCTGTCACTAACAAATTCTACTCTCTTAACTGCTGCCCTAATTCTGCTATGAACAAAAAAACCCGTCCCTAGCTGATGATTGTCATTCCCCTTTCCATAGAAAAATGTAAAATTGTCCACTGGGATCGTGCCCTCCCCCTCCCATCGCACTTCCTGCACTGCCACTAAGTCTAACTTATAATTCCCTAATTCCCTACACACTGATTTCAGTGCCCCAGCCCTATAGAGGCTCCTAATGTTCCAGGTACCAAATCTCATGTCCTTTTTCAATTGCCGTGGTCGTGCCAAAGAGTCCGTCCTGATCCGAGGCTTGGTTGATTTTTTCGTAACACATATTTTTTTTAAAGGTGAAAGGTTGTTAGCCCTACACCCAACCCCCAACCTGGAGGACCAGGGTATCACTCTTAGTCTAGCGCATCTCCTTAGACCTGTCCGGCTTGGGTGACCCTACCATGAGCCGAAGCTCAGGCCGGCATAGCCCTAAGGGTCATTTGAGCACGCAAGCCTCCTCACCCGGCAGATTGCCTTCGACAAGGTGGTGATACCTTCGAGAAGGACTCTGTGTGCAAAACGCACAGTTAATTAATGTTAAAATATTTGGTATATATAGTTACCACTGTGCTTTAAACGCACAGTTAATTAATGTTAAAATATTTGGTATATATAGTTACCACTGTGCTTTAATTGTTTAAAGGTTTGACGGTCAGGGTTCAAATTTCGATAGTAGCAGTGAATTATTTGTACAAGACAGGTCTTAGGGTTGTCCAACTTCCTACCCTTATCTTCCTGGGTATAAAATGACCAAATTGTTGAGCTGACAGCTCTGCCCCGAGGCTGCCGTGGGTATTTTCTGCGTACTCTGTGCTTTCATGGCAAGTTTACCTTCGACACGTAAGAAATCGATAAAGCAAAGAGCATTTTGCCTTCTTGTTAAAAGCAGATTAATCTGGATATATTTATTTACTCCTAGGTTACCGAACGTCGCGACAGATTGAATAGTAGTCCTTCGTATTTGTGATGTCTCAGGTTCTCATCTCGTGCCGGAATCCGACTATCATGATAGATTTTTCGTGATTTTTACTAGTCCCTCTAGGCAAAGGCCGGGACATTGCCTTAATTTAGACCATTTCCTTTCGAATTAATTATTCATTTATCATCTTACCACTCGACGCTGTGTATTCTGATTGACTGATAGCGTCATTAAGTGAAACACAAATAAATAAGGAATTCCCTAAACCAGAGAATCAGAAAATCCCTTCTCAGACGTTGCTTGTTTTGTTATCATTTGTATCGATTGCATGTGTGTTGCATAGGCCTATGTTGTTTTGTCAGAGGATGTAATAAATAATGACTACACAAATAACTACGTAGTGGTTTAAGACAGAGTGGAATTCTGTACTGTCGATAAGTCTGTGTGCTAAATGGGCGACCTCCTTACCATTAATCATCATTTGTTAATGTTAGTGAATACCCTAATCAGAGACTAGTCATCTTATCCCAATTATTTGAATCTTTGTCGCGATCAATAAATATCATTTAATATCAAAGTATCTTTGGAGGATGGAAAACCCTTTTTTCATAAGTAATCATTATTTTCTGATGAAGGCAGTTCTCCGTTAACATCTGCCTCATTTTGCGAATTCATTTGTGGCCGCTTACTTAACCCTCTATCATACTCCTTTATGAATATTTGCTTTCTTAACTTATAAAAACTTTAAACTGTGACAGCTGTGGGACATTTTAGTGGGCCTCGCTGCAGATTGTGAATTAATATCATAGGGACACCAGAGCATAAAATAACATTTTGTATCATATTATTACGAAGTTCATGGTGACGGGGTTTTAGCAGCAGGTCTTAATTAAATTATTTACGTTTTTGCTGGAATTCCATTCAGTAACTAAGAATTATTGACAGCTGTTTTTTTTAAATTTTAAAATTGTGTAATTTTCATCTTGAGACTTTTCCTATCAGCGGTCACTTCGAAATAACTCTTGACTAGCTCCCTATTACAAATAACTTTCCATCCTTGCTTTAGCCCTGTGATGCTGGACATAAACCTATGTAATTTAATGTTTTATCACGCTGTAAAGGCTTTTTGAAATAAAAGTTATTCTTTTCTGTTTAAAACGCGCATTGAAATTAACAGTAGAGCTGAGAAAAAGAGAGGGGGAGGTGTGGTGCCGTGCAATTAATTATAAGTGCTAGTTTCTGTCGTATAAGAAGACAAGCACAAAGTTACGCTGAACCCTGGTTAGCAGTCAACCCGCACGACAGCAGACATTTGTTTATTGGCAGTTTTAGTATTAGACTCTTCTTGTGTGTGTGTGTGTGTTCCAAAGCTACAACCCATTGATAACGAACTCTACATAGCGAACCCTTCCTTATAACGAACTGTTTTAGTTCGTCCGCGGAAAGAATTTTGTTATTTCGAGTCCGGTTATGTGTCGAGTTGAAATTGGTGCCCCAACTATTTTAGACTCTTCTTGTGTAGCGATCTTACACGCAGAGCGACTTTTTAGTAGGAGCGTTTATGAATCAGGCAAACGCTTTGAAAAAAATAAAAATTCGAGTGCTCTTCTGTCTTGGATTCGTGTTACGTTGGTATTCCATTTTCTTGGCCATGAAACTAAGAGAAAATTCCTTTTTTTTAATCTTCAGAGTGTTAGCTGGGATAACACGGCTGACACGGTTAACATGAACGCTTCGACACTGATGTTGAGTACCATAATTTTTTTTGTTATGCAGTCCCGCACAGCGGAAGTCTGTTATGTTGGTCTTTTTTTCAAGGGTTTGATACCGACTAATAGCCAATTTCTTGTTTCATTGTACAGGTTTATAGTATTTGTAAAAACACTGTGATGGAGTACAGTCATGTTCACAAATGAAGATATGGAATAAGATGGAGGAAGAAGGGGGGGGGGGGAAGAAAGAAAGAAAGACGAAGACAGGGTCATCTCTCCTGCACTGTCTGTCAATAATAGTGATTACTCAGAAGTGCTTACTCATTCGTCCCAGACGTTACCTGTTTGTTTAGTCACGACATCTGCTTTAGAAAGTCAGATAAGCTGCTTGTTGCTTTAGAACCAGTCAGTGATGACGATCAGACTGATCCAGCAGAAACACTTTACAGTTGTGTTCTGTTCCAATATTGGCCATTACCATTATCTTATAATAGGCCACAACCGCTTGCCTCCAAACTCATTTCTGGTCAACTTTTATGATCGTCTTCCAATTACATTCGACGTTTTATTATCTAATCTCTGCATTTGGAATGTGGTAGTTAAATATTAATTAAGAATCAGTCCACTCAGTTATAATTTGGTCTCTCCTGAGGGAAATTCTTAGCAGTAGGCCTAATTATAATTTTAATTTTAATAACGTGTCCCACTTGTTACTTATAGAAGGTAAGTTATCTGTGCTCGAAGGCTGAATAGTGTTTTCGAGGTATCGATACGTGACGAAACAGTTTACTTTTTTAAGAAGCTAAAGTGTGAGACATCAGAATGGCTTGAAAAATACGTCGAAATGGAGAAAAGATTTGAATGAAAATTGTTAGTAGATATTTATTTTTTGTTACAGACGAAACGTAAATGATTACACATCAAATAAATGTAAGCTTTTTTGAGAAACTGTAGTTTTTGCACGACAGAATTGAGGATGGACTAATACATTCAAGGGAGCTGCTAGCAGGTATTATTTATCTGTTCGTGACAGAATTAACAAAATATAGCCATCTTCAATTAAGAAAATCATTGTATATAAAATATACTGTATATAAATGATCACAAGATCGTGATATTTGCACATTACGACAGAATAATACAATTCATCTGACAGAGAAAGGATTCTGTTATGTTAGTGACTGAGGATCCGAAGAGCATTGCCATCGTTAGAGCGGTGTTGTCGTTTCACGGGCGTTCGTTTCATCGCACTTCAATACTGGAAGTTGCTGCTGTGTATCCTTCGTAGGTCTCCGCTGACGATGTGGTTCGGGAGTGTAATTAATTTGCATAGCGCGGTGCTATTGCTGGCAATTACAACAGACAAGGCGAAGATTAACGATTGGCCCTGTGACGTTTTATTAAGCTCGCTGTCTCTCACGCCTACATTCCACGCGATTTTTGGGAACCTCATTTTCATAGCTTCTACAGAAAGACGCCATCAGTTAGTAGATTGATGACCTGGCTGTCACTAACTCCTGGAAATGGGACTCACACGTCATGATGTTTGGTGTTAACGTTTCTCTTTCTTGTCCGTATTGTCGCTCGTTAAATCGTAAGATTAGGTAAAATTTTATCTTATATTATTATTATTATTATTAACTGCAAATGGGTTTATACCCGGTGGCAGTGATGCTACAATAAGACACAAACAAACAATGAGACACAACAAAACAAACACACACCACACAAAATAACACACCACACTCAAAATAAAAGAACTCATAAAATTACAAAACTATAAGGCACACACATTACACAAAATAAAAACACAAGTATATCAAATCTAAAAATTCTTGACGATGGTGAAGAGTCATTTGAATAAAAATTTCCTTGGATATTATCCATCGTCTAGTAAAATATAAAATATAAAGTTGTGCATCGAGTTTCAAATTAATGTTCATATGTATTTATTCCCACATTTTGTGAGTTTTTGTTTTATTTGGCTTTATCGTGTTTAACGAATTTTATTTCTACTATTTATTCTTTTACGTCCCACGGATGGATGGTGTGGTGATGTCTTTTTATTCCGGGACTTTCACTTTTTTATTTTGTCCGGAGATAGGGATTAGCTCTATCTAGTGAGCCCAACTGTGTAGGAACCTGAAGACGGAGATAGAATCCCATCTCCGAAACGTCGTTTTACATTTTACTAGACGATGGATAATACCCAAGGAAATTTTTATTCAAAAAACACAACAGGTAACTTAAAAATTAATACCAACTAGACATAAGACAGTAACAGTAATGAATTACATACATCATGAACTGATGCACTCACATTTAATCAGGACCTTCTCTTCACTTCAATACAATTATGAAGCCTTCCCATCCTCACATCACTTACTTCACTGCACCCACCCTCGTATTCCCTTCACTTTACCTCATTTATCACTTTTCTAACCTTCTTCCTAAAAGTTCTTGGTTTACAACGTTATTATAATTGTACTTGGAGCCGGGGAAGCTTTAGAATGAGTCTGAGCTTTATACCTCTCATCCCAAGCGCCTACATGGCGTGTAGCGGGACAGCTTTAACCTTTTTAATAACTCTGCATAGTAGACATACCTTAACAGCATTACCATGGCAACGGTATCCGATAAAACCCAAAATCCTTTAGCACCAAATGATCACTATACCACACTCCCATTCATAAATGTTATTACATAAGACCCAAAATTCCTTGACAACAGGAAATGCTGGCCAACCAATATATTTTATTAAATAATTACGAAATTTAATTCTGTTTCACCGTCTTAGCGTTAAATTTGTAATTTAAATTCTCCCCACCTCTGTTTTCGTGTCTCATTCAGAGCAAACCCCTCTCTTCATTATGCACTAAACACAAAGGACATAACCTGTAAGTTCAACGACTTGAGGCAGCTTCGTTCATCCATAATTACATTAATGTTTGTATAAATAGCCTATCTGTTTACCCATTACGTGTCCTGCTGAGAACTACCTATCCCACACATTTCAAGGAAGAAACCAATGCTTATACAAATATTTGTTTAGTGAAGTTTGTTTAAAGCCTGTGCATTATAAATCTGTCCAGAGAGATATTATCAACCGGAATCCATCCTTGTTTTTACCACACCTTGACTCAGTCGTGCATCTGCAACAAACTTTCAGCGTAGCCTTGAAAATACTGTACATCCTGCTGTAGGGACAACATATAGGCTAAATCATGCCAGCGATTTATCAAAGGGCTTTGCTGAGGTAATCCTTTACATTAACCTAAATTACAAAGGGAGGTGTAAGAATTATAAAATATAAAGTTGTCCAGGAACAGCACGCCGTTCAGATGGCGCCATGTTCTGGGTATATATTGATTGTCGATTTATATGAAATCACTGCCTCCATCGTCAGAGTGACGAAGCCTGATTATGGAGGCGTGTAGTGTCCGGTATTTATGTCCGATTTATCCAAAATTGCATTGTTACCAAAGCTTAATAAAATTCTCCAATATCAGATTTCATAATAATCTGTTTATCACCTCAAGAGTTGTTACACGCGGACAGTAAATTAGGCCTGTCCAATAGGCGTATTTTTTTTGTATATTTCCCTTGTGAAAGTGCCTCTAATATTGAACAAAGGCAGAGCATGTACAGATTAAATCTGTAGGATCTATTGAAAATGTTGCCTGGAAGGTCTACAAAGAGTGGCCACTTTAGATACTTAGGCTCAGGTGGGATGATAATATTAAAATGTAAGTAGAGAAATCGGTTTGGAGGATATTAAATGGATTGATGTGGTTCGGGATACTGGCTGATGATGACTGTTAAGAAGTTTAAAGTTCCATATCCTATATCACTGAGTATCATGGAGTATCATTCAATTAGAATGCTAATTATAGGCCTAGTGCTGATAATTTGACGGAATTCTAAATTATCTTGTTTTGTCTTCCTGTCTCCTTCTTTCAAAGTAAATGTGGACATATTTTTAGGAAACTGTTAGCGGTTTATTTAAGC
This sequence comes from Zootermopsis nevadensis, assembly GCF_977971745.1. Taxonomy (NCBI): domain Eukaryota; kingdom Metazoa; phylum Arthropoda; class Insecta; order Blattodea; family Termopsidae; genus Zootermopsis; species Zootermopsis nevadensis. The sequence goes on along the minus strand of NW_028259139.1, from coordinate 10,761,209 downwards.
ATCCACAAAAATAAAACCATTACAAATATATAGGCCGTTTCGTACTGAATGATATTGTGGTCAAATAAAATCAACTGTTTTGAAGGCATGTGTTGATAATTCTCTAGGTACTACATGACATATGAAAAAGCTATTGAACGACGTAAAAAATATATTTATGTCTGAAATATAACGCAAATTATTCGGTAAAATACAATTTTGTTCAAACTCATCTCAGAATCATTTCTTTGGTCAATATTTAAAGCATACAAATTTTACTCAATGGTAAGACATGAGAAGAAAGAAGTGTTCTATACAATAAATAATTCTTGAAACACGAATGAGCAACATGGACGTAGACCAACTTATTTATTCTCTTCCTTTCTTTTTCTTACACGGAGAAGGGGGGTACTTGCCCTTTACAGAATGAGAATTGATTCTGACATTATGTTTTATAGACTTAGCCTAACACGATAGGTCTCCACGGCCCATAGTCCTACGGAACGGTCTGATATAATAATTACAGTGTGTTCACACTGCTACACAAAATTTGAGCATAAAATATGTTACAATTCCTTTATATTTTTTTAAAAATTATTTTTCACTCTTTCCGATAATTATGCTGTTTGGTAAATTGGGTGAAAATTTGAGACGCACAGAAGAAAGCTTGTAACAGTTCATGTAAAATGCGGCATTGTCGATAGATTTTAATAAGAATTGGAGTTTGTTGACATTTTGGTAAAAAATCTCGAAGTGTCAAATTCCATTAAAATCCGCTTACCTGTTCTCAATTTATTACATTCGGAAAGGCGTATTCGCAGACAAAAGGACAGACGGGCAAGTCGGAACTAATGGTCATATTTTTACAATTTTGGAGTAAGTAATTTATGATAGGCCTTTGCGTTACTTCGTTATTTTTACTGGTCCCCAATCTGTGTAGCTAAGATAAAGTACACATGACTTCCATACAGAGTTTGATGGTTAAACTTAATGGAAAACGTCCATTTGTAAGGCCAAGAAGGTGATGGAGGCACAACATTGAACTGGCTTATTGCCCTGTCGATTGGCGAGCTTAATTGTTAGCGGCGTTGAAGGGTTCTTCTACCAGAGAGTTAGTCTTGGTGTTATGTTTCCATGGGAACTGAGACGAAAAAGAGATTTGAGGTTCTTACGGCCGCGAAGATGTTCTGGGTTCTAGTTCCGTAGAAACGTATAGCAAGGACAAAATGAATGTTTTGGAGGAACGTAGTACATCCAGATGGAAGCAGTATGTTTTTTTCTGAAATGTTAGTAACTACAAGTCCATAAGGCAAACTCAAATTACGAACGTTGACAACATGGTCTGTGATTTCTGCCGCAGAGGTGACACAAATAGTTGGTTTAACAGTTCAGAGATGGCGGATGACATTTCCTCCTCTAATCGGAAACGTAAAATAGCTTAAGACTTAAGCGAAATTCTTCGTGTGTAGCATGAAAAGGGTTAAATACAGACTGCGTAAAAATGTGGAGGCATTCTTAGCGTTCTTTGTACGATACTTTAGATCAACCGTTGTACGAAATTTGATAAAAATTCGTGTTGTGCCATTGGAAGTCAACTTTTTAATTCTCTGCCATCGGACGTGGAATTTTTATAGGCGTGGTTGACGCGATAGGCCTTAACAGTGATTAATGCATAGTTTTGATAAGTTTTTGTTGTTGTTGTTGTTGTTGTTTCTTAGCTCTACAACCCTGTTGTGGGTGTTTGCCACCTCCTTTTTAGGAGGTTTCCTAGCCTTTGAAGCGTGCATTTGTGAGTAGTGAGTGACCAGCCCACTGACTCTACACAATTTCTACTCAATCCTGATTTGACTGCCAGGAGTTTTGATAAGTAGTGACCAGAATTTGTAAAATTTTCTGTTGCAACCGTCGGATCATTGTGAAATAGGCGTTACACTGTTCAATGTTATATCCAGTCCATATAAATGTTGAATCGAGCATACAAAGATGTGCGAGAAGTGGGAATCGTGTATTGCCACAGTACCCAAAGCACGCATCATACATTCATTATTGCATTGATATTTTGTGTTGCTTACAACAAAAGTACGCGAAGTTCTAATTAAATAAGGCAACATCTTTTCTTTGACTTTCGTGAAGAGGTGGTATGAACGCATAATTATTGGACACAAAGAAGTCAGTACCTCTAAAGTAAATCAACACCTTCGCCTGCCCTTTGATATTCATAAACACGTCGTCGAACGTGTCGTTTAAGAAATGTCGAATCCATCCGGTGAGAAAGTTCAGTAGTTCTCAGACTGTGTTCGGCGAAACCCTAGGAGTTTTAACGGTGATATATCTAGTAGGCATAGGCCTATGTAGCCTGAATTATGGCGTATGTTTACGTATTGTAAGATCATATATTCTGAGCATGCAAATATTTATAGGAGGTAGAAGGTAGTGGTGGCCTACCAGAATAAAATAACAACACCTGAAGACGCTGATGAAAACCACAAAGAATCGTAGTCTAGATAAATATAGTTAAGCCAGGTTTTGTCAGAATGTAGGTCTAAGTCTAAAACGGGGGTTGTCAACCCTTGGCCCGCATAAATTTTTGTTCCTATTTTGTCACTTTGTATATGGAGAATAGTTACCTGATATTGGAAAATACTTTTTTTATGTGTTCAGGACTTGGAAGTATCATTGCAGGTTTATCATATCTGCAGTATAACCCTTTGAAGCACGAAGCTCGTCTAAATAATATTTAAGAATTCAGCCCGTACCGCAAAGAAAGCACCACACCTCACCATTACATATCTAAGCTTGTTAATGCGATTCAAGGAAATGATCGCTGTTTACACTGAGAATCCTCCGAAACACATAAATACACTATGTGGGCAGAATTCGTGATTATTAAATTTAACAGCAGATGATATGTAATTAATCTAGAATTTAAGGGGTTAATGAAGAATGTTAAATCAAGAAGTAGTTGATGAGGAATGCATTTGGTTCTCTACAACAGAACTTTAGGCTGATTCCGTCCCTTTTACAGGACGACAAAGTTCTTTGCACTGGTAACAGGTGCCTGTCGGTGGTCCAAATTCTGAGCCAGATGATAAGAATTCTCATTCTGAGATCTGTCTTAAGGAAATGTTGTATGAGGGTGAGGACAGAACGCATTGCTGTACTATTTGGAAATGGTGATGAAGTTTTGGATTCCAAAAATTTGGAATTTTTTTGACCAACTGAGTGACTGTCAGCTTGTCAGCAAGGATTCCGATGTATGGAGTTAGTTTTCTGTATGGTGAAGAACTAACATTTAGCTATGTCTGATTTGTTAATGCTTTTAACGTAAACCCTGAAGATGCAGGTTGAACATTTCTTAGAAATTTTGGTAACCACGTACAAGTTCACACTGTGTCACAATCTATACCAGGCGTGTCAAACTCAGTTTCTGCTAGGGGTCGCTTAAAAAAGGGACTAATCTTCCGGAGATTATTTCTGATCCAGGTGGGGAGAATCAAAACCCCTACATTTACAAATTATCAAGCTGAATAAATGTTATATTTTTCGTCCCTCTATTTTGTTACTAGCAAACAAATATTAATTTAAGTGAATTTAAATATTTAAAATTTATTCAACCTCACTGAAATACGTTAAACAGGATCGGTTCAGAAGTGACATACATTTGAAACCTAAAAATTTATTAAAATTGGGACACTTTGGGGCCGCACATCATGTGTTTTTCGAAAACCGTTTCAAGCCGCGTAAAACAGAAACATGTGGCCCGAGGTACCTCAAATCTCACGTCTTTTCGTAACTATTTCAAATACTGCTTTCTAGAAATGACATTTTAAAGTTGTTAGTTATCATACTTAATCACAAAATCTTTCTTTTGTGACTATATGCTGTCACAATATGACTGCCAGTGGAGTTCTGAACGCACAAATTTCCCCTCCCGTTATTCACTCTTAAACGTTGTCCCTCCTAATAGACTCTAATAGCCAATGTCCGTCACGCCTGACTCAACGACTGCGCTGTCCGTGTGATGCGGAAGAAATTGCAATTAAGTTCTGAAGGTGGCGACTCTGGTAGCAAGAAATACAAACGAAGCAAAGGTGATGCCTGTGGTGGGGTCTGGCGTCAAGCAGTCACTGTGAAAATATTTTCATGTTTAATTTAACTTCTTAAATTTTATAAATCTCGTTCCTTCAGTTCCGTTTGAAAATATAATAACATTAGTATTTAACATAAAATATGTTCATTTCAGTCAACTTTGACGTGTTATACGTTGGTTTACTGGTGATGCTGATAATAACAGTGGTCATAGAGTTGGATCATCAATGAACTTAAAGTTGGCTGAACTGAGAGAAAACATTGTGGCAGGAAGATGACATTTCTCGGGCACTGAACCCACAGTATGCCTTCCGAATGATAATGTGACGCTAGTGGCATTTTATCCATTGAATATGAGGCTAACCGTTACACGTTACCTCACCTCAGGTTTTGGTCTCACGTCGAGCGCTAAACCAGTCTATACACATGATAATTATTTCCTTTATTTACTTGTCATAATAACACTTAACAATATAAAATTCACGATTGCTTGTCCAGTGGAACATTCCACTGCAACTTCATCCCTCATTCCCATTGGTCAAACGCAGTCTTACCTGCTGTCTATATGCATCACGTTATTGGCTGAATTATCCGATGTTAAAAAGAGAGAATAATAGTCCCCGCCTCCAACAACCAAGCCTATCACGGCATGCCCCGCCCTCGTCTAATTCGATTGGCGTGTAAGACACGCATTTGACGGGACTCAGTGTGTAATAAGCGGTTGATCGTGGTTTTATGGCAGGGCCGAAGGGAGAGGGGTTGTATAGTTTGATGCTGGGGAGGAGAAAGTTTGGAACTCACTAATAATCCAGTGTGGGTTAGCAGCGGTGAGTAGTTGTGCGTGTCGAAGATTTGATTGAACTTTCTGCACTCTTTTGGAAATATAACATCGCCTGTCTACTTCTTCAGTTTTATTTATTGTGTTGTGTTTGGTGTTTTGAATTCGAACGGCTATCCCCAAGTCGAGGTTATTGTTTTTTTTTTTTTGTGTCAGAATAATAACAAAGTAGATCGAATGTAACTGCTAATAAACTTTGTCGTTTTGTTGATATTTTTATCTCCCGCTAAAACACGCGTTTGAGAACGCGGTGAGAGATATCCCGTGCTACTTTCAAGATTTGTTGTAATTTTAAGAAGCTTGGCTCTTTTGTTTTCCTTATTGTGTGTGGGTGTTACCCTAAAAAGCAGTCAAAATTCGGGTCAAAAATAGAGAACCTGTACCAGTCTACCAGATGGACCCCCAAGACAGCGACCTCGATGGAAGCATGGTGAGTTACGAGTTATTACTGGCCTGAGACTGGTCTGAGCTCTAGAACAGAATTTGACAGCGTTGCTTTGCCGGCAAAGAATGGCCTGTGTTGTTTAGTTTGTAGTGATCAGCTTTCATGAATGGCAAACAGCTCTGTTTATTTTAACGCGTCATTTGCGCAAGGTGAATAAACTGAACGCATAATTGGGAGGTCGTGTTTGTCAGTCCATATGTGTTTTTTTTTTCCTTCCGAAATGACACGAGTAATTTGGTTTGGATTTCGTAGTTTTCTTAACTGTTATTATAATCTACGAAAATTTACTTCCTGAACGTAATTCTGGCGCATTTAGATTCAAAATAACATCTTTATACAAATCAAATGTTGTTCCTACGGCGCGTAGCGTAAAAGAATAGTCCGACGTCACAAAGATGTAACTTATTATTACTTTTATTAAATATTTCTCGATGCTGTGAATGTTTACGTCGAGTGAAGTGAATGGACAATTATTTCTTTACGTTGCTATGTGAGTTCAACTGTCGCTCAGGGTCTGTGAACTAGGCCATGCAAACAAGAAACCGGAAATATTTAAGTACATATTCGCAGTTTTTCTTTTAGTAAAGAATATGCCACACTTGCCATAAGCCATCGTTTGTTGTACATAAAAATCATATTTGGACTAATGGATTCAAACTTCACAGTCGACATCTTCACGGTAGCGATAATCTCAATTCTCACATTTGGACGACCTGTTTGTAGATTGACAGTGAATGGTATCACTGAAGGAAGTCAAAAAGAATCAACATTACGTTGTTTTTAAACAATACACCTTGTACGAACGGTAACTAATTTTTTCTGTTCTTCAGTCTTAAATCGAAAGGTTACATTAAATCTCACATCTGTTGTGTTACTAATCCAATAGCAAGAAACGCCACACAACAGATGTATTTTTTGCTTTGCTCTAAAATGATTGGCTCGTTGACCCCTAGTCTTAAAGTTAATAGACAATTAGATCATTAATCGCTTTGATTTTGTCGACGTGCAGAAATTGATAATCATTTATGAAGCATGTTACAGTAACATCGATTTCACGTACCAAATATTACTTTACTTGCATTGTTTAGAATTTACATTGACCGATAAACAAGAATCTGAAATACCAGTTGATAGCAGTATTATTACCGTCAAATAATTTTCTATGTGCGAAAAAAGTGCAATGCTCAATCTCTCTTCTGTGTAAAAGTGTTCCACTTTTTTGTAAGTCTCATTGGTCTATGGACAGACACACAGAAATGGCCATAATTCGTAACAAATTGTTATCGTCTGTACGAATTCCTTTGCTAAGATTCCATTTTATGGAGCGTCTATGCTTGTTATTTTAACAAACCTGTCAGTACCTCAGATTAATAGCATCGATAGAAGGGTTATGAAAAGGGAAAGATGTGGAAGGAAGTGGTCGTAGCCTAATTTGACGTGCTTACGTGACAGATCGAAGCATGCTGTTTGCTACGTGACCAAGGAGACTTTGTTCATGTCTTTATATACATTTGAGGGGAGCTTTGGAGCCCCTGGACAAGTGATTTGCGGAATGGTCCGTCCGGGCTTTGTCGGCAAATTTCGCCCGTGGTTGATCCGTCGGTTCGCCATGTGATCGCTTACCGGCCGGCAGATCTCTTTCGGTTTCTAACTGTGGGTCGTGACCCAGCTATCTGCTTGCTTATCTCTTGATCAGAAGTCTGTGTTAGGCTTCACGTACGAGCTTAGGCACGTGTCATCAAGATATGTGACATGTTTGCTGGTATGTAAAGTTAGTGACGTGTTTTTTTACCACTTCTAATTTACAGTCAGCTTCATAAGTATAATCAGATTGTTCTTGTCGACATTTCTTCTGCTGGTATATAAACTATGTAGGCTAATTGAAAAATCTTTTATTTCCAGTTTATGCTCTTCAAAGTACATATAATTGTATTTTTATGCTTAATGGACAGAGCTGTGTAAATTCAGAAGAAAATTAATTGTAAAAGGATTTGTAGGTACTGATAGATAATAATTTATTTCTCTGGTTGAGATACTTCTTGGCTGTATAAGTAAACATTTTAGTTACGACAGTTTGTGTTTACTCGTTTAAAGCCTGAAGCTTATCTACATATTATCTAAAATTTCAGTCCTTACCACAAAGGAAACAAAATTCTTCTCCAACTGGTTGTTGCTGCTTCAGACGAAATAAACGCTGTTTATTCTGATAATCATATGCTACACCTAAATATTCTGTGTTACTGAGTAGTGAAGTAGGTGGTACATATAGTAACCATTGAGTTTTAAAGGATTAAAACAAGTCTTACATAAATCTGCTCACATTTAGCTTATTAACGCCATTCATCCGCTTGGCTTTTGACGTTGAAGCGCTGTCGGAACATAGGATACTTCCGCTGACTGTCACGGAGCGGTTTGTGGAAATATTTTACCTCAGAGCGTTTTGGCAGGCTGTAAGGTGTTCTTCTTGGTTAAATAAACGCATAGCATGGCGACATTCATAGATTCTGCCTGTTCAAGCCGGCTGCTACAGAGATAAGTTGGTTTTGCGACTTGTTTGTGCTTAGAATGCATGCGAATGGGTGTATGATTTGTTGAAAATACTTTTGCAAGATGAAGTAGATTGAATTCTAACACTGCTGCTATTTTATATTTTGGTTTCTGAAGAATCATCGAAGTACGTAAGTATACAGGATAGTAAATATTGTTTTTATCGGAAAGTTTATAATATTTGAACACGCTGAAGATGTACGAGGCTCTTAACATTAAACGTGTCAACGACCCACAGTAGGGGGAAAAATACGACGTTCAAACTATTCAGTTATGTTTTATCAACGAAACTGAGAATGTGCCTTCGATGTGTGGAATCCTCCTCAAGGGACAGGAAGTGTGTATTTCTCTGTTGTTTTACCCACTGTGGAATGGGCCTACTTTCTTTTAATCTGCATTGCCGTAGTGCGCCTGAGGTTGAAGAACGTGGAAACAGAAACGAGCTGATTTCTGTTTTCTTATACGTAAAACATAATAATTCCCACACGAAATTACTTAAAAGAAGGAAAAGAAAAATGGAATTCTTGGACTGACAGACTTGTTTGTCGCAGCCTGGTTCCCACAAATGTAATGTAATAAAATGTTTTACGCTTTGGTTCTTAATACTAAAACAGCAACAATTTTAACTACTGTAAACTGTCTCGTGCAAAGTAGAATTACTTCGTACCATTCGTGTCCATTTCTTTCTAGAAATGCGCACCAAATTAAATGCTGAAAAGAGAATAGGATTCAGTTGTTAAATGGAAGTGGACCTTCGTATGTTGATTCCACATATTTATGGAAAGAAAATGAAATCGAACTGTCATTTTCTGATATTGAGAAACCTAAAGATACTGTGTGTTCGTCTGTCCGCCGGCGAACACCAAAACGTGAAAGTTTGCATCAGAAACAAAACTTGCGGGAATTAAAGTTTTCCCCCCCCACACACACCTTTTCTTTTGCTTTCATGAACATTTCATTTTAAAATTTTCTGCACAACGTACAGTCAGAAGTGGTCTGAAATAGGCGTAAATGTGGGGCTGCTAATACTGACAGGTTAGGACCTGACTAGAAACTTTAGAAATATGAAGATGATGATAAGCCTGTAAGTTTATTTTCGTTATATAGCGCAAACTTATTTCCTGATGTAACACTTTAAAATTTTAGTGGTAACTATATATACCACCTGCTTCAACAGTCGGTTTGGCAGTAAGTCGAGTTTTATTTTGTATTTATGGGTTTTGTACTGAATTTCTGTATGTTATTTAGACGACCTTCGGCTTTGAAGGGTTGAAGAACAATCACTTTGTCATGTGAATAACTGGTTACAACACTTGATTTAAACCAGATTACCTTTTCCAAGAAATTGTCGTAGTTGATTTAGATCACAGGTTTTACCGAGAGTATGACAGTTAACCTGTAAGTAACGCCTAAGTTTCCCTCGCTTTGTCAGTAAGTTCCATCAGTGGACAATCTGCTGGAAACATAAGCAGGAAAAAAAACTACGATCCTTGGGCGGAATTATTTGTATTAAATCAAATATAGCAGAAATAGTAAATTTAATAATCCTTCATCCACTACTGATATCTCTTTCAATCGACATTTGTTTTCGGTGATAAAATTAATTGATTCAGTTCCGTCCCTAATTCTCTTTATTCTTGGTTTTATAAACATGTCTGGATTGTTACTGGTTATAATTAGATTCTGTCTGCAAATATTAACGTTAGTGACAACTATAACTGAAGTGCGTGCAATGTGCAAGTTCATTTATTCTTGTCACAGAGTTATATACCTAAATGCATTAAAATTGGAAACATTCCAGAATCTTGGAAAATATCTATGATAAAAATCTTGTATGAATACAAATCAGCCTGCATATAGTCTATTAAGAAACACTTAGTGAAGTTATTTTATTCGAAAACAGTATTTGACGGAAGTTTATAAGGCTCTAAATTATTTTAACCTAAGAATTTATCTGTTAATGACTTATCGGCAATACGTCTGTTACCATGGAAACACTATTCTTTATAAGCGATCACAGCAGTAAGATCTGCATTGCTACGTAGCCTAGTTACATAACAGGCTTTGTAAAATTAAATATTTTATAACCTATTCTATGACAAAGCACTTGTCTGTCATTCATCACAAAATGTTGAGCCTGTGAGAACTTAAATGGTTTGCTAATTTCTCTGTCTTATCCAGCAGTTATCGTTACAAATTACTGATTACTGAACGATTTATGACAGCTATTATGAAGTCGTACAAAAAACTTAATCTTACATTGTTACATAACGTATATATGGGTTTAATTTCGGAGTGCTTAGATAAATAAGTTTAGGGTTATTTTGTAACTTCGATTCACAAGTTAGCTAGACCTATGTTAATTACGCAGTTCTTAGTAGTCTATCTAAGCCAGTGGTATTCAACCTTTTTTGTTCGCGTACCCCCAGATATAATTTCTCTTCAACTTTGTACCCCCAAAGTTGTTGGTGTATAAGTCAAGTGTATATAATCTACATCTAAAATAAATTAAATAAATTAAATTACTGATTATTCAGTGTTTATTATAAAACATATATATATATATTAAATTTCACGTACCCCTTAAGATGTCTTCGCGTACCCCCGGGGGTACGCATACCCCAGGTTGAATACCACTGATCTAAGCCATAAGCCTTTCATGTAATAACTCCATTTGTCAGAAAATAACTATGTAGGACCATTTCAGCTTAGAATTTGTATTGATTTCATCTATAACTTATCTTCTAGACACATTTTGCGTTTTGTAATAGGCCTGTTTGATCGTTAGAAGACTTAATCGGCCGAAAGATAGGGTATAGCCGAAAGATCAACCCTTTAAAGGCAAAGTTCGTCTAAATAATATTTAACAATTCAGTCTGTACCGCAAAGGAAACATAACACTTCACCATCGTAAAGGTTAGTTGGTTAATGTTGTTTAAGAAAATAATCTTTGTTTATTGTTAGAATCATACGAAACCCCGTGATAGTCTATGGGCAAACTGCATAATTATTGAATGTTAAAAGCAGGTGGTACATATCGTTACCATTTGGCTTGAAAGTTTTAATTTTAAATCTAAATATGCCTTTAGAAATACGCTGTTTTATAAGTGAGTTTTCAGAACCTTTTTTGTTGTTGTTGTTGTTTTGAGAAGTCTAATTTGGGGTCGTATCAGTTTGAGTATTTCTGTACGACCTCGCGTACAAAGCATGGCTAGCAAGGTACTTAGTGTAGATATAGTTCCTCGTTGCGAAGTGCTGCTTTGTGCGACAGAGGGGCCTTGGGCCGCGAAGCTGACTCACACTTACCATTGATCCTGTTTCTACCCTCTACCCCATTGCGACCTGTGTCTCCTTTTTAACAACTGTGATAAATTACGAGAAAATGTTTTCGAGGCAGAATCCATTAAATCTTAAGTTCCTTCCTAAAAATAAATGTTACTACTTTCAGCAGGGACCTACTGTATTTTTTTCACTATTTCTCACATTTAAGATTCTCAATTTTACATTTATAACAAACGGCAATAATAATTTTGCTACATGATAATTATTATGATACTCCGCTTAAATTATACCTTTTTTTTAAGAACAGGAAGTTCTGTTAGCAGGATAGCGTTATTTAATATTGTAAAGGACTTACGGAAGGCGGCAAACGAAGTTTTTCCCAGGGAAGTTTAATTTTACAGTATTGGATGTTGTAACAAGGGGTAGAACGTGGTTGGTACTGGCTGTACGCCGTGTAGAGGTGAAGAATTCTGCAGATCGGGGAAAATATTCAGTCCTCAAGTACTGCAGTTGTATGAAGGATATACCGTGACTTTATCACGAACTAGCTACTTGTTGTCGCCATATTGGCGAGAAAAGTTGCCCTGGTCATTTTGTCGAGGAAACATTTCCTGTGGCCATATTCGTGAGTAACATTTTTTATAATTAATCAAAATTTACCGTGATCGCATCGCGTTTAGTCATTTTTGATACGAGAAACAGCAAGTAAACACTACCTTTATTTTACATACGCAAAAAATACGAAGACGATTTAAAGTAATTTCGTGTCAAATTATTTTACGAAACTCAGTAATATATATTAAAATAGATCTTGAAGAAGAAGGATATGAGAGTGTGGACTGAATTCCTCTGCCTCAGGACACGATCCATAGGTGAGATTTTATGAAGTCGGTAATGAACCTTCGGATTTCAGATTATGTGATGGATTTTGTGGCTATCAGATTCTGAAGAATGACTGTGCTCGTTGGGGGCAATTAATATCAATTTTACCAAAACTTTCTCGCAGGAAGGGACATGATACTGAAGGCGTGCCTTGGGGGAGGGGGAGGGTAGCTTGTGGTTCGTCCATGTAGAAATAATCCCTATTGTGTGACAAAAATGTAGAGACCACAGGAGGACGTAGCATGTGAGTGGGCACATCTTGATTTTGATTCTTTTTGTACTTGTTACATGCAGTAGTTTGAGTACCGTATTCAGCCATTCAGTCAGCCGAATCAATCGTGTTAGATCTATAACTTTCGCGGAGACTAAATTTAAAACGAAGTTTTCTGGGGGCAAACAGCAGCGTCGGGTGGTCCTAAAATATTGATAGTTCTCGAAACTTCGGTTTCTTGCGACCACCTCCCGCGGCTGATTGCTCGAGTAGCGAGGGCATGAAGCTGAATACTCAACTCTACTGCAAATGTAAAAGAATGCATGAAGTTATACCTTCACTCCTCCATACATCATGACATGGTGTTTAATTTAGTAAAGGGACAGTTTTTACTCTGCAGACACTTCACAGTTTGGCGTTAGGGGAGTTCAGGTATAGATCTACGCATTGTAACCTTTGTACTGGACGTTTCGGCCGCCTTGGAAGAGTCCCCAATGCTCACTCAGCTGCTGTTCGAACCACGGACATTCATGTACAAACCAACTGTGATGTAAAAGAAAGCCGACCCATCTCTAAAAGTCAAGACCTCGTGTTTAGCTCTCATTCTTATTCGGAAGGTCCCGGGTTAAGATCTTTGCTCGAAAACTAAGGATGTTTGTGTTTTACCTCAGTTCCTTCCTATCAAATACCGGGATAATAGCTTAAATTAGGCCACGACCGATTTATGCAGTATCCTTCCTAGTTCATTATTAATTAATTATCATATCGTTAGACGCTATATTCTATAGTCTGAAGATATCCTTGTTTACTAATTTACCGTGAGGTCCCGGGTTTAATCTCAAGGTAGTTGTTTGGGGTGTGGGCAAAGTGACATTGTGGCATTGTTGCATGGTCTGTTTTCGTCTGAGTTTATGCTGCAATAAGAACTTTTGAGGGCACAGTGCCAAGAGACAAGCTCATAATACATGAGTATACCCATGGAGCTGGACATCCATTTTTCTTCCGATGACAGGGTGATAGTAAAGATGAAGGTAATAACTGACGAAGTAGACTTTAAGCTCAATTGGAATTCGAAACAACATTTAAGGACCTGGTATTCCCTATATTTACAAGGATTTTTTAACTCTGTCAAGGAAATTGTAACATTTCTTTTAAATACAGGTGTGACAATTTTACAGTCCTGTGTAAAACATAAATTGTTTGTGGGTATGTACAAGTAGCCTATGTTCGCTAAAGCTCTAGGGGAAATCCGTCATCTTGTAACAAAATTGAAACCAGGAAGAGAATTTCAGTAAGGTTAAAATTTTGAAAAAAGTGCCCCGGTTCGAGTCCAGGTGATGATAGTTCTGTAATGTCCTGGGTTCAATGATTTTTGTAAGTTTTGATACCAAACACAATGAAAGAACATCACCAAGACTTTGTCGGGGACATCAGAGGAACAAAGGTCATAAACTTAAAAGAAATACTCCTGGGTGTCATTTAAGGTGAAAATGTATTCTGTACCTTGGAAACTAATGACGATAGAACATAGAGATGTCCGAATTAAAGTTGAATTGAATATGTACAGACCTTTAATTATTAGATCATCGTTTTATGCATTTAATAAGTCAGCAGTTTATGCTGTAAATAACGTGAGGAAGCGGAACGGGGACATATTTCCGTTGTATAAAAAGCGAAAAACCCCTTCTGCTCAGCTGATTTGCGTACCTTCCATGCAATTCACATTTTATGCATGCGAAATGCGGCATTGCTTCGCTCGGTGTCAACGTGGAGGTTGTGACGAGATGTAGGCTGTCGGTCTATGAACATCTCCCGGTTTTATTTTCATCACACACACACAAAGTGTCGGGAAGTTGCTAGTTTTATTTGGCAAGCGCCCCTGATAACTGAGTGACGCAGGGACCCTAACTGTGCTTATAAATAGCACATCGGTCTTCAAGGTTCGAATGTAATTAACTTTGTCACAATAAGTGATAAAACAAATGTAATGATTAGGCCTATGCGTTATTTAACCTCATATCCAAACAGAAGTTTCTAAATGCGCTGTTTGATATTATGTACAGCTCACGGACCTTGATGTTCATTTATTACAGAGCTATTATTGACACTTTGCATATACCACACAGCAAAACGTCAGAACGTAATTTCCCGTGTGTTTCATCAGATATTTGTCATATCGAGAAACGTTTCAAGTGAAAAATAGAGATCTTAATCGATCGATGTTTTGCGTGGTGCAACATTTTTAGATGTACAATACATACCGTTTTCTAGAGAAAATAGATGAAGCAAGATTTGAGATTTGTCAACCTGATGATGGATGTAATAAGCTCCTCTGTAATATCGGTCGGTATCTATCGTCCTCTACATCCAAAAAAGTCAGTAGATGCGGTAATTACATGCATTCTGTGCAAAGAACTTTATCATGTACAAGACGTGTTCTCAACCAGCGGCCCGCACGTTATGTGCAGTCCACTTGTTGGCAGTTTGTTGTAATAAAGTGTCACTCTGTTTGATGACAAGTAGTTACCTGATACCGGCGAATACGATTTGTTAATGATGTCTTTATTTGGTAGTGCCTGTCGTTTGCGTCATATTAATGAACACACTGAGAAATGCATTGGAGTAGCAACATTAAAAAGTAATCCTCATATTTATTACTCTAGTAAGAAAAGAGGAATCAAATAGCCCAGTAATGACTGATTTTGTTGAAGACATTTAAGAAATGTTTGAACCTGTTTGTAGTAGTAGTCTACGTTAGTATCATGTTTACAAATCTTCCATGAAGTTTCAAGAAATTACTCTCGTTTGTAAAACTGCGGCCCGCGAGTCTATAAGCAATTATCAATACAGCCGGAGTTTGATAAAGGTTGGGAACCGCTGATTTAGGCATTTTCGGAACATTAGCTTACATTTTTTATATCTGTTGTGTTTGAGGTTATATGTTTTACCATACAGAATTGTACCCCGTCGTGACTTACCTCTTATCAAAAGAAAGTACAACCTCAGACCCAAAAGTCGTAATTGTATTAGGCTTACTTTCGTATGTGTCATTGAGAATTCCCCTCACGTAAGACACAGACGGTATCAGGTCACCTCGAGACCTGAAGGCCGCAGAGAGCCACTAATGATGTATTGAGAACCGTAAGTGAAATCCTTGTAAGATAATACAGACTCAGTAACACAGTAGCTACATATTTTCGTCATTTAAATCAGCTGAGTGACAAAACAGTTGCATTATCCATGTTGTTGTTGGCTGAACTGCTTCTTATGCGTGAGGTCCTTGGTTAGATTTTTAGGTCCGAGTCCACATGTCATTAGAGGTTTTCCACAGTTCCTCTGTCCAGATTCAATGACATTTTGTTTCATCATCAATACCACTTCATTATTCGCACTTATCTACTCTTGTTATATTAACCTGTACAATTGAAAATCGTCGTTAAATAGGCTAAGAACCTGAAACAGTCTGATATATATATTTGTTATTGGTTTAATAAGTAAGGGTCAAAACGTGAAAATCCTTAATTTTAAGTTTTATTTGTTTGTAAATTTCTAGATCAAGTGTTCTAAACCCTTTCGAGGTCTAGGTCTGCATTTAATCTTTCTTATTGGTTACAAATGGTGATAGTTTATTGAAATATTATGATAATTAAATATTACTAAATTAGGTATAATGTTTCAAATAGATTTACAAATGATTCAGTATTTTTCTTTAACAAAATCAGACGTTAGTGAGATATTTGACACTGATTTAGCTTGAGTCTAAACCTTAAATATGAGGATAAATTTCTGTTGTTACCATTTCCCACGCATCTCTTGAAGCGCCCGTCAGTAAGACGAGTCCTGGTTATTAATCTGGCGTCCTTTATGAAGCTGAAGTTGCTCGCAGCGATATTCCTAGCTGGTGCTGAATGCTGAAGGCATTATCAAGACGTGTTTTCTGATATCAGGTAACTGGTTTTCATCGTACAGGGTTGGTACAAACAATTACTTGGGCTGCATAAAACACATCGACGGACCACTGGTTAATAACCAATGCTCTAGAAGATCATGGACAAAATTTGCAATTGTTTGAAAACAGGTTTATATGTTCATTATTGTTTGGGGTCTTGATGTTCTTAGGATGTGAGAAACAGGAAGTACACATAGAATTTCAGTGGTGAAATTTAATGGAAATGTTATTTTGTAAGTGCAGGAGATTAAAGGATAATATTAAGACGGAATGAAATTGATAGGTCTCTCAGTGGACCTGACTGTAAAATTAACGAATTTTCTTTCTGACTTCGTCCGTTGTGTAAATTTTAAAATTATAAATTTACTACGTTCCCGAAGTTCTACAGAAATACCCTGGATCAGCTAGCCTGAGACTTGTCCAGATACTTCAAAATAATTTTTGTTCTAAAAATTAATATTCCGGGAATACTTCTTTTCAAATGAATAGATCTTTCGCCTTCAATAGAAGCAGGGGATTTATTGTTTATCTGAACAACTATCGACTTTCAACAAACACCTGTCCATGTGTGAGGCTAGCTCAACCCCTTTGTTTTACCCGAAGGTGGAATCGGAATCCAGAGCCCGAAACGTTTTTAGTAAAAAGAACAATTTTGCATATTAATACGCATTTTCTTCAGGAGCGTTCAGACTATGTCTGGATGTGACTGGTCTCTGAATATGTCAATAAGAGTTGACTTTGATGTTAGTAGCATTTATTACTGGGATTCTGTAATAGGACACAACATCGGAGAATTTCAAAACATGTGAACGGCTTTCTTTATGTGCCGCGTGTGTGTCACATGGGAACAGGGAAAAGTGGTTCTTGCAGTAACCACAAAGGGTCCGACATTAAGCACCTGAGCTCGTAAAATGCTCTTTGCTTCAACAGCTGCCCCACACAACTCTTTGCGTATTGCTTCATACATGACAGTGTGGTTATTGTTAATTTGTAATACTCCTTCTATATGTCTTGAATTTTGCATAATTTTAAGCAAGCCACTTTCTAGATATAAGTTTAAAAAAATCTGTTATCTAGAAAGTAGTTAGTATTCCAGGATTCCTCTTAACTGAATAGATACTTTGCCTTCCGTACAAGCAGGGGATTTATTGATCATCTGAGCAACTATTAATTTTTAATAAGGACACTGCAATATGTAGTTCCTTAAATTATTAGCCAGCTGAAGAACTATATATTTTCTAAAAAGAAACCGGCACCAAAACGTTAGCTACGTAGATATATTTTTATAGTGTTTAGTGTAGGATTTTGTCGAATTGCTGCAATTTTAGGAACAAGTTCTCAGGATTATTAAGCCTTGTTTTGTGTCCAAGTATATTTAACGATGCTCTGCAGAGATTTTTTAACACTTTGAAGCCGAAGTTTGTCTACATAATATTTTAAGAATCCAGTCCGTACAGCAAAGAAAAGACTTTACGCCACAGTTACAAAAATTGTCTGGTTAATGCCGTCTAAGGAAATAATCGCTGTTTGCACTAAGAATAATACGAAGTACATAAATAGAAAACGAAGAGTTAAATGGATGTTAAAACATGTGGTACGTATAGTGGCAAAAAGATGGAAACTCAATTGGATGCAGAATGTAACGCGTTTGGTGACAATCGTTCAATTTATATGCGTAACACTTAGGTTTGTGCCCAATATTTAATTAGGCTGACGGACAGACGTAAGCGGTTTTTTAATACCATTTCCAAAATGGGCTTCTGATAACAGAATCATAAAATCCGTAACCTAGTACAGCGCTGTATGTCAGCATATATTCAAAGTCACCGGCTGTATATAGGGCTACTTACAAATCGTGCTTACATAAAAACGTCTTGCTGTTCGCTTCAACTTTTTTTTCAACTGAGTGTACAGGTTATCACCGAAAAGACCCTCTGCTGTATTTCAGCAATTGCTTGCTTCACCGCTTTGCGGTAAGCCTCTCAGTTGTGTGGTGCACAGACCACAGTTAAATTAGACAGTTTTATAATTAATCATTCGAAGTCTAACTTCATACAAATAATAATTAAAGATTCAGTCCGTACCGCAAAGAAAACAACACTTCACCATTAGAACGATCTTCTGGTTAACGCTGTTTAAAGAGATAATCACTGTTTATTGTGAGAATCACACGAAACCAATAAAAAAATTTGTGAACAAAATGCAGAGTAGTTGAATGTTAAATAATGTGGTACATATGGTTACCAATGGGTAAAGGTTAAATTATCGCTGTGCGTAAACACTACATTTGAAGGTGTATGGGAGCAAAATTTTTATGGATATTTATTTGAACTTTATTGTAAAATATTCAGTAGGGCTACAAGGCTTATGAGGATATATATTTATTTAATATAGACGGAAGTTGAACTGGGCCTGTAGGTTTATATAAATGAAATGAAAACAGAATAAGGACAACAGAATTATAAAATTTAGTACAGGATTAACAGTGTACTCCTTTGGAGTATGAAAGAAATTCAGGCATAATGAAAAAATTAAATACACAACCAATAATGAAAATTGTAGAGGGAACTGAAAAGAAATATGTTTATCGATTGTCCTCTCAAGAATAAAAATCAGTGTTCTTCGTCATCAACCAAATTTCGATGATCTTTGGCGTGACCAGGCAATGATGATGATTCCCTCTTCAGCTGTGCTCAGTGCATAACAAGAACAACAAAACGAAAAGATGCGAACCCCATGGTTGCTTCGTTTAGCTTAATTTAAAGTCATCTCAAAAATTATAAATCGTTTTTAACACACCGTATCAATGTGATTGACGCTCACTTACGTACTGAAATATTGTAGTATGCTGTTATATATCTTTAATGACGTAATGAGAATTTCAACAGGTTAATTGTTGCGTTATTTCTAACCACGTGATGTGTGTGTTCTTAGTTGTGTAATTTTGTTAAATTTATTAGAATATTGATAAAATACGACGTATGTTTTATCGCTGGAAGTTACGCAAAGCCTTGAAACTCACTGTATAATGTTTAATACCTCACGATAGGACATATTTTATTTAGAAACTACTTCATACTCCGATGTAATTAGTGTGTAATATCGATAATTTTTTTTGAAAACGTGCAAGTTCTTACATAAAAATATTATGTGTTTAGTATCCATCAACTATAATTTCGAAATGTTGTAATAATTTATACTGAAATTTTTAAAATAAGAAGTTTATAACTCACACGGAATGATACTGAAATTGTAATGTATAAGCTGTGTGAATATATACGTATTAAATATCGAAAATATATTTAGAATGTGGCCTAATCTTGTAAAATATTTATTTTAATCTAAGTTTGTTGCTACTAGGCTATTTAAACACACAGTAACTATCAGTATATTGATTTTGGTACTTTGGGTTGTAACACCGTTTCTGGTTACCAAGGACACAAACCGACATTCTCACCGTATCCGAGAAATTCATATTCTTGTTATCGCTAGTAGCAGGAACAGCAACTTGTCTTGATTCCAGAATTATTTGGGGCCGTGTCTCCTTTAGTATCAACGTCTTATTTCATATATCTCTTTAATAAGGAGTTGATAATCAGTACTTTCAAAGCTTACTTAATGATTATTTATTTGTTCTTAAAGAATTTTAGGCCAATTGTCACAATATTTATGATCAATGGACCAGCTGAAATGCTAATTCCGAGTTGAAATAAGATCGAAAAGAAACTTGGAAGTTAGGCATAATTTATAGTTTCTAAGACACAACGAGAAAAGCTATTACAGTTAGCTGCATTATCGCCCACACACGTGCTTTAACCCTCACACTGGTAACCCCATATGTTTACCATCTCCTTTATGATGCTGTCATCTGCTTCTTGTATCAACGCAAGGGTTTTGTGACATTTCTTGTTTTTATCTCTTCTTTCCACGAAGTGCATAAAATTAACGCATACTGGGGGCATCGTTTCTGAAACGTCTACTTCTGTTTCACACCCAAAACTGCTTAACGAATTTCATACATATTCACATCTTCATATTATTTTAATCAAATCTTAAAAGCTGATTTGGACTCGTTAAATTTACTGCTAATTTAATTCAGTGTACTGCTTGTCTCACTTGTTACTTTGATTAAATGGCAAAGTGGAATTCTTTTGTAATTGTTGTATTTAATCAACTTTAAGATTCTTTGAACTGTACTCCAGTGTTTTCCCTCCAGTTAGCCAATCCCATAATGACGACCTGGCTTCGTGTACGTTTAATTCGTACCTAAGAGTATAATTGAAGTCTTCCTCTCTTTGGAGTGTCATTGCCCCCAATTCAATAAGAGGGGGTTTGCTTATGACAGTCTTGTAGGTCATATGTGTGTTTGCTGGATGCGAGATGTGAGATGTTTGCGTATATACAGGTGTGTAATAACAAGCACTGCATGGCATTTACCAAACAAGTAAAGTTCATTCACTTCCAGGTCAATTCCTTTAAGGTGTTATAGGAAGCTACGTCTCGTCACATTCGACTTACCAATACTCTGATCTGTTAACCTTTTAAAGCGTAGTGGTAAATTTTTTTGAACATGCTATTAGAACCAATAAATTACATTTTTATTCATGTGTTTTATGTGATTCTCACAATAATAGCGATAATTTCATTAAACAGCGTTAAAATATTCATATTTGTAATGGTGAAGTGTGGTGTTTTCTTTGCGGTACGGACTAAATTATAAATATCATTTAAGGGAGCTTCGGTTTCAAGGAGTTGATAAATATGATTTTCAGTAGGATTTGAAGTTTTCACGGCGGTGAGTCTGAAGATGGCTGTTTTCAGGGTTGTAGCGACATGCAGTCTGGTAAGTTTACCGACGTTTCAGAGGCGATGGTGACCCTGGTGAAGGAGGCAGCAACGACCTCTGAAACGTCGATAAGGTTCTACCAGACTACAACCCACAAGACAGCCATCTTAAGATCTTTAGTGTCAATGTTTTTCTCCTAGTTTACAACACTGTGTGGATCTGTAGGTGGACATCAACGTTTCGGAGGAACTTATTACCTCCATTTTCAGAGATGAAAATGAAGGCAAGACCATACACCTATGTGAATAATTTACAAAGCTAGCTAGTATAATTGCCACTTAGCTCTTTGAAGCAGTATAATTGCACGATTACCCCCTATATCCCGCGACTCGTAGACGTACTTAGAATAAACTCAGAATAAACATTGACTGTGTATATATTAACAATGGATTTCAAAAATGTACTTTTCCTACGTGTGAATGTCAGTAATGTGAGAACTATGTATCTCTCCTAAATGCAAATTTTCCGGGAAATATACTGGGTTTTAACTGACTTAAATGCGTCGTCGGGTTTTTCCTGAAACACATTTATTGCTCATACATTCCCTTAAAACGAAGTAGGGCTGGGAAAAGTTTCTAAAGTTTTTTTTGAGGTCCGATATTGTTGGCCTATTCTAATATAAAGAAGTTTTCCAAAGACATTAAGACATTTAGACAATGATGCAAGGATTCTACCGTAATTACACAAAATGTAAGAAAGTGGACAAACATTCTTGCTTCATGCTGGATTGTGAACGCTTGCTACTAATGTTCGCTTTACGTTTGTTTGCAGACAGCAATATTTTTTAATTTGAATTTTCGGACATCGATAATAACATTGTAGTATTTCGAAATTTTGAGATTCGAAAGACACGGCAATATTTAACCTTTATAGCACATTGGTAACTATTTGAACTACATCATATAATATGCATAACTCTGTATTTTGCCAACACAGTGTATTGGTGTTTCGTATGATTCTTAGCATGAAGAGGAAATATTTTTTTTAACTACATGGTCTTTGTAATGGTTATGGGTTGTGTTTTATTTACGTTACAGACTGAAATTTTAAATAATATTCAGCGTGTACGAAATGGTAAAATTAATTCAAATTTGTTAGATCTTCGAGAAATATTCAACTCTTATTTATAAAATGTTTATTCCCTTTATTGTGGTGTGTGACAACAAATTCGTGATCTTGTGAAATCAATACTCGACTCTCCATTTGACAGCAGTAACTAAGGAGTCCCTTAGATTTAGGTATTTTGTCATTTGGTATCGTAACACGTTATAAAGTTATGTAGACTGTACTTTCTATCACGTAGATCCTTTTTATAATTGTTAAAAATTACGAGTTTGTGGCGCGAATCTTTCGAGATTGCGTGTGCAACTAATTGAATTTGGAATTTATAGAATATTTGGGCACAGACAATTTTTTTTTTGTATAATTGTTGCTATAGTCTTTATTTGGGCGTAATAATTGTAATTAGTGGTTTGATGTGAATGTGCCATTGAAGTGCTTGGCTATTGGTACAGTGGTTTACGTATGAAACCACGTTCAGTGGAATGTGTAGTTATAGTGGTACAATACCGGTTCGAAATCAAACAGTATCCATCAAACTAGTGGTTTAAAAACGAATAACTTTCAAAATTAATTTACTTTTTAAAGGAAAGTAGGCCTAGGCGGTTCTGCGGGGGTGAGGAAATATCGGAGGAGGGAGGAGGTATAGAACATGTGGAGCCCTACCTCTATGCCCCTTTGTATCTTCGTGACAGGTACAAGATAAATGTTATCTTTATTTTGTGAACGGTTAGGCTGCACGTGTGAGTAGGCCTTGATGAAAGGACACATGACCATCGAGACAAGAACATGAACGTGCTTTTCATATAGATCTCCGTCACGGTTAAGTGCCGGCGAAAAGCCGTTGTACTCCCTCTGTAGTTAAACAGTCTGCTGCCATCAGCATGTCACCCCCGAGTTTAATAGTGGCCGAATACCGAATGAATAACCTTTAGTGGAAATATTTATGTACTAATTTTGTCTGCACAGAATCCCGATGCGCTTTCATATGATAAAAATCGAACGTTACGTCTGAGTGGTTACCAGCCTTGCTTCTTGTATTTTAGAGGTCCTGGCTTCAAATTACTTCCTGGAAACTACCTATCCCGACTGAGATTCTATATGGTTTTTCAGGCAAATACCGGGACAATGCCTTAAATTAGAACACGGCCGCTTCTGTCAGTAACCTTTCCGATTTATTGTTCATTAATCATTCTACCATTTGACGCTATTTAGTCTGAGCTACTGACAGCGTTGTTAAAGAAGCCACAAATAAACATACGCCAGAAAAACGTAGGAAGAAAAGTGATTGGTTTTTGAATTCTCATATCATAAGGGATACAGATAGAAAGCGTTTAAAAGAAAGTTGACTTAGGCCTAAAAGTTCTTCCCAGAATTTCTTGTTTGTTTTAAAGTAAGTCTTTGTTAACCTTTTGTTTAAAGAAAGATTCCGACAGAGGAATGTGACGACAGAGGATTAAGCTCACGTGGAAGGCCAACACGGTGTTCGCTTGCATTAGCTGTGAGGCTGCAGGTAGAACAAGTTCCTCGTCACAACTCAACAAGGCGTCATTGAAAGACACCTCACACGGATTTCTTTTTTTTTGCTACTTGTTATCATTCACACGACGAGAGTTAAAAATCTTTTATGTATAAACAATGCGTAAGATTACAGACCTGTAACATTTCGAAATCCGGGATAAATTAATAGTATGATGGCGAGAAAAATGCGTATGATATAAGAAGAAATATTTTTATCTCTCTGAAGACAAATCATTTTGCTTAATCGAAATGTTGTATACAGAGTGATTCCAAGCTCTAATACAACACTTAAAAAGGTTGTTAGAAAAATCATTTGGAACAGAAATGAGAATACAATTTTTTTAGATCAGCAACCGTTTTAGAGTTACGACGTTTTCCTATGTCGATTTTACAGAGGGGAGATGATTTGTTTCAATATAACATGTTAGCTGGTTTCCTTGCTCACAATGAAAGGAATAAGTCAAGAAAATTTTGTCCTTTGTAGCATTTATTTCTGAGCGATTTTCTATTCGTATAGTGTGTATATGTGTGTCAGAGTCTGATAACTGCTCTACAGATAACTGCTTCCGCGAAATCAAAACGCGGAGCCCTCGTTAAACGATCATAAATATAAGGCGACATCAACGTAAAACTGTAACCACTAGGAAACAGAAGCGAATGTTAAAAACGTTTTCTGCTCCAATTTATTTCCCGGACCTTCATAATTATTGTACTATATCTATTAATGATCCTGTATATCCCGTCAGCGTTTTTTATCTGTTACCACTGTGTCCTGACACGGCCTGGTGGTCTTCCAGACCTCGATCCAGTGCATTTCAAGGGGCCGGAATATGAAGTTAAACACTCATGTCGATATTGTATCGAGTTTAAGAACGTGTGGAGCTTTAACTCCATTCCGCCAAGAAATCCCTCACTATTTTTGGAACCCATAGGTGGATACATTATTGGGTTTGTAGTAGCCGCCATTAGACTCTTGTCTGAGTCTGTCGAATTCAGTCTAATCTTATAACCTTTTATTTTAAGATTCAGACTTATTATTCTTTCGTCTTTGGCAAGGTTTCGTAGATTGTCTCTTCTCTCAGATTTTACAATCAGGATGTTGTATACTTGGGCTTTATCATGTCTCCCGAACATGCTGTATGTCCTGCCGATCTCATATTGCTAAATTTAATTAACCTTAATAACGTGTTTAGTGAACAGTTTTGTGTAACGCGTGGAGATCGAGTAGTTTAGGATATTCTGTGATTGAGCGAATGACCATAGGTTGTGGTTGTCCTAAAAAGTGGATCTTATGTCTCCATTTACTGACTACATACGACAGCTCACATTGCGATGTGTCGTCACAAACTTGATACTAATATGAACCGTGGGTTGGGGGAAATTTATAAGGGCCTACTTTACAGAATAAACTTTTAACTATTATAAAAAGTACTGTACTAAACGGCCATAACGAAGAATTATTTACAGATACTTGTAAAATGCAATTTAACCACTTTACCGTCCTGTACCCCGTAAATTTGGCACTAGACTCAGTAGGTATTTCTTGCTAGTAAGTAGTAAATTGATTTCTGTTCCACATATATGAAGACTTTATACGTATTTAGGTTTCATTTACGCTCTGACGTAAGCAAATAACCTCTTATGGTTCCGTCCATCATCACATTGCTGCAAAAATGTCCTCAAACCACGTTTAAAAAGTGGCATTATTATTTTATTTCCTTATCTTTCTTATTACCGTGTTCAGAAGAACACCCTATCCTGCCACATGATTCCAATCTACATCCTCACACACCGTTTATTTAAGATCTATACACTTTTCGTTTCCGCCTATATCTTCGTATTTTGGGACTAAAATTATGTATTTTCCTTTCCCATGTATGCTACATGCCCTGCCTACGTTATTCCCTTGATGATATTTGAAGAAAAGTGTGGCCTACAAATTGCTAAGCTCAACACAGCGACCAGTCTGACAGCTGCCTGGCACTGCATTGCTGGTGACATTAGCACAAGGAGGTGAAACTTCGTTTGGCTCGCAGTGCACTGCGTTCTGCCTCGCGTAAGCAAAGCTTACTTACTCTCTTGTGAGTTGCGCAAATATTTAGTCTACTTAGCACTTGAAGAAAACCGCCAAGTACTATGGCGGTCAGTGACTTTAAGACGACAGGTAAATCACGTGGTCAGATTAATAATACATTCAGCTGTGGGTGTGGGTGTATAAAATCATCTCGTCTCCCGAGTTCTGTCGTTTTTTACATCTGCTAGGCACCTCTGGGATGAGTTCACAATTCTGCGGAGCGCGTATTAAAATTACTGTATATTCGTCCGTCCGTACGATGAAAAAATTCGAAAATGGATAAACCGATTTTGATTAAATTTGATACTGTACATTTTTTACTAACAATTATCGTGCCTTATTAGTTTAATTTAGATCGGACAATTATAATTATCCTTTACGTAAGGGAATGAATATCTTTTTGTGCTTATT
The DNA here is from genome assembly GCF_977971745.1 of Zootermopsis nevadensis. NCBI lineage: Eukaryota > Metazoa > Arthropoda > Insecta > Blattodea > Termopsidae > Zootermopsis > Zootermopsis nevadensis. The sequence continues at coordinate 10,735,076 of NW_028259139.1, read as the reverse complement.
TCGTCATACAGAGAAACATTTTTTGTTGGTAACACAACACGTAATTTTACCGTCGGTATCCTCTCAATTCATTGTTGTGGGGAAAAAAGAACACAAAATGTTTTTCTTTTTCCCTTAATTACTATGTCATTAGAATTTTGATGCGGTAAATAGAAGTAATTAGGCCTAATTTCTCTCTTCTTTTCACCTGGTGATCCAAGTTCCAGTCTCGTACAACTCGGTTAAAACCGTAAGGGAAAATTATTTTTTTCGAAATTCGTTACTTTCATGGGGGAAAATCAGGCCGGGGCTTCTGGCAAGGGAGTAGGTATTATTGAACAAGGCCAAAATGTCATTGACCGAAGACAAATAATGACGTCTCTGGTACTGGCACTCATCGAAATAAAATTTAAGAATTCAGTCCGTACCGCAAAAAAAACACCACTCCGCCATGATGAAGATCATGTGATTAGTATCGTTTAAGGAAATAATCGCTGTCTATTGTGAAAATTGTACTGTACACGTAAATATAAATGTGGAGTTGTTGTTAAAGTAGGTGGTTCATATAGTTACCACTGGGCTTTGAAGGACTGAGTTCCGAAACGTGTCGTAAGCCTATTATACTGCACACGCAGTCTATTATATGCACCTCGGCAGAATGTGATTTTGGATTCCAATTTTTCTTGTAAAACATAAGGTTTATTCGTGACCTCTTTAGAAAGCAGTCGTGCCAACATTTATGGCCTCCCCGGGCAGTGGAACTAGAGCATGCAAGGGTGGGGCGTTCGGCAATTGTCATCTTCCATCTGGTGTAGGTGAACAATGGAGTCGCTGCAAGCAAGTCGGATCATATGGTCGGATTCTCGTCTTATTCCTTCGCACGAAGTGAGTAAATTGAGCAGGTCATATCTTCGTACGGATTTCGGTTACATTTTGTGTTGGAAGATTATAACAAGATTTTTGTGGATAAAAATATTTCGATTTACGTTGTGGGAATTAATTGGATTCGTCTGGCTCTGAATAGGTTTAGTGATTGCTCTTAGTATAAACGTCTTTGGGGTCCCGTGCAACGCGAAATTTTTTTGGGGCTAGCTTAGCAAGTATCAGCTTCTCCGGAAAGAATCTGTCCCTTAGAGTTAGTTTAATAAATGAGCGTCTAGACTCCATATGCATAGATGCAAAGCGCCGAGGACGCATTTGAAGAGCCTTCCTCTACCCCCCACCTGTTTATATGACGCAGAATCAGAATCGACGTGGTTTCCCATTGGTCGATATGTGCAAAACAACTCCTCCCTGAAGCAGAATCCCAGAGAGAGTTTTATCGAGCCGAACGAGGGTTATCCTGGGTTTTGTTGCGGGTTTGTAATCGTTTTCGTTTTATGCCCGTGGCAACCCGTTGCTTTCTCATCGCGATAACAGTGTCTGCCCCCGCCATTAAACAAGGGCTACCAAACACGTAAAGTTTTAGAAGCGATTTATACCTCCTTCAGTTCTTAGTACAGGAACAGAACGTAATTATTTTCCTCTTACCAGAGCTATGGTCACTGTAGATGTCCCAACGCAAATTGATGTTCATTTGACGTTTATTGAGTCTGTTGGTTGCAGACGAGTAACGTCGGGTATCACACCCTCAACTTCTGTGTTTTGTCCTTAACAATCTTTACTGCATTCTATATTTTTGTATAAGACTATACCACTATTTCACATCTTTGCTTCACCTCCTAATTTGTGAATATTTTTCATTGTATTATTTCGTTGAATTTTTTCATTCGTCTTTATATTTACTTATTTTTTTGCAATTTGTTTTTATTTTTATTTGCAACTATCTTTATGATTTTATTTTATGGATCGACATTTGAAAATCTTTTGTCTACAAAATCTCCTCTCTTCAGTTTTTAGCTTTAATATGTGACTATAATATCCTTCCTTTTCGTTACACATAGCAAAAATTTCCTGATCTGTATTCTCCCTTTAATCGCGAAGTACCCATTTTCCACCATTCTGTACATCTTCTAGCCTCTTGGGTACATACTTACATGATAATACCTTCTCACAATTACTCTTTGGTTCATTGTAAAATACAAATAATCGTTTCTCTCTCTCACTTTTCACATAAATTGGTGTTCGACAGATAATGACATTAATGGAAAGACAGATATTTATATTAACATGGAAATTGTAGTTTCCGGCATCTTAACGAATATTGAAACGTTATTAATATAATATAATATAAAGAAAGGCTCATCTTGGCAGGCGATCGTGCATGAAAATATTAAACCATGATAAACCGTTGGGCATCATGTGCCACACGGCGTCATATAGGGAAGTTAAATTTTCACACAAAATAATATTAACTTATTTATTAGCGATTAAACTTCGATCATTCATTTGTAATATAACACACGCATATATTATTAAGGTTTAAAACTTCCCTTGTATGAATTTCTTATCTCTCTCATGCACTGCAATGTCACCCACCAATTCCATATATATTGATGCAGTTAGTCTAAGAGAAATTAGGTGAAGTTTTTAAGCAGTTTTCTCTACTAACTTTTTAATTTTATTACACCAAAATATCCTCTGCACTTTGCGTGAAAGGCGATTACACTGCAGTGAGTTTTAAAGATATAAAACAGAATTTTTATGAATACCGTTAATAAAATCATAGAATAATTAAAAATAAATCTGTGTGTGTGGCCAAACCAAAGCTGTGTGTATATATATTAAAATAATAAGCTGGCTATAAGTGAGTTTAGAACAGTAATGATAACAGTATTAACAGTTAGTTTATTCGTTTTAATTTTACCAGGATTAAATGGAAGGTCGTCCTTATCTGATTTAACTCACAAGTCGATCTTATACGAAACTTCAAACCGTAACTAGAATCACTAGACTTTGTTCACTGTTTGTCTTGGTAGACTCCAACTTCTGTCACAAATTGATTAATTTGATCAAAGGTCGATCGTTGTGACTAACTATGTCCAGTGTGTAAAGAAAAGAGAGAAACGAGGCTCAAATCCCTCGAATATCGGTAGTTCAGACTTTGCATGTTCGACCTTTCTCGTCTTCTTTTGTTGCGTTCTTATCTGGTACTGCCATTGCGTGAGGTATTCATCCATGATTCCCGTATTTGTAACCGTCCTAATAAATTGCTTGAAAATTTTTAAAAATTTAAATATCTGCGAAGAACAATAATTCTGTGTGAAATTTGAGTTTCTCATGGCGGCGAAGATGCCGATGCCCTGGGTTGTGACGCCGTGTTGACTCGTTTGTAAATACCGACGTTTCGGAGAAAAGTTCTGTATCCATCTTTAACGCTTTCTATTCAAGGCGCCCGTGGCCTGTATTCTAACCTACCAAATTTCACACATTTTTTGAGTCATTTGTCGTTTCAGTCACCCACAAGTCTCACGCGCCGACCTCATGTTCCTTACGCCTAATTCATGTCGATAGCATCATGCCAGAAGGGCGTATCGGCAAAATGGTTGATTTACAAAGTGCATTATTAGTGTACATGCTCCCAAATAGAACTGGCTGTGTCTCTGCGTAAATCAGCGTTAGCATTACGCCCTTATCACTTTATGTTCCAATACCAAATATGTCATATTATGAAAATATGTTAATACTCCCTCCTGGTGTGATGCCCTCAATGTGGTTGTTGATTTGTTAATATTTTGGGAAGTTAGTCTGCATTTCTTGTTTTTCACTCGTTGTCTAACTGCACGGACACATCAAACACTGAAGTCTAGTTCTAAGGCCTTGTAATATTCAGGACATATTTGTTGCAAACGACTTATCCAGTATAAATCCCAAAATTATGATGATTCAGATTTGTAAAAGTAGTTTTATGTGGGGGTAAAAAAAAAATAATTCGTGGTTGAACGGAAATAACGCTAACCTTAAAGAACTAAGATATTTCACTGTATTTAAATTCGCGAAAGTTATTAATTTGTTTTTTTTTAAAAAGTTTACATTTCTTGTACATCAGCAGCTGCTATTCTACGTGGCACTGTCCTTAATATAGGCTGTATTTAAAGTCCTATTACAACAACACTTTATCGCTGACTGCCGATAAGAGGAAGTCACGCTAGTGTTAAACTGATGGTTTACGAGCGACTCCATGCAATAGGGATGTCCCACGTAAGACCTGGTATTGCCATAAAGAAACGATAATTTTAATCCATCGTGAACGATAAAAGACTGTTAACCTTGTTCATTTCACTGTTTTTATGGCTTTATTATAATATTAACAGAAATGTATTACAAATATGTCTTAAAACATTTCCTTTTAGGCGTATAGTGTCCCTGTAAGAATCGCATGAAAGAAACCTTTTAAGATTTTGTGTGCTTTATTTACGTGAAGTACATGGAATGAACACGTATGGAATGGTGATGGCTGTCCGTCTGTCCGAATGTTTTGTATACAAAACTATTCAAATTTTTTTTTATTTGCTGTTGGTCTATAGGCTACTAATGCTGTGAGACTAACTTATGTTTGCCCCCCATGTTGATCCAATATAAGCCTAATTTAACATGAAAATTTTCTATTTATTTGTGTTTATTTACGTTACTACAGGCAACAAACAAGTGCATGGTCAGAAATACTAAGTGCGTTTTGATCTATATAGAGTAATGAATATTCAAAACTCTTAAAAGGCAGTGTTTTCTTGGCCAACTAAGCAGCTCTCAGCTTCATAAGAACTGATCCATGGAATTAGTAGTTGTGTGAGGCAAAATATTGACACTTCGCTCAAGTACAGATCAGTTATGTGTACATAACATTTTGGCTTATGTTTTATTCTAATTCCTACAGTTTATTATTATTATTATTGTAATATATGGTTTTATGCCTGTTTAAGATAGACATTAAGGTATGTAAACGTTCTTCAAAATGAAATTGGGACGATGGAAATCTAACATGTCAAACGTGGGTCACAACAAATATCTGGATCTCACTTTAATTGCAATACCATGTGGCATATTGATAGGTTATTTAGAACAAAACAATCCCCCAAACTTTCTCGCGAAACAATTCCAGGTATGATTCGACTAACGGTGTTCCCTCGATGTGTTAGGGTTTATGGTTAGTAACACACGCCAGTCTTAATATCTTTAGCCGCAAAATTTCACTGCACGGTTCTATAACGTGATAGGTATTTGGACGATAATGGGTGGATACTTTCAGTAACATACCCTAACCGCTTTCTCTGGTGTTATGACTTCAGTTTGTGTGAAAACACTATGGCATGATAAATATTCCAAACAAAGTTATTTAATCAAATTATTTTAGAAAGTATGTAACTGACATTCCTTTTAACTTACGGTCGCCTTAGTTCATTCTATTTTCAAAATTTTCCCTACCCGATAAGGGGTGGATTGATTTTCTAAATGTTTGTGACAGTGGCTGATTCATTACACCCAAAATTCTTTCATAATTTTTCATTATCTGAGGCACAATCATAGGAATCATAAATACGCCAATTGCTTGTAACACTTTACCGTAACCGGTCTAGAACATAAGAAGGATTGGAAAGGAGCAGATTCCCTTTGAGGCATATCTACATCGAAATTCCAATGGTGTTCGTCACGCCCTTTCAGGGACGATGACGTGAGCAGGGTGACCAGTGAGACGACAAATACAATAGTGGTATCAAATGAAAGCACGGTTATTGTTGCAACAATGCGACCCTTCAGTGATCTCGGGTTACATTGTTGCAACACTGTGCTCCAAGAAACAAGAAATGCCTGAAGACGCTCAGACAAACAGACTTCGATGAGCCCATAAGGCGTTCTTCGCCCACGCTAAAGCATGAAGAACACTAAAACAACTACGTAACTCTGACTTTCGGGGATTGACGTCGAGAGTGATTTACCCTGAAGATGGCAACTGCAGTGTTTGCCGAAACATTCGACAAGGCTCACCTCCGAACGCCTAAGCCACGCATTGAACCCCAGCAACCGAAATCTAAGGACAACTGTTGGTGGTTACAGTCTAAATTTTGACCCACGTCGGCTGGTGACTTGAGAGACCTCGACGATGTCTGTCCGCCAAAACGGATGAACTGGAGCCCAGAAGTCGCCGGCTGTACAAGTGTAGAAGCGTTTTAATTGTCATCCTTGTTTGTGCCATACTGAAATCGGGCCCTTACACCCAAATGTCTGCAGTTAAAACGACCCTCGTGGTTGATCTTTGGAATACAAGAAAAATGACTTTTTCCTTGCATGGCTCCTACAGTGACGGGTGCTTTGGAGGGACGGGCGGGTTGACGATACAGGACGTGAATCCTCGACTAGGGGTGAACAGATTCTTCGGTCGTGCAATTTGTTAAGAGGAGACAGTTTAAGATTTTGTATCCTGTAAATTACATTCTGCTCTCAGTTATACAGAACGCTGTTTGTTTAATGTAATTTAGGCCTGCTGTAATGACACATAGGTCTACAAGAAGAAATCTATTACGATTTGAGGTTCTCACGGTGGTGAGTTCGAAGATGGCTGTCTTTTCACCGTGTATTTATTTATTTATAATTTATTTAACGACGACTTTTCAGTAGCTTAGACTTCGTATCGTCGAATGAGAGGATGATAGTGAATAACGAACTGGCAGTGAAGTGGAAGAAAGCGGTCGTGGCTTATTTTAAAGTACTATCCCGACATTTGCCTGAGGGGGATAAGAAAAACCACGAAAACGTCAATCAGGATAGTGAGTCTCCGGGCTGAGATTTAAACCCGGGACCTCCCGAATTTCCCTGATGTTGGATTTAGGAAAAATGTGACACGTTTGTTAACTTCTACCAGACTACATAATGCAACAACCCAGAAGACAGCCAAGATACCATCCTTTTCAAAGAACATACTGCCTCCACCTATTGGGATTGTGTTTTTAGTTGCAAATTCATCTGTAATATGTTAACGGAGTGAACTCGGCGTTGTGACGCTGCGTTGATACAGCCGGTCAGTCTTATTCTCTGTTGGAGTGGGTAGGAAATCAGAGGCGAACATGTGTTGTTTGACTCTCTCCCAGGAAAATTAGAACACCCTTATCTTCCATTTCAGGCAGAGGGCTCTCTTCCATGCGGTTCAGCCTTTCCCAGCTCAAGGCCGCTGATAGTGTCACTTGGGAGACCAACATTTTCACTTCCGATAAACGTACATATATTTCTAATAAAATCTTCTCGTTAATAGGACCAAGACTGCTTAATATATGTTACAAAATGTACATTTACTTGAGGTTTTGAACTACCCCCTTCGTGAAATGAAATCCCATGAACTACCAGACTACACGACAACCCAGAAGACAGCCATATTCTTTCTCGCCGCCGTGAGAACCAGAAATGTAAAAGCATTGGCCCGTTTTCCAGCCTTGATATTCATCAAGGAATATTCTTTCGGGCTCCATAAAATATTCTGCGACTGTACCATTGCCCTTCTGTCCCGAGTGGTACCCGCTAACACCCTCTCGATGCTTCCCTCCGCCTCCCGCCCCCGAACCCCGGAAAGCTCGTCTTTAAATATTTTCTTGGAAACGAGGCAAAAATGGGAGAGGCCAAATGACCATTCTGGTCGCAGAAATGACAACGTCGCTTCGGCGGCTACAGTAGGTCAGTTCTCAAAGGGAAGGACAATGGTAACCCTATGAGGTTGCGGACCTTGGGCGATATTCTCAAGGTTATGTGTTTGTGAATCTGCAGTGGGGCTGTTAAAAATAACCAGGGCTACCAATCCATTAACTCTCTTCGCCTTCGCCTGTTCCGTTAAATGTGTTACGAATTCATGATATCAATCTTTTTTGAAGTTGAAGCTCGTTTAAACAATATTTAAGAATTCGCAAATAAAACGCACTTCCCAATTTCAAAGATCAACCGGGTAGTGCTATTTTAGGAGATAATCGCTGCTTGCTGTCTTTGATTTTTGTTCAAAGATGGTCGTTCTTGCTGTATCAAGTCACGTTTTCTACCCGGGAGATGAACGCGATTCGTCCCTCAAAAATGTTGGTAACCACCTGCACTGCGTCACATTTTCAATGACCACAGGACCTGGACAGGTCACGGATTTTGTCTTTTGCCTTTGGAAAGAAGTCGTTTGGCAAATAGCCAATTTTTTTTACTGTTGTACCTAAATTATCTCCTGTAGTATAAGAGACCTTAGTTTCACAGCTTTAAGATCTCCTTGGAAAAACAGAAAATATGATCTGATCGTTTCTATTTGACAGCTAATAAAGTTAACTTTGCCATAAAATGTAGCCTTATGTCTTCGTTGTCTATTAATTTTATTTGTGCTTTTTATTTATTTCCTAGAACTAATACTTTTGCACATAAAACGTTGAAACATTTGAAATATCACAGAAATTAGTGTCGACAAGTAACTTTTCTTTTTTCCGCGTCTCTTAAACTTTTATGTTCAAAGTACCCGCTGTTAAAACATCCGCTCTTTTATAATATGAATTGTGGAATATTTGCATAGTAGCCTGATTTTGTCAGATATAGTCCATTTAAAAGGAAAAAGTTTGTGTTACTGTAGAAATCGCATTGGAGTGGTAGCACTGCTGCTTTGTATCTGCTTGTCCCAAGTAGACTGGAGATTCGGTAGTTCTGTTGGTTGTACTCAGTAACTTTTAAAATAGTTTTATATAACATGCCTTTTCTCACTCGGTTCTATATTACCCAACAAATTCACTAGGCGTTATTAAAAAGGCAAACACTAAATGGAGCACCTTATACCTCCAATTTATAGATAATAACTGCTTTTATAAACATTTGCTCAGTTACAAGATGTGAGATTAACCATTCAAATTATTTCCATTGAAATTGCTTATCTTCCAAAGCACAAAAAGTAAAGCAATGTCGTGCCTGGTGCCTTAAAGACGTATGAAGGAGTGGAGACATGGCTCTACTCATGTTCAGTATCATTCAGGGTAGTCTACCTTCCTTGTGTCTACTAGCTGACAAACATCCTTCGTTCTCATGCAGTTATAACCTGATTCACTTTTTAAAATTAGTTTTTGTTTTACAGGGTTGTAACAATTTAACCGGCATGACAATACCTCGCGAATCTCATCGTATGGCTTAAGGTGATCTGCCCAATGTCTCTTTTGTGAGTCATGGCAGTGAGACAGCGCAGGCAAGTGGGATCAAGGCGACAATGAAGTACTTCTTCATGCACATGTGATAGTCTCGTTTTATCTTCATTGTTTCTTCAATTTCTTTTTCCCTGCCTTCAGTATTTTCCCGCGTTCTTTCTCGTGTTTATTTTTATCATTTTCCTTTCTCTCCCGTCCTTATTTCTTTCTTTTCCTTATTTGCTTTCTTATCCGTCTTTTATATTATTTTTAGCTTGTTCTATTTAATTCTTATTTCGTCTTACTTTCTCCGTCTCTGTAATTGTTTGTTGTGTATCTCGCCCCATTCTCTTTGCTCCTTTCTCTACCCAGCTGTATTTCCTTTTCCTAACTTTATTTATTTCTTCGTTTACGTCTTTTTCTAGTTTTGTCTTTTTCCATTATTTCTCCTTTATTCGTTATTCCTTATTGTAACTTCGTTATTCTGCTTCCTATTATCTTTCCGTGTTTGTGTCTTTCTTGTGGTAATGTTTTCTGGGGCTCCCACTGTGTTTTAAATTCTCTTGGTGTTGTCCCGGATATTAGACCGAATGTTTTTGGACGCTGGGAGTTTTCGCATTCTTCCACGCATCGGTCTGACTTTCCCTTTCTCAGTGCTACTGTACCTGTGCTATGCAGGAGCTACCGCTGAGAGTGACGTGCGACGATAATGACCTGCAGGCAGGCCTGAGCGACCGCTTGTTCACACATGTGAACTGCTTGTTATCGGGAACGTCGCAGCCTAGACCTTTCGTGCGCATTGCGTCTACTAGAGGTACCATCTTATGCTCGTTTCAACTCGAAATTAAATGTGCAACTGGAATAGTTGAGGAAAGTTTAAATGCAGACGAGGAAGTTCTAGAACTGATGAGCCCTCTTTACACTAACGCACAAGTGTTCAATATGTCCATGGTTATTACCTGGTGGGAGTAAATAATTAAGTAAATATTTTACGTTCCTGTATTCGCAAGTAATTAGATAAGCTCAAAATGTATTCACTTGTTCATGTTAAATAGTCGTTAAAATTGTCAGAAATTCTTTTATAATTTTTCTAAAAAAAATCTCCAGTATCAAATGTTATTAAAATAGGTTTATCCGTTCTCGAGTTTTCATGGGTGCTCTGTAAGACGTCAACTCTCTTCGTCACATTAACCGCGCGCGAACAAACACCTTACTGATTCCCGCCACATGGACATCTATAGGACTGACATCTACAAAATGCGGTGTAGCAAATCGACCACGAGTTTGTACGATTTAAATTGGACGATTATCGACCAATTTTTGTGTTTGTGTGTGGGCTAATCTCAATTTGATACAGTTACTGTCAGAACAGACTCAGTTCTTAAATATTCTTTAGACGAGGTTCGACTTCAAAGGGTTGAATTGTAAGGCTACGTTTAACATCCATACAGAAGATTAAGTCAAATTATGGTTGTTTCTATTTTAGCTTTCGCTTTTTCATAAGGGAGACTGAAAGACGAAAGATTCTGAACTGAGCGCGGAAGGCTTAAAACACAGATAAAATTATATGTTATTTAAAGGTTTCCATAAAAATATCGTTTTATGTTTTGCCGACAGTGCAGAATACGAATGAGCATAGTAGGCAGGCCCGTGGCAACGAGCATAAATGGGAAATGGTCGGTCGAATTCTCCAGTGCGTCGTGTAAAATTTTGCCAGCGCACATTAATGCAGCGACTGCAGGCAACTTTAGTCCCTCTCAGAGGATAGACCGTGTGGGGGGAGGGGCGGTAAACATGGAAAGAGGAGGGTTTTAATACTAATTAAATTTCGGACTTAATTTCCGCCGAATTCTTGGAGCTCGGTCATAAAAGTTTGAAATGGGTTGGAAGGAATTGGTAGAAAGAGGTATGCTTGCAATTTGATTGGCTGTTTTTGGAGTTGATGGTATAATATGCATTCAGTTTAGTGCCTCGTGGCTATATTTTTATGAAGGCTTAGAACCTCTGTGTAGCGCGTGGAGGCCATATTTTTGTGTTTCACAGAAGGCGGGTGTATGGATTACATAAAACGTACACACCAATATTAATCTAATATACCTGGGTGTGTACACCTGAAGGCCTTTTGGTGCCGAGACTCATAAACCTGAAATATGTAACTTACAAGAAAATTCGGCCTTTAAGATATTGCAGTATATAATAAAGACTGAGTTGAGAGGCTAAGTGTTGACCCGTAATTGCATGAAACTTATATGCATTTTACATCTGACGAATGTACGCTTATTATTAATCTTGAATAAACCATGTGAAAGTTTTTAAGACACTTAGTTACCAAATAGTTTTTAAGTTTTTAGTTTCGCCTTCTGTTCTTATCTAATTAGGTAGTCTATGATTCTTCTATTATGGTTTTTAGGGTTTCTGTCAAAGAAATCTGCAACATTTTATTCATTTAAACAAGTTCAGGATAGCAGGACTAATGTTAATCAGTTTTAGAATAAAAATAATGAAAATAATGAAAATAATGAAACTTAAACCTGTAAATAATTGAAATAGCAATAAATCAATTCAAATGATTCATAATAATAATAACAATAACCTGATAATTTAATCTTCTGATAATTAAGTTATGAGAATTAATTGCGTATCTCAGTGTTGTAATCTTGTTGTATGTGGTTTGTTTGACCCCTTGAAGTCGAAGCTCGTCTAAATTGTATTTAAGAATTTTGCCAGTTTAGCAAGGAAACACCATACGTCAACATTACAAAGAACAACTGGTTAACGCTGTTTAGGGAAGTAATCGCTGTGTACTGTGAAAATCATAAGAAATCCATAAATACACTATGGGATCAAAATGCACAGTGATGATTCTTAAAGCAGGTATTTGATGTAGTTGACATTGGTCTCGAAAAGTATAACATTTGACCAGATCTTGTCCATCGACAGGTCCATGTTATTTTGGAATCTTTTTTCTGTGGTCAAATAATCGTCAATTTGTTTCATTATCCAGATTTAAAAGTAATTTAAGAATGTTGGAATAGCTAAAATGTTTCATAATTTTAATCGAAACTGTGTTTGATTACTGGCTAATGATTCATAAGAGATCTGTGTAATCTATTTTTTAAGCAGTCGGCGTTAAGCTATCATAGAGTAAGTAGGAGACGATAACTAATTTGGTCCAAAATGCTTTGTTTACTTGTAACTCTTCCCTACGAAGCCGTATGCAAATGTTTGGAAGAGAGGGCGCTAGTTTGTTAAGTTGTCCAAAATACAAATGTACAAACAGCCCTGTGTTCTGCAGTTGCGTGTTGCATATTGCCTTGTATAACTTCCTGGCAATTTTGCATTGCTGTTTCAAAGCAGGAAATGTGCAGAAAGAACTCATAATGTAATAACTAACTTTATTATATTGTCATATTAAAGTATATTGAAATGTCACAGTAAATTTTATTTTAAACAATTTTAATGTCAAGCAACAGAACAGTTCTACCTTGGCAGAAGACTTGCTATTGTTAAAATTATGAATAGTTTGTTGTAATGGAAATTGCTAGGTTGTTCTTGAGAATAATTAATTGCATTTGAATATACTCATTCTAATGTATAATTTATAAACAATTAACGCAACCATCACTGATTAGAACTCTTTATAGGAAATAAAATGTTACTATTAAAATATTAATTGGTGATTGCTTTTTAAGGAAATACTCGCTTTTTGAGAATTATATAAAATCCATAAACAGTCCTTGTTAGCAAAACGCAGAATTACTGATTATAAAATTATGTGGTATGTATAGTTACCACTAATATACTAGAGGTGTTGAAATCACAAGACGAGAGTATTACACGGAGATACTGATATTTTGACCACATTACGTATCACATTTATTTCGTTTCAAACTGACATCGTATAATTTTACATTCTTTTTTCAAAGACGGTACTTAATTACACTTTTAAGGAAGTTCAGTGACAGGAAATTAGCCACTTGTTACAGATAATTTCTGCCAATAAATGTACACACATTTCACTTTCAGCTGCCACATATCAAGTTTTTCCTGCTTTGTTTTTACACGACCTAGATAGGTAAGACCTGTTCATTTAATTGTAATGAATACGGCGAAGTAAATATTTTCTTCTTCAGCTATCACTGATTAGACACTCAGTACTGTACTGATACGCAATTAATTCCGTCACAAAGAAATCATTATATCTGGTAAGGCTCCTTGTTAGGGGTATTGACCTAACCACTAGTATACGACATTCGTGCATTGAGCTGATCCAGACCTCACGGTCACAATAAATAATGCAGAAATGAACTTCTCTGTTACCAAATGCAGCGTTAGTCCACCGTTCGATTAACCATATGAAGCCCAAATTTCATCTAAATAATATTTAAGAATTCAGCCCGTACCGCGAAGAAAACACAACTGTTCACCATTACGAAGATCAACTGCATAATGCTGTTTAAGGAAATAACATCTGTTTATTTTGTGAAGATCATAAGAAGCCCTTGAACGCACCCTGTGGACAAAATGTAAAGCTGTTGATCGTGAACACATGTGGTACATATAGTTAATACTGGAATATAAAATATTAAACGCCTAGACTATAATATTAGCCGTATTCTAGCCAAATTGCGTGTAGCTAATGGTCGAGTATCAAATAGTATATAGATTATAAAAAATAAATAGCTTGCCGGCAAACTGAGGTTATTCCAGAGTGCTTCTTTACAAGCTGGTAGTCACTCAACCAGTCAAATTTCCCTCCGATTACGTAACCCGACTGTTCATTACCGTTATTTCGTTTCAGCCAGAAAAAATTTGGTTTTCTTTGGCAGATTGAAATATGTCGGTCACAAATACGAAAACCATGATATTAGAGTGACGTGGTGTGTCCACTTGTGGTTGAACACAAGTCGAACAAACGTGAAATGATCGTGTTCTGTTGTGCAAGGATGTGAAACAATTCTATAAAGCAACAAACGCTTCAAGAACACGTGTCAGACACTGTCACCCAGACCACATTCAACAAAACTCGGTTTCTAGACGTACTTGTAGGTTTTCCACAGATTAAATTTTTAACTGCAAAATTTAATTTCTCTTGTGATCGTCTATAAAAGTCGTGATTAGTTTCGTTTTATTGGCAAAATTTTGCTGTACGTACGGAATTCTTAAATATTAAGATGAGCTTTGACAACAAATGACTAAACCGTTTGTAACCAGATTTAATTAATCGTATTTTGTCAATCGAAATTTTAATTCAGTCAGAGTCGACAGTGTAATGCTTGAGTTTCTTTTGTAGAATTATGTTCCGTACAAATTACTGTGGACTTTTTTTTTTAAATTTACGACAGGTTCCATGCCCCTTGCGTGGACGGATATTAAACTTGGTCTGAGTTTCGTCATAATTTCGTAACAATAATTTCGGAGTTGTCAACAATATCCTGTTATTTGCGAGTGCCATTTGGGCTTACTTTGGTTACATCATAATAATACTAATAGTGTGGTAATCAATATAATAATGACAATAAAATAATGTTATTGTGATTTTGATGCTAATGATGCTTCTGGTGAATTTCTTCGTAGTTTTGTAGAAGGAAGGCGTATAATGTCTAAATATTTCCACCTCTTTTTTTCTCTCTGTTCATTCTTCTCCAGCAACAAAGATTATTACCTTTACGTAAGATAAAATATTTGATGTTATGCAAATTATTCTGATTTATTTCTTATTTCCCTTAGTGTTGTTCAATGATGATCAACATATACAGATTTCCTTCTTGTCTCGTACTGTAAAACAACCTCAAAACAGTTCTGTGGATGATTTATTAAAAAAACGTAGCTCCTGGGGAATATAATTATTATACTTATTTCAAAACTGCTTACCTCTACAACACAATATTCCCGAAGGAAAATAACTTTTGTTTTGGCTGTTGCTAATATTGTTTAGTCTTTTTAGTTATTGGATCAAATTATTTTTGCCAGAAATCTGTTATAGGTTTAATTTTAATTCCTGTTCAAATTGTATTCATCTTAAAAGTTTTATCCCTGCAGCGCTTAATTTCTATCTTATTTATCTGCTAAAAGGAATTTCCTTATTATGTATTTGACGACGTTTTTTAAGTAGTTCAGACTATACCGTCGAGAATTTTCTTATTGATGAGTCTGCGTGTATCATCACTGTCATCAAGTTCATTTATCATCTGAGTAAAGTTTGCTTAAGGAATTATTTTTACCGTAGCTACAATTTGAAAATATAAATAATGAAAGTCATAGTATAATAGAATAAATTTCTGTGTTTCCTTGTTCACTTCCTGATTGACCAATCTCAGACGATAGACTTTGCTATTTATCTTTCACCTTATAATATTTCCCCTTTTCGTTTACTTATCTAATTGCCGTATGATTCATCTTTATTTTTGTGTTACAGGTAAGTTTCGAAACCCAATTTGTTGGATTCATATATTCTGTTCATCCAGAAGTCATACAGCGTTGCCATGTAAGTACTGATGTCATATTCAACTTCAAACTCAGTCGTTTTACCTCGATTGGATGCTTAAAATTCTCATTTTCTTTTTACATTTTAAGGACAAGATTTCTTATATCCCCAAACAATAAATCCAGTTTTTTCCCCCTCAGAAAATGGTCTCTCGGTCAGGTACCTAAACGCTAACAAAATTCCTCCTCCGTTGGGAATAATTTGTGATTTTATTGTTATCTCACGAACTTTGACCATAAAAATGCCTATGTTTCCCACTATTTTTCTGATACAATTTTGTCTGGATTTCCCTGTTTTCTTGAATAGTGGGAATTACCTCGGAGAATTTTTCGTCTGGGGGTATTCCATTTCTTAACCACAAAATTATTGGGGGGTGGGGGTGGGGAGAGGTTACAAATGCTCTAGGGTTAAATAAAGCATACTACTCAAAAATGTAATTACTTTTAGATATTAAGTAAGCTAATACTGGATACATTATTTTTACACACTGACATTTATTCTCAAGTACGAAATGAATCCATCTCACAAGGGCCAGTGCTTTTATGTTAAGTACACACTTCAGAGCGTAGCATTGAGAAGCTGATCACGAATTAAAACTGTCACGAATTGAAAATATATTATTTGTTGTCCCGGTTTTTCTTGAATTTTAAATATAGAAATTATGAAGCCCGAATATTAAGAATGAGACAGACATTTTTGTCCTGAATTTTCGGACACAAAGACTTGCTTATGCCTGAGTGTCACTGATTAGGAAACAGGGTATTTTGAGGCATGTACTGAAGTATTACACTGGTATTATTATCGGACCTAAAAGTAGATCTGAGTCAGTGATTCTCAATTAATCTTTGACAAGTGAATAGTTCGTTTCTGGACTGCAGAAAGAATTTTGTGTCGTTGTGAGTAAGGTAGGAGTGAATGTTGTTTATTCTGTGTTTGTGAATAGAAAAGTGACCTCATTGGCCCTGCAGTTAGGCTTAGTTTTATTGTATGTACATGTCTTGTTTGATTAATGTAGGAATGAAGTACTTCTTTCTGACCTTCGTCCGGTATAATTTAAACATAGTTTGTTAATATTTGGTGAAGCGTGTAATCTCTGTGATTTGTTGAAATGGTTCAGAAATACGATCTAAAGTTTATAGTAGATATTATTTATCGATCAGTCTAAAAGGCTTTCGACAAAGCTGTGTTATGAAACTGAAGCATGTATTTGAAAATCTTTCTTATGATAAGTTTCGGAAGCTTGTTTTGCTTCCGTTATCAGGTGAGAAACATAAACAGTTGTGTTCATTTGGAAGATTTACTCTCAGTCCCTAGATCGAGACTGAAATTAACTGTTTCTTATGAACTCAAATGATTAGTTTGCGTACCTGGTAACAGAAGGATAAGATACTTTAGCCTAGTTGTTCGTCAATGTATCGATGCATTGTGTTCACATTCCAGTATTAAATAATTAAGCTTTTTCTTGCAATGGGACGAACCTGGACGTCGGATTAGTGTAACCCGATATGCTGCTTATTGCATGGCAATATTCGCGAAAAAATATCAGGCAAGTGTCGTCCTTGAAGTTAATTCTGTACTTCATGTTAACCATTGACTTTTGAAAGTAGCCTATGATTAGTTGGATGACCTCTCTTTTCGTGTTTATGAATTCATCGCTGTGAAATTCCAAATATCAACGAATTTTCTGGAAGTTCCCATTGTCTATTAACGCACAATGAATGTTACAGTGGGAATGATCCTGGGAAAGAAGTAGTAGTAGTGAACTCATGCAGATTTAGACAGGAGATTCCTTGTTCTAAAATAAACAATTCTCCTTAGGTAATAATTCTACCTGCTCGTCGCGATGGTTCACTAAATGATTTCGAGTTCCTGTGTTAATTGATATTTGCATGTGCAGCTGCTGTGGTATGCATGGAAGCACTTCAATTTCATTATTTTAATTAGAACTTGCGGAAGCTTCAGGCTGATACTTAAGTCCATTGTACGTATATCTCGTCTCTGTTCATTTACCTCTTCTTCTGTACGGATGCGAAACTTGGTCTCTTACATTTAGGAAAAAACGCAATTTTAGCTTCGGATTCGAGGTTCTCACGTCTCTGAACATGTCGATGTATTTATTCTGGATTTTAACGCTGTGTAAACATGTGGGTAGGAACCATCTTCAGCCCTGGAGATGGAGCCATTTTGGGTAGAAATCATCTTGAACCCTGGAGATTGTGCCACTGTGTTATTTCAAAACATTCATTTATGTCTATAAGCCTACAATGCTTTACAACTCTGAAGACCAACATCGACTCTTCGACCTGTAGACTGAGAGTATGTTACTTGAAACTGGACTGCCTTTTATAACCTATTTATAACAAGTGTCCCAAAAGTCACGCAACTAAAAGTTGAATGTCATGCCTATTATACGTATTAAGGCTATAATTACATAATTACAACGTATGCTGAAAGTGTCCCCCAACCTACTGCAGACATAACTCAACCCGTTTAAAACATTCGTAGAAACTTTGTTAAGAGCGGCACCTTCGATTAAGAAGTTGGAAAATGGCCGACTTACTTGTTTCAGAAACATTACAAAAGTCCAATTGACATACCTGCTCAACTGCTTCGATATGAAACTGCATTCAAGATTAATGTTGAACAGTTTACACTCTACATTTTTGGAAACGAAATTTTGTTTGTCACACAAACAATTGATTCAAAGAGCAACGAACACGAAGTCACTACTTCGAACAACCGACTTTTTCGAGTGATTCAAGTTCAGTGTTGACACTGGATAACGCAATTTTAAATTTACTTATCGCATTAACGAAATATTTATCTTTAAACTTCGGTTTGTATGACTTTTGAGACATCGTATTGCATTAGACACTTTTGAAATCGTGATATAAGCAGACATTGTTGCATGTTCACACTTGTTTCTGTGCAGAGTGTACACTGCGTTGAAAAGTTCGAGGTATTGTTTATTATATAAATTGCAATGCATTATGGGCTGATTCTGCGTACTGTGAGAACTGAGGAATGGGACTCAGGATACTAATTGATGCTAAAGCGATAAATGAATTTGCACGCCACTGTCAATACTGAATACATGACGACACACTTATTAAAACTTACAAAGGAGCTTTGATTTCTGAGAATAAAATCTTAAAACTCTAGACTTGTATTATGTCCCGCTGACATTGCTTCAAACATGACAGCCAAGGGAAATGTGTTTTTCTCTCTGAGTTTCATACTGTTAATCTGTTTCTTTTCATGTCTCCTTTTTCTTCTACCCTCCTTAGTATCTTCTTTTCGCAATTTTGGTTTCTTCCGTTTCTCCGTTAATTCTTATAAGTTATTATTTTTCTTTGTCTGTCTAGTGTTGTATTTATTTGTTCTTAATTTCTGTGTTCCGCGTCTTTCTTTCTTGCATTGATTATCGTTGTTTGTATCTGTTTTAATTTGTATTTATTTCTCTATCTCTCTCCTTCCTTTCTTAATCCATTATTATTTTTTTATTCTTCGTCATTTCCAGTTTGTTTTTCGTCATGATTAATTAAGATTTCTTGGAAAGTATTCTTGTATTTATATATTAACCATTTTCCCAACAGCATTTTTACACATAATGGGAGACAAGTCACGTACTACCGTTCAAAATTAGACATTAGACATACAATATCTTGTATTATGTATCCAGAGTAAGGCTAATGTAATGGGGGCTCCAGAGAAGGCGTTCGAGCATCTGGACATGACATCTTAATCGTTAGATTTAAACGTAGGGTGGATAGTAGTATCAAAATTAATTTTATATGAAACGTTTTTGAGGGCGTGGATTGGATTAATCTGGATGGGGATAGGAACCGGTGACGAGCTTTTGTGAACACGGTGATAGAACCTTAAAAGTTGTGTAATTTCTTGAATATCTGAACATAATGTTAGTTTCCAAGGTGTTTCTCCATGGCTGGAACTGATTAAGTATATAAATTAACGTTGGAGATAACAAGGCTTTCAGTCGTTTCACGTCGTAAAAGTGAAGGTCACAGTGTGGCGCATGTTTTGTCGGCCACCAGCTGCTAGTAGGTGTACGTTACCCAGGACTTTAGCCGAACTTCATAAAATTACGCATAGTCGATCCACGTGTCTGTTGTACGAAATTTTAAACGGATTTGAACTAAATTAATATTGAGAGCGAACACTAGAACGTACGTTAATGGGAACCCGTGATAACTTTTGAGACAAAACGTAGATTGGCAGTCACTTGTTTAATGGGTGTCCAGAGTTGTTTGTCATTGTGCCACATTTCTCAAATTTTCTCCTTCACTTACTAAGATGACAGGCGAAAGACCGAAAATACATTAAATAAAGACCATCTAAATCATGTGCTTTCTGTTACATTCTTACGTTCTAACTTCCATCGTGCGGAGTCCTTATTGAGAAGCTAATAGTCACTCAACTAGTAAGAAAATTTATCTTCCTATATGGTACCCGAAGTTCAGTTGCAGTATTTATCACTCATTGGTTTCTTTCCTGAGTCAAATTAATCCAATTCACACACTGTTTTCTTCGATTCGTTTTAATATTATTCTTGTATTTATGCTCACATCTTTCAGTGATCTCTTCCCTTCAGGTTTCCCGGCCAGACGTTTTTACGCAGTTCACATCCTTTCCATGAATGCTACATTTACAGCCCATCTCATCCTCTTTGACTTAATAATTCTAATAACATATAGGGATGAACAGAGCTTATGAAGCCCTTCATTGTTAATGAGATTTTGACTTGTTACTACGGTTTCTCAATATCTTAATCTGCCTCATTTTTAAATGATTTATTAACTTCATTTATGTGATAATTTGTCCCAAAGTCCAGTGCAAATTACTCGGGTTTCTGTTCGATTACCTCCAGATCAGCGTTCTTGCTTGCATGTAATGAGTTTCTGTGGTTTTGTTTATGATATTTATAGTTTCACCCAATAAATTGACGTCATCAGTATAGACCAGATGCTGATTGGCCTATTCAGTTTCTTCATCTCTGTTATCATGGGCCAGCCTAATGTATACTTCAAATACACTTTATAAAGAAATGACGTTAAAGCATCTCCTTTACTGCAGCTGTGTTAAACACATTTTAATTAACGTAAAAGTTTCTATGCATTTACCGAATTCAGTGAGAATATTGTAGGATGCTTCTGTTCTAATTGAAAGCTGTTTTATAAGTCTATAAATAGCTGAGTTACTGCCCTATTGTAATGGTTTTTAATTTAGACGGTTTGCAATACTAACAAAGGTTTCTGAAATGTATTTTCACTTATTTGAAGAAATGTATTGTTAGACTTCAACAAAGGGTTAACTGATCCATCATTACTGAATTTTTAAAGTTGAAAAGGATTGTCAAATTAACGAGCACGCGGTTTGAGAAGGGTGTTTCTGTTGAGTCCCGTTAAATATAATTTCTCCTTCTCCACCCCTGCTACCAGCCACCCACTGCAGGTGGGGTCTTTTGGAGAGCGGTAGTAATGTGTGTATCCGTCAACCATTATTCATTGCACTTGGAAATGCAAGTGTGCATTGCACGTCAGCAGAGAATTGTACAATTTGACGGAAAGGAATAGAGACCAATCCTAATTTTTATAATTGTGAGTAAGAAAGAGTCTTTTACAGCAGCTAACTGTATCAGCGAGTAATTCTGCGTTTTGTTACCGATCTACACGCTATTTGGCCTGACTGAAATTTCAATTTTTGCCGGATTTTCTCCATCTTTCATCGGCCACAAAGCAAAAGTGTTCAGTCTCGGACAAAAACATAATTTAAGTGCGCACCAAATAAGTACTGCGATGTAAAAGAAAATAGAACTATTTGTGACTAATGGTTCTGAAGATGGCTGTCTTCTATGTTATTGCGCTTTGTAGTCACGTAGAACTTTACCGACGTTTCAGAGGTGCTTATTGTCTCAATTATCAGGACGATGAGTGTGTGATTATGAAGGTAATAAGCACTTTTGAAACGCTTGCAAGACTATACGGTGTAATATCCTAGAAGGTTGTCATATTTATTGATAACTACTGCGTCTCTTTCGTTCTCAGCTGCCACCCACGTAGTTGGGAAGTATGAATATGTTTTAGGATGCTTGTCTTTTATGGGTAAGTGCACAGTGTACTTTAATATTGTCATGTTTACGAACAGTGAAGTAATCCCACTGTCTTAATACACATGCTGATCTAAGAACGTTATCCGCATTGCCCTAACACTTCTTGCTACCTGATATGAGGAATGTTTTTACGACCGATAGTACAAAATAAACATTAGCGTTGTAGGGTTATTTGCACTGCAGTATATGTTAGATAGGCAAGTAATTTTGATGAAGTTGACTGAAATCTTATTCTCTTCGAAGTTATATCTTGCCTTGTGGCAATTAACAAGATTTCGTGTGTAACTTGGACATGATTTATGAATCACGGAGTTTAGAGCACGGAACTGTGTTTCTGATCACGCCACTCACGATAAAATTTCCCTTATAAAAATAATTTATCAGCTCAGATGTTTAATGTGATGTCAAATTTGAATATGTGATTTTCAAGAAGTTTTATGTCATAAGTTGGTTTCAGTTTTTACTGAATTAGCATGACATCTTTGTTGACTCTATAAAACAAAGGATATATCAGCCCTGATAATGGAGGCTACAAACATCTCCGAAACGTCGGTATATTTATATGTGATTACGCCGTCGCAACAACCCAGAAGAATCATCTTAAACTTGCCACCGTGAGAACCTTAAATCTCAATTAACAGCTTTTGGAGTTAATATAAATGAATATATTTTCATATTTGAAATACGTAGAATATCCATTAATTTGCGTGTGTTCTTGTCACTACAAATTATTAAATACTCTTCTTGTATATATGACATTCTGGACTGTTTAGAAAGGAACTTGGTGTTCATTCTCAAACAAGTTAACAAAGGGGTTAGTTCTAACGGTGTGGATGCACGTAGCGTGTTCCTCAGGAGCAACCTGCCTTTGGGAATGGTCTTGAAGCCTTGGTGGGAGGCAAAGATTCCACTCGGCTTGGCTTCATAACATTCTTTACACTCTTCTTCGCCTTTGTGCTGTGTTGTTTGTTAGGAGAATGCCCAGTGCATACCTAGAGGTGGTCACTTGTCAGTGTCCATTTTAAACAAATGAAACGAGGACATTTCGGACCAAGTCCCGTTACAGCGGCAGATTTCATCGTTGCATGAAGGGTCATTGGACTGTTCTGTCTAATGGGATCCCAGTTGCCGGATCATAATTAAATTTACACTGTGGACTTTCTGTATGTTTGTTCACACCTCACACGAAACTTGCCAACAAGACTTTGTATTACACTTGCTGTGGTAGTTAGTGATATATTTCAAATTCATGGAAAGAAAATTCAGGCTTTTAAGTTATAAGTGACCTTGGTTTATGGTACCAGTTCTGTAACAGCATACAGAAACTACTAATTATCTTACTTTAGGTTTTTGCTTATTTACAAATTGATGTTACAGATCTCGACCCTGTGCTAACTTTACTATTACAGCAGACTTCTGTAAAGTTCTGTTTTTACAGCTGTAAAAATTTGAATGGTTGTCATCTGGGTTATGATACCGTATACATTTGTCAATTTTTACCATGGTTCGGTAGGCAATATGGCGGCGATGTGTTCCTCACGTACGTTGTTAACTGCCAACAGAACAACATGGTGTCACAACGCAGATGAGTACAGTCTTGATTTGCAAAATATTGAAGGTATCAGTTGTTAGAGAACGCTGTGAACTGATTCAGAATGGTTTGCCACAAAATTATGACGTCAGGCAGAGTTTATTGTTTTGAAAGGATTCAATTATCGTGGAAAAATAACGGATCTGGATATTTATTCTTTCATAAATTTTCTGCTCTTTCATTGGACCCCTTCCTGTCAAACCTTCTGCCTTGGCTTTATAAGGCCCATGAAGCTGATAAGTTGTCGTTAAATCTGCAAAGAAACAATAACAATCTTACGATTTCCATAACCTATGATTTTTCAATAGGAACTTGCAGAAATGCTGAAATCTGTTTTTGGCATATTTGTTTAGTTTCGAAAAATGTAATAACAGTTGAAATCTAACATATTCTTGCCTGGCATTCGCCCATTACCGCCCTAATATAAATTGACCAGGTAATGAAAATGAAATATACTGAATAAGAGTCCTTAAGGACATGGAACCTAAAAGTTAATTTCCGTGTTGATAATAGCCCACAACGAGAACCTGTCCTGAGGCGAATGAAACCAGTTCACACGTTCTGTGATCTGTTTGAATATATTTTTCCATCTACTCATAGATCTCCCTGGTGGTCTTTTCTTCACACTTTGTATTCAAAATTTTATACGTATTTTTTTTATAATAACTTTGTCTCATCCTCGTTTTTATCCCTTTAATAATAGTTGTATAAAGTGTTTTATTTCATTAAGGTCCACATTTCTTTACCTCCGACTCACAACCTACTGAGGATGAAAGCCCATGGCACGGGACACGTCGTTTAGTCTCCTTGCAGGGGCGACTCGTTTTGCATTGTTCACAGTGCGTAACGCAATGTAACCAGAGTATATTTTTTGTCGTATGGATGGACGGCTTGTTTACAGGGACACCCAATATCTCTGGAGCCAAGGGTCAGGTATAAAGTCCGCAATAAGGCTATTGTATTCGGGCTTCCTCTCGTATAAATTATCCTAACGTCACGTCTTGGCAGGCCAGTCATCAATGCTAGAACCGTACCTCAGTGTTATATGACACATGCAAGGTGATGGTAGGACGAGAAGAAAACGGACTTTCAAAAAGTCATTATCAAATACTTCGGCGAGGGTCAAGTGGATGGAAAAAGCCAAGTGGTTTATAGCACTAGTACACTCCTGCGCCTTGTATTCCTATGTCTTCCCCATCCTATGGAATTCAGCTACGCTCATGTTTAGTGATTTGTTGCCCTTGGAATAGACCATACAAGACAATTTTCAACCCCCCCCCCCCCCACTATAAGGAAGCTTTCTTCGATTTTTCTTATCTCTTATTTTGACTTGCATTTAATACATTTTAAATCCTACAAGGCTGAACGTGTTTAATAGAATTATGACAAGTGAAACAAAAAATGTCACAGAAACTATTTTATCCCTTTTTAACTATTACAGATTATTTTCGTGCCAGCATCGTCATGGATAAGGATATTTATTCATTTTAATTTTTAAATGTACTTAATAGGTTGAATGGTGTTTAGGCTTTCAGTCGTTGTAATATTCATAAAATGTTTCTGTAGTTTATGTGTAGAAGAGTTCAAACCGGTGTCTCGCATGCATCTGCATGGTCGGGCGTCTTCAATTCTGATTACCAAGTGTTCATGAATTATCGGTAATACCTGGATGTATAAATATTCCTTCCTTCATAAATATTAGTTGCGTTTGTGATTCGTTTGGCTGTAAAGATTTCAATGTTGTTACTCTCGGTTGTAATGTCATGTGGACTTGTAGAAATATGCCGACGTTTCGGGGCAGCACACTGACTTCGTTTTCAGGGGCAGATACTTCCATGTGATGTTGCAACCCAGAAGAACATCGACAATTTTCTGTGTTCTTTATTACATCTGCGGGCATACAATAATGAACTTTCGGGTCCAATATTGATGATATGGCCAACTGTTAGCTTTTCAAATACGTCTCAGCTGCGTGACGTTATTGGAGCTTTGACTTGATGCCATAATGACATGGTTTATAGGCACTCCGTCACAGTACAGCAAAATCTAATTCCTCTGAACTAAAAGCATCTTTCTGGTTGAGATAAGGCAGGCAGTATTGAAGTTCTTATTCTTTTAACCATTCTGTCATTGCATCTAAAAGGGTTTTCCTGACCGATCTGTCTTCCTTATTCAATAGATTGTCCCTTTCTCCACAATGGTTGGCCAATAAATAACTTCAACATTTTGTGTCATTCAAAAAGCTATCTTTTAACAAGGCTGTGTCATGACTGTGTGTCTAGATTCAAAATGATTTGCTGGCACAAGAATCTGTTACACTTCATGAAAAATTGAGATATTTTTCTGTGAATGTGAACTACTCTCATGAAGGAATGAAGTATTGAATTATTTTCGTTTTATTGGAAGAGAATAAGAAATGTTTAGCTGTTATTCGTGTTCGTAAGTAGATGTTTACTTTCATATGTTATATAACTGGGAGAATAAACATTAAAGGAAAGTATAAATTGCAACGAATGAGACACTTGG
Organism: Zootermopsis nevadensis; assembly: GCF_977971745.1. NCBI lineage: Eukaryota > Metazoa > Arthropoda > Insecta > Blattodea > Termopsidae > Zootermopsis > Zootermopsis nevadensis. Next base: position 10,709,307 of record NW_028259139.1, on the reverse strand, counting down.
TTACTCAGAAGACGTGTCTTCTTATATGTACACTTTTTCCTTGTATGTGAACTTATGTTTGTTTAGTTGTAGGAACACCGACGTAAATTGGTATAAATGCAAATATGTTATGCATTTATTATTGGTTTAAGGGGACGATCTGGAATAAATTTCACGATGTCTTGATGTCACGATATACCAGAGGTTTGCAGTTTCTGGTGGGTTTGTTGGTACAGAACAATGCACATGGTATGTGCGTGTTACATATGAGGGGTGTCCAGATGCTGTTGGTTGGGTAAGTTTGTCATTCATGTTGTCCACCTTTCCTACTGCATTTTGTGTTTCTTCTTTTGTATGTTCTGACATCTATTTTTTATGTTTTTATTTCATTTCTTCTTCCGCTGCCATTTTCTGTTGTTCGTACTTTCTAAATTATGTCTGCTTTAAATTTTTTCTACATTCTCTTTCATTTGTAGTATATTTCCCTAGTAACTTCATATAAACTTCGGTACTTTTAATGTTTCTTTCTTATTGCATTACATGAAGTACTTAGAATTAGCATATCTGTCTATACATCCCAGTGATTCATATCTGAAACATGGTATCAGGAAAACACATTAAAGGTTGTAGAAACAAGTTAATTAACTTTATATCTGTACTAGATTTTAAAAAAGTAGATTTTTATCTGCAACGAATAAACATAAAATCAATTATGTGGGAATGAGAAAAATGCATTTCGAAAACAGGCCTGTGTGTGTTATTGCACTGATCCTTTGCAATTAAGTTTTCTACAGAATGTCCCAAAAAATATATATACACATTACAATAAGGATTATTAACCTTATTATCGATCCCCATGTGTTGTATTTGCGGAAGACATGGATGGACGGTGGTCATTTTGAACATTTACACTAGATATGCAAATTCACTAAGTGCCAATGCTGACGTATGTAATGGTTTAGTTTATTAAAATGTCTTTATTCCATTCATTGATTGTGTTTGAAATTTTTTTGGAGACATTCTGTATATAACATATGGTACTGTTAAATTCCATATAGAACTTGCATTATTAATGAGAATTGAAGATGACAGCTAAGCATTTGTATCGACATGGGGCGTTTGGTGGTTCTTTAAAGGAAGCCCTTCGGGAAGAAAGTTACAGGGTTTCATATACCGTTGTATTGACCTCCAATTATCCGAAGTATTAAGGAATATCGCTCGGAGAAAATAAGACATATGGCTTTATAAACCGTTCCTGAACAACGACTTCTTTTGTAATGAATATTTCTATGCGTATTCTTTCCGGACAATAATTTATTATTGACCGTGTCTTAGTAGGTTGACGATTTAACACAGTTCTCAAAAGAACAAAAATAAATTCAAATAGTTACTATTGTCATTGGAATCTCCGTTGACTTTTCATGTTGAAAACATGTTGAATTACTATAAGATACTTTGGGGTGTCATGGCGGTGAAAATGTCGATGTTGGATTTCTGAGTTGTGACGCTGCGTGAATTTGTAGGTGGATGTCAATGTTCGGCAGAAAAATATTGCCTATTTATTTGGCCTTCAAGATAGAAGCTGTATTTTTTTCCCGAAATGTTGGTATCTGTATACAAGTTTACACTGCGTTGCAACCTACACTAAGACAAATGATTCTGTACTTAATGTTATCAAGTATTACCCAAAATTTATCGGCTTTTAATTTCTTCGCGAATTCGGTTTTCTAGTTCCCAAAGACCCACAGTTTTAAAATATTTATTAGCTACCTTTATATTATGAATTAACGTAATGGAGCTCGTCAGAATTTTCGAAAACGAAACTTTTTTATGCTGAACAATAATACAAGTTTCTTCAGATTTTTCACTGTAAAGGTATTGAGCCGTTCATTTTTAATAATGTCTTCATAAAGATTAAATGTGGAAAGATCTTCACGGTCAAACACCCCAATGTAAAACGAACCGCCAGACCCCATCATAGCATAGACCAGTGCTTCCCAAACCTCGGTAAAAGTGGTTTTTCTTTGGGTAACGACACACCCATTTCTGTGTGACTTGACTGAAATCCCCGATAGTGTTAATGGTTTTGCAGAGCGAATGATGGAGCTTAGGTCATGCAGTCAGTGCAAAATGTTATTTTGTAGAAAAAAAGGACCATTTGAAGTCTTTCTGGTTAACAACTCACGATGAATATCCTGTGGTAGCTGGGGAGGCCGTGATGCAATTATTGCAGTTTCCGAGCACCTGCATGCGTGAAGTAGGATTTTCCACTCTCGCCTTCATAAAGAGCACAAAACGAAACTGTCTGCTGAACCCCGAATACGATGTGAGGTGAGCTCTGTCTCCAATTGCCCCCAATTTTGCGGAACCAGTAAATAAGAATTAGCAGTGGCATTATATGCATTAGCTGGGACCTGGGTGATGAAATATTCATGGTGAATAATTACCAAATTGTTTGTGGCCGCTGAGATGTTTAAAATGAAGAAATTGCACCAAATATATTTTTTACTTCCTATTTTTTACCGATCTCTCTTGTCATATATATTCTCTGTGCATTAGTGTTTTACCTACATTGGGTAAAAAGGACCTTCTGATAAGCGGTTTTGGGTAATGAAGGAAAAAGTTTCGGAAGCAGTGGCATAGACCTTCATAGCCGGGACCTTAGAGCCACTCTCTTGTAGAATCAAGCGTGACGGACATTGGCTATTATATCACGAGCAGATCTGACTCGCGTTTTGGTTTTCGTGACAAGCCACACTGTGGTGCATTCTTTAAGTATAATTTGCTTGGGCCACGTGAAAGTGTTGCTACTTGGTCAGGCCAAGCTGCAGTTAACTGGAAGGGAGCGGCTGCCGAATGCCAATGAAGCTGATGTTTGATTTAGGTTGGCTGCATGTTGTACCACAGCAAACAGAACGAAATCTTGGCATTTTCTTCAGAGGAACCTTTTCCCTGGTTTCAAAAGAAATAACAAAGAAATTGGTACTTAAAGGATTGTTGGATGAAATGTTTTTCTTTTGAACTCACGGACAGATGGGTAGATACCATCTCTCTCAGGGAGAAATGACAAATCCTCTTTGGTCACTGTCAGGTAGACTACACTTACAATGATCTTCAATCTAACGAAGATTGTGGTAGAAATTTTTGGAAATACCTGCTAAACTGTTTTTGGATAGGTTGTTACAAGAGTGCCATTATTAGTTATCGTCTTAATAATCTTTTTCGTCATCAGTCTCGACCGAGTGTTTAGGACTCTGCTTCTGGTGTTCCCGTGCTCAAATATCCATTAGACGAAGAATAAGTGGAGCCTTACCTCTGCGCCCTTCGTAGCGTGCATCACAGAAATAATCTCTTTAAAGCCTGCTTTTGTTTTCAGCAACGCTAGTGTTCTTTTGTCAAAACAATAGACTAGTTTTGATATCAATACAAAACTATACTCGGCTTTATTTTGTAGATAGGCTGCAGTTTATTGGATGTGGATGCCCGTTGAAGCTGTAATGTTTCTACCTGAAGAGGAAATATCATGGCTCTTTTGGGGAAATATGATTTTAAACCTTACAGCGATTTATTGTTATTGTGATTATAGAAGCTTTTACAAAACATTTCTAGATCGCGGAACCTTACAATGAGAACATTTTATGTTAAATGCATACCACATTAACGTCTGAATGTAACACCGGAATTAGTAATACCCACATAGCTGGCACCTGCTTAAATCCCAGTTTCGGATAAGGGGCAGGTAGCGTGCCTTCAGCTTAATCAGAAGGGCAGTAGCTTTAAGGAGGGTCTGATTTCAGTTGTATATTTGGGTGGTGAGGGCGGAACGTGTCCTTTTATCCTAAGGTAAAAACATAGACTGAGAGCGAAGTGCTGAGGAGGATTTTCGACCTAAGAGAGAGGAAGCATTAAGGGGCTGTAGAAAAACTGCATGATGGAGAGATGTTTGTGTAGGCGTTCTCAACACATGGTCAGTTGTTCTATGTGTTTTGTGCTGCCCGCATGCAATTTGTTGAGTATCACATCACTCTAAGTAATTTCCGACTTCATTCAATAGGCCATATTCGTGTTACGTTAACACTAAATACAAGTCACGAATGGTTAACACGTCTGCTTCGGATTTGGGAGGTCCCAGGTTCAACAAATGTCGGTCCGAGGACCGGTCATATTCACTGATATTTTTCATGATATTCCTTGGTTATGTCATTAAAAAGTTCAGATTAGCACTTAAAATATGCCACGACCCTTTTCTTCGATTCATTATTTATTAATAATTCTTTCTTCAGTGTTGTATAGTCTGAGTTACTAACAGCGTTGTTAAATAAACCAAAAGTAAATTAATAACTACAGTTCAGCAGATTTGTTAGGGGAATTAATGAGCAGGTTAATATTTTGGATCTGTTTGTGTCAGTAAGGAGCGTTTCAATAATTAAGTACTAATAAATTTTCCCTTCTATAAATAGGCAGCCACCAAGTCGGTAAGAATGTGACCCCAGGTCTTAAAATATTGAGACCGCTTGTGTGTATTATCAAACCAAGAATGTTTGTATGGGCGTGGCATGTAGCATGCATGGGAAGGTTGAAATGCACGCAGAATATTGTTCGGAAAACCTGAAGGCAAGATACTACTTGACAGACTTAAGCTTGGATGGAAGGATAATATTAAAATGTATTGTGTATATATACAGTATATTAGGAGGATGTCAATTGGGTTAATCTGCCACGGGATAAAGACCGGTGGCGGACTCTTGAACTTTCAGTGTCTGTATAACAGATGGATTTTTTTAAGTACTTAGGCGAATATAAGTTGCTTACGGACTGCTCTGGTCCAAGGGGTTATATTGTGTATCTTATTCCTGATTGCTAAGATTCTGCGAGCAGTTGAAGACAGAGGGAATTATCTGAATCCAAATAATATTTTTTTGAAATTCTTCTCCTAATTTGGAAATCAAAATTATTTTGTTCACCAACATAGTTTCACTTTTATACAAGACTATCTGGAAATAGTGTTTGAATATAGTAGTCGATTAGATTATGATCGGATCGCTTCTTAATTTTTTTATTTTATCAACTGCTGGGTTTATTTAAGCGTGGAATGAGATGAGGCCGAATTATTGTTGATTCGATTTTTGTAACGTATTTTACTGGAGGTTATGAGGAATAGCATGAAGATTCAATATGGAAAGGTGATCTGTGAGGATCCAAAACTAGTGACTCAGTCTTGAAGGAGAGTCAAGATACCTGTTCATGCCTGCTGTATGTCTAATTGTGCTGTATTTACTTATGGAACGGCTTATAATTCCAGGTAAATGGGTCCTTTTCTCAGAACCGCCTGCTCAGTGCATTTGAAAGGTAAACAGTTTCAGGTAGGGAGCTGCAATCCGACCGGCGCAAGGCCCAAGCATGGCGTTTTTCCTACTAGAGTAACGCCAGGGAGCGGATTCGCGTCAATGAAAGCGTTGTACCGGAAAACGAGCGAAGGAGCTGCAAAACGCTGTTGTAGCTTCTAAGGAAATGCACCTGCTTGCAAAATGCTGATCTCTTTCCGTTTTTTAAAACTTTAAAAAAATAACTTGTTTTTCGAGTGATAACGTACTCCGAAGGTTAAGAGCTGTAGGTGTTAGGCGGAATGTATGGACATGATGAAGAGAAAATGATTCGGTAAAGATAAGTATTAAAATACACAAGGGGAGTTTTATAATTTATGCTTCTCGCCATCAATTTTTCGGATAATCAGGAGGATAAAATAGACGAGTCATATAAGATGAATGTAATAAATGAGACTTAGGTGTACGTAGAAATATGACCTTAAACTGAATCTTAAAGAATCGGGGAAGTGGCGGTGTGCTCTGGATTAAACACTGAGACTTATAACCATAATTAAAAACCTCCTACCACTTGAGCTTTGTAATCCCAATGGTGAAGTGTTTTCTTTGAGGTACGGACTGAGTTTTTAAATGCTATTTAGATAATCTCCGGTTTCAAACGGTTAACCTATATTCATGCCTTACGACGAGAGACGGCATTGAACTCTGCAGTACAAAAATGTAATAGAATCACAGTTCGTATATTGCATTGCTGAGGACTTAAAAAAGTCTCTCATTAGAAGGCTAATTGAAATTATATATGTTTTAAAGACGGTGGGTGATGTAGCAGGAAGGTAAGGAGAATTTTATGATGAGGAGCTCCATAATTTATCTTGAACAAATAATATTAGAATCTAACCGAGGACGATGAGATGGGTGGTACATGTAGTACGCATGGAGGAGATTAGAACGGCGTACATAGTTACTGTCAGAAATCCTGACGTGAAGAGGCCACTCGCACGACCTGGACATAGACGGGATAATATTAAAATGGTAGGAAGTATGGCTGGAGGGTATGGCCTGGATTAACGTGGCTTACTGGGGACCGGTGGCGCACTCTTTTGAACGTGAGATTGAACTTTCGATTTGCAACAGAGGCGGGAATTTTGACTGACAGAGCGACTCTATTTCATGGCCTTAATATTATTTATGTTTTTTCTCGTGTTCTTTGTCTGTTCCCTCGTCTCTTTCTTCAGGAGCAGACACGTAGAGCTCGCTGCATGTTGGCGTGGTACAACTTCAGAGGAGTGGCGAAAGAGTAACTGTATCATCAGCAGCTGTAAATGCACTAACCCTACTCGTTCGTGCGGTGTTCATCTAAATTGTACCATTTCATTGCAGTCGGCTGGCATTTACAACCCGACATACACGCTTTATTAATGTCATGTGACGTGTCCGGACTACAGACGTATTATATACGCTCTAGTCATAAAGCAGCAATGTGCTGTCTCTTCCCTGCACTGAACTGCTTCTCATGTGACTTTACTTTCTAATTCAGTTTTTAACACATGAGAAATCTACACGTCGCGAGGGCTTCAATGCCAAAAGACACGGAATAATGGGGCTCAAAGGGAATGTGTTTGCCGTTGAGTAAATAGTTACCCACCACGTGCCTAAGCATGATGTCATAGGCGTGGAGGTAAAGCTCCATGCATTCTGAGGGTAGGCCGTGTCGGTATTTCGGCTGGGATACTGGACAACATTTCGGGGTTCGGCGCTAAATTGCCTTCATTTACGCGAGAAGCCAAACTTTATGTGGTTTTATGTATAATTTTAGATATATATTTTAATTAAAAATAATTCAGAAGTTTGATTTAGTCGACGAAATATGTCATCTCTCGTGGACAAAATGTAAAGCAAACAAAGTAAAGCTGTCCCACTATACGCCATGTAGGCGCTTGGGGGGGGGGGGGAGGTATAGCTGCTTCTCATTCTTGACCTCAGCACTAGATGGGGATGAATGGTTAGCATCACGCCCCGGCCGCGGTTTACCCCCGGGAAGAGACCCTGGTACCCATTCGACAGGAGGCTGTGTGGGCCCCAGAGCCGGTCTGGACGCAGAGGCTAGAGAAAAGAATCGATGCCCCTGTCGGGGGTCGAACCCCGGTCGTCGAGTCCGTAGCCAGTCATGAGAAATGTATATATACCATTTTAGTGGGATCACTTAAATGGAGAAGATAACCTGGTAGATCTAGTTGCAGATGGGTAGATATTACATGAGTTCAGATACAAATAGTGCGTATGAAGGAGAGGAATGGATTTAAGTGGCTCACGGTGGAGTGTGCTGGCGGATTTTGATAAAAATTTTAACAACTCTCCCTTATATGCCGTGAATTCCTTGGCCAGGTGACTTGTGTCAGTTTTACATAAATAAACTTATGTGTGAGATCGTCGCATATGCAGTGAGATTAAACAATACCTTTAGCGTACTTAACATTTCTAGTCTTTTGTTTCTGTCAGTGAAGATTATTTTTTTTAAAAAAATTTGAGGTTATCTCGGCGGTGAAGATGCGGATGTAGGCCTCCTGGTTAGTGACGTCATGTGGCCTTGTAAGCAGATAACCAACTTTTCGGAGGAACATACTGCCTCCTCCTGGTAACTACGTACAAGCCCACATCGTCTTGCTTAGTAAAAAGATGCATGGGGTGAATTTTATTTCTTCCAGCTGCAAAACGAAGACTTCTATTTCATCTTAATAACTTTACGGACGCTGTTTACTTTGCTATGCTCATCTTTCGACGGAGTCAAAATGGGTGGTTGTGTGCTTATTGCTTCATTAGCTCAGAAAGAGAAGTCTCAGGTCGACGCAGTTTTTTTTTTTTTTTTGGGGGGGGGGTTGCACGCCGTTACAATAGTCGTACACTTAAATTAGGAGATGAAGCTCCTAATAAGTACATGAGTGTTTCTCTCTACATTTGTTTTGTGTTCCTTTTATTTGCTAAGTGGCAATTCATTCTTGAAAACAATCAGTGCTTCTACTCAGTGACAAGCCACTAAAACCCACTCCAAAAACTAAATTTAAGAAGAATATAAATAAATACGAACGAACATACTAGTGCGAGTTGAGAATCGCCATTCATTTTATATTTCTTACGACGTCATAATGGTAGAGTATGGTCCATTCATAAAATGGAAAAAAAGCTTATTTATTAATCTTATTTTTGTCATTTCTAATTCCGGTTATTGCGTGTTTTAAATTTAATTTTCACAGAATTTTAATGCGTTTTTTGTGTACAGAGAACAGTTTGTATGTACGCAATGTTACAGTAGTTTTTTATAGCCCACAATAAAAACTGAGCTACTGTCATGTTTGTGTGTGAAGTGAAATCCAAATTTCTTGGTCATCCTATACTAGACAGTCTTGTTTGGGATTTTGAATTATTGCAAAGGAAACACTTCTAAGTTACGACGACTACTTGGAAACGCAGTTTCTTATGAAACACATAAATACAAAATGAAGCATTATTGATTGTAAAAACAGCTGATACAAATAAAGTACATTTTCTATGATTCTAGCATAATTCTGGATGAGGTATTAAGCCCCTAACTTAGTACCGAGGGTGTGATAATGTGCTGCTTAGCCATGGCTATCGCATACCGCGTGGGGCTGTGGTAGATGAGTTGGTAGCAGTGGGGACGGAGTGTCTATCGGGGTTAGGTGTGACACAGCCTTATTCCCCGTCTTGACGGAAGAGAACCATTTCTTACCTACTCTGTTGTATTGATATTGTGAGATCCTGGAGGTAAGCTATTGGACAGGCGAGTTAGTGAAGCCGTATGATGATTAAATATTGCACGGTGATACTGGGAAAGACGAGTTTGAATTCCATCGGGATTCGATTACAGATGCTTAGTCATAAAGCTAGAACTTCTTCACGGTCTTCTCGGTCTTCCCTGAAGCCCCACTGTGCCTCCCTGCTCTATCGTTTGCTACAAAGACAACAGCCTTATAGTCAACTGTTGTACGTTGTACGGAGCTTGGACGTTCTAAATTTTAGTCTGTTACATTACTGCGAGTGAATAAAGAGTGGAAAGGGATATTTTAGGTTCTCAAGGTGGAGAATATAAATATAACTGTCTTCTGTGATGTTACGCCGTGTAGTCTCGTATAAGTTGGCCGGCGTTTCGGAGGTACGTAATGCCTCCATCGTCAGGGTTGATGCCCCTAATTCTGACAGGGGAAAAAAGTTTAATTTGTAGTTGTTTCAACTATATTTTAAGCGACAAATGTTATTTAGTTTTAAATGCAATGATTGTTTATTCTTATCTGAATAGGACTTGCGAATCACATTTTTATTTTCCACTACCAAATAATATGCCTGGCATTAAAACCCTTAAATATGGTAACGCGTATCATGGTCGAAATTCAAACCGTGTACTACCTCCCTAACGCAGGTTAGCTGTATTTCCTCTTCATGTTCAGGTGTGGGTACGGTACAAAACGGAAAGTGACGAAGTACTTAGCAGATATGGCAATTCTTCGTTTTTTTTTGCGTGGTGATATTGCCCGCATCTCCGATGCAGTTATAGACCTTCGCCCTTTTACTAATCATTAGACTGGTACCAGTACAATATGGTCACAATATTTTACGTGCCGGTAAATTAAAACGCGATATCGCTGTAAAAACGACGAAAATTTATTGATTTGGTATTAGAGACATTGCTTCCCGCACGGAGAATTGACCTTCAAGTTTCTTGGCAGCATGGAATTTCGTGAACCGGGAAACTTTCCGCATTTTCTTCACGAGATTGCTGATTGACTTTATCTTAGTATAAAACATAGCCGCTCCAGTACCTCACGAACTCGCTGTGACGAGTTATTATGAACAAATAACTTGTTAGTTGACGCAGGTACGTTGTCAGAATTACAGCCCAGCTATTTTATACCCTGAGGAAGGAGGTTGGTACTCGGCAGAAGGATAGTTTGATCGCAAAGCCATTTTGGACGCACTGGAGTTTGCCTCCGTCATACTAGTCGCCTTCACAACTTCAAATCTCACCATCGCACTAATATTGTTTAACGAAGCATAAATACGAGGCGATGACAACTGAATATTTGGTATTTCTGTAATGATATAATAATTATACGGAAGTCAAATGTATTAATGACCTACTTGCACTCCGTTATTGTAACTGCAGTTTCGCTTTAATAAATTGCTTCATGACGTCTTCGTTCGTGTCCGCTGATTACAATTCCTTCCCATTTTGCACAGGAATCGAACTCCGATTGCGACAATGGAAAGAAATAAGGATTTTCTTGAGGTCTTGGGTTGTCACCTCTGCGACTATGAAGAGGGCTGCCCTGGGGGTTGTTACGCCGTGCAGTTCCTTAGAAATTTAGCGACATTCCAGAAGCGTTTACCGCCTCAGTCATTATGGCGATTATCGTCGGTTACTTTCCACGAGACTTTGCAGTGCAACATCCCAGTAGTCTGTCATGTTTAAGGGTGTTATTGACGTTTCTTAAGAGGGGTCCGCAAGTTGAGTACATTTTACTTAATTTGTTTTTTCATGACGTTTAAAGCTTATCACATTTACGTTTACTTCTACATCCAATTAAAACATGATAACATGTATCTTCTACCGATGAGATAATTTTGGGGAGGGGGGTTCCGTGGAACCACAAAGGTTTGGAAACACTGATGTCGACGTTTCGGCAAAAGCAATGTTGGTTTCATCAGTTGTGTCCTGTTAGTATTGTGGGCTGCGGTGTCTCTGGATTAATTAAAAGTACCACCATGCAGAAAGGAAGTTGACATGTGTAAAGCAAGTTTGTGGAAGGGATTTATGTTGGGATAATTGAAAGAAAACCGGTTGTATCTTATAGGCCTACTTTTTATTACGTACAGAGACCTATCATTACGGTTGGTAAACGGTTAATAAATGACAGAATTAAAGTATAGAAAAAACAAGACAATTTTTCGTAAATTGTAATTAGCCCTTATTACAGTCACATTTTGTCCTTTTGGTTAGTAGTTATTTATTAATGGGTAGAATGCAAGATGTCTTGTCCATTACACGTGATAATATAACAAGTATGGATTCAAAGAAACCTCATGTTTGGGCAATAGACGAATTAAAGTCAGTTTTTACTTAAATGAAATTAAGTCCAAGGTTGTTATATGAAATTAATTCAATTGTGTGGCTAATAATGACCTCGAAGCCACGATAAAAACATTTGCATGAATGCTGCCAGATACCAGATTCGTGTCCTTCTAAGACGACAACAGACTACCTGATTTTTTAATGTATAGCTGTTAACACATTTTTGTATCCTGCATATTTTAGACACACTCTGGGATCTTCAGGCCTGTAGCTGTGAACTTCAAAATTCACTGTTACGCACTGAAAAATAAATAATGCTTATTATTTTAGTGAAGGGATGACACAAGAAATATCTTGAACACGTTAATAAATATTATCTGTCAGCTCAGCGGTTTAAAGTAGCTTTCCTTAGTGCCTTAAGCAAAATCCTGCGATACTTCCTAAAAATCACACACGACTGCTGTCAGAATTAAACATTGACATGTATCTGGAAGCTGTATGATATGAGTTAGTAACAGCATCGTTAAATAAAACAAATAAATAAATGAATTCGCAGTTGTCGTGCCATTAGATGCTGAATACTGTCTGATAGAGTGGGTGTGGCTGAACTAAGACAGGTGAATGTGATGGTTGCAGAAAGAGTGGAGTATCCTAACTCCTGAATGGCATTCCGGTGTCTGACTGCTCCTACCAGCTGACTGACTCAGCAACTTAGCTTCAAGTCGATGGAGTTCATTCAGAGAACAGGAAAATGAGAGACATAAGCTTGATAAGTTCACTTAAATTACGATTTGTTGACTTATTCTTGGGTTATATTAGGGTGCTATTTTAACTGCATCCAGTGAGCATACGGTCTTGTTCATGAATGGCAAGACAAGAAGGATTTGAAAGGAGACGGACTTGAAGAATTTCAAGATTCTATTCCATGGATCGTCTAGGGAAAAATATAAAATATATCAGTCTGGATTGTTGGTAACCCGGTTTCAGAGTTGCTTTGTTTATTTGTTGTATTTGCTGTTCGCTAAATAGATGTACCGTACTAAATGTACGTGTGCTCTCTGAGGACCTGTATTTGCCAGGTTCAGAATAGGTTAGGAAAATAAATTTAAGAAGCGAATATGAAAACATGAAAAATTGTTGACGCGGTGCCTACATTTCACACACACACACACACACACACACACATTCTTTTCTTTTGTTTTGTGAGCTCTTTGAGTCTGCGAAAATGTATGATCCCGGTAATGGTAAACGAAGTGCATCATCCAAACTTTCCTATCTCGTAATGACGACAGCCTTCTAACCCCCTGCCCGTCTTGGGTTCAGATATTTATTCTAAACACTCTTTTCTCAAAAAATGCCTTCATTGATATGGGTATCTCAGTTTTTCTGAGCTATTTGAATTCTATTAACGTCTTTAGACTATTTCAGCTGTATTTTAATATTATCCCCATGTTATGTATAATAGAATAAATTAATAGGAGAGGCCAGTGAGAGACGGATTATCAATCGATTCACTAGGAAGAGAAATTACTTTGCGTTTTGGATTTTCCGTTACTAGTGTCACACCTTCTTCTGTGCCACCAGCCACAATACAGCCAGCGCAGCTAATTGAAGGAATTGGAATGGCTTTCTTCACTTATGCTATTTTTCCTGCTTGCCATTCATTTTATTCTCCCCCTCTCCCTTTCTTTGGAAAGGTATGTCGTGTATTCAAGGTTGCAGCCGTTCTATAATGTACAGAATGTTCTTATCGGCAAATTGCTTCCAGTTACCATTTAGATTCCTTGATCGTTTACACAAAATTCAAACCTCACTTCTCCTTTTCCTTGGATCTGTTGCTGTTATTGTAGTCTCTGCCACGTCTGGCGCCTCGAATATTGCTAGGAACAGCTATATTCAATGCGTGCTTAACTTGATAACTCATTTCAAACTTTACAGTTGTTATTGACTGTAGAATTTAGCCTGCGGTATGAAGGAAGAAAATGTTAAAGTAGGAGCAAATTATGCACAGAGGAAGTTAATAATTTGTAGTTTATTATTATTTTTATTATATTATTCTATGTTCAATTAAAGACAGTCCTGTTAGATGCTCATCAGCTGCTGATGTCTGCAGGGACTTCGATGTATTTGAAAGAAAAAATTTGTTTCCCTTAATCACACACGACAATAATTGTGCTGCTATTCATGTATTAGATAGTAATTACACTCAATGAATTTATACATTCCCCCCCCTCTCTCCTCTCAACTACTCTCGCCTTTGACCAACAGTGTGTTATCATTCTATTCATGTGAATTCTCTGGTCTGGTAACTTGTTTTGCATATTTTCGTCTCATGTTGATCTGAATGACTGAAGTTATTTAATTATTTAATCTTTTAGTACAAAGATTTGTGTTCAATAGCTAGTTTCCTTTATCATGCCTATAATCATGTAATTTTAGATAATCTTTTTGTTAACTTTTTATATTCATTTTTGTAATCTTATTATTATGTGCTTACTGTTTTAGATTTTACCGTCATTCTTGACGGGCAAATTAATTTACTAGTTAATCAATATAAGAGGATGTATGCGTTCTGAAGGTTAACAAAGTGACCACAGATCAATTCCCGGATACAGGAGTAACGTACCAACCAGCTGCTCAGGGTTAAAGCTGTCTGGTCGTTTCTGCGACTACTCAGCTGCTTCTAAGTCTTAGGTCTGGAATGCGTTGGGTTTTGCCCCATGGGTGGTGGGTTAGTTGAGGGGACTTTGAATAACTCCATAAAGCAGAGACCTTTTAGAGAATCTATTATAACTATTACTATATGGAAGCCGAATGTTCATTACCGCATTCACAACAGCCCACCACCTGTCCTTATTTCGAGTGAGAAGAATCTAGTCACTAGTGACCTGTAAAAGGTATCATATATTTGAGGAGAAGCAGAAATAAAACCATTCAGCAAGTACTGTGTGAAATATTTTGATAGTTTAGTGGCAGCTGATGAAATAAACTTCATGTAATGACGTTTACTGATATTATTGCCTTAAATCCAGTACGGTGTATTTATTCGGATCCCTTGATATGCACTGAGCAGGCAGCTTATGCCTTTTCACTTGTTACTCTAAGAATACAGAATTGTATTCGCAAAATAATGCTGAATGGTAACTGTATATGGCAGCTGCTTCGACAATCAGCAACTCTGCATTTTGCATAATGGATTTCGTATGATTCACAGACTAAACACCGGATTATTTCCTTCAGCCTCTGAAGTCGAAGTTCCTGTAAATAAGTTTAAGGAATTGACCCGTACCGCAGAGAAAACACTTTACCGTTACAAATATAGACTGTTAAATATTGCTGTTTAGGGAAATAATCGTTGTTTATTCTGAGAATCATGCGAAACCCATAAATACATGTATAACTTACTTATTATAATTTGAATTGTAAGGTTTTTGAACTTTGGCCATCGTCTGATGTTATAAAATTACACAACGTTCCGAGGACTGGATCTGCCCTCGTCTTCAGGTGTGGTGTAGGGGAAGTGCTCCTACTCTGTGGGTTTCTTAAGAATGAGCTAATCTCAGTTACCCCAACAATCCGGATTGTATTACACCATCGTCAGAACCCATCAAAATAGTTTTTTTATTGTTGATGCAGGTGGGACACACAGTTATAATTGGGCCCTAAAGGGTTAAATAACATTAGGAAACTGATTTTCGCAATGGTGAAGTGCATTTTCTTTGCGGTATGGGCTAAATTCATGAATATAAAAATAATTCAGAGATGATCTGCTTTGAAGGGGCTATCATATTAACTATATTTTGACTATAACCGTGTTTTATATATCTGGATGCTTTCACTTTTCGCTCTTATCCCCACCCCAATTCCATCCCTTCATCTTTCTAACCAAAGCCACCCTCTTTGTCCCCAACTGAGATCACAGCCAGATTTAGGGGTGGGAAGGTTCTTCAGAGCCGATGTTGGAGTGACAACAGACCGTATACTCCATGTAGACCACCAGCCGGGGTGTTTTCTGCAGTTTTCTTATCCCTCTTGGGACATTTCGTTTATGTATTCATCCTGATAGAGTTTTATTTTTGGATCGTTGTAGAACTATCGTGGAAAGCGCCTGGAACCAAACATCGCGACATATTCGGACGGCCTGAGGTTCAAATCTCGACTCAGAGACTGGCTACCTTCATTGAGGATTCCGTGTTATTTCTCAGTTCTTCCGGGAAAAACCTACCTTCATTGAGGATTCCGTGTTATTTCTCAGTTCTTCCGGGAAAAACCATGATAATGCCTCGAATTACGCCACTGTAGCTTCCTTCCACATCCTTTCAAATTCATTATGTGTTAAACATATTATCATTGACACTACATAGTCTAAGGTGGTGGCAGTGTCGTTTAACCATGAACAAACTAAATAGGGCAAAAAGATGTACGTATTTTTTTCGAAATGTCGCCGTTGCGAAGATAATAAGAGTTTTTATAATGTTTTGTGCTGAGACTTGGTTTTATGAATTTCGTAAATATACGTCGGATACAAAATTCACACAAAGATGCTCATTAAGTTACCGTATTTTGTATTTTATAGACTGTGAACCGCTTTTAATCGAGTGGACAAGTTCAATTTGACCTTTTAAATTGCAGTTGGATCTCGGAAAATAGAGAGAGGATCGCTCACAATACGTTCAATTTATACACTTGCAAAAAATAATTTAACACAATTTTAATTGTGCTACGGGTTAGCTTTTTATTCTTTTCCTTATTTTGGCGTAAAATGTGCAGGGTAAATACGGCCAGTTTTTTCATAGCATTTTAAAAATTTGGGTTTCATTAACACAAACAATTTCATGAGCAACTGTGTAACTGTTTACGTTATGTCTTTGAGAAGGTAATTGTACAAATAGTCGAGCCGAACCATTTCTCTTCTCTTCTTTGAAACAAAATTTCTTTTAATTCGACTTTCATGTTATTCTTCTTTCTCTTTTTATCTTTCTATTCCTTTCTCCTTGCTTCTGAACTGCTGTATCCTACACAAATTCTAAGTGGTTCTTCAAAAAAGAGACGGAAGTGGACTCGTTTTGTAAATACCACTTACAAAAAACTTTCATAACAGGCACAAAAATCATTACATATATTTAACTGGCTTTGCCTCTAGGTAATATAATAGTGATTATCAAATTACAGGTCGAAAGATGTGTATGAAACGTAATTATTATCAGCTTACAGGTACTTGAACGCAGAGATGACGACTGTTAAAGCAAGGTGTTTGAATTCTGGATGATATAAAAACAAACAGTTGGATCAGCAGTCAGTCCACTGTTATGTACGTGTCATTAACGTAAAGTGGAGATTCCAGAAGCTGGATACTTTTTGTTGCCCTAAAAACAAAGAAACACATGTAATACATAAGCTTATTATATTAAATTTTAATAACATTTCTCATTTAGGTAAAGTTATTGCACAGCTGAGAACCCACCAGCTTATCAAGAAGTACGCTGTTAAATTTAGTTTAGTTAAGTTATTATTACTTAAGTGTTATTACGCTTTGTTAAATTTGTGAAGGATATCTAACTCTATGAAGCAGATATGTTCTTGAGAAGCTAATAGTTCATAAACTAATCAGATTCGCCGTGTTTTGTGGAATCAAGGGGTCAGTTCTGTGTTCTAAAGAATCCGCCACTGGTCTCTGTTTTGAGCTAGACTAATCTAGACCACAGTCTCTTATCTCTTTCTTCTGATATCAGTTTTTGTGTTATTCTTCTATCTTTACCAACGTATTCCAATTTTTCTCTTTACTTAAAAATTTGTTGCTAAAACTCTGTTCTCATTTCTCTTCTGTGCTTGGTAAATGACCCGTCCAAAAATATATTCAAGTCATATAAAGTTTATGAATCAACTTAGAGATCTGATATGCCTGCAAAACACCTTAGTATTTATTTGGATAACTTGAAATTTTGTACTTTGTATGTGATTTTCGCTTAACATAGGTCATGAATATGTTGATGGAACGTTTACGCTGAGACACTTGACTACCTTGTCAGGTGAAATTAGTTTGCTTAACGGTAGGTTCCTATATCTCTAGTGTATTGCATTGGCTAGGTTAAAGCTTGTTTGCATTGGTGTTAGTATCTGGGAAATTTCAAAAGTTCTCTGACCTCGCCTGTTGTGTTGGTATTTGTTTGTAGACGGTCTCCTAGATTTGACTCGTAAAGAAACTAGTTTCCCTGCACGATTTGAGTGTCTTTGTGATATCAGCTACCTACTTTATAAAAATAAAAGACAAATACTGGATTTATTTTTGTATAATATTCTGCTAACAAGAAGGCTAAGTGACCTACTCACTTTTAGGTCGCTGGTGACATGGCACGTTTCTCCGCGTCCGCCGTGTAGTAACTCGGCTGTCCATTGTGTTTCCTTATTTGTGTCAGGTTGCTGGTGAGTCGACTACAAACGATGGCCCACTGTGCAACTTGACTCACCCCTTAGATCGTAAACACGCAAGGCACTTGTGCGAACCAAGGGCTGTCTGAAGTCACCAACTGTTAACTGAGGATATGCCCAGCAAGACAGTCGAGACTGCTTCTGATAAGGAGGTGAAATCGAAACGATTAGTGTCCAACCTATTCGGCTACTGTCTGAGGTTTTACTTGATTTCCTTCAGTTGTAAGGCAAATGCTGGGGTATAGTTCAAATGGGGCACGAACAGCTTTCTCCAATCGTGGGGGCTTACAGCCTTTGAAATCCTCTCCGGTCTCAATGGCCTTGTGTTAAACCGGTCCCAAAAATTTCCTGGGTTCAATCCCCGGATTCAAAAGCCCATAGAATGAACACGTCAGAGCCATCAACAGAGACAATCAAACCGCGTTAGCGTAAGCATAAAAGGACTGATCAAGATTTCACTGCTGATGTCAGTACTTACGAACTACAGTATTGCAAATTTGGGTTCAGAATATTATGACACATCTATTCAAAACGGCACTGCATACAAATAATAGGAAAGTTGCTTAGGGAACCTCGTGATTTTACTAAGACATCTCCGAGAGGCAGGTCAGGCGTGTGACGTCATAGGTGTGCGTGATTTGCTGCTACTATTCGTGGCGGAGTTCTGTGCATCACACATGAAAGTACGAGTGGAGTTAAGCAACCTTCATTATTTCCTACCAGTTTAAGGTAGGTTTTTCCTCTTTTATTCTTGTTTCGCTTCGTTTTCTTCCTTCCTTCCTATGCGCCCTGTTCGACCCGCGCCGGCTCTCTGTGTCAGTAACAAAACTTCCCCAATTTAGGCGTTCATACACCCTTTGCTTTTGTTAAGTTGGTGTCATCGTTGTCTGTTGACCCAAAACTCTGAGGAGGGCTGGGCGTATAGCACGCATACACACACAATACGTGATGAAAGGAGACCATTTTGTAGATTTGAGCTGAGATGGGATAATAATAAAATGGAGTTGTAAGTTTCCCCTTTAAAAGCTACTGGTAACTATATGTACCATATCCTTTAAAAATTAACAATTCTTCAGGTTGTATTTTTGTCTTTCGTATTATTTCCGCTGTAAACAATAAATATTTTCTTTAGCAGTATTAGTCGGTTGAACTTTGTAACGGTGAAGACATGTGTTTTCTTTGCGGTTCGGACTGAATTATTAAATATAATTTGGATGAACGTGGCATTCTAGCGCACGCCCAGGGACCTGAAGCTGTTTGTCTTGCAGCCGATACCCCTGCCTTCCGAGCTACGCCGGACTATGGAAGATTCTTTGCTGGTGACGTCTTTGAGTCAGTGAGCCCAACTTGTTCTTTTGTGCTGACGTCTCCTGGTGTTGGGCCCTCTTCACGTAACTAGAAGCCATTCAAGAGACGCTAGTAGTCGTGTGCCATTGGCGCAACAAGCGTCTAAGTCTGCCTCAAGCATTGCTCCATGGTTCGGTTTATCCCCACAGTCATCTTGTTAAAATATGTTTTTCTGTTACGGATTCTAAAGTTTTGTCACTGTCATAACAACAGATTGAAATTATTTTTTATCCCCGGAAATTTCAAAGCAGTTTGCTTTTTCGAGAACTATTCGATTAAAACCAGTCTCTTGTTTTGTATATGGTTTTCTGAATCAAAATTTTGAATGTATTTCAGCAATCTAACCTTTAATGATTTAATAACTCTATGGATTATCCGTCAGCAGCTAGTAGCTGCTTATCTGCTCAATAAATTCTGAAGGTTCATTACCGTGTTTACAACAGACAGCCTCTGCTTTCTTTCCTGAGCCAGATGAATCCAGTTCACACCCTCATATCTTATTTCTTGACGATATAGCCTGTTATAATATTATCCCACATTTATATCCACTCCTAGATCTACCAAGTTGTCTCTTTCCATCAGATTTTTCCGAACAAATTTCTGCAAATGCAGTTCTTTTTTCTCCCATAGATGTTGTAGTTCGTCTTTCTTCATGCATTTGCCCCTCTAGATCACTTCTTGGTACACCCGGTCTCGTGTCCTACGTCCATTCACTTCCATCTTCTGCCGAGATGCAGAATCTTCAAATGTAATGCCTTTAAATACAATGTAAACTCTATTTACTCATAAACTAGTATGTTGCATATATGTAGTCGTATTTTTACAAGTTTGTGGCTACTAATGAAGCAGTTAGTTTGTTAAGTACACGTTGTTTTGAGTTTCTTTTTTGACTGCTTTGCAAACAATTTTATTTCTCTCATTTGTCTCATCTACCCGAACGTTGCAGCGTACAGATTACATTCCTCAATATGTAGCAGAGCCCTGGATAAAACCTCGGATAGAACATTGTCTGCAATGAAAGAGATTTTCCTGGAACTTTCTCTCTCCCGGTAAACACTGGACGTCGAATCTCAGAGTGTACCACGGCCGTTTATTTAAACACCTTTCTCAAGTCAGGATTTATGTAATAACATATACAGCTCACATTGCATCAGGAAATCATGTAGCTAAGTACTGCGGAAATTAAAGTGAGTTACAGCATTTCGTGTTATTTGGTTGTGGATGGACTACATTGAATGCTCACCATCAGACAGATTACAGGGGATGGTTTTACAGCTTGGAATTCAGTGGAGGCTTTTACTTTTCACTGTAAAATACAAATATATTACGAAATGTTAGACAGGGCTAAGGAGCCAAGGAGCTGGACGGATACTTTGGGTCGATTAAAATATATGTTGTGATAGTGTTCTTCCGGTTTTAAAACCAAGTACCTTATGTATTAAAGACGGTTTTTCCATCGCTATGATTAAGCCCAGAGGTATGTTCGGTGACCTTCCGAAAAGTATTATTTTACGTGTTATATGTTGTGGAAGTGAATCGCGTTCATAACTGGAGGAAAATGATACAGACGAAAAATGTCTGAGGTCGGAGGTACTGAGGATATTGTGTGTAAACAAGGAAAAGGAAGTGACAAAAGAATGGGTGAAAGCATATAATGAGAAACTGCGTAATTTATTCTCTTTACCTGATATTGTTTTGAATGGGTGCCAAACTTGGTTTCACACGTAAAGGGACAAGAATATTTATACCTAAGGGGGACGAAGTACATGATTTTGGAGAAAACTGCACAGTGAGGAGCTCTATAATTTGGACTCTGTGCCATTATGATATAGGCTGATCAATTGCTGAAATATGAAATGGGATGGTTATGTAGCACGCGAGAAATTCGTTCATCATTTTGGTTGGAAAGCCTGAAGGGAAAATACAGCTCTTAAAGCCGACTATTGGATGTGTGGATAATATTAAAATGGATCTTAGGGAAATAGATTTTCATGGTGTGGATTGTAAACATTTGGCTCAGGATAAGGACTGGTGGCGGTCTCTTGTGAACACGGTTATGAAACTTTGGGTTTTATAAAAAGCAGGGTAATTCTTAGCTAACTGAGGGTACTGTTATTAGCTTCAACAATAAATCTTTTTGACGTAGAAGAAACGTTTAATACATGTGGGGGAAACGTAAAATATAAAACTTTGATCTGGTATATACCACTGAAAGACTCGGTGATTTGTGTAGTTAAACTATTAGAGACATAATGTGTGAATGGTAGACTGAACTGGCTCAAGATATCTGATGAATCACCTTCCGGTGTCTGAAAATGGCGGGGAATTACTTGACCAGTTGAATAACCATAAGCGTTTAAAGAAATAGGCCTACTTTTCACGGCGGAGCGAAATCAGTAGACTCTTCGAGTTGAAGCCAGACATATAATGTCACTAGAATACCAAGATATTCTGTGCACTGAAATATAAAGATACGAATGGGCACGTGACGATACACAATGTATCAGCCACTTCTGAGTGGTTTAAAGGCAGATAGATTGCCCTTAATAGTTAGAATCACCTTGGATCGTCTGGTCTGTAATCTTCTGTCTACAGTGGCTCCTTGATAACATTGTTTATGGACCTTCACAGATGCTGGCATGTAACTCGCCTGCATCTGAGAAGGACCTGACCTAGGACAAGATTGGAAGCCTAGAGAAAGATCCTAAGTTGCTTATGTTAGAGAAACTGCTGCTGTTTGCTTGCCTTATAGCCAACTTTTGTGGAGTAAAAAAAAGCCGTGGTCTCTTGGACTTGATGGGCGGTCCTGAACTTAGGGGGATGGAGGCCCGCCGTGTTGACGCCCTTCCTGTTGCGGGTCGCACGCCTAAAATTAACCCCCGACTAAGAATACAGGGTTGGATCAGATTGCAGTAAAGCTGGTTAAGTTTCAGTTTGGATTTAGTCATCTGCTTTACAACAGAAAATGAAATGTACGTATATAGGATTTGAGGTTTTCACTGCGGGTTGTAGAGCCGTGAAGTCTGGTAGAAGTTTACAAACGTTTCAGAGGTCCTTCCTGCCTCTATCATCAGGGCAATGGGTCTTGATTGTGGAGAAACGACATATGGAACGGTTTGTCGCCTTATTTCGGTCTTCTGGGAGTACACACTTCTAATTTCCTCCACTCTAATCTCCGGCTGGTACCGAGGGCAAGAATGTGTGGATCTATACCTCCTTCACTCCGTGCATCTCCATGCCATGGTGCTTTATTCAGAACGGACTTATTTTATTTGTGTCTGTCCAAGGCTGTACAGATTCTTGGCTCATATTGCCAACTAGCATTTCCTCCACACCAGTTTCTTAATTATACAGCCATAGTTCTTTTGGTATTAGATTCGTTTGTAGAAACTGAATGCTTCAGATACACGCCAAATCGCTTACTGTACAAAGATACTGCATCCTCTATTCCAGTCCTATTATGTGTCTTAACGCTTTGATGCCCAGCGTACTATATGCATTCTATATGAACGACATGTACTTTATGCATTTCAGTTTTTACAGTACATTTTCACGTTTCGTATGATTCGTGTTTTCTTTTCGGTACGGGCTGAATGTTTAAATATAATTCAGATAAACTTCGGATTCACATGCAGCCCTCCCAGTGTTAACATCAAAATCTGACCCTACAGTGTCACCCGTAACAACGTAAACGTTTCGTCAAGATTTGCCCTCTTAAGGATAATAACATTCAAAATTAAAATCGAATGCAGCAAGATCCTTTTCAAATTCTCCCATTCCTCGACTTCTTATCACTCCACCTTTACTTCCGAAAGACTTACCTTCTCTAACTTACCTCTGCCACAAGTACGAGCGGGCACTGCCTGAGAGCTGAAATTTCTCTCTTTCTCCGGTAACATACAGTTAATGTCGCTCTCGGCTTCGAAGGGCTAAACTACTCGTTGAATTACGTGTGTATGGCTGACAGCGTTAACCAAAGTTGTTGCAACCAAGTGGGGGATGTAACAACACTGAGACAATGTGTGAGGGTACACTAGAACATAGGTGTTTCCATGAATAAAGTCCAAAGGAAATGCAATTTAATTGATTACCATCGTCACAATGAGTTTTCTTTGCTAAGTAGGTGTATGGGTGGATTGTGTTAGCTTTATAATGGTTTAATTACAGTTGTAATGTTTGCTCAATGCATCTAGTTGGAATGGAGAAATAAATAAGGAACTTCCGGTAATACAAACACGACTTCATCAAAATGCGATGTTGACAAACAATAGTCTATTGAAACTTTTGCTCAAGTCTCAGTATTGTCTAAGAAATATAAATTTGATACACCCGACAACAAAGTTATGTCCTTTATATTCCAGTGTAAGGAATAATATATGTAATGAAGTTTTGTATTTAAAGATGGCTATCTTCCGTGTTGTAGCGTCGTGTAGTTTGGTAGAAGTTTGACAGCGTTTCAGAGGTCCTTGCTGCCTCCATCATCAGGGCGATGACTACCAGTCTACACGGCGCTACAAACCAGAGGACAGTCATCTTCGTATTCACCGTCGTGGAAAACTCAAATCCTACTAATGTATATATTTATTCAGTTTGTAATTACTTTTTATTAAACATAGAAGGTGTCATGACGATGCTAAAATTTTGGTCATAACAGTGAAACATTTTAATAATACTTATCTCACGGTATACTTCTGCAAGATTATTAAAATATTACTTTCCAAGTGGGTTGGTTTTCCGGCGAGGTTTCGCCGTCCAAGTTTTGTTTTCTCCGTGTTTGTTAAATGTTCCGACAACGTTTTTTTCCACGGACGTTAAGTTGGTAACTGAAGCACTGTATTAGTTTCTTGCAGTCCTGATGAGAAACGCAGATTTATGCACTTTATTCTTTTATTTATTTAATTAAATACAATATTTGATGGACGTCTACTTTGAACCGGATTATTATATAATTCTTCATGACATACTGTGGCTTTACTCCCGGTCTAAGACATCCTGCCAATGTGTTTTAAGGATTTATAATTTCAAGTCTAATTGAGAATTACATCAGCATGATTAATTAACAACGTAAACACAGTAACTATTACCATGGAAACCAAAAGCCTCAACAACACATTCTTGCAACTAGCTATACATTATCTGAAACAGTAGTGACTTGTGAAAAACTCCTAATAACGTATGAAGATGGCTGCCTTCTGGGATGTTCCTACGTTTAGCCTGGTAGATATTGACCGACGTTTCAGAGGTACTGTGTATGCATGCCACCGTCTCTCTCTTAGTTGCTTTTATTGTGCAGATTTGTGTTTTTGAGCACAGTTTTAAAAATTAAGAGTTTTTCCTCACTTAAAACTTGGACCTGTGTGTATTTTTGCGATCTTACCCTGAATCCATTCCATATGTTGGCATGTCTTGATTGGACCAGTTCATCAGTGAAGCCTGGAGGCTGTGCCTAGTGTATGTCAACCCTCCTCAATCTTGAGGACTGCATCCTATCCCCTGCCTGCTGTATGTGGGGGATGTTAGGTTAGGTTAGTTTGTATCCTTTCCCCAAACCCTGCTGCATGTTGTATATATCAAAGATATAAATAAAGTTGTACAGAAATAACACAGTTCCTTGCAGTCTCCCCTAGGTTAGCTTCACATGGGTTTGCTTAAGATGGATTGTATCTGTACACAAAGCTTCGCAGCACTGTAATGTTTCTACATCATGTGATCTACATAGTAATAGAATTGTTGTGTTTCTGTCTGGGGAATGACAGGATGGAAGTGCATGAAAATTTGGGACGTCATTTTATGTCGATAAATTGATACGATATCCTTAAAAAATATTCGATTTCCATATAAATTTAGTGAATCGATGTATCGCTTGATAATTTTATTATTTGTAAAGAAAGAACGTTCTAGACTAAATTTAAATCTGTACCCAGTTGTTTGCAGAATATTTTAGCCAGCTACAGAGAAAGTACATATCTGTTTTATAAAATGTCGACAGCAGAACACGAAACATCAGATCTTATCACTGATACCAGAACAGAACATTTTAAGTAGTAGTGAAACTTTACATTTAATGTTGATTTATGTACGACAGCTTCTAATGCAAACAAGGGCAAGACGTAATATTTGAGACTGAAGTTAATTAGGCGCTGGAACAACTAAAAATTTTCAATACCGATAAAAGATTTTATATCTATTTGGTATTCGATATCGATATGATTAACATTCAAAATAATGACAAAGACGGAGGAGAATATTTGTCAACACAATAACGTCATTTTGGTTCCGTAAAAAGTGGTAACTTCCTCAAGGTTGTTGTCTTCTGGGATCTGGCAGAAATTGGCCGACGTTTTGTCGCCTTGATAATAGAAGCCAAAATAATATCTGAAACGTTTTGGCACAATATCCCAGAGGACAGGCAACTTTATACTGGCCGCCGTAAAAACCTGAAACCTGAAGCTGAAATTTCGAAATTATAATTTGTCCATTTATTGTCGCCCTTACATCTTCCTAACTGTAGTTATCACAGTGGTTATTCTCATGTTACGTTGAGGTCACTCCTAGGCCAAGGACAAGGCAAGGTCACGACAACATCAGTACAATAGTTTCCCAGATACAGGTATTTAAAGTACTCAAGGTCATATATTTTCACGCTTATTTCTGCCAGACCGTAAATACCTGGTTGACCATACTCATTCCGAAATGAGATCACGTATAGGTCAAGGTTATATGGCAGTCACAACAATATTGACCCAATAGTTTGCCAGATACATGCAATTAATATTCTCAAGGTCATATATTTTCACGCTTATTTCTGCCAAACCGTTAATACCTTGTTGACCATACCCATGTTAAAATGAAGCCAGATATAAGACACGGTCATATGGAAGTCACGACAAAATCGGCCTAATAGGTTGCCAGGTACAGGGCTTTAAAATACTCTAGATCATATATTTTCACGCTTATTTCTGCCAAATCGTAAATACCTGGTTGACCATATATATGTCAAAATGAGGTGACGTATGGGTCAAGGTCACATGGAAGTCATGACAAAATTGGACCAACAGTTTGCGAGATAGGTCTTTAAAATTATCAAGATCATATGTTTTCATGCTTATTTCTGCCAAACCGTAAACACTAGGTTGATCATACTCATGTCAAAATGAGGTCACGTATAGGTCAAAGTCATATGGAAGTCACGACAAAATCGGCCCAATAGTTTGCCCGATACAGGTATTTAAATTTTTCAAGGTCATATATTTTCACGCTTATTTCTGCCAAACTGTAAACACTTGGGTGACCATACTCATGTCAGAATGAGGCCACGTATATGTCAAGGTCATGTCGAAGTCACGACAAAATCGGACCAATAGATTGCTAAATACCGGTCTTTAAAATTCTCAAGGTCATATCTTTTCACGCTTATTTCTACGAAACCGCAAATACCTGAATGGCCATACTCATATCAGAATGAGGTCACGTATTGGTGAAAGTCATATGGAAGTCACGACAAAATTGGCCCAATAGTTTGCCCGATACAGGTATTTAAATTTTCAAGGTCATATATTTTCACGCTTATTTCTACGTAACTGCAACTACCTGGATGACCATACTCGTGTCAGAATGAGATCACGTATAGGTCAGTCATATGTAAGTTACGACAAAATCAAGAGATGAATTGAGGAAATCTGATAACAATAAATTCCAAGACTGTCTTATCCTCACGAAATATCCAAGACTTGACGATCAAAATATGTAGAAATTCGATTAATATTTTTGAAGCCCTGTTGGTATTGTTTTGACCCCAAACTGACTTCAACAGAAGAATTAAATAAAAAAATACCTTTCTCAAAGAGGAGCTTCTCGATTTTCTCTCTTAATCTCATTTTATATCTTAGACAGAGGACATGTAACGCTTAAGTAACACGATGTATATATAAATGCGTAGGTCTTAAGATGGACCTTTGCTGACCCCGTGTGACATTATGTGAAGCACAATTTCTAATGGACTTATTTTTATGCAGCTTTGCCAACCAGTCTATGTTTTAAGGTGATTTGATTATATGATTTTAGTGATGATTATTTCCAATTATCTGGTACAGATGACTAAATGGAAATGCTTGTAAAGCATTCTGGATACAGCCCATCGGATTCGAATCTCTGGATAGTTACCTCCGGATTGATCGAGGCTGTTCTCCTCAGTTCCTCCACCCTGGGGAATGCCTTATAAAATTGTCACATTATCATCTATGTCGTTGCGAAATAATTATTTTATGATAGGGGGTGATTTTTGAATGCCTTAGAAGTTTCTTTCTTGCACGGGCCCGATCAGCAACGTGCTGCACTCTAGCTTGAAATCATAATTACAGTTATTTATTTCTTTATTTGTTTTTACGTTTACATAATGCCTTATCTTTTCTTTGATTTTTTGTACGTGACTGTACTCCGTTACGATGTTTTTGCGAAGGTTGTATGTGTTCAAAAAAGGAACTGGCTGTTAATTCGTTAATGCACAGTTTATTGTGTGTGCTAAATTTCCATATTAAGTGCTTGAAATAAGACCAGTACAAGGGACATCAATGCGCGAGTTAAAAATAAGGAAACAATGAAATAAAGAGGCACTGAGACAGAAACAAGTAAGGCAGAAGAAAGTATCGAAGGAAAGATATTTGAAGCGATTTTCATTCCGCAAAGATGCTGAGTGTAGAATAGTTATTATTATTTCCGATGTAAATATCTGGTTGAACATTCAGCGAGGATACTTATTTGGCCGTTGCTAATGACTGTCTGAATTTTCAACTGCTTGCCTGTCATTCGCCGTGAGTCACCTTTTCAATTTATACATTTGATCTGACACCAGAAAGACACAAAAATAAGTTGGAACCCTTAAACATGAAACAAAAGCTATAAAAGAATATGAACAACACCGTGGAGTTATGAATAGATTTTTAGTCCTCGGTTTTAACCTTAATTACCATTGTAGTTGTCTTTGTCTTGTCTTCCGTGCTGGCACGATATCTATTTGGCAAGAAAACAAGTTTTGATGTTCCGGCCACACATGAATTAGGGCGTTAATAAGCGAAAATGAAATAAATAGATGCTTGGTAATTCTCGTTTGATATACCATTCGCCTTCACTCCCTACACGACCTTGATTATGTTATTATTCGTAATGTGTCGTGCATACGTATGTTATTAGTTATTATTAACTACAGGAATCGTATTTGATATTACATCAACCAAAATGCACAGGATGTTCTAATTAAAACATTATCTTAACTGCAAGAGCATTTGTAACATTTGGTGACGTCAACATACCAAGAGGAACAATTTGTCTCTTAATTTTTATGCGTTAGTACAAACGTACAGAACAGCAAATGTTAAAAATGTCTACCGTCAAACCCTAATTTTTGTTGCCAGTCGGTTTATTTTCGTCCTTTCTTTTCAGGATAACCATCCCGTATCGCTTCACGAACTATTTCCGTGCGAAGTAACGTTCTAGAATGAATGCATTTTCTGCTCGCCAACACACCATGTTCGCACTTTCACAGCTTTTGTGTGAGCAGAGGCCTAGCAACTAGTGTGGCCTTGACTTGATTGTCACGGTGAAGACTGAGTGTTTATTGCACGGGGGGTTGGTGGACCTGCTTTTGAATTAATTTCTGTACCTTAGTACGTGATTGTTTTGGAATTGCTTTTTCAGTTTCGCATTCTGTGGATGGAAGCCATTTTGAAATATATTGCATCATCTCCTCATTGTTAATTGATTGTACTGTGAATTCAAAATCCATTCTGCATTTTATATATATATATATATATAAAAGTAGTGGTAAATTCCTGTGGAAGATATGAGTTTGAGGGTTTAGGTGTGTATAGGAACGTAATGTTGAGAATATAATATTAATTGATGGAACACGAAAGAAACATTCGGAAAAGAAGAAGTGTATTAAAAATACTGGTTGAGAAATCTTGACAGATGGGACAACTCGAGCTAATAGTCGCTTGACTGTTCAAGAAATTTGCAGTTTTTTATGGTATCTGAATCATTCTCGGTTTTACAGGAGGTCGTCACGAACCGTTTCCTGATCCAGACTAATCAGTTCCACATCCTAACAAACTTTAAGATACATTTTAGGATTATTCTCCCATCTACGTCTAGGTCTTCTTAGTTGATTTTAGCCTTGAGTTTCAGCGACCAGAACTTTGAACGTCTGATCTCGACGGACATATTATATGCTCGTTCTATGGAATCGTACTTGATTTATTTGGTAGTCCATTAACACTGTGTGTTATACATACCGAATGGCCGATTCTCACAGTCATTAAGTAATTATTACTAATATTATTATTTGTCAGTTATGAAGCTTCATTTTGCATGCTTAAATAACAGTTTCTTTGTATGAATATCTTAATAGTATAGCAAAGTAGTAACTGTATGAATCACCCTCTGCTTCAAAATCAACGACTCACATTTTGTCTGGATTAAATATTTATGGGTTTTGTATGTTATCAGAATAAACAGCGATTATTTCGTTAAACAGCTTTAACAAATTGATCATTTTTATGGTGAAGCGTTTTCTTTGCGGTGTGGACTTACTGTTTAAATGTTTTTGAGAGGACCTTTGGTCTTCACAAGGTTAACTTTTTTAATTAAACGGTGGTTTATTGATATTTTTGATGCTGTTCTGTAATCTGGTCGTATGGGGCCCATATGCGTAATATGTACGTTGTTTCTGATTTTAGTTTTACACCTCTATTTAACTTGTAGGCAGATAACGCTGGAAAATTTGCTTTGGGACAATTTTAATGTGAGGGGGGGGGGGGGAACCTGAGAAAGAAACTTAGTCATTTAGACATGGATTGAAATGGAATAAATTACCTTTAATTTTTAGTTTGATATGTCAGACTGTTATAATGACTACTGTTCTTAATTCCAGCATGGAGGTTTACACGCAGGTCTCGTATTTTTCCTGTACAGTCATATCTGGATAAGTTAACGTTTGTACGTAAGCCTACACTCAGCATGGTCTTTTTGGGATTCTCAGATGTTAAAATTACCGATGTGGTTTTATTAACTGAATCATAAATCGCTTGTGATTTTAAGTGGCTTTTATATGTAACCTTGGTACATGATAAATGTTTGGAATTTGGCGGATTATTATATAGAGCTGTTAACATTTTTTAAGGATATTGTACTAACTCCTGTGTTATTTAAAATTGGTATATGCCCCCAAACAGATGTTTTAAATCATGTTCTACCAGAGAAAATTTAATGTATTAATTTGTTTATACACGTAAATTGTATGAGCATTTGATACAGAACATATAAATAAGTTACACAGGTGACAGTTGTAACTTAATCAAAATGTTGATTTCGCAGTGGGATTGTCATTTGTTTCTATAATAAATATTTTAACATTTTCCGTTATTTACGAATGTTTCCGCTACCAGGTGGGCCTACATTTAGAATTAAAGGTAACTTATATACAAGATTATATAGAATTATAAACACGTCAGAAACTTATTACATGTCACACATTTGAAACAGTTATTAGATAGGTCTGTAGGTAGGGATGGACAGATCATGTAGATGGAATGGGTAAGGGAGATGGACGAAAATATATGGGATTTTTAAAATTGATGGCCAAGTAGACGCCTAATTTTACGTTGACTGAACCTGGAAGTAATTAATATTTTGTAATTAGTGTAGATAAGACAGGGTAGATGATGGTAACATGGCTTCTGGTAGAATTTGGCTTCCATATCAATGAGTAGAAGCCCAGATCTTAGACATGAACTTTTGGTAGGAATCCAAGAGACTAATCACAAAATATGTCCTATTAACTTGCATGGGATTGTGTACGCTAATTATATACTTAAAAACTTGGCAGCAGTTGCGCAAAGTTTTGATTCACTTTTATGAATGAAAACGTGTTAAGTGAATATTACAGAACATTCACAGACGTTGAATCAATGTGATACTGATCTAAGATTGGCAAGAAATGTTGAGTTATTTTCTCGATATGTAAGATTTTGTTTTTTCTGTTTCTGTATTTCTATGCCTATTTATTTCCATCTCTTTTCTCTCTTTCGTTAATTCTCACACATGACGTAGATGTGTGGAATGTACAACTTAGCGTAAAAACGCGGAAGTATCTGGTTTGAACTCCGGCCAGGATTGATATATCAAGGTTCCGTGAACGTGTTTGGCGCCTTAACCACCTGAAAGCTGAATGGTAACTATATTTACCAACTGCTTTAACAATCAGTGACTCGGTATTTTGTATTTATAGGTTTGTTATATTATTCCGAGAATAAACAGCGACCATTTTCTTAAGGACCGTTAACCCGTTAATTTTTTTGTAATGGCGAAGAGCTGTGTTTTCATTGCGGTGCGGACTAAATTCTTAAATATTAATCAGTAACATCTAGATATTATCTTAGCAAATGCTGAGACAGTTCCCAAGTTCCAAGTTGCCACTGCGTGCTTCTTATGCAGCCCTCCGGATTTAAATTCTCTACGGTGACAATACATTTATGATTTATGATAACTTTCCAAAAACTGGTGATGTTTATTAATTTTTAGAAGAAATTGTAGAAATATAATGTTTTATATTTTTTTATAAAATTGGATGTGATAGTTTTTAATTTTGGTCGTAAAAACTGAATGAAAAAGAGCATTTAAAAAGATCTGTCGTTAGACATATAGAGAAATGTAGTATGTCGGTATTGGCACTGCTCAGCTGTTCAAGGAATGTCTAATGGAGATTTTTTGTGGACTTGTTAGGCATCTCAGAGTTTTGTCAGAGCAGGGAATTTATCAAGTAACCGAGCGACTATAATTTTCTTAAAAGGAGGTCCCTGTAGCGTGAAGTAATTAAAGTTTTCAGATGATATGTGAGAGCTAAACTTAGTCCTGTGTGCCTTCATAAGGCCCTCGCTTTTTGGTGTGGTCCCGGAGATTGATAGTTGTTGTATCATTTGTTACATTGGCACTTTACACCCCCCCTCCACCGCTCCTACTGTCATTAATCCTAGGATCTGTTAGCTTCGGAATCTGCGACAGCAGAAAGCGTCTTCCCTCCGTTTCTGTAGCCATCATGAGGTCTACTAGGGCCTGAACTTAATGAAAATTGTTGCATAGTTTGTGGATGAAGTGTTTCGCGAAGCCCTCGTGTTGAATTTTCCTTATGTTGTTTAACGACTCTGTGTCGACTGCAGAAGTTATGTAACGTCGAATAAGATAGGAATTTGATCATCTATGGTGAGTAGATATAACTTTTGAAGGATACTATCATGCATTTAACTGTATTATTTGTGTATTTGCTTGGAGAGACTTAGGGAAACCAATAAAGTATCTTAGGACAGCTATAATCTTGCCAAGATTTGTAATTGTTGCATGTCGAGAATAAGTTACCGCCACGCTAACCTACTCTGTTGTTAAGTCATGTTCAGAAATAAATGAAGTTGGCTTTGATCGATGTTGCACAAATAGTGTAATGCGGGTAACCTCTTGTGATGGTATAGTAGAGGTGGTGTAATGCAGGCGGCCTAGGCTGCTAGGATTTCGTATGTGCGTGAATAAAGCTTTCAAGAAGTATGAAGAAGTTTTATTTATTTTTTTGTAAGTTCCATGGAACGTAATAATAAGTGTAGTACCACACGACGCAAAGCATAAACCTACCATTACTTGGTGTGTTTGTGCTTAATTACACTTGAGAAGGTCAATCTTGGTCATGGCGTTCTTAGCGTCCAGCGTGGAAACATCAAATGACATTAAACCGTACCAAGGCTGATCTTAGAATCTCTGCAGCTCAAGGCCTCAGGGTGTCCTCTGCGCTGCAATTCGTGGGTTATATTCCCGCCCTAGGCATACAAGGCCGTATTTAGAATGGGATTTAGTCCCTTTGTCACCAAATGTTTCTCTCTTAAACACGTTTTGTCAGGTTATGTTTCATCCGATACTCTTTAGTGGGAGTATGAATAATGAGTCAGATCTGCGGCATGGGAATATTTAATATATCTTTCGTAGTAAAAAATTGCATTTTTAAACATATAAAAGATGAAGTAGGCCTAAAGTATAGAACATTAGGTCTTCGTAATAAAAAGATTGACAATTTATTATTGTCTCCTAGAATTATAAGATACATTAAGGCGTACCAATTTAATTTAATATTGAAGTTATAAGAACCATAGACTGAAACAGTAGTGATATGAGAGGATAATATTAAAAACGGATATTAACGATGTCGGATGTAATGTATTACTACACGATAGTGTACAGTGGAAATTTGTGCAGACCCAGTCTAATTATTCGGGAACCGTGACACATTTAGATAAACGTCCTCTGCGTTCTGAAGAACGTCTGCATGCCACGACAGTAGGTCGCTTATATCGTGTGCGAGGACAGCGATAGATCGATATTTTTCGACTTGGGAGGTGTCTGCTATTGCTGGCAGGTAGCCTTTATTACCCCGCGACAGAATTCCTTCGATGACTAAGCTGTGTCCGTGTTGTCATTAAAACGCCATTAGCTCACTTCAAATGACGATCATCTCCCCCACCTTTGACCCATATATCTTCGCCACGGCCCTGATTGTAATGGTTACATTTGACTAATTTGCTGACTTTTGGTCGAAGTATCTTTTGATTTCAGAGTTAAAATATTCTGACAGTATAATGATTTGTATAAATAAATAAATTTATAATTTAGAACAGCAGTGATTGGTCTACTGATCGTCTCATTTATCAAATTTTGTTGTCATTTAGGAATTTGGCCCATCAGTCGGTTTGTACTCTAAATAAAATTTATAACATTTTATGAACAACTCTGTTAACAATTATAAAGTCTGAAGCAAGGAAATGCAACACGTGGTTCGCATGCGTTGTCATTGACAGTTACACAAAATCATTTAGTAGACCCATAAATCTGAGTATTAGTGCCCAATTTATACTTAGTTACTATTACCTATTACGTTCCTGCTATTTCAAGTAAATTGCCATGGAATCTCAATAAATGTTTTGCATTTTATAACGTGGATGTCCGCGAGTCAATAAGGAAGCTTGTTTGTCTGTGTGCCTTAGTTGTGTTAACCAGTGTTAAACTGTGTGTTAAATCTGAGCAACATATTCGTTCATACGGATTCATGTTTTTATATTACTTACTACAATTGCTCTGCCATATCATTCCTACATGATCATGTCATCTTATTTTTTGCTTTCTCCTCCTCCTTCTTCTTCTTCTTCTTCTTCTTCTTCTTCTTCTTCTTCTTCTTCTTCTTCTTCTTCTTCTTCTTCTTCTTCTTCTAGTCACTGTCTTCGTCACCCCAAAATTGCGTGACTTTTTCTGAAACTCTCATATCTTCTTTATGGATTTATAATTTGTGTTTTTTACAACAGATTTTCGCACTACTTTTAAAAGAATTTTCTTCGGGTTATTTACCCACTTTGTTAATGTTTACACTTTCGATAATAAAGACTAAATTCATTTATTAATTCAATTCATTTATTGACTTCAGTTCTCTACACGCAAAGCTGAGTCCCTCAAACACCTGTTTTATGGAGAAAGAGCGCTTGGAACATGTAGATGGGAGGATAATATTAAAATGTGCGTTAAAGGAATAGTGTTAATGTTCAGAATCGTTTCCACTGACTAAGGATTGGGTCAGTTGGTGGGCTGTTTTCAACAGGGTCATGAACTTTTAAAGGCGGGTAACGTCTTGACAATCCGAGCTTACGATTGGTTCCTGAAGAAAGACTCTGGTCCAAGGTCTTAGTATTATGCTATTAACATTTCAGTACGCTTATGTCATATGAAACTTGAGACAGTAACCACAGAAGACGAGTGTGTTATTATATTTCAAATCGAATATTCTAAAGTACGTCGAACTGTTGACCTCGTGAATTTCCAACCCGTAGGGTATAATTTTTTTTCATGTTTTGTTCAAGCTTATTGTTCTTCAATGCCATCTACTCCACTGAGATACTATCAACATGGGATTTTCTGTTGCAGTAAATAGCCCGTCAGTATGAACAAATCTTGTAGGCGCAGCAGCCGATAATGTACACAATTTTTACGTGCGTACTCCGGGGTTTCCAAACGCGTTCCTGTGATCCCCAACAGTCCCTGTGCCTGCCCGAGCCAGTGTTTTAATATTTTCATCCCATCTATACCTAGATCTTCCTAGTGTTCTACTTCTTTTAGGCTTGCACCCAACATTTTGTACGCATTTCTAATCTGCCCTATGCGATATCACGCTCCTTGATTTGATCATACTCGATCAGCCTAAATTTGAACTGGGGTAGTCCCTTAGAATGAAATTACACTTTTGTGGAGCCTGAAAGTGTGTTACAATCTGAACGTGAGCCCGACTCTGACCATATGAATCCAATCCACTTGTTCAGCTCCTATTTCTTTAACGATTAATTTTAACGTTTTCTTTTTTCACTTCAAGATTCCCAAAGAAAAATGTATGTGTCTTCTCTCCGTGACTACTTCATATCCCGCTCAATATTTGTTGATAGGTACGAAGTATTAAACATCTTCACAGCCTGGAGCTCACTTAGTTTTGTGTCTGACTTCGAACTGGACCACCAGGGTTCGGTCTTCAGTAGGGGCAAAAGATTTTTCTTCTGACCCCTGTTTCGGGGCCCACCCAGCCTCCTCCCCAATGTGTGCTGGTGGTCCTTTCCCCCCGGGGAGGGGGTAAGTCACGGCCAGGACGTGACGCTGACCACTCTCTCCCCATCTAGTGCCGAGGTCGAGAACGAATAGGAGCCGCACAGTCTCTCCCCTCAAGCGTCTTTATGGCGTATATAGAGAAACATAAAACCCGGTCATTACCTTGTTATTGTGCTTTCATTTTGTGTCATTCGGGCAAATCAATCACGGTATATCTTTCTGCTTATTTTATGATAATCTTGGATGTTCACGTTGGGAAAGTGATGCCGCTGTGCGCCGAGCGACATGTTCGATAAAGTCGTGTAGAAGCTGCTTTCCCATCGCTGTCGCAGGATGATTTATCTTCGGAGATGATGTCGGGCTGATACTCTCGTGTCCGTGAGCACCCCTACGAGGTGGCTCTGCCCCGCTCTGAGATCATGCGCCATCGCTATCAGTGATGGGACTGTGTGGCGCCTTGTGATTATTGATATTTGATTTAAATCTACACAGATCCATTTATGAGGAGTGTTAAAAAGTAAACGTAGTTAATTTCAGTCTACCTGAGAAGTTATTAATTTAGTTTTACAATAATAAGTACTCGAATTGCTGTGTTACATGGCTCACATATTTTTGAAAAGTGAATATTTCACAGAATTACATACAAATTAGTTAGGGCTTTTCTTAGGAATATTTATCTGAAGATGGAACTAACATTTTCTCCAGAAACATTGATATGTACCTACAAGTCTACATGACGTCACAATACAGAAGACCGCCAATGACAATTTGGTATTTGTTATGAACTTGTAAATAGCAAATGAAGAGCGCATTCTGTTGATCATATTAAGCCCGATGCACGCCTAAATAGTATTTATAAATTAGCAATCACAAAGGGAAGTTGTTAAGGACATGATTACGGTTATATTGAAAATCTCTGTGGGTGACATCCGAAGTTGTTAGTACATGTGGTACGTCTAATTACCGCCGGGTTTTGAACAGTTGACGCGATGTGCGACACGTTTATGTAGCTTTTTATTCTCCCATGTTCCTTGCCAGTAGCATGTGCTACCAGGTAGGCGAATGATCTGACCCGCCCCTCCATCTAGTGGGAAATGTTTTTATCGCAGACCAAACAACAGCACTGGATGTATAGGGGACAGGCACACTGTTTGCCGGAGTCATGGTTATATTATACTAGGACCCAGGAGGTCGTTTATAGATTTATTTTTCTTTCTTACTAATTTGAAATGACAAATCGTTTCTTGCTGTGAGAAAGGTGTCTTGGGGACAGGCCAATAGAGATGGAACCCTCCGTAACATTTTTACCGGAAAATGGCCACCGGCTCATCGTCTTTATATCGAAAGTCCTCACACGACCTGAGCAGTAACGTTATCAAAATTCGATCTTAATTTCAGTAGAGGACAATTTGAAATGCAGGGTCATATTTTGAATTATCTGTTTAGTGGATTTTCTTATTTTTCCTTTTAGCATATTTTTTGTTTTGCGTTGTCATATGTTCCCACGTTGGGCATCATTTATATAGCGGAAGGGCTCGCTCATTTGTTAAACAAGTGGTTAAAATTCCATCAAACATATATCAATATAATACAACATAAATTACTTGTTTTATGAGACCCACAAGAGGTTGTTATCTACAAATTGCTTCTTTGTGTTGGACATGGTCATTTATATTCGTGGATTCTATTCTTTAACACTGAAGTACGAAACCGGAAACGAACATTTCCGTGTCGTTATGTTGACCGTTAGTCATTGGAATGGAGGAAATTTGAAGTAAAACTGTTTGTCGACGTTTGATTCCGGGTAATAAGGTGCGATATTTTTCTTTTCACTTCAGTGGCTTAAACGCCGATATAACCACAGATTCAGTTAATTTCCACGTGGTCAATCAGACGGAGCATAAAATAACCACTCACGTCCATTTACTGTGTTCATGAAGTCTGTGGTGTTGATAAGAATGCGACGCAACAATTATTGGGACAGTAGTGATAACATTTTGTCTGTTGCGGCCTGTTCCTTTGTAGCAGTGAATGTGGGGCTTCGGAGGAAAGATTACTTACAATGGAACACCGCCCGTGTCACTTTTCCCATCGCAGATTCGATTATAAGCTGTTCTGGGATCGAACCCTGACTGTCTCTACGAGAAACTGTTACGTCACTGCGATACTGGGTATAACGCAACCAGGAGGTCTCTTACCGAATTCTGACACACTATTTTCTCTGATGTCATTTAATAACCATACTATTTGTAAGAATCTAATTTTCTTGTTTTAAAAATCGTTTATTTGTTTTTTCCTATATAAATCTCTGCAATTGAACAGAACCTGAGCCAGTCCCCATAAGATGTAACCTAATGTTATTATATAATTTTCTTCTTCGTGGTTTTCGCTATCTAAGACAAATTTACGGGTATTTATCTCCTCCACTAGACCTGTATATCCAGAAATTTCGTGACCTTCTTTATTTTGCTGTTCTAACAATAATAGATGACACTCAAGTTGGAATATCTGCTTACAGACTGGTTGTCGTGAGTCAGAGTTACCATTGTTTTCATACGTTCTGCTGCAAATGCCGATATGCTGAAGTAGGCCACGGCCGTGTCTTTATTATCGTTAATTATATTATAATCCTAGTCTGAAAATCCTGAGCTATTGATAGCGTCGCCAAATAAAGTAAAAATAAATAAAACAAAAAAATAACAGCATGACCTTTCCACATTTATCCTCCTTGGGTTCAAATACTTACCAAAGCACTTTGTTTTCAGACTATTTATATTCTTCCTTAAAGTAAGAAACCGTGTTTCATGATTATACAAAACAACTTGCAAAATTATTTTGCTGAGATAACAAATAAATTGAATTCCTTGTAAAGAGCTTCTGTACAAGAAATGACAGGCTTGTAACATGTATAGCTACTTGAAACCCATAGCCCATTACAGCATATGAGAAAGCATTTCGTGGGCTTGCTCTACACTCGTAACGTTCTGACGCCTGTACTTGTTTGTAAACTATTTTGCTAATTATTATTTTTTATTTATCGTGCTAAGTACTGCATACCAAGAGCAGCCTCATGGTACTCCCCGGCGACCCGCATACCATCAACGTCTGCCCTTTACCTCCTGAGTCAACACACGTGTATCAATAGAAGGAAGGAATAGGACAGAGGAGGGGTTAAGAGTTGTCCTACTCGAACAAAAACGTGTTTGGCTTGTTGGCTATATTGCGTTCAGCAATGTTTGCATTTGGCCTCTTTGATGGGCTTTTGATTTGAGGTTGGGAAGAAGGTGGAACGGGTCCCAGGGGCAGGTATTTCTGTCCTTCTGGTTGACCGCGACGGCATCTGATGGGCATTGAGAATAAGAAGGCATGTTATCTCATGGGTGTGCTCCCTATTGAGGGCTTATCCTCTATTCAAATTCACTAAAAAACGCGATTCATTAATGAAACCTGTTTTGACGTTGAAAGTTTTGCGTGGGCGGAAATCACTTTCATGCTGAATTGCTCTTTCTACATCCAGTGATGTTCATTCATAGTTGGAACATATTCTCTCTCTCTCTTTTTTGTTCTCTGCAGTTTGAACAAGTCACATGAGAACGCAGTGCACTATGGGATAGGTCATAGGTGGCCGAACCTCGCCTACAGCTCTTCAGCTCTGATGAACTTACAGTAGGAGGGAAGACTATGGACAGTAATTGAGTTGTATTGTTGACTTTCTTCTTTATATTGTTGTTGTTTCTAGGCTTTTTATATTCATCGCTGTTAGCTTTTCCGTCTCTGCGTGGGCAAACCTCAAGGGTTCGATTTGGACGATGTGACAGACTGCCATTATAGGATCTTTGTGTTGACCTAAGAGACTTGTCACGGATTGCGATGTATCAGCACTTTGTACTTAGAGCAATTTTAGCTTCTCAGATGGAATAAAGGTTCTTATTACTTGAGACCAGCTGAGACCTCTTCTTGTGGCTCTGCAGTTTTCGGAGAACCTTGGCATCGTCCTTAAGTGTCCGTACCGCGAAGAAAACACAACTGTTCACCACTGCAAACGTCAATTGGTTGATGGTGTTTAAGGAAATAATCGTTGTGAGAATCACACAGATACAAAATGAAGAGCTACTGATTGTTAAATTAGGTGGTGCATATACTTACCACTAGGCTTTAAAGAGTTGATGTGCACGATCAATAACTAATGCTGTCAGAACCACGGGTACCTGAAGGAAATGATAGAATGTGGGTGGGTTGAATCGTGGGGCAGAAGTAAAACAAAACTAATATTGTCTCCTGATGTCCTGCTGGGACAGTCCCATCTCCGGACTGTTATGTTTGCTCTGTATTATTTATGGTCCGCCTCGAGTCAGCAAGGTCAGCAAGCTGCTAGGGTCCGCTGTATGTGTGACTGAGCCGCTGCGGGTGGTTGAATCCTGAAGTTTTCCCTGAAGCAGGGACCTCGATATCACAAATATATTATCTGAGACGACCGCCTGACGTACTAGCTGTAACGAAAGCATCTTCGTTGTTGACTGCGTCAAATATCTTAAAGGTTTGCGTCTAACACCAGGTATTTGACGGACTCCATAGTACAGGTTTTTTTTTCTTGGTCAAGGAATTTCCTGAAGGTGGCCCTGTAGTCTGATGGAAATTGACCTACGTCATCGCCCTAATAATGAAGGCTGTAGGCACTCTTGAAATGTTGGAAAATTTCTGCTAGAATTTACGCCGCAAAATCCGAGCAGACAACCATCTTCATAATCATATCCGCGAGAATCTGAAATCTTTCCAAGATATTTCCTCTTATTATGGTACCTGAAGGTTGATTGTTGGGACCGATTATGTTCACAATATAAATTCTAATCTGTTCTTAATTTGTCCGTCGTCTAGTGCCTTTCAAAGAACACAACGCTTTGGGGACTGGATTTATTTCCGTCCTCAGGATGAAAGGTGACCCATTAAACCCCAGTGGTATCTATATACACCACCTGCTTTAAAATACAATAACTCTGTATTTTACTGAGAAGCGTACTTTAAGATTTCGTATGATTCTCAGAATAAACAACGATTATTTTCTTAAACAGCGTTAACCAGTCGATCTTTCTAATGGTGAAGTGTGGTGTTTTCTTTGCGGTACGAACTGGATATTTAAATATCATTTGGATAGCCGCTATGCTTCGTAGGGTTGAAGATAAATTTCCTACATCAGAGTCGCTCTTCATATACGTCGAGCATTGCGTTAATATCCGATAACGTAATGTGTATAGTTACGTAAGAATTTGATTTATCTCCGGAGGAAGTGGAATTTAAAACACTATTATTTACATGCGTTCAAGGTTCATTAATTAACGAGCGTGTGTGTACAGAATTTGCTGTACGTTTCCATCATAGCATTTTCTGTTTAACGCATGTCTCAACATGGACACTTCATAGCAGTAGATTTATATTATTATTGACCTTTGCAATGAGAAGGAAATTACATAATTAGGAGCCTCGCAATATGTCGATTTCACTATATATTATTTTGTCTTCTGTATTACAACGCCATGTTAGACACCAATGTTTCGGAGATACATACTGCTTCCATCTTTAGGGTCGAAGATCTCTTCTCAGTGTAAGTAGTTAATTAGTTGCTAACCCTTTGGAAATCGAAGCTCGAGAAAATGATATTTAAAAAATTCAGTCCGTACCGCAAAGAAAACACATTTCTTCATGACAAAGATAAAGTGATTAATGCTGTTTAAGGAAATAAACGTAGTTTACAGTGAGAAGCATAGAAATACACTGTGGGAAACATGTAATTACTTAATATTAAAGGTAGCTATTCTTAAAGGTTTAAATGTTTATAGAATCATATTTGAAATTAGAAAAATACTACCACGGCATGTAGGTTTGAGAGACGAATGTAAAAATCTAATATTAATATTACCATGCATGAAACGTCAAGTGTGAGTGAATTAGGAACACATTGTTTCCGTGACGGTCGTATGTCTTAGGTCCAACAAGCGTGTTCTCATTAGAAATTAATCGATACAACACACCGTAATCTTATTTTCAATTCATTTGCATTAGATTAATACATTCAGAGCTAAGGTCAACAGCGATGACGCCACCCTCGTTGGTAAAGGTACATAGTGCAGTCAGTTTTATCAAAAGTATTCATGCTAGGAAAAATTCTCCCCCCCCCCCTCCTACCACATCTTCAAATAGTGACGTGTAAATATTAGCATTCTTCATATTATTCACTTCACGTTCTTCATTTGTCAATCACATGATGGTACGCAGATCATGCATTTAGTTAATATTAAACGTCGTCACATACTTATCTGAATAATAATGCTTGCAAAATATGTCCAAGGTCCAAGTAATTTTAATCACAAAGGCGACACAATTTAGTAAGGAGCTGTTTCTTTGTAAATCAGTGTTAGTACTTACTCACTGTGATGGCATGTGAGTGTAACAAACTGCGTCATTGCGTCGATGTACTGAACGATTTGGACGAGTTGTTGGCACCCCTGCTTCGTATTCGGTAGGTCCCGGTTTCAAATCTGGGCCGGGAAATCGACGGGCTTCACTGAGGTTTTCGTAGTTTTTCTCAGTCTCTTTAAGCAAATTTAGAGGCTGTGTCTTAAATTAAGCCACGACTGCCTATTTTCAAAATGCTTCTTAATTCGTTTTTTTATTAATAACTACCACAGATTTGCTCGACTTGTATGCAACTCAAATATTCATTACCGTGTTTACGAGAACCCGCCATTTGACCCGGTCCTGAGCCAGATAAATCCAGTTTGTCACATCTTTAAAATTTATTTTATCCTTCTACGACGAATTGTGATCTCTTCAAGTTTTCTGAGTAAAATCTGTTTCTCATCACTTCTATGCGTGCTTTATGCCTCACCCATTTAATCCCACCTAAAAAGTGTACAGTTTATAATATATTCCTATCCGATTCCTTTAGGCTACTTCACGGATGGAAGTACTGCTGTCGTCATAAGAATCAACAACACGGATTTTAATTATCGTCTTAGCCGTTCCTAGCTTCTACTAGGCCCACTCTTTGTGAGGTATAACGTTGTCACGGCAATGAAGCTGTGTGGGCTTCTTTTTAGATAGAAACTATTTAGAGGAACATAATGCCTCCATCTTCAGTTTATACTTATAGAGGGCTTCGAAATTCAAATACTCAAAAGGGTGATATCTTTCGGTTTTTATAAAAATTTTGCCAAGATTAGTAACTAGTAGCTTTCTAATGTAATTTATATCCTGCATTATGGATTTAGTTGGTTGATTGGCTGAAGGAAGTTGAAAGATTAGTGACTTCAGAATGCCCAGCCCATGTTTTGTTTTGAGATGATATCACCAATGCTCTTGTAGAGTCAAATGGTGTAGTTGGAAAACAAATGCAGA
Source organism: Zootermopsis nevadensis (assembly GCF_977971745.1). Taxonomy (NCBI): domain Eukaryota; kingdom Metazoa; phylum Arthropoda; class Insecta; order Blattodea; family Termopsidae; genus Zootermopsis; species Zootermopsis nevadensis. The sequence continues at coordinate 10,666,080 of NW_028259139.1, read as the reverse complement.
CGATTTCCGTTTGATTAAGTCCAGTTCAGTGTGAGGTCTTCTGTTTGGTTTATAATTTTGTCGTGCAAAGTTTAACAGACCGAATTTGTATCTCTGCTTCTACGAAGTATTTACACTTACTTGGGTCTAAACATCGTGAAGAAATTGTAGCTTCTTTACCGACTGAGAGATCTTTGTAGATACTGTCTCCACTTCTTGAGTGGTGTTAAGAACAATTTAGATTCCATATCCAGTAGCGCCATGTTTTCTCACTTCGGTTCCAGCCCGTGTATAATCGATGAATGACGAAGGGAGTTTACACACGCACAGTTCGTTTTGCGTGATTTTATGCTTTTACAGTTCAGTTGTATAGATCTACAAGATTAGTTGTTTAAATAATAAATTTTGTAAGAGCTTGTTAGTTAAGTTTTTATAGAGCACGAAGACAGTCAAAGATATTATATTAAGAACGGAATTTCGACGGCTTGTGCGTTGTTTATAAAACTGAAATTAGATTTAACAATTAGTTGAAACACATCATTATCATCTTGTACAGGAAAAAAAAGGTTTCATCAAGATTTTGGCCGTGTGCAGCAGGTAAACTACACTTTTTTACCTCTCAGTTTTTATTATTTTGCCTTCTATTACCAGTGTTCGTGACCGCCCGGAGGATGGAAGTTTGCGTGTGGCCAGTTACAAGGAAAACTAGCCTAATTTCTCGACAGGATATGTTTGCTACTGGGCTTTTAGAAGACCAGTTGGTGTCTCATTATTGTTTGATGATAAGTTACCACAGTCTGCTGGATCGCTCTGTCTGTACAAAGTTACCACAGTCTACTAGATACTCTGTACCTCTTCAGTAAGAGGTATCTTGTCACTATATATTACGTTTGTAAGTGGCATTGAAATCAGTGTTAGAATTTTTCTTGCTTGAAGTCATGCATGCGGTGTTAGCTGGCATTATCATTATAATTATTATTAGTTATCCTACTTGCATTGACAGAGAGCCTCAAACGATGGATCCACTGTGCTAAGAGATCAATAGTATGTACAGCTGTTTGATTTGCCATCACTGCATCTGTTCAAAACCGGACAACATAAAAGACACGATGCGGACTTGAAAAATGTTGTACAATCTTATTGCTGCATGTCTTTCTCGTTCATTCTTTCTAAATTATTTAACTATATGCTTTATGGGCGTGGTAGCTCAGTCGGTATGATGTGTGGCTGGGGTTCGTTTTCCGACAGGGACAGGGTTATTTCTTTTCCCACAACATCCATGTGTTGTCTGTGGGGTTCAATCAGCTTTCTGTCTCATGGATACCGGGTTTGTTTACTCTTGACTCTGACAATTATCCTTCATGGAATCGATGGATGTATACATCCACTAATCCACACGTCTCTATCTTTGTCTCTTTCACCCCTTGCTACCCCTATGACTTTACTTTCATTCAGTAATCATCAGAATGACGAGCGGGCATTGCCTGGGAACCTTCTGACAGTAAGGAAATAAGATTCTTTTTCTCTCATTCTCCCCAAGGAAATATAGTGTCTGTCACTTACCCCCCGATTTCTGTCTGTTCTTCTACTCCCTTGCTATTTGTTCTCCCTGAATCTTTATCTCTTTTGTTTTAGAATGTTACTTGAGGCAGTTTCTTGTCTCGAAATAAAATCAGTATATGCAAGGTAAAAAATATTTATTATAAAGGATGTGGGTTCTGTACCAGGTGGGGGCAGTCATTTCTCTTTTGCCACACTTCCACTTTGGCAGAAAGTCTAGTCTCACGGGCACCCAAAACTCTTTCCACGGGGTTGAAACACTCTTGGGCTAAAAGTCGATGAGGTTTATTATGCGCGAGGTCTTACTGCAACGCCTTTAGACCTTGGTGTTCAGGATCGGAGGAGGATCTGGTGTTATTAAGACCTGCGAGTGGTGAACAGACAGACCGTGACTCTGACTTTCTCTTTCAGTCTAACAATGACGATGAACTGAGTGAGGCGGAGATGCCAGACGAGGACAGCGAAGACACTCTATCCAGACTTCCGGTGGAGGATGTGGGAGACCCGGAGGTCCTCGCCAGGCTCAAACAGCAGGTCTGTATCCATATCATGACTATCCACATGGACTTGTGTCGATTCCGAAATTTGTAGACGAACCACCCATTTTTTAAAAGTCTTTCAAAAATTCCTTAATTATTGTGAAAATTCGGATTTTTTAAAATGTTTAAGTTCTGTTCCTTCACTAGATAATTTAAATATCATGATATCCCATATTATGGAAGTGAACAAGAAGTTCTGGGAAGAATTTAATGACCCTACGTTGCTTCAGATCTTAACGCTTGAGAGTCGTCGAATCAAGGAGGATAGTCAGATGGGCGGAAGTGTAGCACGAACTGGGAGATGAGAAATGTATATAAAATTTGTATCAAGACATCTGAAGAAATAGACACTTTCAGAGACCTACGCTTAAATGGGAGAACGCGATTAAAATACAAATAGCCAGCGTAAGCCGGCTGGATTTCTCTTGCTCAGAATAAGATCTAGTTTTAAGCTTTTGTAAAGAGAGAAGTGGACCTTCGAGCATCGTAAAAGGGAAATCTCTTGAACAACCGAGTTTTTTGAGACTTAGTTTATGGAAAGAACAGAATATCACGCGAGATGCAATATGTGTAACAGATTAATAATTACTTGCAGACGAAAATCGGACTCGGAAATTGTGTAAATAGTTAAGGCTGTTAATATTATTAATGCACCAAGATCAGCGAACTGGTACTTATTAAAATTGCATTTATTATGCGTTAAAGTAATTTTGAAATTGAACAAACACACGGAGGCACTTCCACATTAGAGAAGAATCGGCTTCAGAGGGATAATTTATTCTCTGCACGCGTTTCTGCGGTTTTGTATGAAGATTCGTTTGTGTGAACTTTAATATTTTAAACACGGTTGCAATGCTGATAGTCGGTATTCAGATTACAATTGCGGTTTCACGGCAGTGAAAATATCGATCGCGATTTTCTGGATTTGTTTCAGGAACGAGAGGAACGCGAGGAGATCGAACGGGAGCTGAAGGCCCACGCTCAGTCACAGTCACACCACCAGCCTCCATCCCCCCGCAAGAGCCCCCGGGAGCATGGTGTCACCCCATCGGCCAACCCCATGGTCCCACCTGCCTTTTCCTTGCCACTGTCCTTCCCTTTCCATCATCCGACGTCCGCGTTCATGCCGCCCATCAGCTCCGCCAACTCAGCACCGCCTCCCATAGTCGCCGCCACTCACACGTTCCCGCCGCCGCCGGCGGCAGCAGCTGCAGCAGTCGCCGCCCTGCAGAATTCCATCAACGCGGGGTCACCGCGTTCTTCCGAGTCGCCCTCGCCGTCACAGCAACAGCAGACGTGGAGCTTCGAGGAGCAGTTCAAACAGGTGCGGCAGGCAAGTGACGTCCATTTTTTATCAACCTAGTTCACTAAGCGTCAGGCAATGAGTTTTATTGTCAGCGCAACCGTCAAGGGAACTTCCCGTGCTGTGGGTCGGCCTGACTTCACGGTATAATAGAAGTGACAGACTCCTTCGCTCGCAGTAAAACTCATTGTAGAATTAAAGTCTAATTAATACAAGTTAGGCTACACCTCCAAGTGGTCAAAGTACACTAATACCGATCAGGAGAAGAGAGTTTTCAGTAAGCTAGCTGTTTCTCCATCTTTGGTAACACAATTGCTTAATTTGTTTACTGGTTAAATTATACAGAGTATATGCAAATACAGTTGACTGTAACGTCATGTATTAAGTCTAGAAACTATTTCTGTTAAATTTTCATAAGAACTATTTCGTTTTTGGATGTTGAAGCGTCGTATTAAAGCGTGTCTCTTGTCACCACGTCATAGCACGTCGTGTTCAGGAGGCTAACAAACTTTTTGTTGTTACGAAATGTTGGTATTATTTTTGAAAATGCGAAGAATAGATGTTTCTTCTTTAGAATCGTAAAACGTCACGAGGATATTCTGTTAGTGTTATTCCAATGATTGATTATCTGAAGTTTTGTGATAAGAGTGGATTCATTATATGGTTTCTATATTGGGCATTGTCTGTTGGCTGAAGTATAGGCTTAGTTTGTATTTAATTCACCTTCGTCTTCTTGGCATTCCACCCAGAATAATTAATCTTTATAATAAATGCGCACCAACCCTTTTAAATGCGAAACTGATCTAAATAGTATTTAAGAATTTAGCCCGTACCTCAAAGAAAGCATAACGGTTCATCGTTACAAATATCATGTGATTGACTTGTTTAAGGAAATAATCGTTATTTGTTCTGAGAATCATATGAAACCTATAAATACAATCTGTAGGCAAAATGCAGAGTTAGTGAATGTATAAAGCAGGTGGTACATATCGTTACCATCTTACTTTAAAGCGACAAAGTATAAGAAATAACAGGCTTAGTGTCATTGAGACTAAACATGAGGTCCTCTCTCCGGCTTGACTTTGCTTATGTGTTCATTAGCTTACTTTTGGTTACTTGTTAAGTACTATGCCACCATTAGTTTAAGCATTATGTGTACTTATTAACTAACGATCAAGCAACAGGATCTACTTCAGTTATCTAATTGAAGACAGATGTATTTTTCTTACATCAACTTTAATTCCCTAATACCTTTATTTCATGTACGTGATACAGGAGGCGAGGTATTTGTCCACCAGGCTACATGCAACATGTATTTTACAGATATATTAAGTGTTGTTTAATAATACACTTAGTGCATGTATCGTTATCTACTATACTACGTTGTAGTTTTGGTCATAATTTCTTCAAATGGATTACAACAAACAATTTGGACTTCGAGCAGACGCTACGTACATAGAATGTCCATATAAATTATATATACAAGTTTATTGAAAGGAGTAAGGACATTTTAATAAACTGAGCAATTAAGTACGTCAGCATTGGGAGTTAGTGAATCCGCGAATATAAAATGACCACCGTTAGCTTCGTGGCATAGTTGACGGCGGTAAGCAACCGACTGGCATGAGACCACCGTAATTGCTGCTAGGGCTGTATGATGTTTCAAATGCTGATTCTCTGCTCTTTCTCTGTAGATCGATAGGAGACCGCCAGCCTCCGAAACGTCGCATTTATAATGAAATTCACCATTGAACATGCTTTTAAACAGTTATTAAAAATTTAAGGCATTCACTTGACCATTTCGGTTTGGAAAACGTTTTACTCGTAGCTTTTTGTATGGCACGAAATGGAAGAATATTGTGTATTTATATTAATCGAATTCCGACAAAATATTACATATACTGATAGCTTTATTTACTGGTTCTATAGTTTGTCAAATCTTTTGTTAAATTTCGTAGCTAGAGGCCTTAGATTCTACGGAAGTGGCATTTATACACAATTTTCTGTCTCTAACTTTACCTTATAGTACACAAAACACGAAAGTATTTTAGAAAAATCAAAAGTTTCAGAATCTTGCCAAGGACAACATGTAGTCAAGATCTGCATAATTCCGTAATCTTCTCCCTCCAACAAAAAACAAATCTCATCAAATTGTGCCCGGTGACAGATTTTTGGTAAATTTCAAGATAATCTTGAAGGAAAATGGGAAGCTTTGAATATTTTATTGTAATTGAACTTGGATTTTGAATAAATATTTTGCATTTTGCACACAATAAAGCTTTTCGCATGCATGTGCTTTGTTGCTTCTAAGACTTTGTGGTGAGTATAAAATAATAAATCATTGGAGAAATTGGCATGGGTCTGAGTTTCGACTTACCGCCAGAGTTCTTTAACCGACTCCATGGAGCAGAGTCCTTATAACAATTTAAATTCTCCGGCGTCCGTTATCTAACCGACAAATTATCCGACTTTTATAAAATTAAATATTAACAGGCCCTCATTCCCTAGTTATTTCACATGCGTTCTAGAACAATTCCTTCTACTACTACGCGCCGTAAGTGGCAACTTTAGTAAATTCTACGCGGCCCCATTTTGTGTGGGCTTATTTTATCCCTTTTCTCGCTTTATGTCATTTGCTTCCTTGAATTTTATCTGAACCGAAGCTCACACACATAATATTTAAGAATTCGGCCCTTTATTCAAAGATTATACAACATTTTACCATTGCAATGATCAACTGGTTAATCCTGTTTAAGGATATAAACACTGTAAGCACGTACTACCGGTACACATCATTACCACCGACCCTTAAAGGGCAAAAGGAGAGAATACACGATTTTTCAATAACTAAAATTTTTTAACGTAGCCTTCGGACTTAAAACTGCTTAAATACTCGGCGGTTTACATCGTGGCATTAATTTTATCATAAAGCATTGTCTTCAGCTGTCGCCTTTGTGAGTCGATGGCGGAATCCTATACGCGCCGCCGAGCGCCGTGGCAGCGGTCTCTGGTCTAAACTGCGGATAATTACAGTGACGTTCCCAATAAGCGTCACTCCACCCCACACTGCTGCATTAATTATGGCGTCATTTGCATGGAATAAGTGTAATGGAGACTGTTCTGTGTTGTGTGATAACTCTACTTAATGCACTCATAATATCTGATTCTAGGGAGAATTTGTGTGTGAATCTGTAGGCGTACATTTGTGAATTTTTTCGTTGTTATAAATCTTTTGATTGATTTTCTCCTTTCTTTATGTCGCCTCCAATTTTGTGTTTTACGTTCCCTTTCTTTGTTTCTTTCTCTGTTTCTTAATTATATATTTCTTCTATCTTTTACGTTTCTATTTTGGTGTACACACTGAGAACAGGTTACTGGGGGGGGGGGGGGGGGGCAAACAAATCGATAATATCTCGTCTGGTGAATCGTTTCCGTGACTCAGAACTTCCCTGATTTTGAACAAGACGTTGTTCTTGTAGCTCTTTTAACTTTTAAGGCTCAGTGGTAACTATTATTACCTCTTGCTTTAAGAACCGCTTTCTCTATATTTTTCCCACGCAATTTATTTGTGATTCTCACAATAAACAGCTGTTATTTCGTTAAAACGCATTAATTAATTGATATTTGTAACGGAGAACTGAATTTCTAAATGTTATTTAGATGAGCTTCAGATTGAGGCTAGGTTCGCAAAAGGCTATTAAAATCTGTTTTTGTGGGTGCAACTTAGACGCCATATTTCAGGTTTGCTCGGAATTTGTCAAGTTTTTGAAAAACAACGCACATATCACTGAAACGTAAGCAAACTAAAATTAAAATAACGCTTTCAAAGTTCATAAAGCTTCTAGAACACAATTGGAGTTAGTAGTTAATTAAATATTGAAAATTCTCCATCTTCACCGTTTTGTCATTTGTACTGATAGTTAAATAAAGTGTTTAATTAGTATATTGCTTATACATGAAGTATCTTAATTCGTAAATAAGTTGTTGAAGTGACAAAGCAACCCAGAAGACAGCCATCTTCAGTCTCACCGCCGTGAAAACCTCAAATCCGACAAGACAAGACAAACCGAACAGACATGTGTCCCTTGTACGTACTAAGAAAGGAAATGACCAGATGACATGTATCTTTTTATATAAAACTAACTTTGTATTGTGAACTCTAATTGAGACTTCAAGCGGTTCCAACCAGCACGGAGCATTTAATTTATGTCGCAAGTAAATAATAGGTTTAGGCATATAATTATCTGTTTTAAGTTTCTTGTGAGACGTTGAAAAGCAAATAATGTAACTTAACGTTGTATTGTGCATATAACCATTTATAAAACTACTATTTATTGCGTGTATAATATAAGAATTCTGTTTAGTATCCTGTATTTCAGGGATGAAGAAATCAGTGTCTACTAATGAGCCCTTTAAAAGAGTAGACTTTCTGGGGCCATCACGTAGGTGCGCAGAGTTATTAACCGAATACTTTTATTCTGTACTTAAGTTATAAATATGTTTTTATTTCCGTTAATTTTTTCGGAAGTTAACAGAAATGTGAATTTTACCGAAACACATTTCAACTCTTTTTATTTCAAACACAAAAAAGTGCACAAGTCGCTATTTGACGTACATTTGAAGTTCAGAATTTTTTACAATTGAGACATAAGGGACCTCGTAAAACATACGAGTAGAGGGCCGTACGCGGCCCGAGGGCTACGAATTTTACATTCCTTGTGCTTTTCTTACATTTAATTCCCCTGTGGTTTTGGCGACATTTCTTCTATGCTATAATTTTCTCCAAATTTAGTCTCTAGAAGAGGGAACTATGCATTACAGTTGTACATCGAAAAAATAATTCCAGTAGTACCATAACAAAATTTATATAAACTTACACAAAATTCTAGTAGTTTAATTAACATACGTCACTTATCATTAAATATTTTAACTACTTTTGAAAATACTAGTTTACGATGAACGACATCTGAAATGCTTACCAGGTCAAATGCCACTTATTATTGTGACTTGTTATTTTATCGCAAAATTTTTATTGTTACTTTGTGTTGTACAATTATAATAACAATAAATGTAGTATACTTTTGTGCGTAATTTTTACTAGTATGATAAGAAATTAGATGGCGCGGAAATAGAGTGATCCCTAGTGTCATGATGTTGAAACCTAATTTCATGAAAATAAATCATTTTTCTGAAAAACTGTCTGTACAAATCTGACGAGGACATGGACACATGATAATGAAATACGAGCATCTGTTTCTGTCGCCAACAGAGGAGATATTTAAATGAAAGTGAACCTCGTGGAAAACGACGTGGTATGGTTGATTATAAAACGTTTTTAGTAATACTGTAGATGGCATAATGCTACCATTTGGAAATTTTTTAAAAGTACTGCTATTGTGGGTTACGAAGAAGTTTTATTTGTTCTAAGTTAATAGGGATGATGAAGGAATAAAGTAGAAATGAGATAAGGCACGAAAGGCACAAAGAAAATAAAGAAATAGGATAGGGGATGGAAACACGAAATAAATAATTTCCCGTTTCATTTTAACGGGATTTTTCTTCTAGTGTTTCTATAAAATAAGAAAAGTATGCCTCGTACAAGGTACATCTACTTAGTTACATTTAATAGAATTTAATATAACTACAAATTAGTTACTACATGGTAGGATTATCAATAATTAAACAAAATAGGTGTATATATTTCTGATGAAATTACTTCAATTTTTAATAATTTAACGACCAAGTTTGTAACAAGGTGTCGAGTGAGAAATGAGAGGATCTTTAAGAAACTTTTGTATCTTATTTAAGGAACTGCCCTGTAATTTATCTCCTGAGTTAGGGAAACCTGAATACCCGATTTCCCAGTCGAGATTACGTCCCAAATATGAAGCACACATTTTAACAATTCTACGTAGACGTTCGGTGATTATTCGATATTGTTTTAACTCTTTAAATCCCGACTTTAACTATACGTACCACATAATTTAATTAATGGATTTCGTGTGATTCTCAGAATAAACAGTGATTGCTTATTTAAATAGCTTTAATTTGTTGATCTATGTAATGGCGAGTTGTGTTTTCTTTGCGGTACGGGCTGAATTTGTAATATTTTGTTCCAGCTGAAATAAATGAATGGCGTTGATTAATTAACTGATTAGCACTCTGGCAGGGAATGCTAGACGCAGTGTTAAGTAATAATCTAAGGTTATTCCAGACGTTTTGTGCTACTACAGCATGCAAGTAACGAGAATATTTCTCATAGCATACACTAGCTAGTTTACTTTTCATTGTGTAAACAACTTTACAACTGAAAGAAGGGGTGTTTTACGACAATTCTACAAAGTGCGTCATTAAAAGCTTTATGACATCAATATGGCTATCATACCACCACTCCTAAGACGACGCTACAATGTTTTTAATTTTTTAGCCTACATTTCTTATACAGAAACACAGACTTACGGTATCTTCATGTTCATAGCCTTATTCTCCACAGTAACTTTGGAATCTTTTAACGGATATGCTTGTAAATTCGTGTGAACGTAATGCCTTAAAAAACCTAGTGGTAACTATAGGTACTACCTGTTTTAATAATTATTAACTTTGCACTTCGTCTATAGTTTGTATTTGTGGATTCTTTGTTATTGTCAGAATAAATAGCGATTATTTTCCTAATTGGCGTTAATGGAAAAACAATGATTTTTAGGTAACTAGTGAACATGTAAATGTCATTTAGGAATTTTTTGAGTTGAAGGGGCTGTGGATCGAAATGTCTACAACCCGAAAACATTATTCGTCTGGTTTCGTTATTTTATAAGGAAACATAAATGTTGGTATTATAGTGTCCACCGTTCATCCATATGTCTGATAACTTTTGAAAGAGTCGGCAGGTTTTCATGAAACTTCGTATGAATGTTACTAGATCAGAATCAAAATATTCACTCACCAAAATGCTATAGTGTCATTTCTTGTGTGTGTCCAAAGTTTTAAGTTTTGAACCATACATCATAACCCATTTTTATGCTTTTAATTTGTCTGTTGTAAGAACATAACTATTGAACTACTGGAACAGGACACGTGTTATCTTGTATGTTTTATAACGGTCTTTTATTTATCAACAGTGATTAAAGTTCTACCTCGAGCAAAGAACACCTTGTGGTCCATTACCATATCTGTCTGTCTGTCGCGTTATTCGCGGTGGTACTGAACCTCCATTACCGGGAGTCATTGTTCCTCCGAGGGTAATCACGTGTTGCTGGGGCTATTGTTCTTCGGGTTACTCAACCTACATGACCGGGGTCAGTTTTCCTGCAGGGGTTCTCAACATACATATTTGTTCCTTTCGAGGTTCTCAACCTGAATACCCTGGGATGATATTATTGCTAGAATAGACTCAACAGTGGCCTCGGATTATATCAGTGCAACAGTGACCTACGTGAAAAACAGTGGTATTCAACCTGGGGTACGCAAAGACATCTTAGGGGGTACGTGAAATTTAAAAAAGAATTATGACAAACATTGAATAATCAGGGCCAGATTTAATACATTATTTTTGATGTAATTTATTTAATTTATTTTAGATGTAGATTATATGTTATGTATAACTTGAATTATAAACCAACAACTTTGGGGATACAAAGCTGAAGAGAAATTATATCTGGGGGTACGCGAACAAAAAAGATTGAACACCACTTGTCTAAAGAATACATTTGGAATGTCAGTGTAATCCAGATAGTGCACCTTGCTGATTTTCGTTACTATGGTGTAGCGCTGTTAAGGGATTTTAGACCTTGTGGGGTTATGTTGTTATTCTTAAATTAAAACCTTTGCCATGGTAACTTTCTTACGGCTTGCATAACTAACGATGAAACCACTGCTTCGCACGTCGGACTGTTAGCTTCCATAACTCACAGTTCTTTCAGTAGGCGTGTGTGTAATTCTTGGTTGTCATTGTCACACGCGAAAGTTTATTAATTTTTGGAGGTAAAACATAGAATTCTGCAAACATTCGATCAGTACCCAATTCAATTTTACTTTTAAATAATGGTAGTTGGCCGCTGGTTGTACTAGTAAGCCTATATAATCGTAAGACTGCCAACATAAATAAGCAATTTCAACATTTCAGTACAATTTATTTCAAGATACCCTGGTGATGAACAAGAGCTTTCGTCATTATGCAACCAAATTGTTTATTCATCCTTTATATTCTGTGAAGCTTGTGGGAATATTAGCACAATAAAATACCATTTTATTGTATTGTTGGGCCGTTATGTATACCTATATTATTTTCGTAGACAGTGTTTTGTTAAGTAAATTATATAAATTATCTGTGTAAATAGAATTACCGATATGCTCTGTGTTTCCTGTTAAAAGTGCCGTAGCTGTAGGCTGACACTCGCTTCGAAGTTGCCATCAGCTGGCAAGCGAACATCAAAACCTGCGTATCAGGCGCTGTGGTGGCATCATTGGTGGTAACCGAATGAGTTAGCACATTGTCTAACCAAACTCGGTAAATACCTGTGTTTCAGATTTCTAAGGCAGATGCGTCAAAGGAATTCTTCCCAAAGCATCCATTATAGCTCATTCCTACACTGAAATAAATAAAGAAATAAGCAAAATGTAGTAGACCTTATGAGTTAGCAGTGAAGTTTGGATCTTCATTGTCCAACAGGAAAACTATGGAATTGGACAATTAAGATGCGACGACTACAGGGAGTTTAAAAGGTGCAATTAATTTTAAGGGCGGGAGTTCGAAAGAATAGACATGGCCGCTTTGAACCGTACAGAAATGTCTGGAAGATCAGTAAAACATCTTTTTGACAAAATTCACATATCGGTTAATTTACGATGGCCTTGCCTAGCGCAAGAGGGGAATCAAGGTAGGAATAGTGGGGGAAAGTGTAACACCGAGCTCTAATATCAGTGGCAAAAGGAGGGCTAATGGCTGAGTAGCTACAGATCTGATGGAGTACATTAATCTTTTGTTGTGGGATTTGAGGTTTTCACGGCGATGAGTCTGAATATGGTTGTCTTCTGGGGTGTTGCGACGTGTAGTCTGGTAGAAGTTTACCAAAGTTTCACACGTCCTTGCTGCCTCCATCATCAGGGCTATGGTGGAGGCAGCAAGGATATCTGAAACGTCTTTGTGTTTCAATGATATTTTCCTTTAGACGTTTTGTTTTGCGTTTATATGAAAATTTCTTTTATACACTGTGGACTTCGTTGATTAAGCCGGATCTTTAGTATAAATTAATGATTAATTTCCGTTAAATGTGCATTTTATAAACAAAGAAATAAATAAATAGGCGTTTTGAGTTTTTCGACTGTGTCATTTTAAATTTTGGAGTATTTCCAGGCACAACGTTATGTACTTCATAGCCTTAGTGTTTAACATTGTCTGTACAGAAATTGAATGCCGAGCGATGTCTCCAGACTGCTTTGCGTTTTCCTCTCGTATGATTCCATTAAAATACTAATATTTGTTTGTCCTCGGTCTCTCTAGAGTGTTTTAATAAGAGGCGAAGCAGTGGAGGGGTACCAACTGTAAGGCACGTTTTTATAGCCTACTCTCACTGTTAATTTACATAATGGAGTCTCGTTAGTGTCTTGTTTTTCCTACTAGCTTATTCCTTAAACGATACTTCGATTAAATGTTGTAACAAATGGCGTAAGAACAGATTACTTTATATTTTTACTTCGCCTCCATAAATTCTGCGGACTGCCACTACTGAGTCGGTAAATTGACTCTCTGCTGTCTGGACAATCTGATTCGATTCTCGGCAGAGGATTTATCTCTTTTCTGCTACAGCGTCCTTGCTGGGTTTGAGGTCAATAGCAGCTCCTTCCTTGGGGTTATATCGGCTGGAGCATGAAGCTGATCACGATTCTCCGTTTAATGCTGAGGAGAAGAGGCTATAATTGTGGGTTCGAATTCCGCTAAGGTATTTTATGCGTATTTTGAATATCGTAAATTATTCTACTCATGACCCTGGCAACCCCCCCCCCCCCCCCCCCAATACAATAAACCCCAGTATAGAATTGTCGGAGTTGGTACTGAGAAATTTACGAAGTCGGAAAGTCTGAAACAAGTGCTCCGAGTATATGCTTCTACCATGTCTGAAGTAAAAAAAGTGTGTGTTATTTAGAATATTTTTGTAAGTTGTGTTTAGTGACGTAGTGAACACCAATGGCGGGTGGCTGAGATCCGGTTTCGAATCCCGCTCGGAACTTGGGTCATATTCTATGAAAGACGTGTTTATGAAAGGCTTTCTTACGTGTCTTTGAATGAAAATGTGGAATAAGGCACGCGTCTTGTGGGACAGTAGCGTCACGATGACAAATAAAGGAGTGGCGGACAAAGGAGAATGTAGAGAATAAGATGATGAAAGAACGAAAACCTGGAGGTGGAGTAGAAGAATAAAGGATGAACATCTAAATGAAAATAAGAAATCATTATGAATAAGTGAATAATGTGGAACAGAAGAAGATAAATAAGGATAAGAATACGGCGAGGAGCAGAAGAAGAAAACAAATAAGGAAATACTGGGAACGACCCGTTCTTCAAGTGCCTGAGCACTGCGAGTCCCAAATTTTCGTTGTCTCGATCTATAGACATTTTGGTAGGACTCCTTGGACGATGGATCGGCCCGTTGCAAGGCCTCTACCTGTACACAGGACAACACATAGACAATCATCCATGGCTTGAGTGGGATTCGAACCCACGGTCCCAGCGACCAAGCGGCACAAGGCCCACGCCTCAGACCGCGCGGCCACTGCGGACCCCAGAAGGAAATACAGTAAGTTATATTTTTTCTTTGTTGTTTGCCACTTCTGTGAGTCCGTCATAGAATTTCTGATAATTGCAATCGAATGACTCAGTCATTGTCAGCTGAACGGTGTCCGCCATTTGCCTCGCTACACACGCAGACAGAAAGATTCTGTTGTATGGCGCTATTTAATAAATGAAATCAATCATTCCATAGTTATTTAACAACTTCTAATGTATAGAATTTTATTCGTGAGGATTCCCTGCACGCAAACATTAAAATCCAAAATCTGACTTCGAACCACGGACTTTAATTTCCGAAACTAGTTTGTACGGCGTGATTACCCGGGTCAGTACTAGTAACCTAAATATCGGTTTGAGGTCCGTCTTGAATATCGGTTAAGAGCGTCATTGCGTGATTTCGCTGTCAAGTACAGTTGTATGCCCCTGGCGGACCCATCCACCCGCACCACTTCCACACATCTGAATTTAATTATACTATTCGTGTGGATTCTGTGGCTCATGTTGCATCCTCCAATTCCATTTCTAAGAAGTGTTAACCAGAAGTGAAATTTAACAAGAGCTAGGTGTTCTTCAATTCCGATTGCTGGTATAAAAATTACAGTAACAACATTGCAACAGACCTTGTATGCCTCATTGTTGTCGAAGTTGATCTGATAGATGCTGAAGGCTACACAGTCTACGCTAGTCTGCAAGGAGAAAGAAGTTATTTCTCCTTTTAATTCCTAATGTGTCTGAAAATAGTTCAAATAAAAGGTATAAATTAATATTATCAGCTTTTTAAGACTCTTAACCGTATTTATCCTTCGTTATCGGCTCGCGAATCGCCATGTTGTAAATGAGGCTAGCTTATGAAATCTCCAGGGAAATTTATTAAAAATGATTCGAAATTATTGTTTGTAAACACGTGCTTATTAGCCTATTGCTCAATTTTTATTAACAAATTTGTTTACAGTGATTATTATTATGATTATTACGGCCTACTTAGGTTTAGAAGCTAAAAAAGTATCATTTTATTATGACTGTTTCTTCTTAACACTTTAACATAAAAATAATATTCAAGAATTGAGTTCGTACCGCAAAGAAAACACCACCATTACAAAGACCAACTAATTAATGCTGTTTAGAGGAATAATTCCGGTTTATTCTGATAATCGTATACAACTAATAAGTACAGTATTGTAAAATACAGAGTTACTGAGTATTAAAGTATTTAGATATATATTTAATGGTATTTATTCTGAGAATCCAAATAAATACACTCTGTGGACAAAATGCAGTTACCGAATGCTGAAGCAAGTGTTATACATAGTTGCTGCTTTGCGTTAAAGGGTGTAAGTCTTTCTTACCTCCCTTTCTAGCAAACAAAAATTTGCAGATTTATTCTAAATTAAACAATAGATAAATTACGCTCGTACATTCTTTTCTACGGTAACATCAAATTCAATTTTTCTTCATCATATCAGAACATTCAGACACACGCCATGTTAATAAACATGTAGCTAGCTTTCGTGTGTTTTTCCTCTCTGTCTCTGACGACTAGGTACACACAGATATTGACAGGCCCTCAAAACGACCATGAAGCCTTACGATAGATGTCAGATGTTTAGGTCATATAATGCAAGTGTGTGAACACAGCGAAGGGGGGTTTATTCAAACGCGGGCTGGGCTGGTTACTGGGTCGATTGTGGGTGTATATTTTTACAGAGTTCAATTCATAACATGTCACTCCTCTTTCTTTTGACTCGTGCTTTTTTTTTATTTAGTGTTTCAGGAGTCCGCGTGTTTCCGAACGTCATTTTTTGTTGTCTTTTGTTGAAAGAAAGGACTAAAGGAACAAACTTGTATTCAGAAATCTTTACGTCTCTCTGCCCCACTATCTGTCTTTTTTTATTTTAAATGTGTGATCATATGCATATGTGAATCTATTATGGTATCTTTATGAATACATGACATATCTTATGTTTATGTATGTCTTAGGAGTGTATGTGTGCAGCTATGGAAATCACTTGAGCATATGCATCACCTGGGGTCAATAAGACCTCATGGGGTAGATACGTTTGTGTTTGGAACTCTACAGTAATTATTATTCTCTCTATTCAAAGGCAAAACGTTTTAGACTTTATGATTATCTGTGCTTTATTCTCAAGAAGGTGAATGCTGTTTGAATCTATGGTCTCAGGGCACTGTGGTCAAAGTATCACATCTTTAGTCTGAAAATAAACGAGTAGGAGTTTGGGATGATTTTCAAACTGTATTCCTCGAAACGCGGATGGTTTTATAAACTGATCTGTATGAAATATTACGATCTGCGCTTGTTGTGGGGCGGATTTAATTTTCAGTTGGTATTCGGATCTAGTTACATCCATAAGCCATTAGTTATGTCCAGGGGGTAACAGGGACTCTTTCGTTAGGACTAAAGCGGTCGGAACGCGAATCTCTGAGAAGTCTGAAGAGACTGGAACTCGCTGAATTCCTTCATGACGTGAAGTCGAGGCACAGACGTGACTTTGCTGTTTAAACCTCGCTTGTAGCTTAAGTTAAGTATGAGACCAGCATGTAGCCGAATGATGTGACCATGTGGTAGGAAGTTCTGGCTGCTGTACACATCCATAAAGGTAACGACTTGGTTTTTGAGTAAGGACCAAGCTATGAGGACGTTAGGTATAACTCCAGCTTACTCAACATCGGCACTAAATGGAGATTACCTATTCTTATATAAACTTTATGAAGGTAACAAGGAAAATAAATATTTGTCGAGTTTTATAAATTATTCCCACCGCGCGCTGTAGCGTAATTAAATCAAGGTTAAGATGGGTGAGGCACGTAGTACGCGTACAAAAATTTCTTGGAAAATGTCTTGCAAAAACACTTGGGTTACTTGAACGTAGATGGCAGTGTAATTATAAAATTGACGTAGAGTTTGAGGTGAATTGAGTAAATAGTGTGTTTTGGTGTTATGTCTGTTGGATCTTTGGGCTGTTATTTGGCTAAATCCAAAAGAGTGAAAGCAGAAATCTTTGGAAGAAGATATTACGCATGAGGGAGTGAGAAGGCATGACTGTGACCCTGGCACTGGAAAATTACACACATTCCTGCTGAGTGTGGAGGGTTGGTGTTTTAAAAATAACCTCCGTCTTCTTCGCCCTCAATATAAAAACTAATCTGATGTAGGGGAATCCAATCCGGCGTATGGGGGGAAGGGAAGGAGACAGACCCGGCTTGTGTTTACATTCCCCGGCCGACCAGAAGGTAGGACGCCGTTGCCTGCTTGCCCGAGTGCTCCTTCTGTGCCTGACCTATACCAATAACGACACTGTTTCCTGTTCACTGCAGTAGCTTTCGCTTGAAACGTTCTGACAGCTACGTAATCTTCATTGAAAATGCTGGAAGTTATTTCACTGATGAAGACTTTAAAAACAGAAAGTTTATCTATGCGATTCGCAGTATTTTGCACTTAGATTGAGCCCTTACCTACACGTACGTTCAAAATTTTAATCTATCGTTTAGCCAAGATATTTACCGAATTTTATGGAAAACGAAAGTTTATTACTATGTTCACAAGGACCCCTCATTCGTCCCTATCCGCAGATGAAACTAATTCACACCGTATTTCCTGAAGATACGTTTTAATATTATCATGTATTCGGTGGTGAGGTCCTTCAAGTCGCTTTTCCCCTCCGCAGGCTTTCTGAAGTAATTTTTTGTAAGTATATATTCGACATCAGTTGTAATATTATATTTTCATCTACCGCAAGGACAAGTGTGTATTAAGGTTTACTTTGGCTGTACGATTTGTTGGACGATTTGGATAAAATTTGGAAACGGGAGTTTGTACGAAAAGTTTTCTTAATTTAATGTTTCCGTATTGGTACACTGCAACATTTTTTGTCAAATTTCTAAAAGGTTATTTATTCTAAAAGAATGACGGCTCAAATGATATGTAGATTTTACCTGTGATTTTATATATGCTATAATATTTTATATTATTATTATTTAAACATGTACAGGCAGACTCAGTTCATAATTCATTGCAGTGAGTATAATTTATTAATTATCTTTGTTGTCTGCATTGAATGAACATTGCTGAATTATTCAGTAGTGTATGTGAAATCTGAGTTATTGCATTATTAGTCTTTCCTATAAATTGAGGTGGGAAATAAGAATTTGTAGTAGTCTTACATTAACCAGGAACCAAGATATAAATAGTCAATATATTTTTCTCCCACACGGAACTCTACGTGTTTTGACAAACCATGTTTCTATATCAGGCTTCTAAATTTACGTGTATAACTCTCCAATATCCACAACAAATAAGATATTTTTAAAAAATCTAAACAAACAAACGAATGAAATAAATCCTTCTTTCTGCTCTTTGCACTAACATGTTTCTTCATACCTAAATAACAAGGATACGTGTTTTCCCAGAAATGGAATGAGCATACGATGTATTATGAAATTGTTCTCTTTGGCCGAATAAGGATATGAAATTCCTAAAGGTAAATTATACGTGGCGCGTGTGAAAAGGAATCGGTTTGTTGCTGACAAACGTATGTGAATTATTATAAATACGAAGCAGAAAATATTAACGATTGACATAATATGATAAAGTATAAAATGATAATATAGTAGGAAGTGATGAAATTAAAATTAAGATCGCGTAGCCGATAATAAACATGGGAAGTGACGAACATCTTAACAAACAAGCATCAATACAGGCCGATGTGATGGTAGAACAGGGCTATCACACATATAAACATTTGTAAAAGTATTATAAAGCTTTTTAATTCAAAATGTCGTTGTCACACCTGTTGAAATGCGTTCAACTTGTCCACTGTATCACTTATATTAATTCGTTGTAATATTGTGTACCTTAGAACTTGTACGTTTTATTATGAATGGTCCTCCGTGTAATGTATGTATGTGTGTCGCGTAAATATTGGGCCGTATAAAAATAAGAAATATATAAAGTGGGAAGAGTTGTTTAGAAATCCATTTTAATAGTATTTAATCGTTTACGTATGTCTCAATAACAATTCTAGATGAACGGTATAAATTGTGAAAATATTTATGATTCAATTTTCGCATTTTTGCTGTTGAACATCAGGTACCAGTGTGGTTTCGCTGTTTGTTACTCTCATCATGACAACCGTGTTTCACATTGGCAAGGAACAGAACATGTACTATATATCTAGCAACTCCACTTTGGTTTGTCGCTGCCAGTCGCCTGTCTCTCTGCGTTACTAAGACGTGTCCAGGTTACTTTCTGAAGCACAGTCCATATGTCAGTCATATTCCGAGAACGCTGACTGCAATGTCAGTGACATGACATGCAGAGTGGTCATTGTTATTGGGATGCCTTTCACTGCAAACCCATTCAAATGTCTTGATACGTGCGTCTTCATTTCAGTCTAAAAAGAAAGTACGAGTTTGTCTGGGATCTTCGCCCCCAGTAGACCAAGAGTGTAGTCACATTAAAATATTGCTAGTCTCGTTACGAGTGTATAACTCGAGCCAAATAAATCGACCGATCGTCTTTACGAGAGAAAGTTTAACTCTAAGGATTGAGAGACAGGTGACATTATTATAGTGAAACTGGGAAGGTCTAAACTTATACATTTGTCACATAGTCTGTCTCCTGTGTGAATTGGGAACATCGCTTTACCTTTGAAGTCTGAAGTTAGTCAAAATATTACTTTAGAATTCAGAACACACAACATTTCACCAATACAAATATCAGCTGGTGAACGCTGTTTATTCTGAGGGTCATATGAAACAGACAAATGCACTGTGTAGGCACAACGTAGAATTATTAGTTGTTAAGTCAATGATACATACACTTACCACAAGGCTTTAAAAGGTCAAACGTATTATATGTGCTACCAAATTTCCGCAAAATCTATCTGAATTTGACAACCGCGCATGGTGACCAGGGAATGGCACATCGACTCTAACAGAACATGCCACCACAACGGCCCAACAGATGAGGACATCCCAGGCTACTGGACAGATGAGTGGGCAATGTTAACAGCACAGTGGCTACGAGTAGACTGACGATGTAGTAACAATGTTGATGGAAGAGAGGGGGATATGGAGAGTGCGGGACTTTTCAATTTTGATGTTCTGCGTCATGGCAGATTTATTTGACACACAATCTATGTAATGGGTTGTCTTCCTCGAACTTAGAAGTTGTTAGCTTTAATGGTGTCATTGCGAGGTGTACCGTACATGTCTCAGAAAATCAGCAAACGAGAGTGACTGAAGTGTATCGTGTTTTTTCTCAGCCCTGTTCAAGCAAATGCTATTATAGTACCTAGACCACTTACTTTAACACCTATTTTAATTCATTATCAATATCTGCTCTCTCTTTTGGCATTATATGCCTTATAAAGATAAGATAGTGGCGGTTATAAAACAAATAAATAAATATATAAATTAGGAGACAAACTGTTAGCACGTCCCCTAAATAAGACCTTGCCTGTTGCTAACTTGGGTTAGGTTAACCTTTCCCTTCAGAGAGACATTCGGAATTTTGATCACCGGAAATGGGGTTGTCTGTATCGTGTATGAAAGATTTTATGTGGGCCATTTCACCCCTCCTCCAGATTGCGCTGATCTGTCACATGGAAGTAATGGTGGGAAGTGAGCGGGTTCGTAGGCAGCCCGGAACAGCTGACCGCGGCTGCAGCCTGCAAGCCATCAATCCAACTACAGCTTCCCCTCGCTAACGTCAAAGTATCCCCAAACCTAATAATGACGTGGTACTTATTGCTGCATCAAGTATTAATGTTTCATCGCTTTGACTAGCGTAGCTTATCTTACTGTGATAACGACGTGACAATTATACAAAATTCTGATTACGTTACATTCTGTTACTCTGTGGACCATTGCGTCGGGATGTGAGTCTGAAGGTTTTATCTTGATTTCAAACGCGTTTTTACTCAGTAGTTCACAGTGTGTAGAAAAATCTATGATATCTTGTTAACAACAGTGCAACAGTGATATAGAGTGATAGAACATATTTTTACTGTAGTGTAGCGTTCAAGGTATAGACCTTTCTATTCGAATCTCATAGTTCTGTTCTACCACGTTAATTTTCTGAACTTACGAAATACCTAGTACCGGGGTTCGATCCCTGACGAGGGCAGGGGATGTCCCCCCCCTCCCCAAGCGCCTGCACGGCGTATATTAGGACAGCTTTACTTTACTTTACTTTACGAGAGCAAGAAAGTTTCTCTTCGCTGACACGCAGACGAGCCCACAGGTCCACCGAGTTTGTCCAGTGGGATAAAGCGGCCGGAGCGTGTAACTAACAACTTATTTCTTTCTATTTCTGAGGGTGATGGGTGTGAGCTATGCCAGGAACAAGCAACCGCCTGCCACTAATAAGAAGCAGGAAGCGATATAATAAAGTCTTTCTTCTAACAGAGCATTTAAATGAAATATTAAACTAAATTAATTATTTGGTTGTTTGAATGGGCATGGAATTCTTAATTAACCTCAGATGGTTTGGGACTAATAAAAGAACAGGACGGGAAAAGACCAGGGGGTGAGGTGCTCGCCAGCTGGGCGGATTCTCACCATGGCGAGGATCTATCCTGCTCGATTCGTCCCACAACGTATTGACAGAGAGGTGGAGGGCAGAGGCTTGGGGAGAAATGTTACCAGACTTAAAATTAACCCCCCCCTCCCATATACACACTGGTCGTGTCTAATGACCGTAGTTTCTCTATGCCATTGCGTGCATTCGGTATGATAAAGACATATATTTCCTGAAATCCCATCTGAGTAACTTGTTATAGTTTCTCAGATCCTGGTTGCTTAATCAGGGCCTGTTAATTTGTTTGCTGCGATGGGGAACACATTGCCGGTAATGCTGCTTTCTGCAGCGGAATCAAAATCTGCTAATCGATCGAAGATCAGTCTCCTGGGATATAGAGCCTCATTATCAGGAGGCTTTGATATTTTAGGCAGCAAGCATCCTTGAAACGTCGGTAAAATTTTGCCAGACTGCACGTGAAAAAATCCAAAAAGACGGTCATCTACACGTTTGTCGCCGTCACTACCTGAAATCTTACTGTTAATTGGTTGTTGTGATGGGAAATACATTCACGATGCTGAGGGTATCTGTAGATTTTTCAATAGCAATAAAGTTGTTCTTTGTATTTATTGGGGAGATTAGGTTGTTAATGTGGCTATTTGGATTTGTATAAAGAATTCAATCGCATGCTGTGGTCTGCAACAAAGTTTCACAAGACGTTTCGGTGCCTCAGAAAATGATAGTCTGAGAATTATGATTGCAGATATTAAATATGCCTATATAAGTAACCACAGTCTGTAAGCCATAAGTTAAATAACATATTTTATTCCATGGAGCAGAGTCTACGAAATAATAGTTACATAGTTGGTCAAGAAATTCACCGTTTTTTGTAGAAATCAACAGTTCTTTGCCATCTTGACGAGATTCCAATATCTGTCCTTATATTGGCTAGTTTTTATTAGTAGTAGTTAATTTTGTGTCCAAACAACGTCATATCGAAAATTTAAATCATTAAAAAGAATCGAACGATACAGGCATTCTTAGTTCAAATTATGATACGTACCTTGTGTACAGTTCCGTTGTTTAAACGTGGCCTCCGTAGAAGCTCTGCGCCATAGACTTGAAAGAATCAATTATCAGCTGCATGGAAATAAAGGGGTGTGTGGGGTAATTCAGCAGTAACTTAACTGTTACCACTGCCCCTTTGACTTCAACTCCCAGTATTTTCCCTCACGCGCTTCTCAGCGGCCACGTCAAAAAAATTGGACTGTACGATTACAGATGATAAGTTTAAGAAGACATCTGGATACATGACATGAAAGTTCATCAGGCCATACGGCCTGATATTTGACAGGAAGTTAATGATGGATGATATCATATTTCATATTTTCCAAAATTAATCGCTGAAATAAAACACGAAAGCGGTTTGAGCCAAATAAAACAATTCTTGAGATCTAACAGAATGATGCAGAGAGATTTAGGACAGGACACATTGAACTTATGTTGTGTTATTTCTTTTGTAACTGATATCTTCTGTTTTATGTTTGTTGTACCGGACGGGGGGTCAGAAAAGTTTTGCTCTTTATATTTCTTGCTTCCTGAACATTTTATATCAAATCTATTTCTGTTTGCACTTGACAGAACAATACGTATGGATCTAAACAGTGAGTGTTGTATTTTTATAAAGTCATGACGGCCGAGAATCCAAGAATAGCGTCAGATGTCATACAGTTATAACACAGACTTTACGAATAAGCTGCGCAAATTATTCTATCACTATTGGCACTGTCTTAGGGCTTCGGTTTGCATTTTGCTGGGTGACTTTAGCTTCTTTTAAATGTAATATTATGTTATTAAGCATTTAATATATATTTCATGCTGTATGTATAGCTAATGTAATCAACGTATGGGAATAATTAGAATTTCTGTACAGGTAAATGCTTTTCCATAGAGATCTGCACGTTAGGATGATTAAGTGAAATATGTTTTCGTATAAAAAATGCAGTAAATAGTCCTCCTGTAAAATGTAACAAGAAAATAGAATGATTTCCAAATAACTTGAAGTTATTGTAGGTCTGTACTCCATCATAAACACTACCCTCGTTGCATTCTTGCTACCACAGTCGTCACCGCCAGAACTTAATTTCAATGTTTTCCGCATCTCGCGAATGGCGCACTCGTAGAGTCAAGCTCGACGGACATAGGGTTTTATATAAGGAGGAGATATTTCTTTAGCACTTATTTCCGAAAAATAAGTTCGCTCGAAGGAATGAAGTAAAAGATTTTCGGACTGCGGTTAGATACACTTAATGGTAACTGTAAATTACTGAACCTGTAGCAATCCGTGAACCATCGCTTCAGAAACAGAGCTTAGGATTTTATTTAAAGTTACATTGCAGCTAAAGAAAATGTTTTGGCTTCAACCCTACAGCGGACAACACATTTCATTGGCCAGAAAACAGTGGAGTTCTGTGTGGCCTGGAATCCCTGGAATACTCGTATAAATGCTATACTAAAAACAGGTTCGAATATACACGAAGCTGCGGTTTTCAAGCAAAAGCTAAATTTAACCCCCCCCCTCCCCCCTTCCCAGTGAAGAAGAGGTTCACAAAGTTAAGAAACAAAGACCAAGTTGAAACAGACGGGACCTATTGCAACAGCATCAGAAGCATCTTGCCTCGGAGGAAAATTTATTAATCACACAAAATGGCATTTACAGTTGGTTTTATGTGGTTTTGGGAAGAAGGAGAACAAGAAAAGGATGGAATTATTGCAGTTCTCAAAGAAGAGAGAAAGAGATAAGATGGATTTCACTGGTCGTTCATGCCTTCCTTCCTTCACCGCACAAGACACGAACAGCAATGCAGATGGCTGGCTGTGACGTCACACCCACAAAGCGACGGAATTAAACTCTTTGTTCTTTGTCGGGCGAACCGCGACGCGGTTGGTGCTGGGTCGGTCCGACATTTACACCAGAGTGAAGACACTCCCAGACAATTAGAAGCGGTTACATCCTAGATGAACCTGTGCAAAGGAATATTACTGCCAGAGTTCTCTAATCTTATTGTGGTACAACCAGAATGCAACTTACAAATTATTAACACTATGTATCCGATCCTAGTCTAAGTATTAATTAAGAATTCAGTCTGTACCGCAAAGAAAACACCACATTTCATTATTATAAAGATCAGCTGGTTGTTGCTGTTTATTTTTAGAATCATATGAAACAATTAAGACAGCGGGCATAATGCAGAGATATTGATTATTAAACCAGGTGGTAAATGTATTGACTTTAAATGATTTGGGGATAAATATTCTGTACACCAGGTGACTGCGAAATTCCGAAGAACGTATCAACGACTAGAAGCTAAGTCGTGTACTTCCGCTCCACTCGTAGGTCTGAAGCTATTATATTTGCATCAGAGAGCATAGTGAACGTTTATAGCCGTCACTGGAAGCCCCTTCTATTGCTCGTCCATAGGTTAGTGGCCGTTGGTCAGGAAGAGCCCCTACTTATCGGCGTGTAATTAGCATCTAATGGTACCCTTATGCACACGCTTGGCTGGTTTAACAGTCCGCCGCAACGTGTAATACGTTTTCCTTATTTTTATATTGAAACTAGTCAGGATTGAAATGTTGAAACCGTTAACACGAATCTTGGCGATTTACATTCATTTGACACTATTATGTAAATTCCCTTCTGGTCATTATCGCGTGTGATCTCGTAGATTTATACAAACGGGGACGAACCTTGCATCTGCTCCCGCTGTTCGGGGCGTGTTCCCTGCGTGACTGTCGCCGAACTTCATTTTTAAAGCAGGATTTGCATATGATTATCGGAAAACGTCGTTATGACGTATTACATTTTGAAGTAATTGAATTTTCCGTTGGTTATCGTGTTACTTAACAACGCTGTGTCGACTACAGAGGTTATTTAATGACTTCTGATAACACAGATCATTAATTAACGATTCTGTGTAGGATTTGAGGTTTTCACGGCGGTGAGTCTGAAGTATATCGACGTTTCGGACGTTCTTGCTGCTTCCGTCATCAGAGTGATGAATAAGCCGTGGTATACTTTTACCAGACTACAAGGCGTAACAACCCAGAAGACAACAATCTTTATTTAACGATTCTGTTTCAACTGTTTCTTTGTGTAACGTCGAAAGATCTACTCTGTGAATGTGGGATGTGAAATTAAAAAAACTGTTGCTTGTTCTGAGATACTAGCCTAACTTTTGCCTGGGGGGACTGAGATAAACCACGAATAGCAAGTCATGATACGTCTGACCAGATAGAGTTTGGAACCGTGACCTCAAAAATACTAACCACTTAATTTTGACGTTAGGCGACAGCTCAAATCGGAGGGCAGTTACACGCTTTACATAAAATATATAGGTGATGTGTTGTATTAATTGTCAAATAATGGAATAGTCTTTCGTCCGTTCTTTCTTTGACGGCATTAAATCAATTATATGTTGTTAATGCGGTGATCTTAATGTATGGTCGAAATATCTCTAGCGAAAAAAGTATTTGGGAGACACGTGGAGCAGAGGATATTATTAAAACGAACCTTAAATACATATGGCATGGACAGGATTAATGTGGCTTAGGAGAGGGTTCACTGTCAGGCTAAGTGTGAAAGACGCGAGCAATAACGAAGTTTCGGGTTCAATAAAGAAATTGATAGGTTGTATACTTTATGGCACTGTAATAAGTTCGTTGGTCCCTGAGTGCTTCAGTGAATATTCTCTTGAGAAATTGATATAGCGTCGATTAATAGACCGCGTACGAATTGTTATTAACTGTGAATATATTTGGAAAGATTTCAGGTTCTCACAGCGAAGAATGCGAACCTGAATATCTTATGGTAAGTTGCGCATTGTAGTCTGGTAGAGGTTTACCGACGTTTCAGAGGTGCTTGCTGCGTCCATCATCAGGGCAATAGTAGAGGCATCAAGCATTTCCGAAACGTCGGCAAACTCTACCAGACTGCACTGCACAACAACTCAGAAAACAGCTATCTTCATGAATGTAATTGTCTGATATGAATTATGTGTTAACAAGGCACTTAACGTTAACAGGTTATATTTTATTTTACGTGAACTACAGAAAGAAACGTGTAACTTATTCCACGTTCTAATATGAAATAACCTTCAAACGAAAACGTACCACTAAATGTTATAACTGCTTGTGTAATTCATGATAACAGAACGTTAGATGTTAAATGCTTTGAAAATGCTGGTTTAAAAGCCTGAAGAGAAGAGAGAACTCGGAAGATCTAGATGTTGATGGGAGGACAATTTTAAAATGTATCTCAATAAAACAGGAAGGTGGAGGTATGGTCTGAATTTTTCTTGAACAGTAGTGGGCTCCGAATACGATAATAAACCACCCAGTTTCATAAAATGTGGCAATTTTTTTTTAGATCTGAGCAGCTTTCAAGTTATATAGAAGGTCTCTGTTCTATGGAGTTAGCTGGCAAGTTTATTCAACCGAATAGTTAGATTCTATCCTTCACTGGTTTATTGAAGTCCGTAACTTGGGGATATTAGCCGCCACGGTGGTCTAGCGGTCAGAACACTAGCCTTGTAATCCTGGGGTCACGGGTTCAATTCCCGGTGGTGCTCAGTAACTTGTGTTGGACAAGGCCGTGGTCTAGGCATCACGGAGTTTTCCTCCGGGGGCTTCCCCGGTTTCTCCGTGGCATCCCAACAATTACTCCATTCACACACAGAAGAAGGCAATGGCAAACCACTTCTGATCATCTGCCAAGAACGTATATATGTATGAGCAGGGCCCTGACAACCTGAAGAGGATGGAAGGATCCTGTTCATAATATATGGACCTGTCGTCAGACAGAACACTCATAATAATAATAATAATAATAATAATAATAATAATAATAACTTGGGGAACTACTTTAATATTATTCTTCCATTTACAAATAGGCAATGTTCTCGACTTTTCTACAAAATGTTGTGCATGCTTTTCCTAGTGCCACTTCTGTCTAGTAACAGAATATCTGCAACTATACTATAACTGCAAAGAAACCTTCACGACCTGGCAAGTTGTAAATAACTTCGCCTTTTTGAGATGCGTGTCTCACGATTGGCCGCCTTCTCCTTCATTTAATCACCTTAAACAGAATAATCGCGTGCCTAATAGAATGTTATCAGTTTCTTTGCTGTTTCATCTTTAAATAAATCAAATATTCCTCAACAGATGAAACATCATTGTCCTTATTGTTTACCATGAACGCCGTTAGAACTTCATCTGTTCTGTTAATTACTGCATGTGCTCTCACGTAACGATGTGTTAATTCTCACAATGGTCTAAGAGATGCTTTATGTCATGTGATGGGGCCATGAAAGAGAATCCGATG
Organism: Zootermopsis nevadensis; assembly: GCF_977971745.1. Taxonomy (NCBI): domain Eukaryota; kingdom Metazoa; phylum Arthropoda; class Insecta; order Blattodea; family Termopsidae; genus Zootermopsis; species Zootermopsis nevadensis. The sequence goes on along the minus strand of NW_028259139.1, from coordinate 10,637,991 downwards.
AAATATTAGGATCGATACTGATTAGTCCTGTTAGTTGAGAGTCGTTCCCTGCTGTAGGGTGCCTGATGATGGCTATATTTTGCAGGGAACTGCTTGTTCATTGCCGTGTGCGAGCTGTCCTTAGCAGATTTAACATCTGCAGCACAGTGATGAAATGCTCTGTACATCTGCTATGCGTTCTTTGTACCAGATAACGTATGGATGACTGTTTCTGTACAAGGTCCGCGTATTGTATTTCGTAAGATTACTTAAAACTTTAAAACCTAGTGGTAACTATGTTTACCATATACTTTAACAATCAGTAACTCTTAATCTTGTATTTATGTGCTTTGTATCATTCTCAGAACAAAAAAAGATTGTTTCCTTAAAACAGCATAAATCAGTTGATCTTCGTAATGATGAAATGTTGTGTTTCCTTTGCAGTACGGACTGAATATTTAATCCTAAAATGAGCTTTGACTTTACAGGGTTAATGTTATGTTGCACGCTGTGTTCTGAGTGGGAAAGGTTTTAGCTCTGTGCTTCGAGTTCAGAAAATCGCTGATTAAAATCTAGGTCGGAGGCTCCGTCCGTCCTGACAACCATAGTATCTCAAATTAGGTCATGGCCGCTTACTTCCATATTCTTTCTATGTTATTATTTATTAATCATGTAATCGTTCACGATATATAGTCTGACAAACTGATAGCGTCATTTAATAAATATAAATAAATAAAAGTGTTAATTCATAAGTTTATTACTATCGATTCGCAGAAATTCTATGGTGTGTGACCACGTGATTACTTAGTCTATTTTAACCATTATTTTAACTATTTTATTTTTAACTATTTTAACCCTTTAAAGCCCGGTAGTAATATATTTACCAGCTAACTTTGTGTTTTGCTCATGGAGTGTATTTATGTGGTTCTTATGATTCTCAGAATAAACATCGATTGTTTCCTAAATAGCATTAACCGTTTGAACCTTGTAATGGAGAATTGTTGTGTTTTCTTTGAGGTAAGGACTGAATTTTTAAATGTTATTCAGATGAACTTCGTGCTTCAAAGGGTTAATGAATGTGTCAGTGTAGCTCTTGGGTTGAACCGCTCATATGTTATAGGCTAGTCGGCTAGTCTACATTGGAATAACCTGTCATGATATTGAACCTCGTCTAGCATGATAAATTGTCGATTTCTGCAGCTATAGGCTGGAGGCAAGGAGGCAGAATGCCCAATTTCCCTCAACGCACTGACTGTAATGCCTCTTTTCCTCGCATGGAAAGCTTAATTAAACACAAGCAACTCATGATGTACTTCGACATGCTTTCGGTCAAGGGCAGTTTGGTCAGACATTAAACATTTAAACGTTTGTGATTCTTTGCATCCGCTTTGTGTATGTGCTAAATGCAATTATATTCGCTGTAGATTCATTTTTTCTTTGTTATTGTCCAGTTCTGTACATCAGAACAACGCACGTGTCCAAATTTATTTGTCCTCTGAAGGTTATTTGCATAGCGTTTTTGAAGGATTTGATAAAAAGAATTATATTTCAGATATACGAAATCGATTTAATACTTTGTAAAAACTGTAAACGATAATCGATGTATTAATTTTGTTTTAATCCAAAGCTCGTCAAAATAACCGTTAGTGAAACCAAACTCCTCAATTTGAAGAATAATTCCGATATCTAAAATAAGTATGATTTTAGATTTTTACACCGGTGAGTACGAAAAGCACTGTCTTCTGGGTTGAATCTTTGATGTCTAAAGTAGTTGATGGTGAAATGCCCTAGACTAGATTCGAACCAGTTATTCTATCTCTTGTTCGATCTGTAACATTGAGTATGGAACCATTAAGAAATTGAGTCTGCGCAGAACGGAATTTTGGTTTAATGTTCATTAAATGTTCTTTGTGTTGTCATTTTTATGTGATGTGTGGACGTTGACTATAAAATTTAACGAGTTGAAGTTGCCAGTTCATTATGGTGATGTTTTACCCGTTACAAGAAGGTGAATATTTGTGAAGAGAAAATACATTTTTTTTGTACACCACATTAATTTCGAGTTCTTCAGCGTTTAGATTATATCTCGAACTGTAATCGTAACTGGACTGACCGGTTCGATTAATCGTCTCCTTTAATTGATGATGAAATCTTTAGTTGATTCAACACATAAGAAACAACTGTGTTTGAAATTGTAATGAAACAGAGATACGATCTTCTGGTTCAGAGTTGATTAAAATTCAATTCTTTTATACTTGTATGGTTCAACATAACTTTTACCCCTCTGGAGGCGAAACTCATCTTAATAATATATACGATTTCAGTCCGTACCGCAAAGAAAACAACACTTCGCCATTACAAATATCAGCTGGTTAATGTTGTTTAAGGAAATGATATTTGTTTATCCCGAAAATCATATAACAAACCCGTAGGTAAAATGCAGAGTTACTGAAAGTTAGAGCAGGTAGTGCATATAGTTACCAGTGGGTTTTAAAGGTACTTAATACTTGTAGTGCATATAGTTACCAGTGGGTTTTAAAGGTACTTAATACTTATATTTTCAGTGGAAATGTAGTGCCTTTAATGTGATGATAATGACCCACATATTGACAATAATAGTAATGTTTTTTTGTAATTTTATTAATGTATCCTTATTCTCAGCTGTGGTAGCTTAGTCTTTAGTGATTTTATATTTGCTAGGGGACATAGTTTCGATTCCTAGTGGGAACAGAATTTTGTCTTCCCTTCCGCGTGAGGTTCATCCAGCCTATCCTATGGGAACCACACAACTTTCCATTGTAGTAAATATTCTGGAACAGAATCTGCCTATCACCTCTTTTATTAATAATAACAGTAATAAGGTTTATTTTATAATTGGGGCGATCAAACAAGATTATGAGTGGAGTAAAATTAGAATTGAAACTTAACCTTGGTTTTAGTCGGTTCATCAGTCTGCACTTTTATTGCCACATATTATCACCCCTTAAGGTCGCCATGTTAGTATTAAATTTTATTAAGGCACGATATGTTTTGGTAGTTTTTTCCATGTAAAGTTTTGTAATTGAATTTTGAACGTCGCTAGTGTTGTTTTCAAGTCGCTATTTCGCGCGAATGTGATGTTTATAGAAAGGACGTTTTAGGCTTGTTTGCAACGGAAATACAGAAATGTAAGCATTGAGTCACATTTGTCTTTCCATCTGTCTTCGATTTTGATAACTCTAAAACTGCTGAATGGATTCTTATGAAATTTGATACTGTAGAGTTTAAAACAATTTTGGTACAGTCGAATTTTGATTAAGATTGGGCATCAATAACGGAAATTTTACATGAGGATGTTTCTGCTTTCTAATGAATCGGTGGAGAATCTCGAGGTTACTGTGGGGAACCATGGTCATTTCTTGTTCGGCTAATGTCACCTAAAATACACCTGCAGGGTCACAAAGGAAGAACAGGGCCTTTATGGCTGCCCATGTATTGTCATCGATTCGTTTTGAAATCTGAATTTACAGGTAGTATATCTTCTGAAGCAGTTTACTTGTTGCTTGTGTAGAGTTGTAAATCAATCGATGTTCTTACAAAACGCAAGAAAGAGAGGACAGTGAAGCTCCGCGATTGAAGAACAACATCTTATCGAAACGTCTTAAAAGAAAATCAAATAACTGAATGGAAGGTAAGAATTTCCCTGTCATTTTAACGATCCATCTCGACGCTAAAGCTGATTGTATGGATTATTAATGGTTGTTACAAACCAAGTAACTGTAATTGCTTCAAAACGCGTATTTTTACATTAATATGGGCAATGGGATACTAAAATTCTTTGATATTTTGTTTACGGTCCGAACTTTCGATTCGTCTGTGTTCTTGTGCCTTGTACTGAAGAGCTAGTTTAAGGGAACCACATTATCTATCCTGCTCAAATGCATTAATAATTTTGTGTGTGCGTTCTTAAGAAAAATTCGAAAATCACTTGTTAATTTCGTATGTGTCTGCCACTTTTCTCCAAGCATGTAACAACACCCTGTCTACATGATCCACTTGTATCGAACTAAGTATTACCGGATCTTATTATATTGTATTCGGATGGGTTAATTTTAAATTTACTTTTAAGACATTCGACAAATTTTAACGAAACTAGATATATGTAGACATATACTGTGTTACTGCTTTCCTCTATGGATTAGAGTCCTTCTTGAGAAGCTTATAGTCGCTCAGCTAGTTAAGAAATTCCCCACTCTCTGTGGAACTCTAAAAGGTTAATTGCCTGTTTCACAATAGCCCTCCACCAGTCTGCATCCCACACGCTGTTTTCCGAAGATCCATTTTAATATTATCCTCCCGTTTAAGCCAATGTGTTCTGAGTGATCTCTTCGTCTCAGACTTCACAAAAAGTATTTCGCAGATATTTCTAATATCCTCATGTTTTCTACGTGCCCGGCCTATCTCATCCTCCTTGATTTGATCACCTTAATCCCTCCGAGGATAGACCTCGGTATCCATTAGATAGGGACCTGGGAATGTATCAGAGTGTGTCTGGACGTTTCGGCGAGAGAAAAATCCTGCCTTGCCGGGAATAAAACCCCGGTATTTCAGGTCGTAGACACGATATTGAAACGCAATATTTCAACAAAACTCACTTTTTCAGAAACATGACTAAGCCCATACATTACGTATAAAGGATGTGTAATCTCCGTGTCTGTCTGGTGATGGAGACTTAAAAGAGGAGCCAGTGGACTATTTGAAATTTATCAGATAATCACTTCTGTTATACACAATGAAATATTTTTTTTATTCTTTTAGTACTGCAAGCGCGTACATGACATACAGTCCTCATGCATAAATGAAATACACCTTTCTAATGTCCTCAAAAGTTGTATGCACATTATAACTTTCGTAGTTGTTCAGTGTCAGCTGTACCATAAAGCTAAAGGTGGTAATTTTGAACACATACAGTAGATACGCTAATTAACTGCTGATTTTGTTGTGGTATAGTTTATTAAAATGTATTTGTTTTATTTATTTAATGTGTGCATGCAAAATTTGAGACATTCTGTATTTGTAGTCACATATCCTTCAGCTTATCAAATAAATATTTAGTCCTGTGTCCTTACCGTTCGTTATGTATGTTATCATTTCAATAAAATATCGAGATTTTTAAAGGCAGTTAAATTTTACTCATTTTATGGGTTTTCATTGTGATATTTCTGACAGTAATTTTGAGGATACTAGCCTCAAGTTATTGTTGATATTGGTGTTCTTTTGGGTTCTGCAGATAGCGTGGAAATACCAGTTGTACGATCTCTTAAATATAAGCAGAATTATAACCAGAAAACATGAAGTTTAATAGAAATCGTTTTGGTGAGTCTTGTCATAAAATTCTTCTTTCATTTTGTATTACCTTCTTCTCTTTCATTTTTCTTCGTACATGTTGGATAATGGCTGTTTAGGGATGTTGAAGGCAATTTACGAGACGGCAATAAATTATAAATAGGAGGTGTACTCGTATTATGCCGGAAGATGGATGGATTCTTGTATGTGTTAAATATCTTGTGCATGTCTCGACGTTGTTCTGAGGTGGTCTCCCAGGCGGTCCAGCACGTCCTTCCGGACTCAAAGCTTGTCCCAGTAGGACACAACTAACGTGCCGAACTGCCATCACACTGTAGCAGTAGATTAGAGTCGGTACAGTTTTGATATCGCCAAGTACATTTTATGACTTCGTTTGCTCCCACAAGACACGGTTTTAAATTTGTGCCATTAAATTGTAACCGTAAGCCTATGTGACTAAGATGAAGATTGGTAAAAGGAAAATGAAAGAAATAAGAACTTGGTAAGATTTGAGGTTCTCACGGCTTTGAGTTAACTTCTATTAGACTACAAGGCGCGAAATCTAAAATGTTAGTAATTTGTACTCAACTCCAATTAGACGTACATTTGCGATAATTAAATAAATAACATCTTGATGGTCTAGATACCGATTTCTTTCTCACTTTAACATTTCTTACCATTAACCTTTTAAACCGAATGGTAACTATGCTTACCAGTTGCTTTAAGAATCAGTAACTTTGAGGTTTGTATTTATATGTTCTGTATAGTAACTAATTAAACAGTGATCATTTCTTTAAACAGCGTTAACTAATTTAACTTTGTAATGGTGTGGAGAGTTGTGTTTTTTTTAGGACGGACTATTATTTAGATGAGCTTTTGCTTAAAGCCGTTAATAACTCCATTTAGCCTTCTTGAATAGTCGATAGCTGCTCAGTTAGTCAAGAAACTTATCGTCTTTTATGAAATATGATATGTCATTGCGGTTAATACAAAAAATATATTTTGTTGTAGGACAAGTTTGGAAATTAATCTGTCTGGAAGGTTTTGAGACTAAAATTTTGTGTACATTTTTCATCTCAGGATTTCATGTCACCCTCCTTGATTTGACCACCCTTATAAAAAATATATCAAATTATTAAGTTCGTAATTTTGCAAAGTTCTTTTCATCTTGTTGTTCTTTCTGTCTTCTCAGTCACTCGTGGTCCATACGTTTTCTGACTTCGAGAAACGGCAGCCCATATTTTAATCTGACGTGTGAAATTTGGTTCTATTCACGATTTTGAACGCTGCTGAACTTGTGACTTTTTTGCGACGGTGAAGATGATATTTTTCTTCTGAAATATTGAACAAATGACAGACTGATGTTTTGGATTTTCACTGAAATTTTGTTATATGCGTCACACATTTCAAGCAATGGTTAGTTCTTGTATTACGATGAAGGAAATTTCTGATACGTAAGTTAACTTTCCTGATTTTAAAATTTAGTTCAAGGAATTCACTATCGACAACTGAATTTGCAATTTCATGAACAAAACCCTGCTCACTGAGGTCTTGTTTATAGTCGAAACATACACAATTAAATAATTTTGTACTAAAGGCCGATATGGCACTTTAAAATTGGTAGGCAGTTATATATTTTTTTATAAACTAGATTTCTGAAAAACCTTTTCTATATTTGTTTTGTTTAATTCTGATATGATTTATGATAGAAACAACCTTACTGCAGAATAATTTGTAATGAATATGTGTGTGGGGTGTAGAGGGAACCTGTGATCGCTGTTAGACCTACAGGCCATGTTTTGTGGTGTTCTGCAGTACGATGCCGCGGTGTGTTTCAGGTATGTATCGGCGCTTTGGCTAGGCAGATCTGGATGCTTGCTGAGTGATAAGTGGGTGGTACCTTTACATCTGTTAATGTCTGCCGGTTCTAATCGAGAAAACCACACTAAGCTCACTCTTTTTGTAACCAATTAGAACCTTTTGCGCATGCATCGCCATGCCCACCTCAATAATTATACCTTCCTCTTTAGATACCACTCCCCGACTTGTTCTTTATAACCAGCGCCCACCCTCGAGGAACTCACAAAATGATCTCCTTTTATTTTCGTCTTATTTCTTCATTTAGTTGTATCAATCAAGTTTCTTATCCAACGAGACACAATTCCTTTGTGTTCTAATTGAACGTCAAATCAAGCATGTTACAGGAAAAGCTCTGCTTTGGCCCTTTGAAACCGAAGTTCGTTTAAATAATATTTAAAGAAATCAATCCCGTACCGCAAAGAAAACACAACAGTTCACTATTACAAAGATCAACTGGTTATCGGTGTTTAGGAAAATAATCGGTTTCTTCTAACAATCGTACGTAACCCATAAACTCACGCAGTGTCAAAATGTGGGGTTGATAAACGTTAAAGTAGGTGGTACATATGGTTACCATAAATTTTTAGTCTAAGTCGAAAGGAACAGAGGTAAATACATATATCACTTGCGTTAATGTTAAGTGGACTTAACTCCGTTTGTTTCGCTTCTTAGATTAGCGATGCGGTGTTTTATGGGAGTTAGGAAGAGATTGTTAAATGTTAGCTGAATGTAGTCCCTTCTTTGAAAGACTTAAGCGAGGAACTGTATAACGAAAGAGATGACAGGGCAAAATTAAGGGAATTTGAACTGATCTTAAATGGGTAGGTAATGTCTATAATGGTGGCCTGTGGTATTAACAATGACGAAAACTTCGGTTTGTCTCTCCAGATAGCCCTATTGCTTTACGATGATGTTTTTTTATTTATATTATAGATCGCAGATTATATAGGCTCATGCACTTGACTATATTATTTCTTAAAATTAAGATAATCATGTTTAATTGCAATGGAAATAAATATATTTTGATTCCTGAACTATGAAGGTTTTATGTTTGCGATGTTGTTGACTAAGCCAGTGTTGGCACTTACGCTGATGATATTAGCGTCTGAAGACAGGCGTCTGAGGTGGATAAGGGACTTCTTGATCTATATTCTTCCAGTGATTCATTTCTCCATTCTGGCCATTGTTCACTAATCACTGGTGTCATCAGCGCTAAATAACTAATACAATTGAAATGTCTTACCTAAAACTTTCAAGGATTTCATCTGACATTTAGTCACATCCGAAAGGCTTGTGTCTTGACAGTGTAAGAAGAAGAATAAGTCTGTGTCGGGCGTGTTGGGGAATGATGTAAATATTCACTTTCTTAACTTCACCTTCTCCATGATGTATCCGCTTTATCCCTTTAATACATCCCTGCATACACAGGGTAAAAAATGGCCCTAAGATACTTCCGTCCGTCTGCATGTAAAAACTCGTAATCCACGGAACGGATTTTCACTAAATTAAATATTCCAAGGCTTTTGTCTAAAATTTATCAACACTCTTCAATTTTAGTTGAGAGCGGACAATAATTTTACACTAAGACGTACATGAGTTTTGACACCCTCGGCAAATATTTGGGCCGTTTGCAGGAAAAAATCTTAGTCCCATCACGAAATCAAGCAGGAAGGTCGTCTAGCCTGTAACCAGCCCCATTACTGACTGATCTATCGTCGCAGAAAAGACACATATCAGATTTTCGGTAGTCGCTGGTGGTTCGTGTGTTTGTAATCTGTGAGTAAACAAAATTAAATAGCTTCTTAAGTTATGCCAGACATTTTGGTCTAGTGATGATACTGGATAGTCAACGTAATGAAGGTTTTAGGATCATGATAAATATTTTTGAACTATATGTGAGTGTAGACCGCATTTGACATGGGTTTACAGAACTCAGAAAAGACGATATTTGGAAAAAATATTGAAGTGCGTTACATTTTGAACCGTGAGATGTAGGACAACTTAAAGATATGAACAAGAAATATGGGATTCACCAGTGCACTAGAATGTTATATCCCGAAAAAGGTCGGTGAGCACTAATGTCAGTGTCTGACTATTAAATATAAAGGTGAGGTCTATTTCCTACCACGTAATACCTTACCTCGTTTTCGGTTATTTTACGAAGCTGTATCAACTGACGACTATAGATAGGTGTGGACTGAAGTATTCGTACAAAAGTGACTGAAAATGAGCATCATGAAACACTTCAGGAAAGCCGTTCCTCAGGAAATGATTCGAACGAGACGCATTGCTGCTGTAATATCCCAGTCGGGTCCACGTTTTTTATTCACTCTGTTTAACGGTACGACTTTCAAAGACAGGCGTTAATTCACAACTCACGTTTTATCAAACTACCTGGTGTAATTTGTTCTCATGGTGTTGTATACATGTTTTTGAATCAGTGTGTATTTATTCGTTTTGTAATTAAGAATCCCATATACCTTTTGTACAAACAAACTATGAGAAGAAAGCTTTACTGTACCCACTTTTCATTAACAAGCATCCACTAAACAGGTCTACCTGGTTTCTTCTTGTTAACTGGAAGAAGCTTCTGTCTGTCTGACTGAAGTATCAAGAATCTGTCTGTATTTGTGTGCACAGTGGCGGTAGTTTCATAGATTAAGCCGCAACGTATAACACAAGTTGGTATCAGTAATTATATCCTGATATCTGTCAATTTTATCTCTCATATTAGATTTTAGATTTATTTTGTACCCATATTTGAAGGTTTTGTTAATAAAACCCGACCCGAGATCGCTCTATCAATTTAATAATTGGCCAGAAGCCATGTGACCGGGTTTTGAGTCCTGGTTGCTGCAGAAATGTTTTTATTTCGTCACTACTTCTGGTCCGGGATCTTTCTCAGTTGCTTTCTGCAATCGACTGTTGTTCTCTAGTGCGGATGAATGCGTGTTCCTGTTATGGTGATTGTGATTTCAGTGGATTGTGTTTGGTTATAAAATCTCGATATTTGGCTAAAATAACATTACTTGTCGTCATTGTCAACCTACGTATTTAGACATTTTAAAGCTTCTTTAAATAATACACCTCTCTGATGGTTCTTTCACTCCTATTTTCTCTGTGGTTCCTGTTTAAAAGAATATTTATGTCTGTTACTGCTCCAAAGTTTGCAAGAGAATGGTAAGTAGTGAATGGATTGCTAGTTGAGAATGACCAGTTCTTATGCATTACTGTTTCGCATTTATTTCTGTTAGAGTAAGAAAGAAAGACGAATTAAGAAAGTATAGTATCTTCGATTAAGAGGCGTGCACCGGGTATTGGTTGGGAAGCCTGAGGGGAAAAGACCGCTGGGGAGACCTAGACGTAGATGTAGGATAATGTCAGGCGGAATCTATGGGAGATAGGAGTTGAAGGAGACTGGATTTATGCTGGCCAGGATGATGGTACTTATTTTGTCACAGTTTTATCAACTATTTGTAACGTTAAACAATTTATGTATTTTCTGACTATTTTTTGATGGTTCAGAGATGTATTCTATCTTGCTGTTTCTTTAGACCTGATCCATCTTTCCGTATATTATTTTTATCGGTATCTTATTTTTACAATTATATGATGGATTTAGTTATGCTCCTGTGATTTCTTTAGGTTTTAAGCTTTCAGATATAATACCAGAAGTTTTATTTCATACCTTCTTAGCCCATTTATCAGACCCAATAGAATAGGTATTTCTTCCTGAAGAAGGGAGCAGAGCCAGCTACCGAAATTCTGTGGCTGGCTTAATTTCCAGTGAAACAGAAATGCAGAATGCATCATCATCTTTAGAGCTATTTTACAGTTTTAGTATGTAAGTAGCTTATTTGCATTAACAGGCTAAATTGCAAGACAGTTATTACATTTAGAACAATGTTTTACTCGGAAAATGTATGCAGTTGGTCGTGATTGAGAATTAAATTCGACCCGCAGTGTTATAAGCACGCTTACCGTATCACACCTCGGCTATATACGACGCGGTGTAGGACCCCTTGTTAACGCCGCGGGGTAAGGGTGGATGGAGCGGTATGAGGAATGAAGGAAAATGTGTTCACAGATGAAATGGAGTGCAAATGAGGTACAATCCCAATCCTGGGAGGCCAAACCCTTTGATTTATGTGCTTTTGAAATTAACTCTAAAAACATATGACGGATCCGGGCAAAAGGCAATTTATTTCTGTAATTGAGCTCTGTTCCGTGGTAGTGCTGGCTTTTGTAGTTGGGCGGTGGGGGGAGGGAAACTGGGAGAATTTAGGGATTGGGTGTTAGTCGTTGAAAGCCGTGTTGTCTTGAGATGATGTCTGGCGGTGGGGTGATGATGGTTCTTGATCGGTTCAATTATAGAGGATTGGTGATTGGAAGGCAGCGCTGCTTCGTGGTGATGAATCAAAACTTCATATACGGTTAATTCCGTGAAAGAAAAACTGCACGGATGAGAATAGTTAGGCCTCTTCAATCACGTATTTACAGCTGGTTTCTTACGCAATAATGCGTAAAAAATCGGAATAGGGGAAGGGGAGATATTTATGTTTTATTTATGTTTTCTTATATTTAGCAGTTGGGTATTTTCACTATTTTTTTCAAGTTTATTTTAACTACTAAAACACACTGGAACAAGAAATTTGGTGATTAATATTATGTTCTGCCTGATACCGTTGAATTGGAAGAAATAGGGACCTTACAAAGAACTCTTTTATTGTTTATCGGTTTTAGAAAAGCTTATGGTCCAATACCGCACAGTTATGGAGTCCCTAGTGACAAGATCTATGAAGGATAGTACCGGGTGTCCATAAATTAGCGAAATATCTGAAGGGCGTGTAATTATTTATTTATAACACATACCAAAAAACTTCATGTAGTACAAAACAGTCACACAACGTTCAAGTTTTTTCACATGTGATAACTGGAGTTAATACGTAAGTTTCACAGTCATTTTATTACGTCCATTTTATTAACAACCGATTGATAATAGCATAAGATGAAGATGATCTGGTATGCGTGACAAGGACATTACAAGTTGGATATAAAATATGAGGCATTTCATTAAAGTTAACAAAATGTGTATATCAACGTGAAACCCAGCGACAGTTCATCTGTCGAAGAAAAATAAACTACAAACCATCGTGATACGGGGATAAAAATTAATGAGCATAGAAGACATGATTTAGAAATTTAGGTCAGAATAAATTTAGTGTTATATACAACTTCGATGTTGAATATAATATTATGTGTTAAAAGTGTCACAATGAAAATTAAACAAACTGTTTACAAGAAATGAAAAGTGCTGTATTATAATTTTCACTGTTTTTAATTAGATATATGTGAACACTGTTGCCGCTACTGTTGTGAGTTCTGATGTTAAAATTTCTTTATTTACAGGTAAGTGCAATGCAGTGTCAAAATTTCTGCATATGACTGCCAGTGTAATAAACACTTAATCATGTCATTGCTGTGGTGAGTAGCTCTGTAGTCGTACATATCCTGTAACTTACTGCCCATTGAATTATTTGTACTGTTTTATTTTGGAATCAGTGTATTTACCAGTTCTTCACTTTATTACTCAAATCAACCATATTTTATTTCAACTGTAAGACTTCGGTTTCATTGCTAAGATATAGCTGCTGAAGTTTCTTCCACTGATTTCATGAAGCAGCATGTTAGTGTTTATAAGCGATGTAACTCGTGCGTAACACGGAAAGGCTGATATTCTCCTTTTATGGACGATACATTTTTAATTTTGCTATTAATACGACAAACGACAGTTTGAATCTTGCCACCGTCTATAAACTGCCTAGTA